>NC_139916.1:31981502-32613589 GCF_963514095.1 Eutrigla gurnardus | reverse complement strand
ACAAAACAAAAGATCAAAGAAAAACCAGGCTAACGCAAAAACCTAAACAAAAAAACGAGACTACTAACTAAACTAAAAATACCAACTTAACTGAGATTTCTCTTGGAAGGCTGTGAATGGCTGAAGGGGTCTTGACATGACGAAAGACGTTAGACGAACTGGCACAAGACAGGAGACGCAGACTTAAATACACAGAGGGATAACGAGCAACAGGTGAAAACAATCAGGGATCGGGGATGACATCAGACCAGGAAACACATGAGGAAGGGCAAGTGACCTGAAACGAGAGGGGAGTTATTTTCAAGTCATGACAAGACAAAAACCAAGACGAGACAAACCTCACCGGCGTGACAGCAATTAGCCTTCGTGTAGCTGGCAAACGTGCTCATCTGTGACATATTGTCAGGATCTCGAGCTAGGAAGCAGGCGTGGACTCGAAAACAGGAGGTGAGGACCCAAATGCAGTTGATCAAGGGATTTATTTAAATTATTAACCAAATACAAACCAAAAACTAAGACAAAAACAAAGTATCAAACAAGGAACCACAAGGGCAAAAACGACTATCAAAGAAACACTTACAAACAGGAACCAGAACACAAAGGGACACGGAAGGCAGGACGCAGGATACGTAGGGTGGGTGGAGGGGGTCTGGGGGCAGGGCTCAGGAGGCCGGGCATGAGGGCGACCTAGCGGGCGGGACCGCTCAGGAGGCCGGGCATGAGGGCGACCTAGCGGGCGGGACCGCTCAGGAGGCCGGGCATGAGGGCGAGCTAGCGGGCGGGACCGCTCAGGAGGCCAGGCATGAGGGCGACCTAGCCGACGGGGCCGCTCAGGAAGGCGACGTGGAGCAGGCGTAGGACGGCCCCCCGTCGGAACAGGAACGGGTGACGAGCGGACCTTCCGAAGGCTGCTCGGAGCAGGCGTAGGACGGCCCCCCGTCGGAACAGGAACGGGTGACGAGCGGACCTCCCAAAGGCTGCGTGGAGCAGGCGTAGGACGGCCCCGTCGGAACAGGAACGGGTGACGAGCGGACCTCCCGAAGGCTGCGTGGAGCAAGCGTAGGACGGCCCCCCGTCGGAACAGGAACGGGTGACGAGCGGACCTCCCGAAGGCTGCGTGGAGCAGGCGTGGAGCAGGCGTGGAGCAGGCGTGGAGCAGGCGTGGGACGGCTCCCCGTCGGAACAGGAACGGGTGACGAGCGGACCTCCCGAAGGCTGCGTGGAGCAGGCGTGGGACAGCCCCCCGTCGGAACAGGAACGGGTGACGAGCGGACCTCCCGAAGGCTGCGTGGAGCAGGCGTGGGACGGCCCCCCATCGGAACAGGAACGGGTGACGAGCGGACCTCCCGAAGGCTGCGTGGAGCAGGCGTGGGACGGCCCCCCGTCGGAACAGGAACGGGTGACGAGCGGACCTCCCGAAGGCTGCGTGGAGCAGGCGTGGGACGGCCCCCCGTCGGAACAGGAACTGGTGACGAGCGGACCTCCCGAAGGCTGCGTGGAGCAGGCGTGGGACGGTCCCCTGTCTGGGCTGGTGCCGGACGATCCTCCGCCGGGACTGGTGACGGACGGGCCGCCGACTGAAGACCACTGGAGAGTGTCGACCGGACCGCCGACTGAAGACCACTGGCAGGTGTCGACCGGACCGCCGACTGAAGACCACTGGCAGGTGTCGACCGGGCCGCCGACTGAAGGCCAGTGACCGAGGCGTGGGCTGGATGCTTGGCTGTGGCTAAGGCCTGGGCTGGATGCTTGGCTGTGGCTAAGGCCTGGGCTAGTAGCATGGCCGGGCGGGCCTCCGCTGGAACTGGTGACGGACAGGCCCCCAACAGAACCGATGTGAGCAGCATCGGGGGGGCTCGCTTCCTCATGCCGCACCTCCTCCTTGAGGTCGGCAACCGACGAGCCAACTGCCGGTCAGCCAGCTGGACGCTCCTTGGCCCTCCCAGGGCCAGACGAGTACCCCAAAACGGGTTCCCCTGTCTGGGCTGGTGCCGGACGATCCTCCGCCGGGACTGGTGACGGACGGGCCGCCGACTGAAGACCACTGGAGAGTGTCGACCGGACCGCCGACTGAAGACCACTGGCAGGTGTCGACCGGACCGCCGACTGAAGACCACTGGCAGGTGTCGACCGGGCCGCCGACTGAAGGCCAGTGACCGAGGCGTGGGCTGGATGCTTGGCTGTGGCTAAGGCCTGGGCTGGATGCTTGGCTGTGGCTAAGGCCTGGGCTAGTAGCATGGCCGGGCGGGCCTCCGCTGGAACTGGTGACGGACAGGCCCCCAACAGAACCGATGTGAGCAGCATCGGGGGGGCTCGCTTCCTCATGCCGCACCTCCTCCTTGAGGTCGGCAACCGACGAGCCAACTGCCGGTCAGCCAGCTGGACGCTGCTTGGCCCTCCCAGGGCCAGACGAGTACCCCAAAACGGGTTCGGGCAGGAGCTGGGAAGCCGTGCTGTGGCCGAGACATGATCCGGTGGCCTGGCTGTGACTGTTGCCTGGGCCGCTAGCATGGCTGTAGCCGAGACATGGACTGGTGGCTTAGCTGCGGCTCCAAAAAAAAGTCCGCTGGCAGCAACTTGGCGAGCCCTGCTAGCAGGATTCGTCATAAAATCCACGTACCATCGTATGGTCTTGAGTCCATCGACTGCTGGGTCCTCTTGTGGTCGGATCATTCTGTCAGGTTTTCGGGCTTGGAAGCAGGAGGTGGACTCGAAAACAGGAGGTGAGGACCCAAATGCAGTTGATCAAGGGATTTATTTAAATTATTAACCAAATACAAACCAAAAACTAAGACAAAAACAAAGTATCAAACAAGGAACCACAAGGGCAAAAACGACTATCAAAGAAACACTTACAAACAGGAACCAGAACACAAAGGGACACGGAAGGCAGGACGCAGGTACAGAGAAACATCCAGGGACATGACATGGTGCAAGACAGCGACAGCGACAAATGACAACGACAATGATCCAACAAGAGACAGGGGAAACACACAGACTATATACACAGGGAGGCAGGGAGCTGACGAGGAACAGGTGAAACACATCAGGGCAGGCATGGTAATCAACACGAGAGGGTGGGGGAGTCAAGACAGCGGAAACAACAAGGACCAGGAAGTAAGAGACAGGGAACCACACTGAGGACAAAATAAAACAGGAAATCAAAACCAAGGAAACAGAACATGACAAAACACAGATCATGACACATATGTGGCTTACAAGCAAGTTAACCCAGCTGATAAGTGTACTAAAATTTAGCATACTTTTGTGTACTTGAAGCCACACTAATCACTTGAAGCATGCTATTTTGGAACAACTAATTTTGTACTAAATATATTTTAATTGCAATTAAATTGTAGAAAAGCTCAACTTGAAGTGTATTTAGTGTACTTGTATATGCTTAAGTGGAACAACTTAAAGTATATTTTGTATACTTTAAGCAGATGGCTTTATATGTACTAATATATGATTAATTAGTAAAATTAAAGTGTACTTTGTTGGTATCATAAGTACATTAAAAATGATTTATAAGTGTTTTCAAAATATATAAGCTTTATACATTTAATATATTCTTACTGTGCTAATAATATCCTTAATTATACTTTTGGCTTATTCCAATTACTAAAAAAGCATACTTTGCAGTTAATAGTCAATATACTTTGTCATTACTTTGCTATATTACTTTCTACCTTGCACATACTTGTAATGTATTACCAGTATACTTAAGGCTGAAAGACTTGTGGGACTATACTTCCAGGTGAAAAAATATACTTTAATGTATTTGTAACATCCTAAGTAGAATAGATCATTGTAAACACAAAAAAAGCTTATTGACATTTATACAACATATGTATAAACATTTCCATTATGGCTTTTAAACATTTTTAAATATTGGTACATTAGTACACCTTGTAGAAATAGGTCCATTTCAGGCAGTAGACCTAAACATTACTCATTAACTTAACAGAACACTGAAAATAGTGAACAATGAAAAACCACATTCCTTAATATTGCACACCTCACCCCTCCCACCATACAGAAACACACACCACACATTATGTTCCTTTTTTTTTTTTTTGCTGAACTGCTCATTGTTACACTTTTGTCTGATGGCTGTGTGCACATCAGAGACACTTGCCTGTGGAAACTCCAGAAGAACAGCATTGATCGAATAGACAAGAGATAATGTAAGTCACGCAGCATATTCATAGTATTTTGAACAGTACATCACAGGGGTATTCCAGAAAGGAGGTTCAACAAACTCGAAGCCTAATCCTGAACTCTGAGTTGACTTAATCTGTGGAGTGAAACTCTGAATATAGGTTATAAAAACAGTCTCAGTGATTGTTCCTCACTCTGGTTTTATTCATATTCTGCATATTAAACAAGGTAAATGTTTATTCAGTGGATATTTCAGCTTGTAGCAGTTTTTACCACCAACAGATACCTACCGATTAACACAAATCCTCTCTCCTAACATCCTGTTAAGTAAATGAGCATGTGGAAGAAGGCAGAAGTGGTGGTCACCTCCACCAGGTCTGACAGAGGCAGAGGAGCTGGTCCTGAGTCAGGTCGCTGGGTGACCAGAGGCTGAGGGCGACACTCACCCCCAGGACCCAAGAGGCAGACACACTTTTATCTACAGATAGTACTCAACGTTATTTAATATTATCCTAAATGCGGCAGCAAATTTGAAACATGTACTTTGAAATTGGGTTGTTGGAGGCAATGCAGGCTGATGGTTAGCCTACTTTTGAAGCTATCTGTGGGAAATAAAGAAAGCCAAATGAAATGTGAATGATTCCTCTTTTTCTGACTACTGGAAGGTGATTGATTAACCTTCAAAGTGATACAAATGAAGAGGTCCAGATCTGAGAGCACATCAGCGGTGACATGTAGCCTGATATTAGATGTGCAGCCGGACTGAGAATATTGTTCAGATAAATCAGGGAAATGCTCATGTAAACGAATCTAAATAATCCCCCTGTTGTAAAACTATGTGAATTATTTCTGCTTCAACATGATGCTGTTGAGAAGGAAAGGACAGGCCCTGTCAGACAGCTCCATCAGACTCGGGGTTTCTTCAAGTAAACCTGCCACCGAGCAGGTAAGGTTCCCAGAATCTATTAACATGGTGACTGCCACAGAGTTTAAGATACCTCTCATTCAGGAAAAGAAAAAACAGTTTCCCTCATCTCAGGGTTCACTTCTGTTTTCACATAACCTGCTTTCTATAATACCCCTGTGGAAACTCTGAGACATGTTATCAGTATGGTATACCAATATTGCTAAGTAAATAGTCCAACATGTACTTTCCTATTAGGGTGGACTGTGCAAAGCCCTCCTTTGTGAATACCAGGATAGCCAGCTCCTGGGCAAAAATGGTCATGTGCTGCCTGCCAAGGTGTGCTGCATAGGAGAGAAAAAGACGATAAATTGGACAGATTATTTCTCCCTACTTATGAGGAATGAACAGACATTATCCAAACATTAGAAAGTGTTAATTCAATCTTTACTTGGAAACACTGCTAGTATATAAAGACCACTAGGGAGTGCTTCGACCAGTGGTGTTGAAGTTCCCACTGACAACAAGATAATTCATATGACTCATTAGTGAAACATATAACCTATTTAATCACAGCACTTCATTGCTGACCCAATTACCAACAAGATGATGCTGCCGAAGACAAAAGGTCCATAGTGCAAATATAGAATTAAAGTTATGAATACATACATTCATCCCTCAATTATAACATACCATTTCAATTTCACTGTCCACAGAAGATGATGACGCTGCAGATGAAGGGGTCATCAATGCCTGGACACACTCCACACACTCCCTCATTTATTTAATCATTTCTGGAATGGAATAATAAGCGGGAAAACATTTGGTTTGTTAGTTAGTAAAAGTAATGGTACTTAAGCTCAGTACAGGACAATAAATTATGTTGAAACACTGTGAATCATTGTTTAATAAACATACATTGTCAACCCCTCTAATTCCAATCTGAATACCCACCGTGAAGGGATGACATGATTTCATTCGTTCCAGGTGCCATGACCAGTATTATTTCCGTCAGCTTCTTCAAGAGATAATGAGAGATTAGAATCAGATTTAACTTCATTAAGGTACAATAGATATTTAAAGAACCTGATGTGAGGAATTGTCAGAGGAAATACCAGCAGATATGATGTTGTGTTCATTTTGTATGTTAGAGATTGTGACACTACAGTTTGTCCAGCTGTCATGCTGACTGACTGATCTGTGAATGACAATCTGACAGCTGTGATCCAATCCAATGGACACTTTGTCGGTCAATTAAGATTTTTTAATTATTATCAGCCCTTATTTATAATTAGTGACAATATTTTTAGAAGTGCATGCACATGCTTTTGACTTTATTTCTCAAAGGAAATACAGTATGTTTAAAGGACACTCTTCTAATCCCCACTATTGTGTCGGACAAGACATTAATGAAAGGTGTTTGAAAATGATTATATTGTTGAATATATTAAATAAAAGTAAATGAAATACATTCTCTGGGCTGAGGAGAAACCCAACTCTTGAAACTTTAAAAAGTGAAGAGAAAATATCTGTGAAAAGCAATACAACAGAGAAAGAAGTTTTGTCTGAGATTACACAACAGCTGGGAAAGAAGTATTACTTTCAATATTGGACTTACTATGTATGTAGCATCATCAGAGCTTGGTCTGGATGCCAGAGGTAAAAGAACAGGGGTGCAGTCGAATAGTCTTTTTTGCTTAGGAAGGTTCCTAACTGAAGAAGTGACCCGGAAGTAAACAAGTGGCCGCCATGATAAGAGCTGTTCGAATTCTCTAAATGCAAAGGAAAGGAGCTCCAATGCTTCCTTTCAGAGCTCCTTTAGCATAGGATGCAACGGACCTTCCTATGCGAAAGGAAAGGAGATCACGCCGACCCACAATTCTTTGCGAGAGCAACATTTAAAGTGACGCACACCTCGGCCGTTCATGAAAACAAACGTGCATTTACATATTTAACAATGACTTTCATGCAGACATATAGTAATTGGAATAGTGTTGATAAATGTGTGGACAGTGATACTAATTGACTGGTATTTTTTTAGTTATTTCAATCATGTTACAAACTTTACAAAAACGAAACTAAAACCACAAATGAAACGTAAATACAGCAAACGGTCAAACAGGAAGGAGGAGCTGCTGGAACTGAAGCCGGTCAGTGAACCAGCTGCTTATAAAACCAACATGGGGAGAAGTGGACGATGCGCTTTTTGTAGTCCATTATTGTAGTTTCTCCAGCGCCTTTCCTTAACCCCGTGACGTTTTCCCCAGAGGTCAAGGAATAGGAGTTAGGAATAGGAGTTAGGACCTTATTTTTTGACTATTCGACTGCACCCCCGGTCTTGCTGCCTGTTATTCTTAGCTTGCTTTCCCTGAAGAAAACGTTTATATGGTAAAAGTAGGAAAATTATTAGTTATATCCTGAAATTTGAATTGAATTAGAAAAAAAGATATAACACAACAGTTGATGTTGGCATTAACTAAAATTGTAGTCAAGTTTTTAAAAACTAAAATGGACAAACTACCTTAATAATTAACCCAAAGAAACATGCAAAATAGGTGATTGACAGGACTAAAAGATTCTGTCCAATATTCCTCAAATCAAGACACCACAGTTTTTGCTGTTGTAAACTTAGTAGCCCCCTGCTCAAGAAAGAATTATGCCTTACCCCATGTACACGTTGTGGAGATTCATTCTCAGAACTGTAGAGGTGATCTTGTGTGTCCAGGGCCCTCTTCTGAGACAGGGAAGTCTTCAGGTTTTGTAACACCTGGTCCCTGGCTGCCCCTTTATTCATGGTTTGCTTTGCCTGTCAAAAATGTTTATGAGGTAAAAATGTTGGCATCCTACAGAAAGCTTTGTGTAATTAAGTTTATATTTTAGATGTCTTCTTGTTTAAAGTTCCCTTAATTATCTCACCACCCCTTAGATATAGCATATTTGGTGTCTGTGCACATAAAAATGCATGTAGTAGTTGAATCTATCTGTAGACCTACCTCTGGCAGCTACAACAACAAAATACTGCTACATCGAGATGTTTCAGTATTATTCATCTAATGTTGTCATATATAACAATAAATTAGAGGGAGCACTTGACAGTTTAGCTACATTCTACTGCACATAATTATGCACTTTAACTTGAGTGGGATTTTTCATGCATGATTTGTAATGGAGAATTTTAGCATTTTTTTTTTACTTAGGTAAATTATTTGAATTTTGTCAAGACCTCTACCAGAAAGCACCTGGATGTGTAGCTAGCCAACGTACTGGAGACAGCATGTCAGCTAGTGCAGCATGAAGGAATGTTGCGTGCACTCACCTGTACGGCCGTTTTAGGCTTCACTACATCAGTCTCACACATTTTATTTTTCATGCGTACAGCCATGCTTTCCTCCTCGGCCCGGATATCCTTACCGAGAAGGAACAAATTCTTCTTTGTCACAAGTTCTTTGTAGGAATCCGATATAACAAGAAGAGTACACAAAATAAGTTTAGCCTAGACATTTTTCCTAACAACGACCAAATTAAACAGTTAGCTGCTAGCTAGCTGACCGTTTTGGAATAATAATAGTTATTCAGACTACCTATTACCCATTACTGTATTCTCCATACTTGCCTCCAAATAGCAGCACCTTAGCAGACACCGTCCTGTTTGGTTCTTTTCTTGTGGGCCATTTTGTTTCAATCCAGTTAGCGTCGTCATCACTGTCCGGCTGGGATGCCACTTGGGTGAACTGGTCGCTACCAAGAATGAGCGACATACTTTCCAATTTAAGTGTTTTATCAAATAAGTAGTCGATGGCAAATTTGAACATTGTATCCTCCTAACCTGCAAACCCGCTTTCACGCGACTGACCTGCTCGCTCATGGATGTCGGATGAGAACGTCCGCAGCTCTGATTGGCTGAAAGTGAAAATCGAAACTGATGCACTCGGAGTCAAAATACAGTTACAGCCGTGCCATTTTTCTCACCCAACCTTGGCATGTGTGTGGCATCTATACAAAATCATCATGCCAGCAAAATGAAACTTGAAGAGACATTTCAATTTTGACGAGACTCAACCACAGACGCCGAGAACAACAAAATAGAGAAGACTTCAACCGGACCAGGTAAAGAAAAAAAAAAATAATTGGTGAAATGCTGTGGGCTACAACGAAAATTTAAATGTCACTCTCCCGCTTGACTGTATTCTGTATAACATTATGAACTGAAACGTTTCAAGATAAATAGTACCCTATCAAAACATTGTTGTTAAAGTATTATTAGCTATAAGTAAAAACACATCAAAATCATCTTGTTATAGACTTCACATCAAAGACTTCCACACTGCATACCCCATACACTTTAAAAAAATATTTCTTATGACTTTTACTGTGACATCTGCAAGAAAAATAGGATATAAACTTGTCATAATCTTTTCAAAAACCACAATATTTATCTTTGGTAGCCTATATTATAATATCCTAGCTGTAAGATCAGCCTATCTGATAGATCTAAAAGACAATATTACTTCCAGTGTCTTCATCCTAAAATGTTTGCCCAAATCCACTGTAATTCATCAAGGGTGAATGCATCAACACTACTGCTAGCTAGTGGATCAAGCACTAGCTGTGTTCAGGTTTCCTATTATCTTTGTTTTACTGTATCCACAGAAAAAGAGAAAATTGTTCTACAAGACATTTCTCGGTACATCTTCAGTTTCAAGAACATCCCTTTACAGAAGAAAAGTTACTGAAAAGTTAATTTCAGGAAAAAGAAATGCTACAGTAGTAAATATATTTTATATTCCAATGTTCAACCACACTGAAGCTGCACTTAATTCCTATATTTCTTTCAGATTTGTCTAATAGATCATCGTAATGCAGATACATACAAAGAAGTGGATAGAGAGAGACAGGAGGACAGAGAGGAAGATGGTGGAAGTGGACAAGAGGACAGAGAGGAAGATGGTGGATGTGGACAAGAACACAGAGAGGAAGATGATGGAAGTGGACAAGAGGACAGAGAGGAAGATTATGGAAGTGGACAAGAACACAGAGAGGAAGATGATGGAAGTGGACAAGAACACAGAGAGGAAGATGATGGAAGTGGACAAGAGGACAGAGAGGAAGATAATGGAAGTGGACAAGAAAACAGAGAGGAAAATAATGGAAGTGGACGAGAGGACAGAGAGGAAGATGATGGAAGTGGACAGGAGGACAGGGAAGAAGATGATGGAAGTGGACAGGAGGACAGAGAGGAAGATGATGGAAGTGGACAAGAAAACAGAGAGGAAGATGATGGAAGTGGACAAGAACACAGAGAGGAAGATGATGGAAGTGGACAAGAGGACAGAGAGGAAGATGATGGAAGTGAATTATTAGTTTTTGCGATACACACTCTTCTTTGGGATGCCATTTAAGTGAGACGTGGAAGTGGCAGAACAAGCTCTGCGAAAATTTGTGCTCAACTTTGAATGGAGGGGTCTGTCGAAAAAAGCAGGGACTACAATAGCAAATGCTAATGACAGCATAAAGACATTATTTGACAACCTACGATTTGAAAGGTTTGAAAAAAGCATCCCCCCCCCCCCCACACACACACCCCTCCCCTCTGTATCTGTAGCTCGTATCGTCCTCCCTTCGCAGCCTCCCACCTCCCTCTTATTTTATGAAAATAGTTCACCGACATGTGTTTCTGAAAACATTTTAGGCGAGAAATAAGCTATGCAGTTGCTGAATCTGTCTTTATTTTAGATCGACAACCGTCAGTTTAAAAGATTATCAATTATAGAGCTTGCGGGCGGTGGCGCCGTCTCTCGAAATTCGCCGCTCCGCGACGGCATTACACGGCTTCTTACATAGACAATGAATGGGAAAATTCCCTTCGCTTATGAACTCAGGCAGGACGCCGTTCAGTTTCCCGGTGTGTCCGGGACTTCCACAACATGTACAAAGCAGTAATAGTTATTATTACGGCCACGAATGATGAAACATAATCGGTGTAAATGCAGTGGGTGCCGGTCAGATTTTTCTCTCACCTGACGCCTTAGCCAAAATCTCACTCTGAAATCACGTGAGAGCCCTGCTCCGTACTGAACTGCTCAGGGCAACAAGTGTCTTGTCCGCTCATAGTTTCAAACGCGGAAGTGAGTGGGGATGAGATGTGAGCAGGAGCAGGAGAGTGAGCGAGGATTGGATCGGAACATTTAGCCAATAGTAGCCATGCGGACCGGATGGCTACTATTGACTAAAGTTTGGCTCAAGTGAAAAATCGTAGACTAGAGCTTTAAGAAAGAAATCAAAGGAGTTTTAACATAATGTCAGAGTTTTGGCTGCCCAAAGAAAGTTAGCACATCTGTGTTGCAGAGGATGGCTATTGAAAGTTCAATAGGAGTGACAGATCGTTCAGGTTTATTTTATGACGTTTCATTTGTAGCAGTGTGATTTATCATTCATATAATAACACAACTCTTAAAAAGAGAAATAATTCAGTTGCACAGTTGGAATATTCTGCGAAGTTATGACCCTGGTGGCTTTTACATCTGATGATGGGGCCTCATCCACATCCACCAAGAGTGGAGGAAAGGTGTTTAGAGATGCTCAGTTGAATATATCTTCCACATTTATAAATGAGGTGTCTCACACCCATAATGTATTTGCCGTGCAACTCCAATCACTCGAGCATAAAGGCCCCTACACACCGCCCAGACGTCCAACTGCCTTATCCGACCACTCTCCGCCCACTCTGTTGCCTCTCGCCTGACCCGTTCGGCAGAAATGTTGCGTTGTACACACCGCTTCGACGTGCTTCCGACACCACAGCAGCGTGTACGTTCTGCGCTTGCGCGAGATGCAATAAGCCTCCTTAAACAGCGGGTGGCGCTAGTCTCGTGCCAGTACTCCAAAACAGGAAAACAGGAAATGACGGAACGTAGTGCAGATAAAAACAATGCACACACAGTCTTGGTTCAGTATTCGTTCGACTCGAGAAGACCTTTGTGGACTAAATACTTGGCATTTCTGGAAAGATGACTCTGGCTAGGGTGACACTCGCGTTGTGTGCTCTCGGGCTCATTATTTTACGAAGACGTCGTCTCAATAGGGAACGAGTAATACGGAGTTTACCATCGTCACTTCCGCCCCGCCCACACACCGCCATTGGATACTCTGATTCGCTAGCACACCGCCAATCAGAGTATCCAATGGCTCAGACGTCCAACAGCCCACCTCCTCAGACTTCGCATGCTCAGTCTGATCAGACAACGTCCGCGCGGCTCCGAAAGCTTCCGACGCAGCTGTACACACCAAACATATGTGTTCCCGACCTCGTCCGAGCATCTCCAAACGCTTCAGACGTCCAACGGTTGGGCCGGTGTGTTCCTGCCTTAAATGTGTAATGGTTAAGCCAAAGGACAAAATGTATGTCATTCCACATTCCACTTCCCAACAATGTTGAAGGAGACTAAAATTCTTGGGGGGCTACTACTTTAAAGACATCAACGCCAAACCGACCTCTACATATCAGTCTTGTATGCATGAATACTGTCAGTGACTTTTTGATCTGTACACTCCAATTGGTCTTGTTTGCAGTAGCCCTGCTTTTTCTCCATTAAACAATACCAATGAAATGTTATTTTTTGAACAGTTGTGACAATGTTAAAACAGTGTGAGTGAACTTTGTTTTTTTGCTTATAATTTAGCCAGTATTAACTTGTCTGTTGCAATATGGGTGATGCTATCTGTACTTTTGAAGTGTGCATTTAATGTTTTGTTTAATGTAATTTTGTGTGTAAGATGTATTGTATCATATTTCTTTGCCAAACTGATTAAACATTACAGAACAGCTGAAATAATTGCTATCTGTGTACTATACACACAGCACAACATTTCATAAATGTGTTTAAGTGCATTTTCATAGCAATACTATTGAACACTTTCTGAAAGAATGTCCTAAAGTACTAACGTGAATAACTTCACTTCATAATTAGACGCAAATGTAGCTTAAAATACACTCAAACTTAGTATTAGAGTGTTGATATTAAAATGTGTACTTTTAAACTGTGTGCTTTTAACTGTGACAATTTTGAGCATACAAAAAAGACTAATTTCAAATAAGTACACTTTAGAAAGTACACATAACTTTCACTTAAAGTCACTTTTAGCATAATATATTTTGTGTAATATAGTATAATTATTTTTAAGTGTGTGTAAAAGTGTTGGTGTGAAAGCGTGATGCTTTTATATATTTACAAAAAGTACAATTTCGTTAAGTACATTTTCAACATACTATCGGAAATATAAAAATACTTGAAATACAATAAAGTAATTTTTTCGCTTGGGAATACTAGTCAAATCAGCATAATGCCTATACAATGTTTGTATGGTGGGGGGGCTCACAATCCTCTAGGGGGGGTGATCAAATAATTTTAAATTTAACTCCTGAAAACCAACAGCCAAACGCGGCAGCCACATGCATCTCTCTGTCTGATTGACAGGGCGTGGCAAACCCACGTCGACGAAAGTTAACTGGCTGGCCACATTCTTTGAACATAGGCTATCATATAAAAACCTCATATTGGGCCAATGGCCACAATGCTGTGGGCCACCTAGGCCAGTGGCGTGGGAGTTTTCCCGGGAGGACTGGGAAAACTCCCGGTACTCCCGAAGGCTAATCCGCCACTACCTGGTAACGACCTGGTAAAGCGTAACCTCATCAATACCGCACCAGTGACACAAGCTGGGGGAAGAATACCTTCAGGATGGGATGGAGAGCTTTCTGGCTGGAACTGCCGAGACAGGTTGTCGGGTTTTATGTTCTTAGAACCTGGTCGGTATGAGAGGGAAAAATCAAAACGATTAAAAAAAAGGGCCCATCTGGCTTGGCGAGAGTTTAGCTGCTTGGCTGAACGGATGTATTCTACGTTTTTGTGATCAGTCCAGACCACATATGGCTGCTCCGCTCCCTCTAACCAGTGTCTCCACTCCTCCAGTGCGAGCTTTACTGCCAACAGTTCCCAGTTTCCAATGTCGTAGTTCCTCTCCACTGGAGACAACTTCCGGGAGAAGAAGGCGCACGGGTGAACCCTTTGATCCTCCACCGACCACTGGGAAAGAACCGCCCCCACACCGGTGTCCGAGGCGTCCACCTACACAATAAACTGGCAAGAGGGGTCTGGGACTATCAGAATAGGGGCAGAGGTGAAACGTGATTTCAACTCACCGAAGGCCCTGTCAGCTGCAGGGTACCACAGGAAGGGCACATTCAGGGAGTTAAGGGCAGTGAGGGGAGCTGCCACTGAACTGTAGTTTCGGATGAATCATCTGTAGAAGTTCGAGAAACCCAGGAAGCGTTGAAGCTCCTTGCGTGTGGAAGGAGTGGGCCAGTCTGTGACCGCCCTCGTCTTGGCAGGGTCCATCTGGATGTTACCGGTGTTAATGATGAATCCTAGGAAGGAAACCTCAGAGGCATGGAAGTCACATTTTCCAAGAGCCTCTGAAGAACCTGGCGTACGTGGACCACATGCTCACGTTTGGACCTGGAGAAGATGAAAATGTCGTCCAAGAACACTAAGACACCAATATTAAGCAGGTCCCGGAGAACGTCATTCACCAAAGCTTGAAATACTGTAGGGGCATTGGTGAGTCCAAATGGCATGACTAAGTACTCGTAATGTCCACAAGGAGTATTGAAGGCAGTTTTCCACTCATCCCCCTCTCTTATTCTCACCAAATGGTAGGCATTGCGGAGGTCAAGCTTGGAAAAGACAGTTGCTCCTTGTAGCAGTTCAAATGCAGATGATATGAGTGGAAGAGGGTACCTGTTTTTGATGGTGATGTCCTTGTAGTCGATGCAAGGTGGGAGAGTCTTGTCCTTCTTCCCAAAAAAAACCTCTACTCCAGCAGGGGATGATGATGGCAGGATAATTCCTGCAGCTAAGGTGTCGTTAATATACCTCTCCATAGTCTTGGTTTCCTGACCCGAGAGGGAGAAGAGACGATCAATAATGCCTTACATTTACATTTAAGGCATTTAGCAGACGCTTTTTTCCAAAGCGACTTACAATAAGTACATTTGTCAAAACAAAGAAACCAAAGAAAGTGCTATAGGTAAGAACATAGAAGTGCTCTTATATTTGTTTTTTTGGGGGGGGGGTATTAGTGGGTCATGCTATGCAGAGTCGAGGTGAAGTCTGAACAGGTGAGTCTTGAGCCTTTTTCGAAAGATGGCAAGTGACTCTACTGTCCTGACATTGGTCGGGAGTTCGTTCCACCACTGAGGCGCCAGAACAGAGAAGAGTCTGGACTTTGCTGAGCGACATTTGTTTGATTTCAGCGATGGTGGTACCAGCCGGCCAGCTGAAGTAGAGGAGCGAAGTGCTTGCTTCGTGGCGTGTGGTTTGACCAGTGTTTGAAGGTAGCTGGGTGCCGTTCCATTGATGGCCAGTGCCATCGTCTTGAATTGGATGCGTGCTGCAACAGGGAGCCAGTGCAGGTCACGGAGGAGGGGGGTCACATGGGAGAATTTGGGTAGATTGAAGACAAGGCGTGCTGCAGCGTTCTGGATATGCTGCAATGGTTTAGTCGCCGAGGCCGGGAGTTCAGCCAGGAGAGTTGCAGTAGTCAAGGCGGGAGATAACCAGTGCTTGGACCAGGAGTTGCGTTGCATCCTTCATGAGGAAAGTCCGAATCCTGCGGATATTGTAGAGGGCAAATCTGCAGGATCGGGCCAGGATAGTTGGTCATCGAGGATTGCACCCAGGTTCCTCGCAGTTGACGACGGCAATACTGTGATGCCCTCAACAGTGACCGACAGGTCCATGCAAGGGCAGTCTTTCCCCGGGATGAAGAGGAGTTCGGTTTTATTCAGGAGAAGTGCCTGGGAGAAGATCAATAGCGCAGTCGTACGGGCGATGAGGTGGCAAAGCGGTGGCCCGGGCTTTGTTTAAAACCTCCCTGAGACTCTAGAAAGATCTGGAAACCTCGAGGCAACAGGCAGGCTAGGAGCAGATGACTGGGCAGACTTCAGACAGACAGCATGACGGTTAGCACTCCATTGCATTATAGTCCCCAAAGCCCAGTCTATATGTGGATTGTGCCTCCTAAGCCAGGGATATCCCAAGATGACCAGCTGTTGTGGTGAATGAATCAGGTGAAAGGTAAGTGTTTCGCTGTGATTACCTGACAGTCATTTGGAGAGAAGTAGTTCGATGAGTGACCCGACAGAGCAGGCGACCATCCAGGGCTGTAGCGTGGATGGGTTCTCCCAGATCCTAACGGCCAATTCCCAGCTGGGAGGCAAGAGACCTATCCAACAGGTTAGCATCAGCTCCACAGTCAATAATGGAGTAGTCCGCACTGTCCTCCCTTGCGTCAGGTCAAACAGGCCTCGACCTGCCTCTCTTCCAGGTGTGCCATGGCTGAAGACCTTCCGGAGTTCCGCAGAGAACAGCTTGGCCGATGCACAGATGCGCGATTCTCTCTCCCATTCAACGGTTCCCCAGTCTCTGGCTCTGCCTGCAAGTGCAGTGAGATTATATACGCTACCCGGGAACTCTCCACTATCCAGGTGAGGAACGAACTGAGGAAGATGAAGGTGAAGAAGGCTACGGGTCCAGACGGTATCAGCTCCAGGCTCCTCAAGTCCTGTGCAGACCAGCTGTGCAGGATTGTGGAGTACATCTTCAACATGAGCCTGAAGCTGGGAAAATTGCAACTGTTGTGGAAAACCTCCTGCGTGGTACCAGTACCAAAGATCCCTCACCCTAAGGACTTCAACAACTACAGACCAGTTGCTCTCACTTCACACCTGATGAAGACCCTGGAGCGGCTGGTCCTCGTCCATATCCGCCCTCTGGTGGGTCCTTTTATGGACCCACTCCAGTTTGCCTACCAGCCTGGCATCGGAGTGGACGACGGCATCATCTTCCTCCTGGACAGATCACCTGGAGAAGCCTGGAAGCACTGTGAGGATCATGTTCTTTGATTTCTCCAGTGCTTTCAACACCATACAGCCTGTACTTTTGGGGGACAAGCTGGAGCTTGCGGGGGTGGATCAACACCTCACGACCTGGATCCTGGATTACCTCACCAACCGGCCACAGTATGTGAGGACTCGGGACTGTGTCAGACACAGTCATCTGCAGTACGGGGGCCCCACAGGGAACAGTCCTGGCCCCTTTTCTGTTCACCCTGTACACTGCAGTCTTCTCGCACCAAACACCTCACAGCCATCTACAAAAGTTCTCTGACGACTCTGCTATCGTCGGCCTCATCAGGGACGGGGACGACAGAGCCTACAGAGAACTTATTAAAGACTTTGTGGACTGGTGCCAGCGGAACCATGTCCAGCTCAACGCCGGGAAGACCAAAGAGCTGGTGGTGGATTTCCACGGGTGCAAACAACCCTGCACACAGGTGAACATCCTAGGAACGGACATCGAGATGGTGACATCTTACAAGTACCTGGGAGTTCACCTGAACAATAAACTGGACTGGTCTCACCACACTGCAGCAACATACAAGAAAGGTCAGAGCAGACTCCATCTGCTGAGGAAACTCAGGTCCTTTGGAGTGCAGGGGGCACTCCTGACAACTTTCTATGACTCTGTGGTGGCATCAGCCTTTTTCTATGGTGTAGTCTGCTGCAGCAGCAGCATCTCGGCAGCAGACAGGAAGAGACTTGACAAACTTATCAAGAAGGCCAGCTCCATCCTGGGATGCCCTCTTGACCCAGTGCAGGTGGTGGGAGAGAGCAGGATGATGGACAAGCTGTCATCGCTGCTGGTGAAGGAGTCCCCTGCAGGTCAATATCACCGCACTAGTCAGCTCCTTCAGTGATAGACTGATACACCCCAAGAGTGTGAAAGAGATACGCAGGTCCTTCCTTCCTGCTGCTGTCAGACTCTACAATAAGCACTGCTCCCAATAGACCTCATTCTGCACTCTATACTTAATTGTAAATTGTATATAAAAACAAAATTCACTGCTGGTAATTTTTGTACAATATCATGCTTATGCTCCCAATAGACCTCATTCTGCAATCTATACTTTATTGTAAATAAAAACAAAATTCACTGCTGGTAATTTTTTGTACAATATCATGTTTATATGTATATAACAAGTCTACTCTATTTCTATTCTATTTTTTACATTTTTGAATTTATATTGTTAATTTTTGCTATTGTTATTATTACTATTGTGTTTTTTGTAACATACTGTCCTTTGGCTGCTGTGGCAAACAAATTTCCCCGTTGAGGGACAATAAAGGAATTCTGATTCTGATTCTGAAAGGCGGGGGGGGGGGGGGGGCAAGCAGGCATCTGATACTGGGGAGGACTTGGACAGGAGTGCTGAGGTATGGCACAGGTCTGGACCCAGGATCCAATAAAGAGAGCCTCTGGAAGTGCTCCTGAATCGACACCATGCACTTTTTGTGACAAGTTGCCATCTCCTTCAGCCCCTCCGTAACTGAGGTGCTCTTGGAGTGTTTCTGAGTCGGCTGGGTTCATGGTGGCCAGATTGCTCTGTTACGTTCACTGGAACTGGCGGGGAGAACCCAGAAGCACGACACAGGAAACAGTGTTCAAAAAGGAATGTTCTTTACTCGGGTCGACAGGCAGGGTCCAAAACCAGGAGATCAGTCAAACAGGCAAACAAATCCAAATAGGGTCAGGCAGAGTAGCAGGGTCGAGCACACGGGCAGCAGGGTCAAGACAGGCAGATCAATTGGAAAAATAACAAACTAACGCTGGAGAGCTCGGCATTAACACACAAGGCAATCTGGCAGGGAACAAAGGGAAATAGCCTGAATAAATACTGAGGTAATAACGATGGAATGAGCTGCAGCTGAGGAGATGGGCTAGGAAACCAGGTGAGGGGAACAAGCTGATTGCATGGCAAGAGGGAGTGGCTGGATCTGAAATGATAGGAGAGTTAGTGACATCTGAAAGTGTAGCTTCTAAGCTTTCCAATGATGTCTAACACATGGAAATCTGCTGATAATATTTGACGAAGTTGTGGCCATTTGAATGTATGCTTCTCTGAAAATCTGCAAATCACCTTGCCAGAAAGGAAACACAATGGTGCTCATTTGTATCTCATTCAGATAAGCCCTCCCCCCTACAGATGTCACTCAGTGATATCTGATATCTGTGAGCCTGCAGGGCAGAACGTATTGTAGTGGTTTAAACAATGGTTATCAAAAGCAGTTATCATGTAGGTAATGTTGATGTAGTGTTGTTTTCGTTAAGCACTTTACTGGACTGATCAGAATTAGAGGTACTTTATTGAAATGGAAATGCTTAAAGTGTACAATGTAAACATTGGAGGAAAAAAAATACTACAGTACAGTCAGTACTAGAATTAAGTGAATTTAGTCCAGGGCCCATTCTCCTCAAAGTGTTTGATTATATCCGTCAGGGTGTCTTTGCCAATTCTGAAAAAGAAAACAAAGTTTCACATCATGTGTCTGCTAACAGGCACCGTCTAAGTAGCTAGTGCTAATGATTTAGCAACTAGCCTATTGTCCTCAGGTAGGCCAGTTGCTAAACTATTAGCATCACAGTCAATTCAAGCAATGCCAACCGGCCCCTTGGCACCTTACTGTTTAATCAGATGCCCACATTACGAGCCAAAAACCTCCCATTACAGCTTAGTTTCGATGTGCATATACTTTTAAAATTACAGTACTGAGCTAGCTTAGCTAGCTAATAGGGGTGGGAATCGAGAACCGGTTCCTACTCAGAACCGGCTCCAACTAACCAATTCCATCAGAATCCTACGCCTCCAACGTTATTGATTCTTCTTAACGATTCCGCACCACGTTTTCCGGTTTACTCGAAATTTTGCGTCGCGGTACATTGCGTCACTCTCTCTGCGACGACCCTGCGCGCGCCGACAACCTATAAACAACGAGGCAGCATCATGGAGAGGAGGAAGCGATCGAATGTCTGGCTACATTTCACCAAACGCGATGAAAGTGCTGCCGTGTGTAATCAGTGGAGGCATAAACCCATTGTAGCGTATACGCAACAAAAGATCATGTTGTCTTTAGAGCGTCATAACTCCGTAATGGTTTGCGCTAGAAACATGCGTTTTTTTCCTCTTAAACTAGAGAAACGGGGCTAAACAACGGTACCCTGCTTGTCCATGTGAGCGATTTATTTCTGACAACAACATTGGCTTTTACAGCCAATAGGAAAGCCTGATTTACGCTTGGCCGTGTTTGCCCAAACGGGAGACACAGAGGAGTTCAAATCAGAGAAAATGACGTTCAAAAAGTTACTGTAGTGATAGAGAAAGTTAAATACATGAATGGCACAGAAGAAATTCACTATACACACATATTTAGGGTAGGGAGAGGAAAGGACCATTCCTGGCAAAAAAATTTACTTTCTATGTTGAGCTTTTCTTTCGTTATAATGGTTTGCAGTGCTTTTGTTGATTAAATGTGTAAAAACTCAAGGTGCGTTTTTTATTTATCTTTAATTTATGGGCTAAAATCCCCTATTATAGTGTATATAAGTATTTATTGAACTACTCAGGAATCGGTAAGAGAATTGATAAGGAATTGGATCGATAGGCAGAATCGACAATGGCATTGATATTGATAAAAACGTATCAATTCCCACCCCTACTAGCTAAGCAAAATAGATAACTTGGATGTTAACGGAAACTCACCCCATAAGAAACTGAAAAGTATTCCTGCAGACTTCGTTGGCTCCGATGAAATAAGAGGTCCAGGCGGACTTTCTTTTCGTCTGCGGCTTTTTGGTGGATGCAGTCATCTCCGACAGTCCGTTTGCTCTCTTTCGGCAGCTAAAGAATCCATCTGTATGCTGTATGTAAGTTACATGCTACATCGCTACATGAATGTCTTCCAAGGAGAGAGTTCTCCTTTCTTCTGCCGTAACATTTGCAGTCAAAGTTACAGATTTCCTCCATTTGGCTGACTTTTCTTTGACTATGCTATGCTTTCTGGTCCAGCAGAGTCCACTGAGGTCCTGACCGATGCAGACTGCTAACTGGTCTGATGCTGGAAACATTTTAGCTCCACCTGCCCGCTGTGTGACTGCTCAACTACTCCTGCTTTTTGGTCTACGGCGACGTGGTTGGGATGGATCCATCTCGGCGTGGCTGTGCCTGCTGCCATGGACTACTACTGTGATACTATTGCTTCTGTTAATACCACCACTACTGTTAATGCTACTACTACTATACTACCAACACCAAATGCAGTTGGAACCCAAGGGCCTGGGCTGCACGAGATTTCTGCCTAAAAGCCTATTAAGGCAGTTTTTTCTCGCCACTGTCGCTGTAACGCTTGCCCCTGGGTGTTGTTGGGACTCTGAAATTGTGTTGACTCTTGAAATTTTGAGCGTATTCTACTCCTGCTCAATGTGTTAAGTGTCCTGAGATGAATTCTGTTGTGATTTTACACTATAAATAAAATTGAATTGAATTTATCCCGTTGAAATGTAACCGTAGATATAGCGTCTGATATCTTCCGCTCCAACTTCTCCACTGCGCTGAATAAGTAGCCATGTGTTGCGCTTCTAACGTGCAGCTGATTGACCGAAAACAACAGCGTGTGAATGGCCAAAGGTAATCGGTATGGAAATGAACTGCATCGCCGTACATGCCCCAGCAAAGACACAGACAGGGGCAGATTTTTTCCGAAACTAAAAATACAAAATGAATACTTTTATGGCAACCAATACTGTTATCTGAAACATAGAGTGGCTTCTTCATGATCTCAACTTGCATATTCTGCAAAAAAAACCCAGATAAATTACTAATTTTGAAAAAAAAAAAAGCTTATTTCGTCTATACGCAAATTCGTCCCACTCAACTTGTTGCTGGTTTTGCCGTGGCGGGTCACAAATTATTTTTATTATGTTGAGGTCCTTGGGGGATTATCTCTTGATCATGAAGAAACAAAGGGTCACAGTGGTGGAATACAAAAGAAAACCCAAATGCAGAAAAGTAGACAGGCAGGTAAAGTAAAAAATAAAAAAGCGAGCATTAGTGACAAAACTTGTATCAAAACTGTCAGGGAACAAAAACTGAGGAAGGAGGTTGAAGCAATACAGACTGCAAAGGAAAAAAAACAAAAACAAAACTCAAAACTGAGGATGAACTGGTCTGGCAAAGATCCCCGGCAGGAAACCCAAATGGGGGCGATGTGTTGTCTCAATGCCCTTCTTCCCATGAGTCGGTGTCAGGTGTGTTTGTCTACGTTAGTTTCCGTTTGGGAAAAAGACAGGAAGTCAAATGATCACAGGGAACAAGCGGCCGGCAACTTAAATATAAGACAGGAAATTAACAAAAACTGAGGACTGGGACACAAAGGCTGTTGAGGTGACAAATAGGATGTGTGTCTTAACCAAGAGAAAATCCTAAACACAAATCAAAGATATGGCGTAGCGTTAGAGGTGTAACGATTCATTTGATTAATCGATTAATCGATTGTCAGTCCTATAGATTCTACTAAATCGATCTGCTACAATAAATAAATAGAATGAATCGTTTTGGCTTCACCAATAATCGATATAAATGCATTTAATGGGATTAATCGCGATTCTTACTTATGATTAATGTTTTAATACGTTTAAGACACTCTCTCCCCTGCCAGCATGTAGTCTACTGAAAATGTAAAAAATAACCGAGCATATTTAAATTACATTTTTGTATTCAGCATAAAATATTATGCAGGTTTATTTTATTATAGAATAAATATTTTATTTTTCACCTTTCAGAAGAATACAAATAGTCTCACTCGCATTATTGCATCTTTATTTAATGGATATAGAATTTTGGTTACAAGTTACAGAATCGTATCGAATCGTTACAAAAAAAAAAAAATCGTCCTTCAATCGAATCGCCAACTACTGTATCGTTAATCGAAGTGAAGCCAAATATTCACACCCCTAGTAGTGTGCATACGTGTCCCCATCAGGACTCTGCTCAGTAGGATGTGCAGTGTGCATGTGTCCCCATCAGGACTCATACCTGCAGCTCAGCAAACAACAAGGAAACATAAAAAGCCTCAGTGGCTCTGTTTCTTTTAATTGTAAAGCAATTGTATCAGCTAGCTGAGCAGAGGAAACACATCTCCCATCCAGGGAGTCATTTACAGAAATTTGGTCGGTGGCCCTGAAATTCAGACTATGAGAGGAACCTTACCTTCTAGTGTCAATATTTAAGTGTCTTTTGAACACGTCCATCTTCATAGAAAACAAAACTGGAAAAGATTGTTTGATTCATTTAATCATGATTGACTTCAATTTGACTGACTTACAATAAATTTGACTAGTGTATCCCACCACTGGCTTATCCCACGACGAATGTATTCAGGGTTGCCAACTCTCACGCTCCTGGCGTGACACTCACGTTTTCACAATCAATCTCATGCCAGGAGCGTGGGAGTTGGCAACCCTGACGTATCTCCCAACTAGCATATCACACGGTTAGCGTATCCCAACATTAGTGTATCCCACAACAAGCTTATCCCACGACTAGCATATCCCACAGCTAGCATATCCCACAGCTAGCATATCCCACGGCTAGCATCTCCCACGACTAGCGCATCCAACGAGTAGCTTAGCCCACGGTTAGCGTATAACACGACTATCTTATCACACAGCTAGCGTATCCCTACTCTAGCGTATCCCACAGCTAGTTTATCCCACGACTAGCACATCCCACAGCTAGTGTATCCCACGACTAGCGTATCCCCTGACTAGCCTATCCCACGGCTAGTGTATTCCACGAGTAGCGTATTCCACGACTAGTGTATCCCACGGCTAGCTTATCCCATGACTAGCATATCCCATGACTGGTGAATAACGTGCCTGACTTGATCAGTGACTCGCGTAACTAGTGACTGAGGTGACTGATGTGAAAGTGAATTCTTTTTGACAGTTTTCCTCAAGCTAGGTGGTTTTGTTTTGTAAATAGTTATTTCAAGCCCAACAGCGATGCTTTTCCTAAACCGAAGAGGTTTTGTTGCCTAAACCTGACTTTCATTTGGTCAGTATCATCAGTATGAATAGATTAAAATTGTATGTTTATTTAACTAAACGGTTGTGAGAGCTTGTTTGGTTTGAGCTGCAGTTCCAGAGGCATCTTCATTATCATCGCTAACATGCTGCTTTCTTTCTGGTGTGTGTTTGTGTGTGTCTGTGTAGTTGGGGCACCCAGGGTGACTTCACCACCACCCAGCCATTACCTGCTGTGAAGGTGAAGCTGTTCACTGAGAGCACAGGAGTGTTGGCTCTGGAAGATAAGGAGCTGGGGAAGGTAAGAGACTATATTTTTATTCTCTCTCTCTCTCTCTCTACATATATATATATATATATATATATATATATATATATATATATATACACATATATATATATATATATATATACATTCTATATACATATATATACACGCTAGCCGTGTGATATATATATATATACATATATATATATATATATATATATATATATGTATATATATATACATATATATAGGGAAATAGTTTTAAAAAATCAATACTAAAGAAATACTGAAATGAATATTCAAATGTGTGTGTGTTGTTTTTGTGCGTTTTGTGTTGGCACGTTGGCAAATCTCGCCCTCCTCGCCTTGGGCTACCCACAGAAACGGATGCTTTTGACACATGAAGTCTGATGAACAATAAAGTTTTCTGAATCACAATCTCACTATCAGAAATAGTTGATTAGGAACAAGACCAACAGCAGGATGTACGTGAGAACGTGAAAGTAGAGCTGACTTTGAGACGAGGAGGGTGTAGGCATGGCAACGGGGACAGTGTCCCCAGGAGAACGGCAATGTGGTTGTTTTACGTTCTGTTTAAGTTGACAGTTTGAGGTCATTCATTTTGTGCCTAAGCTTAATTATTACTTATCTAGAAAGCTGTCGCCTGTTGGGAACTCAACATATTTATTGGTAATGTTTTTGGAACACCCTCTAGTGGACAGGAAGCAAAACAACCACATTGCCGATAATGGCATTGGTAATGTATAAGCCTGTGTACTGTAGTTAATATTGAAAATAGGCTGAATTTCAGCATTAAACATATAAATAGAATTTGAATATTTTTTAAAATATGGAATAAAATTCTAATAGTATCATAGAGGAAAATTGACAGCGCTAATACATATAAACATATACACACACATACACACACGTATATGCAGCTCTGGAAAAAAAAATTAAGAGACCACTGCAAAATTCACGGTATGTGTTCACGTAAATCAATATTTGGTGGAATAACCCTGATGTTTAATCCCAGCTTTCCCCCAGATCATCACCATCCTCCACCTAATAACACTGTGGGTGTGAGGTCTCCGTCTAACTAGTACCTTACTCCAGTCCTCTACGGTCCAGTCCTCTACGGTCCAGTCCTGATGGTCTTTGTAAACCTCAGCCTGACTCCTCTTTGCTTCTCATTTATGAGTCTTTTTTCTGGCTTTGCAGGACTTCAGTCCGGCCTCTAGGAGCCTGTTTCCAACCGTCCTCCTTGTGCACTTCAACCCAGCTCACATGTTCCATCCTTTTTGTAGGTCACTTGATGTCCTTGATGTTTTTATACTGGATCTGGTTCAGGTGATCACCTAATCACTGCCTCATTAACTAGAATGAGGTGTGCCTGTGTTGGAATTCAACAGAGACTGTATTTTAATATCTGCCATACATGGAGAGATGCTGATATCAGTAAAAAATGGAGTGGTCTCCTTAATTTTTTCCAGAGCTGTATATTGTAGAGCACGCATACATCATTAGCCCCTTTTACACTGCCTTTTGGTACCGACGGAGAGGGGTGACAGAATGTTCCGCCTCTGAGACACCATGAGCCGTGACGTAGTGAAGACATGTTACCAGGGCGACGCACCGCCGGTGGATTTAACAAGCTCAATGCGTAGATCCGAAAAAGATAAAACGCCAGTAGTTGTTCGTACAAGGCCGCCGTTGTATCATTGACATGATTATGATGCACAGCAACTTCGCTTGTTGAAGAGTTGTGTAAATATGCGAAATGAGCAAAAGTTCACCTTTCATTGTTGCTTGTATGTGCTCGAGGGAATTGGACTTCTGGCAATCATTTAACACATCACACTGGCAGCGGCGCTGTTGTCGGCCGTATGACGTCTGTCTGGTTCCACAACGCTGGGATGTTTTGTAAACGGAGAGACCGTTGTGGCGTTACACTGCAAAGCAAAGTTCTTTATAAAGGATGGCATATTTTGACTCGCTTTTCCACGATTACAGTAGAATCGTCTGTAAAAACACCTGTTATGATGTGACTGTTCCCAGGTTGTCCTCCACCCGACCCCCAACAGTCCCAAACAGTCTGAGCTTCACAAGATGACGGTGTCTAAAGGCTGTCCAGACAATGACCTCAGGATCAAACTGGCCATCCGCATGGACAAACCACAGAACATGAAGCATTGTGGGTAAGTAACAGTAATATTCTGATGGGATGCTTATTGTGATTGATCAGATTATACATCTCTTCACGGTTCTCTTCAGCTGGATGAACTGATTTTGCTTGATTTGAAACAGGATTTGTACCAAAATAGTAATCAAAGGCCCCTGAAACATCTGCTGGTTGGTATAGCAGTGAAGGTCCTCAACTCAGCAAGTAAAATATACCATTTGTACTTGCTGCAATAAAATTTGAATGTGGCAAGACAACTAAATGTGTCTTGTTTAAATTAGGCACCACTCGATGCGTGTTCACCATAAGAGACAAATGTTGCTGGACCCCCGTCAGTACACATGGAACTAAAGACTGCCAGACCCCCGTCAGTACACATGGAACTGAAGACTGCTAGACCCCCGTCAATACACATGGAACTAAAGACTGCTAGACCCCCGTCAGTACACATGGAACTAAAGACCCCCGTCAGTACACATGGAACTGAAGACTGCTCGACCCCCATCAGTACACGTGGAACTGAAGACTGCTAGGCCACGTGGAACTGAAGCCTGCTGGACCCCGTCAGGACACGTGGAACTGAAGACAGCTGGACCCCGTCAGGCCACTTGGAAATGAAAACGGCTGGACACCCATCAAGACATGTGGAAATGGAGACTGCTGGACCCCCGGCAGGACACGTGGAAATGAAGACTGCTGGACCCCTGTCAGGACATGTGAAAATGAAGACTGCTGGACCCCTGGCAGTACACCTGGAAATGCAGACGGCTAGACCCCCAGCAGGACACGTGGAAATGCAGACGGCTAGACGCCCGTCGGGACACGTGGAAATGAAGACTGCTGGAACCCCGTCAGGACACGTGGAAATGAAGACAGCTGGACACCCATCAGGACATGTGGAAATGGAGACTGCTGGACCCCCGGCAGTACACCTGGAAATGAAGACTGCATGACCCCCGGCAGGACACGTGGAAATGAAGACTGCTGGACCCCCGGCAGGACACGTGGAAATGAAGACTGCTGGACCCTCGGCAGGACATGTGGAAATGAAGACTGCTGGAATCCCAGCAGTACACATGGAACTGAAGACTGCTGGACCCCCGTCAGTACATCCGGAACTGAAGACTGCTGGACCCCATCAGGACACATGGAAATGAAGACGGCTGGACCCCAGTCAGGACACGTGGAAATGAAGACTGCTGGACCCCAGTCAGGACACGTTGAAATGAAGACTGCTGGACCCCCTGCAGGACATGTGGAAATGAAGACAGCTGGACACCCATCAGGACATGTGGAAATGGAGACTGCTGGACCCCCGGCAGTACGCCTGGAAATGAAGACTGCATGACCCCCGGCAGGACACGTGGAAATGAAGACTGCTGGACCCCCGGCAGGACACGTGGAAATGAAGACTGCTGGACCCTCGGCAGGACATGTGGAAATGAAGACTGCTGGAATCCCAGCAGTACACATGGAACTGAAGACTGCTGGACCCCCGTCAGTACATCCGGAACTGAAGACTGCTGGACCCCATCAGGACACATGGAAATGAAGACTGCTGGACCCCAGTCAGGACACGTGGAAATGAAGACTGCTGGACCCCAGTCAGGACACGTTGAAATGAAGACTGCTGGACCCCCTGCAGGACACGTGGAAATGAAGACTGCTGGTCCCCCGGCAGGACACGTGGAAATTAAGATTACAACCAATCACACGCCATCTCCAGTCAGCTGACAGGTGCTATTCATGAGTACGGCTATTACAAAACATATTTATAGAGCTGTAATACAACAGAATAACCACAATTTCTGATCATGGAGGAACCTGCTCAGGTACATAATGAACAGGGCAATTGCGTGTTTGAGGAAGAGGAGGAAGGACCTGTGGTGGTGTTGTGAAGGGAAGACATGTGTTGAAGACAACACATCCCCGTGCAAGATGGCGACTCCCGTAGCCGATGACATGCTGCGTGCTGCTGCTAGCTGCAGCATCGAAAACACTATACATAAAAACTACACATCCACCGTCCCATTGCACCTCTCTGTCTTTCCCATCATTACCTTAAACATATCAGGATCAACAAGGTCTCACATTCAACCAGTCCACATGCAGCCCTCCACATGGCTCTTTTTAACGTTCGCTCCCTGTCGAACAAGTCTTCATTAATCATTCATCATTAATGACCTGATTTTAGAGAACAAACTTTGACTGTTTATTTTTAACTGAAACATGGCTGAGCACTGATGCACCAGCTGTTCTCACTGAGGCTTCCCCACCAAATTTTAGTTTTTTATTTTCCAACAGGAGTGGTTGAAAGAAAATTGTGGCAGTCAAAATGAACAGTTCATCACAAAATATTCCGGGATAAACTCAAAACCTACAATAAAGCAGTAAAACAGGCAAGAACTTTCCATTTCTCACAACTCATCTCAGATAAAAAGAACGACCATAAATTCCTCTTCTCCACAATCGCTCGTTTAATTAAAAGTGATTTTAAGAAATCCTCTATAGTCCCAACAAACAGTCTATGTGAGGAATTTGCAGACCACTTCAGAGGTAAAATCGTTGGCATTAGGTCCACTCTTTTAGAACATAACATTGTTGCTTTTAACAGACCTGAACCATCACTTTTATCTGAGGAGACAATGGAGCATTTTGTCCTGGTTGATGCAGAAACCCTTGGTAGAGTTTTCTCCCGAGTTAACCCAACAACCTGCCTTTTAGACCCAATTTCCACATCACTCTTAAAACAATTTTATGCGTTCTTTGAGTTTGAACTTTTAAATCTTGTGAATTGCTCTCTCCAGACGGGTGTCTTTCCCACTGCCTTTAAAACGGCAGTGGTGAAGCCCCTTCTGAAGAAGAGCAATTTGGATCCTGACATCTTCGCCAACTACCGACCTGTATCCAACTTACCCTTTTTAAGTAAAGTTTTAGAAAAGCTGGTTTTTATGCAATTACATTATTTCTTAAACAACAACAACATTTTAAAAACAGTGTCAATCTGGTTTTAGGATGAACCACAGTACCGAGACTGCCCTTGTGAAGATTGTTAATGATCTCAGGTGTAACAGTGACTCTCAGAAAGTGTCAGTCCTGGTGCTACTTGGTTAGATTACTGTAATGCCCTGCTCTCTGGTCTCCTAAAAAAGAGCATTTCACACCTTCAGCTGCTCCAGAACTCAGCTGCACGTGTGCTGACGAAGACCAGAAGGTGGGTTCACATTACACCGGTTTTAGAATCGCTGCATTGGTTCCCGGTGCGCTTCAGGTTCGATTTTAAGGTTCTTTTACTAGTTTTTAAGTGTCTTAACGGCCTTGGGCCTTCTTATCTGTCTGACCTGCTTTTACCGTATTGGCCCTCGCGGACCCTGATGTCCTCCGGTACTGGTCTTTTATCTGTTCCCAATGTTAGAACCAAAACCTTTGGTGAAGCCTCATTTTATCATTGCGGCCCTCGCCTGTGGAACAGCCTGCCGGAGGGCCTCAGGGCCACTGAGACTGTTGATGCTTTTAAACGCAGTCTCAAGACTTACTTTTTTAATTTAGCTTTTAATATAAGGCTTTTTATTCTTTTAGTATTACTCATTTATCCTGTCCTGTCATTTTACGTTGTCTTTTATTTTCTCTTAAAGGTTTTATTATTCATTTACTTATTTATTTTTGTTTTGCTTTCAGTAATTCATATTAACATTCATTTATGTTGTTTTAGGAGTTTTTTTTCACTTCTTTTATTATCTATTTTATTTATTGTCTCTTAGTTTCCAGCTCCATTGTTCTCCTCATGGGGGCCCTCCATTCCGGGAGCTCTGTCTGGCCTGCGGCCTGCCTGCGGGTGGGCTCTCGGTGGGAGGGCTCCCTTAGGACGGTGTTTCCTCACTTGGTCTATCAGTGCTCAGCAATATTCCATTTTATCTTGCAGGGGGGGGGGGTGTATGTATCGATGTAGCATGTGTGTGTGTGTTACATGAATGAGGGTGCATTTTTATATGTATGAAAGGTGCTATATAAATAAAGATGACTTGACTTGACTTCAAGCCTTCACGTTGGACAGCAGAGACCTTCATGTTGGACAACAGAGACCTTCACGTTGGACAGCAGAGACCTTCATGTTGGACAACAGAGACCGTCCACAGTATCTGCACAGCACACAGACAGGTCCTCATGTCTCACCTCCTGGAAGTTGGTTTATTCAGTACGACAGGCAGAATCAGCTCTGGGAGGGACCACGGGGAAAGGCACACTGAGGAGTACCAGGGAGACCCACGGCCAGACTGAGACCCACAGCCAGACTGAGCAGGGATGCTGGGACCCACAGGGATGCTGGGAGCCACATTGATGCAGGGAGCCACATTGATGCTGGGAGCCACATTGATGCTGGGGCCCACAGGGATGCTGGGAGCAGCAGAGGCAAATCAAAGCGGGGTCCTCACCCTCAGATGCTCTTTTACAACAGAACCCCTTTCACTGTCCTTCTCCATCTGCATCATGATTTCATGTCAAATGGAAAAGAAATAAGTGCTTAAAGGATTTCTTTTGGACAAACAAAATAACTCATACTCTACATAGACGGCTCTCTGTGCTCAGACTGCTCTCCTAAAATAAACTTCCCACACAACTAAATGGCAAAACGGCGAGGGACTTTGCTTTGGGACTTTGTTAATCTGGATGTAACACAAATGAGTTGCTTCCATCCAGGGTTGTGTTTGTTTCAAATGGTTTGAAACTGCAGAGTGCAGTCAGAGACAGGCTTATTCTGCTCATTCATTGTTTGACAAATCAAACATCTTCCTCATTAATGTGATTCCAGCTGTTTCCATGCCATCACACCTGCAGCCCCACCCACCTCTAAATTACATTACACTACCTGCACTCTCAAATACATTTTATTCCCGATTACACTCGCAGTTTTAAAGAGTTTAAAACACATGGGTAATGTAACAACAAAACAAACAAGCATAAACAAAAAACGCTACAAACTCACCAGGTGAGGTCGAGTAAGAAACATCACGGTCTGGCTTAAAATGACAAGGAAATGCACATACCGGTAAGTATTTGGTCCACACGAACACTAACAGCAGTCTCCTGGGTGAAAGTCCTGTGTTTTTGGAGCGATCTACCACCCAGAACTTCTGCAGTGTGAAACATTTCGTTCCTTGTAGTTTAGAGTCAACCTCACTCCAGTTCGTGTTGCTGATATGTTGTGATTGTTTCATTGGTGTCCCGTAATGCCAGTAACAGATGCTGTTGTATTGTGTTGTGTTGTGTTGTGTCACTGATACGACTAACATGGAAGATGGTTTCAGCACGGTGCTTTTTCTGCTTTGACAAATATCTGGCTTTGTTCAAAGATGGGTCTGGTTGCAGTAATAACATTTGACCAGGAGAGGTCAGTGGTGCACCACTCTGTGAGTCCTCTCTGCCGGTATGGCCATTGGGTAACTGCACACAGGCCGGACTGGGAAGTCTCTTTTTCCTAAACTGCTGTCTTTTTGTTTTTAACATCCCACAGATACCTCTGGGCCATTGGCAAGAATGTGTGGAAACGATGGAAGAAAAGATTCTTTGTGCTGGTTCAGGTAAGCACAGATAACACTGTCAACAAGTCAAACTGTCCTGTAAAACAAAAACTACGCAATACATACAACCAAAGAGTGGCTTTAAAGGAAAGGAAATGTATTTGTAATGCTGCGTTAGCTGCTGCATATTATATTTTGATATCTATCTAATATCCTTTTTATGACGATAAAGGAATTAGTTTGAAATGTAGCAGTGTGGGGCGTATGCTGTGATGCACACACACACACACACACACACACACACACACACACACACACACATGCAAACACAACACCACGCTCATCGCCTGCCAGCTCACTTCTCACACAGATGATTAGTCAGTGAATCAGGTGACACAGATGTAACTTGCAATCGATGCCATGACATTTTCATATGTTCTGTGATATTGAATGGAATATCTGTGGTTTGATAGAACGAGATTTTAAATATATACATTTGCACTATAGAAAATTGTACCATTCATAGCATGCCACTATTTCATAGAGCCAAAATTATTTTATCGAACAGGAGAACACAATTGGCAGATTGATCAATAATGAGCTTGATATTGCTGTACATCTCAGCTTATTGGACTATAACCTGACTATAATTTTATTGTATTTAGTTTAGTGATAGCTGTTGTGGTTTTTAGCAGTGGCTCTCACATGTGGTCGCTTTGGTCCAGACTGGATGGTTTGTGATGAAACGTGGTTCAGATATTCATGTTCCCCTGGGGATGAATTGTGGTAATGTTGGTGATCCTCTTTTTTATGTCTACACATTTAATAATCAATAAATAAAGAGCATATTTTAAGGACCAATATTTATGAGTAATTGTCATTTGTTGGGATACAAACGAATGACAATTACTACGTTGCAAACTACAGTGCACAGTGACTGATTTTTATAGAAACATATTGCTCGCAAATTAAAATAGTAATTACAGTTGTTTGAACTTAAAATGTGTTTAAAGTAAAGTAAATGAAACTGTAATTGTAAGTAAACATTGTTTTAAATACAGTACTATGCTGTAAGAAAGGAATTAAAAATAAATGTATGCAGTAATTGAAAATACAGTAACTATAGTGTAACTGTATTTACAGTAGTGATACTGTAACACCTTCACTTTACTTCAATTTACTGCAACCTGATATGCGGACGGTGTTGCAATAGAGATGATAGAGAGCCTTTATTCTTATTTTCTCATTTGTTATGTTATCTTAGAAGCTATTTAGCAGCTTACCAAGTGTGTAAATGTATGTATGAATGTAAAAGTAAGTTAGTTAATAGTGACACGTTTGGATATTTACTAGGTCTGGCTTTTTAAGGGTTATCACAAGACAGGTCATGTTGTGCACCTATGTAACAATATATGCCAACAAAAAAAAAAGAACAAAAAATGATTCCTTCCTGGAAAAAAACGCATGTGGCATTACTAGCTGATGTCACAGCTAGTATCAACCAATAATATTAAGACATCCTTCCTTCCATCCATCAATCAGAGCTGGAGATGGTGGTGAGCTAAGCTTTTCAACAAGCTAATCAAAGTCTACTGTCACCATACAGAAGTTACACACCCTGGATATTCTGTTTCAGCGCGGTTGTTTGGAGATACTCAAAAAGAAATCCATGACTTCAGTTTTTCTATCTTCATCTGTAGAGTTGAAAAGGTGCTTCGGAAACGGACTACTAAAGCACCAATATTATCTATCAGCTTGGTGGAGGCATGTTTCTGTCACAGTGAATACACGGAGATCACAAAGAGACGATAGGCCTCAGCGCTGCTTCATGACGATAATGTTTCCACTGGCCACGTGTTGTGTGTGCAGCAGGAAAGAGAGATGCAGCCAAGCTGTCTTCCCTCGGCTGTCATACAAATGATGGAGAGGCCAAGCAGGCTTTTGTCAGGAGATGTGGTGTTGGGGGTGTAAAGGGGGCCGGTAGCAGCCATTTCCTGGTGGCTCTGTATTGGGAGGAGGGGCAGTGGAGGGGGGCGGCCTGTCTCTTGTGCGTTGTAGAGGATATGTCTCAGAGCTACACGGTGACAGCGGATTGACAAAGTGGAGTGAACACTAGCTGGCCTAACACTCGCAGCTAGAAAAGCCGGAGCACCGCCAACTTGAGCCTCCCACTCGCTCGCAGCTAAATATATAGCAAGTGACAAATACTGGTCAATGGACTGCGCACTCGTGTGTGTGTGTGTGTGTGTGTGTGTGTGTGTGTGTGTGTGTGTGTGTGTGTGTGTGTGTGTGTGTGTGTGCATGGCTGTTTGTCTTGAGGAGCAGAGACACTCTCTGGTTATTGCTGTGTTTGAGTGCACATGTACTTTTTGCTGCTGTTTTACAGATGCAGCATGATTCAGTTTTCATTTGTGTCTTCTTTTGTTATTAAAGGAGAAATCAGGTCATTTTTTAACCCATTTTCGTTGTCCCCAGGGTCATCCCGACTTATTAGAAGCAAAAAAACAGACAAAAATTGACGTTGCCTAGCCCGAGATGTGTACCTGCCTGCCAGCCTTCCAGACTCGCTCCAATGCTAACCCATTGGGGCAAGTTTTATCTGCTTTTCTGGGTCTCAGAAAATAATTCCAAGACCTATGCAACACAGGTTGGGTCCGTACGAGACACGACAGCGCTCGTTTAGCTCAAATAGTGTGGCGTAACAACATAAATATGTGTGATTTTGCATGGAGTTACTCACCTCAAATCACCCCGTAGACATTAGTAGTAGAGTGCCGAGCGCGCGCTCATCCCTCCCAGTCACCGCAGAAACAAAAACGTTTTCCCCGTAGTTTTGATTTTGTATCCATAAAGAAACGATCGAGCAGTGCAGTCGTCATATCCATAATGTGATATATTTCCTGTTAAAATATGAAAATGAAACACCTTTAAAGTCTTGTATCACAGCTGTTGTTGAGACAGACGACATCATTATTTTACATTTAAAGATATTTTATTGCAACACAATTAAAACTTGTTGCTGTGAGAAGTGCCTTCGCACCGTGTCTCTGTTTGAGGAGGGTTTGTTAACTCTGTAATCTTTGGAGGAGGTCATGTACAAGACATTCATATGTCTTTGTATGTTCAGAGGAATAGTTAGTGTTCCAGTTGCTTGACATATATTGATTTATCAATCTTAAAAAGAATCAATCAATGTTAGATTGTTTCCTTTTTTAGAGATTATTTGGGGGAACTGAATGTGAGAATCCACTCGCAACTTAAAGGGATAGTTCAATATTTTGGCATGTCGTGTTCGTTCCTTATCACAAAGGTGGAAACAAGCTAACTTGGCTCTGTCCAAGCGCCTCTGAAACTAACTAATCAAATACTTCTACCTCATTTATGTAATCTCTATAACAGTTTTCTTTTTACTCTTTTGTGTTGATTAAACAAAAATCTAACTGCAAGAAATTGAACAATCATATTTCCCGAAATGTCAAACTTTCATTAAACAGGGTAATGTGACCGTATATCTTCATTGGAGGCTGACCCGAAGACGTGGTGTCGGATATCAGTATCCAACTTGTCTCTGTTCCACCTCATGCATTCTCAATTATGTTTTGACATTTTCTGCCACTTCGAAATAGACTACAAAATAAAACAGGAAATCAACGACACCAAACACAAGAGACAGAACTACAAAATAAGAGGAAATCACAAAACATAAACCAAGATCATGACATAAGCATCATTGACAGCAGACTCAGACCATTCTTCAAGAAAATATATGCTATGGAAATGTTACATGAATGGCTCCAAAAAAGTACCAAATCAAATAAACTGTGCTATGTGCTAAAATCTACTGGATACAAATATATTCTTTATTTTAGGTTTCATGTTAATAACATGTAAAAATGTATGTGCATATATATGTTAGACAAAATATAAGTTATGTTTTATTATCCAATTTGATAACAGCATCTCAAGACTACACTGCATTAAAGGGCATGGCTTGACAAACATATTTAAAGTGTGGATAAAACATTGATGGAGCTGTTTATGTGGTCACCTACTTCCCTCCACAGGCTTCTCAGCCTGAAGCCTTCATACACCAACAGATTGTTGCCTCGTATGTTGTTAAGGGAACTGGCTTTCATGCACGGATAGTGACTCAGTAATAAACTTAAGACTACATGGTGTTAGATGTGATTGTTCTTGTACAAACTGTCCTCCAGATGCCCACCCTGTCTCATCTCTTCTTTGTCCATTTCTCTCTCTTTCCCTCCTCCACATCTCCTACTTTCCCCCTCAGTTTACCATCCTCCTCTCTCTTCTCCCTGTTGTTTGACACTTGTCTGTCATCTCTTCCTTCCTCTTCCTCCACACTTCCTCTTTGTCCTGAAATCACCTCCTACTCTTCCTTCTCCTCCTCCATCAGTTCATAATCAGTACAGTGGTGGTGACCTGAGTCGTCTAAAGAGCCTCCAGGCAGATTACAGATCAGCTTAACCTTGCGTGTTCATGGTGGACCAAATTTAATTGCACATGTCCACATTTGTCTTTCTCTTCACTTCAGTTCACTTCTTAAATTGAGCTAAATTCAGTTCACATAGAGCTGAGCTTAGTTCAGTTCAGATCAGCTCCGCTCAGTTCAGTTCAACTGATTTGCATTCACTTCAGTTCAGCTCAGTTTTTTCCCCTTTATTTCAGTTTTGAATTCATTTCAATTCAGTGAACTTGAATTCAGGTTCACGTTATTTGAATCACAGAATTTCACTTTTAATTCAATGATTCAATTAAGTTCAATGTATTTCTGTTCACATTAATTTAATGGTGTTCCTTCCCATTATGTCACTTCATCCATCTATCGTCTACCACTTTGGCTGACATTGGGCACACGGTGGACAGGACGCCAGTCTATCCCAGGGCCCATGTCACTTCACTTACAGTAAATTAATTTAAATGAACACAAGACTTTGACCCAGGAGACTGCTGTTAGTGTCCAACGTCAAACTAAAACTAAACATTGACATTTTGTCACAATCATTAATCAGTCAAATTAACGTCAACCACACTCTTTCCGTAATCCTAACTAAGTGGTTTTGTTGCCTAAACCTAACTTCTTGTGAAGGCAGAAGTTGGAAAAGATACTATGTAAGTAGCGTATATTAATGCACCACAGTCCCGCAAAGCAAATAGACACCATGAAGTGGTTGCAAGTCAGCCACAGCCAAACACCTACACAAAGTAAGACAAGTCCTGAAAAGTCATGGAATGGAAAGAGCAAGATCAGAGCCATCAACACTTACGCACTTGCCTGTCATAAGATAGTCCACTGGCATATTCACTGAGCAACTTTCATTTACATTTACATTTAGGTCATTTAGCAGACGCTTTTGTCCAAAGCAACTTACAATAAGTACATTTGTCAAAAGAATGAAACAAAGAAACCACAACTTTCCCACATTAATCAAGCATACGTGTTTATGTGTGGCCTTTCAGGCAGTATTAAAAGATATAACCACAACCAGAAGTTACCTATTAATTATTTAATAGTTATGTGTCCCGCTAAGTAAAGTCACAACATTATGATATATTTACAGGTCATCTAAGACGGGTTAACAGCATGATTTTACTTTAATATAGTAGCATGGAAAACCATGTAAATTAATGATTAGTTAAGTGCCATGTGCCCCGCTAAGTAAAGTCATAACCAGGGTGGGAATTTCACGACGGCCGCCGTGGGCTTTTATGGAATTACAGCCACCCTAGTGCGTACAGTAGGCTAGTCCTGTGTCTGTGGATCAGAGTGATTGCTCTGCTGTGATTGTTCCAAAATACAACTTGCACAACATCGCAAGCTGTGCAGGGGAAGTATCAACATCACATGCAAGAAGAAAGTCAACCCGTCGTCAGCTTAATTACAGCAACCCGAGTGGAGCTGAGCGAGCGGGCAGTGAAAGCACACAGCGGCATTTGTATTATAAAAGTACCGTTCCGGTTCCGCTCCGGTCCCGCTAACACCACGAGTCTAAAGCCCAAGCCCAGTCATCAACAGTATGTTCAGTCATAAAACGGCTTGATAGTGGGGTTGAACACTGAGCGATAATGAGACAGACTGCCTATCGATTAAAGTATATATATGAAGATTTCATACAGAATTTTTTATTGCTTTCAAGTAGTAATTCCTTTGTAAGATTTTATTTTAAAAAAAATCCAATGTAACATTAACTTGATATTGGTATACATATTTTAATACATAATTCATGTTTTGTTATGAATTAGGATGTTATGGTATTCATCTGAAAGGTAAAACCATCTCGTTTTACTCAATGGACTTTATGCCCTGTCATGTGGCCTTGGTGCCCCTAAAAAAAAGGAAAATGAAGGCCAAATGGCCTTGCCCCTAAAATGACGAAATCCCAACCCTGGTCATAACATTTGGGCTGCAACTAATGACTATCAAAACCATCCATCCATCCATTTTCTACCGCTTATCCTGTATTCAGGGTCACGGGGGGGCTGGAGCCGATCCCAGCTGTCATTGGGTGAAGGCAGGGTACACCCTGGACAGGACGCCAGTCTATCGCAGGGCCACTATCAAAACCAGTCATCCATTATTGAAACGACTAGTTGGATCATAAATCACACAATTACTCAATGGCTCTCTTTAGCTACCAGCTTTTCAATTTACCTTGAGGTTGTTTTGGGCATGTGCTAACTAACAATAAAGACAATACAAATACTTGATTCAAAGTATGTATTTCAATAAACATTGCTGCTGTTTAGGATACTACTACAAAAGATCATTGATCAGCATGTTTAAAACTGAGTAGGGAAAGGACAGCTGCTTGCTGAGGAGTCCAGGTCTGCTTCCTTTGCAGAAAACCATCGAAGGATCCTTTACTCTTCTTAGGAGGACTGCATCCATTTGTCAGACAAGAGTTAAGATTACTCCTTTAAACTTTAATATGCCAGGAATGCAAAACAATCTAACATTGAAAAGAGATACATACTTGACTTTTACCATGAACTTGTAGGTGAGGGACTGAACACGTTGGTTTCTGCTGAAAAAGAGTACTGCTTGGTTGTAACTTTGGATTATGATTTCCAGGAGTTTCGCTTTTATTCTTGAGCACAACAGTAACAGTAACCGATGCAGCGGAGTGGACCCACAATTAATTCGGCATAACATGATGCAATTCCATGATAGTCAATGAGGTCCGTCAATGGAAAGGTGCAGTGAGAACAGATCCTTAGCCGCAGCCATGTCGCACTGATGTTTACCTGCCGTCACCACGACTCCCAGCAGAGATAGGTAGAAAGCAAGATGTCTCACTCTGTATGTTGTCCAGCTCCACAGCGGGGAAAGGCCGTGTGATGTTTCCCACAATTATTTTATATATATGTGTGTGTGTGTGTGTGTGTGTGTGTGTGTGTATATATATATATATATATATATATATATATATATATTGCTTCTGGCCTCTGAAGTTGTTTTGTGAACACATATGCCACATCCAGCAAATCATCTCCAATATTCATGTGCATGTGTTTCCTCTAATGATGTGAAACTAAAACGACTGTAGCCATCTCCTTCACCCTCTTCACTCTTCCTTTCTCATTCTTCATCACATTCTCTCTCTGCTGACTGACAGCTGAGTGAGGGAGAGATGGTGATTGTGTTTTGGGGGGGTCGGTAGTTTAGACTCTGATTTGCCTTTGCGCTATCCTGGAGGCAGAGAGCTGCTGGAGAGTGGGTCCGGTTCCCTCCATCCTGAACTTGGCCTCGGGTCTCATCAGTGCTGTTGTAGGGAATCTCATTTGTCACACAAACACACAATTGCACGCACACACACATACACACACACACACACACACAGAATGCAGCTGCAGTTAGAGTGAGAGCTGCCACTTGCAGCGGCGGAGGTGGCGACAGCGGCAGATTGGCCAAGCCTGGTGATTGGGGACGACAGGCTGGTATGACTGGCAGCTACAGTATCAGCAGTCCCACACTTCCTGTTACCAACACAGGCAGCGGTTAGGAGGCCAAAGACACCAACCTAAACCAGGGTCAATACTGGCCTTTTATCAACAGGACTGAAAGCTTCCACAACAGGTGACATTACACCACACATGCACTAAAGGAAAGGCCCCATTAAAATGGCAATGTTGGCCATTTGGCCCTGGCAATGTTGGTGCCCACGGCGAGATTTTGAGTGGTTCACCTTTTTCACAGGGAGCTAGTTGGTATGAGGTGGATGGAGGGCTGGTTCACCTTGGTCACTGGGGGCTGGTTGGTATGAGGTAGATGGAGACACACAGGCAGACCAACAAATAAAACAGAAACATGGTCTAGTTGCTGCTCCTGGCCAATCAGAGGCAGAGTAGGGGCGGGTCTCTCCGCAAGCCATAATGGGTAGGGGCATCCGCACATGTGCACGATAGATCGGGCAGCTGAGATGGATCTGGCACTGACAGTGTCAAACTAAACTTAATTAACATCCCCTAAAATAAATAAATGTGTATTTATATTAACATGTATTTATTTATTAATCTTTGAAAACCTGGAAAAGCGCTATATAAAACCTGTGTATTATTATTTATTATTCCCTAATTTATTTATATTGCTTTATTATTGGTGTATTTGTTATTTATTTATTTATTTTTTTCCTCCAAAGTGTCCTTGGGCAAGATACTGAACCCCAGTTCTCCTGAAGGCTGAACCATCGGTGTGTGAATGTGTAGCTCTTGATGTGCAGGTGGCTCCTCTGTCAGAAGCAAACAATCTAGTGTTTCTTTTGTCATCTGTGAATTGACCCCATTTATATCAATTCAAATTCAAATATAAATGATGTAGATTTGAAGAGGCCTCTGAAGTGTTGCTGGCTGAGCCAAGGAATTTCTATTTTCCTGACTTACAGCGTTGAAGTCAACATCCAAGGAAACTGTTCAAGGTGGCTCTTACACATACAGATGTAGCAAAAAACAAACACAGACTCCTCGTCTCATTAAAATTAATAAACCCAATTTTAATAAAGTTCTATATTGTTTATGCAGTATTTTTTTCATCCCTCACATGACCAACTCTAGGATCATACAACTGTTGTGAGTTCTCTCTGATGAAACTGAATCAAACTGATAAAATCTCATTGACACCTTCTTTCCCACACAACATTAGAATGGGTTAAGCCTCTTTAGCGGGTTTGTTACAGGACAGCCACCCCTCCCCCCCATCTCGATTAGAGTACACATTTACATAAACACACACACACATACAGAGACAGACAAACAGCCCTCCTACTTATTATTGCTGGTCATGAACACACGTTCAAGTTAACCTTCAGCCACTTCACTTAATTATAATGGGATTATAATAACACACATGGACACAATGAGAAATAAATAAAATAAAATAACACAGCTGTGACAGACAAACTCCATGTCTCTCTCTTCCATCATCCCCTTTTCTGGATGTAACATATATTAGTAATTTATAACCTCTAAGGATGACCTCTGATTATCTGTAGTTTGAGATACTCAACAACCATCGGTTGCTCTGTAAATTTTGTTATAAAACTTAAACTTTTTTTTACTATAAATACTGAGGATGTGATGTGATGACTGGGACGGCGGCTTCTGTACTGGGAGTATCCCCAGTGAAACTGCACAGTTACAAGAGGGATTTATTTAGCGCAATACGGAGTGAGGACTAGACAGAGTTGTTTCTGCACAGTCATGATGTTTCATGAAAAAAAGGATGGACAATTGGTATCACTCAGCAGGGAACCAGTAGATTGCATTTTGTGACAGGTGAACAAAGTCTGATGCATCATGGGGGGCGAAAGAGGTAAAAAAAAGATGATAAAACTTCTCTTGTTGGTTCTGGTCCTTGTAGGCCTCTTCTTCTCGCTGTCTCCATTTTTGCAAAGTTCTAAAGCAAGGTGATCTTACCTGAGGTTTATTAGTAGTGCAATGGCTCAGACTATGTTTTGAATTTAGAATAGACTTCTTTTCACAATGATTTGATTCTTGTCTCATGAATGAAGCAGCGTGTAGTGCTTGGTTACAGAATTGCAAACAAAGTGCAAAGTAGAAAATGTGTTTGTATTTTTGGTTTGTTAAGTTAAGATTTAGATGTTTTTGTCATCGTAAAAAAAAGGAATGTGTAGGACACAACAGGCCGGGTTTGAGGTGGCCAAAGTGCAGACAGCTGGTGGCCAAGTCGTCCTGAGACACGGGGGAAAGACAGTTAACAAAAGGCACAAAAACACAGCAGAACATCTTCTCACAAAAACACCATAGTTGACTCGGCTGAAAGCAAAAACACTTGCCGTTTTGCAGTCAGCCAGGAGACTGGAGGGGGGGAACTGCATCCCAATCGTTTGGCTGTCATACTTACATAGCCACTGTTTGGTTTTGTGTGCAATTTCTTTCTCTGTAAAATAACTGATTGCACATAGAGACTAATAGTCCAGGCAAAATAGCGTTTTTCGTAGAATAAATTGTAAAAGAATTTTTTTCAGCTCAGATAATTTCTATGAGGTGTCCAGAACAACATACTAAAAGTCCTAAGAAATCCTAGTTGGGGAAATATGTTTAATTCTCATCAATCCGAGATGTGTGCCAATAAGGCGAGACCTCAATACACCCCAATGGGGCTATTTTTTTCCTTTAGTCTTATCAAAATGAAACTTTACACAATGAAAGTAACCATAAAAATAAACATTTTTTGCATTACAAGTTTCTTTGAAAATACATTTTAATATGCAAATGAGCTATACACTAATCGAATAAAGGCTACCCAAAATATATCCGCATAGACTAAATTTTTTCCTTTACTCCTACCACAATAAAACTTTGCACAATGAAAGTCTACATGAAAAGTAAAACATTTTGTATTAGAAGTTTCTTTGAAAATCAATGCAGTCCGCTCAGTGTAACGTGAAACTAGGAGGCGATGCCGGTTGCTATGCGGTTGCTATGCGGTTGTTATGTGGGATCTGGCCCTCTGATTGGCAGATCCTGCATCTAGATGAACACCCTGGGAGAGCTTCAGTAACATTTCTTCCCATGATTGATCTTGATCCCAGTGATGAATCCTGCATATACTCAACATTGAGGTTTGTGGCAACTCATGCTCTGCAGTATGATGTGACCCCTGTTCTGACGTTCGACCAACCACTTTTCTGGAAAGCATTGAACATTATCCAGTCTCAGCCAAGCAACAATGAACTCAAGCGAATAGTCCTCAGGCTTGGGGGATTTCATATGAAAATGAGCTTCTTGGGTAGCATTGGACATTTAATGGCAGGGTCTGGACTGGAGGAGCTACTAGAGGTGGTGTATGCTGGAAATACAGTGTGCCACATGATGTCTGGCAAGGCTGTGTCCAGGGCAGTTCGTGGTCATATGCTAGTGGATGCCGCACTTAACACTATGTTGCTGGCTGATGCTTACAATGTACCACTACCAACCAAAGACACAGTAGAACACCCTCCAGTTGAGATGACGCCTGCTGCTGATACTGAGCCAGATGAAGAAGTTCCTGATACCCAAGAAACAGTCACAACTGACTTGAGTATTGCAAGTGAGCTATATGACCAAGCCATGTCCTCTAATATGCCGATGGAAGGACTTTGTTCTGCTGATGTTTTGGTGAGAATCCAGAGTGCACTCAACAACAAGAAGGAATCAATGCATATGAGGACAGCACAGCTTTGGCTGCAGTACATGGACATGATTGATATTCTGAGAAACTTCATCAAAGCTGAGAGGACAGGCAACTGGAGATTGCACCTTCAGTGTGTTCAAGATATGCTACCCTACTTTGCCACTTCTGGACATAGATTATATGCAAAGTCAGCCTATGTATACCTGCAAATGATGACAGCCTTACCTGAAACACATCCAGATGTCCACAAGAAATTTGAGGAGGGATTTCACGTAGTGAGGCGGAGCAACAGGTATTGGGCTGGACTGTCCACTGATCTCATTATTGAGCAGGTGCTCATGAGAAGTGTAAAAACACATGGAGGCTTAACAAGAGGAAAAGGATTTACAGAGACTCAACGCTTGGTGTGGGTCCTCTCAATGCCAGCATGTGCAAACATCAATAATGCCATGCAGTCCTTCACAGGTGTCTCATATGAGACCAACGACCAACATAAAGACCTGTCCAAGGCCAGGCAGACAAGAGATGTCAGTGACACTCTTGCCCTGGTCACCTATCTAAAACAGAAAGACCCATTCACTGAGAACCCTTCCCTGCACAACATTGCTAATGGTATGACAGCCCAGCAGGGAGTCAGATGAATATGACCCAGAGGGGAAGAACTAAGCAAAGAACAAACCAGGAACTGATATAGGGGGTTCCAGAACCAAGAGCCATAGAGAAGGGGTCGAGGATCCAGGCTGGATTTTTTTTTAACTTAAAAAAAAACTTTAAAAAAAACTTAAAAAAATAAAAAATAAAAAACACCAACAAAAAAAATACCTCCCCTGCTGTTGCTACCTTGTCGTTGTGGGGAGGCTTGTGTGCCTCCGTGACCCTGAAGACTATACTGGCGGGGGTTATACCCCTGGTAGGTGCTACCAAGCCAGGCAGTTTTCAGGTTAGAGGCCAGTCTAAAAGCAGCATTGCATTGGCAGTAGGATGATTGGATATTCAATGAGTATGGAGCTCATGTACATATTCAAATTCATATCAAAACAAACTTGTAATACAAAAAAGTTACTTTTCATGGATACTTTTACTATGTAAAGTTGTATTGTGGTAGGAGTAAAGGAAAACAAATTAGCCTATTTGGGTGTATTGTGGGCATGTACGATTAGTGTATAGCTCATTTGCATATTAAAATGTATTTTCAAAGAAACTTGTAATACGAAAAATGTTTATTTTTATGGTTACTTTCATTGTGTAAAGTTTCATTTTGATAGGACTAAAGGAAAAAATTGCCCCATTGGGGTGTATTGATGTCTCGCCTTATTGGCACACATCTCGGATTGATGAGAATTAAACATATTTCCCCAACTAGGATTTCTTAGGACTTTTAGTATGTTGTTCTGGACACCTCATAGAAATGATCTGAGCTGAAAAAAATTCTTTTACAATTTATTCTATTTTTGGCCCCTAAATGCCTTACTTTGCCTGGCCTATAAGGGCCCTAGTTTCGTGGCGCATCGCAGGGCGGCGGAGGGTGGCGGAGCCGGTGTAATGCAAGTTTCGACCCGCGCAGCCTTGCGCACGGTCAGTTTGGCAGTTTGGTGGATCGCCTGCGCCAAGATGGGTGTGGTGGCGCAGCAGGGGGAGGCGTCACAGATTCAGCTTGGTGCAGCGGAAGTTTCGTGGCAAAAAGGCGCAAGGCGTAAATAAAGTCCATTCATTCAATGCGAATCACAGCTGGCGGAGTGGAAGTTTGGCTGAGACCGAGACCTCACAGGCAGGTTTCCACAGTTCCAGGCACATTTAAATGCAATAAATAATCACAACAAACACTATTTAATGCAACTAATTGAATCAACACGTGAATTTATATCTATATAGATTGTCCCGTCACATCTGACGTCAGATCAAAGGCGGATGGCACGCGTAACGGAAACTCAGCCTCTCGGACCAAAACATCTCCCTCTCTCTCTCCTGTTTTTTATAATATCGGCATTGTTATTATTATGATACGCACGCACAGCGCGTGATGCGCGTGGTGGGAGCGGCGGCGCTGCTTCTGTCATCAGGTTGTCAAGTGACGGAACTTGCACTGAACCTCCCCTAACGCATTAAAGGTGAGGAGAGGAGCTCATTTGATTGGTGAAGATCTGAATCGGCTGTATTAATCCCAGTCCACGCCTCGTCTCCTCCTCGTCTCCCACTCACGCCTTCTTCTCCTCCCTCTTTCCCACTTGCGCGGGTGGGAGTGACGGGAGGTGAGCCTGCGCGAGCCCGCGCGAGCCTGCGCGGTGCACGAAACTTGCAAAGTCCAGGCGGACACACCCCGTCGGCGTGGCGCAGGTGCGCTGAGAGCTGACTGCGCCTGGTCTACGAAACTAGGGCCATAAGAGTCATCCTGCATGTGTTTGGACTGTGGGAGGAAGCCGGAGAACCGGGAGAGAACCCATGCTTACACTGGGAGAACATGCAAACTCCACACAGAAGAAGTCCGAGCCTGGACCTACCTGGGGCTACAGAGGACTGTGGATCCTCACGTCTTGTTTTTGTTAAAAGTTGATTTAATTGGTTGGTACGAGCTTACATGAGAACACATATTTCGTTTTACAGGAAGAAAAAAGATAATTGGATTTTGATGTAAAATTCAAAGAAATATATTTTGTATTATTGGATCAGGAGAATGAGGACCAGCAGTACAAAGTTACTGCTCCAATGATGCTGTTCAATTCATGATTCATTTCTGTGACATGTGAAGTACCACCAACCATCAAGATATGTATTTTTTGTTGTAATGAAATCTTGGTTCATGCTTCATATATAGATAAACAGTAACAGTTCCAGATGTTGAACATGATTTAGTATTTTTCTGCTCCCCATCCTATCTGTCATGTGGTCGTGTTTCATTTCCTGTTGCTTGTTTCTCAGCTGAACCGATGGGAGGCGGTGCGTGTTGTGTTCACACACAGTTTTTCTGTCTTCCCTCTGTGTGTGATTGGTGCAGGTGAGTCAGTACACCTTTGCCATGTGCAGCTACAGAGAGAAGAAGGCGGAGCCTGTGGAGCTCCTCCAGCTGGACGGCTACACCGTGGACTACACAGACCCGCAGCCAGGTAACAGCACCACATCACTCAGCTGTGCAGTTGATCCAACAAGCAATGCCAACGAATAACAAGCGTCATCATTTAAAGTGTGTTGTTGAAGCTGCAGCACAGACACACACACACACACACACACACACACATCAACGCTGCTGTTCTCCATCTATCTGTGTTAAGGCGGGACCCGCATAACTCCACCCAAGCATTATGTGTGTTACACCATGCAGATGGACATGGCATACTCATAATGGTGTAGATGAATTGTTTGGAGAACAAAGACATTTGGAGCAGAACTGAAGGTGGATTCGTCAGTGTGTGAAAAGCAGCTTTAAAACAGAGAAGAAAACCGGCATGATGTTTTCAGAAGTAAAGTACAAATTCACTGGAATCCTCCTTCCATTTCTAATCACTACCGTCACATGGTCCCGATCAAGGAGAAGGACAAAACGGTTCAACAACCAGCAGATCATTTATTTCAGTGTCTGTCAGCTGACTGCTGTTCTCCATGTCGTCCTCCATGTGTTTTTTTCTGTTTATTTTTGTTTTCAAGTTTCTTTTTGTTGAGCATTTGTTTTCCACACACTTACACATTCAGAGCTCGCCTGTAGTGTTGGGTATCATTAGGAAATGAAATACAGAAATAGGCACAGAGGTTGTCAAAATACAGTAGAGCAATAAGCAAGGTAGAACAATGAACATTCAAAATACAGAATTACATATTAGGCAACAAATGAACAGACTTAGACTTTACTGATCTGTTTGGGATGACTCCCGCAAGGAAATTGGATGTCCAGCAGCTTACAAAAAAACTTAGCGAAATAAGTAAACAATAGACAGTAAACAATAAAGTATTAGCTACATATATTTAAAGTAGAGATAAGAATACAAGTAAAAAAATAAAAATAAGTTAAAAAAAAACATTGGTGTGTGAATGTGTAGCTCTTGATGTGCAGGCGGCTCCTCTGTCATCAGTGTATCAATGTGTGTGAATGGGTAAAAGAGAGTGACTGTAGTGTGAACCCCCTGCACAAGTGCTGTATAAATGCAGATCCATTTATTGGCTTGTCAAGACCTGCAGAAGCAAATAATCTAGTGTTTCTTTTGTCATCTGTAAATTGACCCCATTTATATCAATTCAAATTCAAATATACGGTACATGATGTAGATTTGAAGAGGCCTCTGAAGTGTTGCTGGCTGAGCCAAGGAATTTCTATTTTCCTGACTTACAGCGTTGAAGTCAACATCCAAGGAAACTGTTCAAGGTGGCTCTTACACATACAGATGTAGCAAAAAACAAACAAACACAGACTCCTCGTCTCATTAAAATTAATAAACCCAATTTTAATAAAGTTCTATATTGTTTATGCACAGTATTTTTTTAAACCCTCACATGACCAACTCTAGGATCATACAACTGTTGTGAGTTCTCTCTGATGAAACTGAATCAAACTGATAAAATCTCATTGACACCTTCTTTCCCACACAACATTAGAATGGGTTAAGCCTCTTTAGCGGGTTTGTCACAGGACAGCCACCCCTCTGCGCCGAAAGCCTGCAAGCTCCAACCTGGTCTACTCTTTGCGCAAGGCGAATTACACCTGGCAGTAATTACACCTGCCCACGTCTTGGTGACGTGGGCAGTGCGCCCACGTCACCAAGACCTCACAGGCAGGATCCCACAGTTCCAAGCACACTTAAATGCAATAAATAATCACAACAAACACTATTTAATGCAACTAATTGAATCAACACGTGAATTTATATCTATATAGATTGTCCCGTCACATCTGACGTCAGATCAAAGGCGGATGGCACGCGTAACGGAAACTCAGCCTGACTCTATTAACACAGCTGAAACTTGGACCTCTCGGACCAAAACATCTCCCTCTCTCTCTCCTGTTTTTCATATTTATCCACTGCTAATAAAATGCATCTATGCCTGAAAAATCTTTAAAAAAAATACAGCAGCTCGTGCCTGTTATCGCGCGGCAGCCTGTTGTCCGTGGAGCTGGAACCGGAGTTGGGGCTGCCGCTGGTCTGAGCGGCGTGCAAGGTCCCGGAGTCCCGCCGTTCTGGTGTTGGACGGGGAATCCGGTGCAGCTGTGGAGCGCAGATGATGAAGACGGTGATGATGATGATAATGAATGGCCCGGCCGGCTCGTGCAGGCACCGGGTTCTCCACTATTATGTCTACTGCTGTGCGCCCTGACCCTGCTTTGTGATAGACATGCCTAAAATGTGCCTACAATTTCTATAGTGATATAATATCGGCATTATAATTATCATGACTATACGCACGCACAGCGCGTGATGCGCGTGGTGGGAGCGGCGGCGCTGCTTCTGTCATTGGGTTGTCAAGTGACAAAACTTGCACTGAACCTCCCCTAATGCATTAAAGGTGAGGAGAGGAGCTCATTTGATTGGTGAAGATCTGAATCGGCTGTGTTAATCCCAGTCCACGCCTTGTCTCCTCCTCGTCTCCCACTCACGCCTTATTCTCCTCCCCCTTTCCCACTTGCGCGGGTGGGAGTGACGGGAGGCGTGCCTGCGCTAGCCTGCGGGGTCCACGAAACTTGTAAAGTCCAGGCGGACACACCCCGACACGGTGTCGCAGGTGCGAAACTAGGGCCCTAAGTCTCCAAGAGCTGTGCGGTTTATCTATGTGATCTAGACATAATGAAAAGCTTGTGGTCCAAAATCCCAATACTGTGATATTTAGCATTCACTGTAAATAGTGGAGGTCTGGCATCTGCTAGGAAGTAGTAGGGATTAAAATCACCACCAATTATCAAGTTTGCCTGGGAAATATCCATTATCAAAATAAAGACTTTTTCAAAAAAATACAGGATTATCCCAGTTGGATTCATATACAGCTCTGGGAAAAATTAAGAGACCATTGCAAAATTATCACTTTCTCTGGTTTTACTATTTATAGTGTTCTAGTTAAATTAACATTTTTGGTTCATTCTATAACTACTGACAACAAATCTTCCAAAAATCTAAATAAACATATTGGGCCCTAGTTTCGTAGACCTCTCAGCGCACCTGCGCCGCGCCGATGGGGTGTGTCCGCCTGGACTTTGCAAGTTTCGTGCACCGCGCAGGCTCGCGCAGGCACACCTCCCGTCTCGCCTACCCGCGCAAGTGGGAAAGAGGGAGGAGAAGAAGGCGTGAGTGGGAGACGAGGCGTGGACTGGGATAAACACAGCCGATTCAGATCTTCACCAATCAAATGAGCTCCTCTCCTCTCCTTTAATGCGTTAGGGGAGGTTCAGTGCAAGATCCGTCACTTGACAACCCGATGACAGAAGCAGCTCTGCCGCTCCCACCACGCGCATGTTACGCGCTGTGCGTGTGTATCATAATAATAACAATGGGGATATTATAAAAAACAGGAGAGAGAGAGGGAGATGTTTTGGTCCGAGAGGCTGAGTTTCCGTTACGCGTGCCATCCGCCTTTGATCTGACGTCAGATGTGACGGGACAATCGATATAGATATAAATTCACGTGTTGATTCAATTAGTTGCATTAAATAGTGTTTGTTGTGATTATTTATTGCATTTAAATGGAACTGTGGAAACCTGCCTGTGAGGTCTCGGTGACGTGTGCGCACTGCGCGCCGTCAGCCAAATTTCCTCTCCGCCTGTGATTCGCCTTGAATGAAAGGACTTTATTTGCGCCTTGCGCCGAGAGTAGACCAGGTTGGAGCTGGCGGGCTGTTGGAGAAGTCTCGGCGAGGCTTTTTGCCACGAAACTTCCGCTACGCCAAGCTGAATCTGTGACGCCTCCCCCTGCTGCGTGCCACACCGGTCTTAATCCACCAAACTGCCAAACTGACCGTGCGCAAGGCTGCGCGGGTCGAAACTTGCATTACGCCGGCTCCGCCACCCTGCGGCGCCCTGCGCTGCGCCACCAAACTAGGGCCCTTAGTCTCTATGTGCAATCAGTTATTTTACAGAGAAAGAAATTGCACACAAAACCAAACAGTGGCTATGTTAGTATGACAGCCAAAGGATTGGGATGCAGTTCTTGGGTTAACTGCATCTCCTAAAGATGTCATTTGTTCATCAGTCATGATGATGATGAACATCAGTCATGCTGAATAAAGGATGCTTGAGTGGTCATCATGGGGAAGTCCCCTGTTTTCCCACTCAAAATCTGGAATGTCCATATCCTAAAAATAAAACAATTTAGAATAACATGCGGTATAATCTGGATAAACAGTAGGTACATTTTCAAATATGTCCTCTTGGCGTCTCATTTAATTGCTTAAACATGTGAACCACACTATTAAAATCACATTATATTTTGCACGTACCTCTGAGTTATCTGACCCAGGAATTGGGTGATGTGCATGACCCAGCACCCCCAGCTGGTTAGGGGTTATCTGGCTAGACTGGTTACCTGTCTGTCTCTATGTGTCGGCCCTGTGATAGACTGGTTATCTGTCTGTCTCTACATGTCAGCTGACCCTGAATACAGGATAAGCGGTAGACTATGGATGGATGGATAAAAGATTTACTTCCACTCAACTTTTTGCATCCCCAAATAAACAGGAAACATCATTGAGGTTTCTTTTTTGTGACAAGTGCACAAAAATATATTCATTTTTGACAAATAGTCCAACTGATTTGATTTTTCTTTATTCTATGTGTATGCATAACATATCTTTAAAATTAGATCTTGTTACATGCATATTGTATGTCCTTGCACCCAAGTGACATCAGTGGTGTGGCAGCTCTAACATAGCAGTATCTTTTCTGTTCAACACACCTTTGGTTGTGAACACTTTTCTTAGTTATAAAGCTTCTCCTTCCAGTGCCACGGACTGTAAACATGAGTCGAGCAACATCCACATTTTCCACCCCCTGATCACATACCCTAAGATAGACAAAAACATATATAGTCCATGTAATATTGATTACAGTATATTGGTTGGTTATTAAAACAGTGCAACAAGAGTGGTTGAAGCATCTGAATAAAACTGAAAAATGACATTAAAGCTATGGAGGTAGACTTATGTCTTTATTATTCAATCAAAAAAAAGGTTGCTTCAATCAAAATATATATTTTCAATCAAAAAAACCCTTTTCAATCAAAGAAAAAAAGTGTTTGAATGCAAAAATATGGTTGAGACTCAAAAAAATGCATTTGAACACTGTTTTTCTTTGATTGAAAATGTTTTCTTTGATAGAAGTGAAGGTTTCTTTGTTTGAAGCAACTTTTTTGATTGAAGTAATGTTGTTTTGTGTTTGGGCCATATTATGGGTAGGACATTTGTGTCTCTATAATTCAATCAAAAAAGAAGTTGCTTCAAACGAAAAAAAAAATCTTTTCAATAAAAAATCACTTCAATAAAAAAAAAAACTTTTTCAATCATAAAAAAACGTTTTTTAAATGCAAAAAAAGATTTGAGACTCAAAAAATTGCATTCGAACACTTTTTTTTGATTGAAAATGTTTTCTTTGATTGAAGTAATCTTTTTTGTGTTTGGGCCATATTATGGTAGGACATTTGTGTCTTAATTATTCAATCCCAAAAAGTTGCTTCAATCAAAAAAAAGATTTTCAATAGAAGGAAAAACTCAAATGCAAAAAATCATTTGAAGTGTTGTTTTTATTGAAAATATTTTTTTCGATTTGAAGTTTTTTGAATGACGTGAAGAAAGTTTTGAAGTCATTTTTGTTTTGAATGAAGTGAAAAAAGTTTTGAAGTCGTTTTTTTTTTTTTTTATTGAATTATTTTGACACAAACATCCCGCAGTGGGCGGGTGCTTCCCCATTGGTCAGACATGTTTGAGTGACAAGTGTCTACACCAACGACGTCTCTCTGACAAGTCACGGTCGCCAGCAAGCCAGGGGCTGTTCGAAATGCCATACTAACGTACTGCCTACTACATACTCAACGTGTATGTACTGCATACTGCCTACTAAATATACGTTTGAGTATGCTGTTACCCTCAAACTGTTCACATGGAAGTATACACATCTCATATTACATTTTTTTTTTTTTTTACTTTATTGACATCTCGTCCTCATCTTCTCACGTAACTGAATCGCTTACGTTTGCGGTTCTAGATCCTGTTTAATGGAACATAATTATCAAAATATAAAGCATGATTATTATTACACTTAATTAAATATTTATAAATATTTTGTCAAATTACAATTGTCAAATGTTTTCTACAGTTATTATTAGGGCCCGACCGATATTGATTTTTGAGTGCCGATGCCGATGCCGATTATTTTCAGAGAAAAATTACGATAACGATTTAATCGGCATTTAACACTTTTGACGAATATGTGAATTGAATGCAGAACCTTTGAGTGTTTTAGAATACATTTACAGTCAAAAATGAGTGCAAATACAGCCTTATCTTATTGTCAATAAAATAAAATAAAGTTTAAAAAAATATTTCTTAAGTTACTTGGGGCATTTTGAAACTCGGATATAAAGCATTTTCCATCTGCAAGGCTTATACATAAATATACCTTATTTACAAATTATGCATTTATAATAAGCTACCGCAATCAAATGTAAAATAAATAAATAAATAAATAACTCCCAATGTGCTGCGCTCGTGAGCAGTGACTAACACGTGCGCACTGAGCAGTATGGTCTCACCGTTAGAGTCTACAGTATAACAAATTAACATGGCCTCGGACCTAAAGAAAAACAGGGACAACATGCTCAAACAACGCGTCTTGTGTACATTGGTGAGGTGAGCGCGCAGCTGCCTGAGCGAGCGTGCTTTCATGTTGTACGGTAAAATTCAATCTCCTCTTTTTTACTCCGGCTAAAGTTGCTAGTTAGCAAGGCTAGGTTAGCTTTACTGTATTTGAAGGGTAGTGGGGGGTTAGGTGTACTTTTCCTTTTTTTAAGCATGACCTACACGTTTAAAAGGACCAATTGTTCATTACACAAACTAGTTATAAACTTACCGTGGGGGGAAACTCTGCTCGGTTTATCCAATGAGCTCAGCACATTCAAGCTACATGCGCTCCGGTGTTGTGTCCAAAAATGAGTGCGGTGGGTGAGACTGAGAGCCTTACTTAAGTAGAATGGAGTAGGAGCGCACTCTGCTGGATACTAAGCGCAATAACATAAAAAAAATAAATAAAAAAAAATCGGTTGTAATCGGCGTCTTTTGGCAGATGTTGATTATTTTCAAAAAGGCTATAATCGGCCGATTAAATCGGCAGGCCGATGAATCGGTCGGGCCCTAGTTATTATATATGCGCGCTCCCACGCTTTCCCTCTTTCTTCCTCTTACCTGAGTAGCTGCTTTCACTCGTCATCGATCGCGACTATTAAGCAGCTTTTATCGGTCATTAATCGTTCATAGATTGTATTATACCTCTGACCACGGAACACCAGCACCTTCACCGCGGAGACGACGGAGGCAATCGGCCCGTCGGAGGAGCTACATTATTCACATGTACGGGATTTCCCTCTTAAGTAAGTAATATGACTTATCTGGTTTAAATAGCCCTAAGTTCCTTTATTATTATTTGATTATCAATAGATTCCCTCCTGGCACCACCAGTCTCCGTTTGTTCGGTCCCGGTTCTCAGCTCCAGCGGGGGCTATCTCGGTCTCCACAGACGCTCGTTCACGTTCTGCCCTTTGAGAAGTCCTCTCGCGCAATTCTTCCTCTGTATATTCAGGCTCGTACAGGTACGGTTGGGTTTGGGTGGAAAAAAACTCCTCATCAGAGTCTTCAAAAGTTTCAGTATATTCTCCAAAAGTGTCCATTTCTGTGAGATTGAAGAAACTAGCACTGCAGGCTACTCTGCGTCTGTAGCAGTGACAGCAGGTAAACAAACTATTATAGAACCGGTAACTTATAAGTGCTAGGTGATATCAGTCCGCCGCTGCCATAGCCTACTAGGAAGTATGACACGCTGCTGCTGCTGCTGAGACATAAATCCTTAAAAATGCAAGGTTGGTTTTATTTCAAACATTCTATCAACACATATGTACATTGATAGTCTGCCGTTACAATGGATTTGCCTCGGGTGCACTGTGGAGTGGGCAAGACTGTTTTTAATGCCATGCTAGCTAAGAACGATTGACTTGCGCTAGCACAAGCGAACTCTGCAACTAGAAGAACTGAATGAAATTTCTTGAAAACGTCTCCAGACGTCTCGAACACACCGGCTCACTTGGAAAATAGGTCTTATGTCCAAAATTCTGAACTATCCCTTTAACATGCAGAACAGAACAGCTACATTGCTTGAGGGCAAACATACTCTTAATTCACTACATTTCGTCAAAAATATTTAGAAGAATTACCCAATCAATTTATGGTTTGTATCAATATGAATGAAAGACTGGGGGCCTGGAATTGAGAAGGTCTGTCGAGGGATACATCCTAAATGGACCATACGGGAGATGACACCAGTGGTGTCAACACGGTGCATGGAAGCTCTGATAGGGTTATACTGCACCCTTCGTCCTCTGGCTTGCACCTAGAGTGAGGCTGTCTGGATTTCATCTCTCTCACACACTGGTCTAACTCTTCTGTCATACTGCTGTATAGTGTCTTTATTGAGAGATTATTCTCAGCCATGCGCCGGTACACTGTCCTTCTGGATCCCCAAGAGTTTAGCTATACAGGGTACAGACAGATTAAGTTCAAGCTGGTTGCCGGTATTCTGGGGATATGGCCATTCGTTGTCGCCCAGCTGGTCCTTCCTCAAACTGCACAAGTGCATCTAAAATTGCTGGACAAACAGCTACTTGACGGGATACAGCATTTAAAAACACAAGTTCTTGTGTGCAAGTGAACTCTAAGAAGTCCAGGGGCATGTACTACGAAGCAGGATTTGTACTTGGCGAGGTAACTTAAGCGTTAACTCTGGGTTTTCCGTCCTACGACGCTGGTTCACTTCTTACCGGGGTAGATCGCCATGGTAACTTACGCTGTGGAGCTAACCTGCTCCGGAGCAGGTTATGTTCCTGATAAGAGATCAACGTGGAGAAACACACCGCCGACTGACCAATCAGCTCTCTTGGTGCGCAGATAAGAAGAAGAAGAAAAAAAAAGAAGCTCGGTGGATCGTGAGAGGGTCTTGTAGGAGAACTATAGAGTGTACAGAGACTGGCAAAACCCTTTTTCTGTCCCTGACGATGTTTTATATGAGAGATACAGATTCTCATCGGAGGGAAAGATTTTTCTTTGTCAGCGTACAGCCTACTTACCACCTTGAATTATGTTTTTATATTTATTTTATTTGCTCCCAAGTCCGTTTTACACCGCTGGGATTGCAGCTGAAAGAATGAGGCTGATATTGTCATAAACCACGTTATAAGAATACATCCAAGCAACAAATTCATTATTTCAAAGTTATATGTTTGGCCTTTTATTGCGGAAGGATATCATAAGAGTTGAAGGGATGAGAGAGAGCGAAGACATGATTTAAAAGACGGCCGGAGGGCGGATTCGAACTGGGACCGCTTCAAGGAGCCTCGGTACTTGGGGCGGTAACTCTACCACTAAGCTATCAGCGAAGTTACTGCAGTCATTTAATCAATCAGATCTACTAGTGTCCTTATGATGGGGAAGTCATATTATACTACTATTAATACTATTAATACTATTAATAAGACTTCCGCATACACACAGTCGGCGAGTTTTTGCCAGCTGTCCTTCCTGCAATTGGCAGATGAATCTGTTGCTTTTTGCCTGTATTATATGTTTAACTTCTTCGTATTTCTGTAAGATTATGGTTCGCTGCTCGTACGTGAAATACGCCGCTCCGCTGCCTGTAGACTGATCTAGGTTTGTGATTGGTCAAATGCTGCAAACGCCGCCTCTTTCATGTGCACGCGCTCATAGCTGGACAGGTAAACCCTGGGTTGACTTAACGAGTTGATAACCAGCTTCGTGTGACCGCTTATCTCCGATTGCCTTTGTTAGGGTTACTTAAGCTGGATCTCTGAAAGATACCCTGGGTATGTTGAACTCGCTTCGTAGTACAGGCCCCAGATCCAGAGGCATGAGTCCCAGAATATTTTCCAAATGGGAGTGAAGTCTTTCTAGCAGATGATTAAGCAGCAGTTCCTAGGAAAGAGAAAAATATGTTGTATAATCTAGATAAACAAAAGCATTACTGTAAGACCAGTCTATAATCTATAGTAATGATTACTACATTAGATACTTCTATAGCTGAAAATCCACTGCATTCATTTAGGTAAAACTGAAGGCTGTTCTGTTCATTTTCCCAACAGCTGAAAGTAACTTTCAGGTTACCACCACTTACCACTTGAAGTAGAATTTTCACATATCTGTACTTCGTTATTTATATTATTTATATCGTTATTTTTTCACTTTTACTCCAGTAGCCTACATTTCCTTAATAAAATGGATACTTTTACTGCACTACATTTCCCCTCAGCATCTTCGTTACTAGTTACTACAAAATCAAATCAGAATAAATTTGGACTGCAAAAAAGATGATATGACGAACCATTGCTTCTATTGCAAATGAATAGACGCTCCATTCAGTTGGTGACGTAATGCCTCTTTGTTGCGAAGCACCAAAACTCAAGAAACTCCAAAGCTGAGCCCTGTAGCAGATTAAAAGTGTTCTGTGGATACAGAAAAATAACGAGACTGGCAACAGGCTGTAGGTGTCTATCTCTTGCTTCCACCAGACTAAAGACAAGAGCTGTCTCAATGGGAGGTGAGGCCCCTTGTGGCAAAAATTGGCATAGCACTCCAAACATTAATTTATACAAAAATATAAAAATAAGGCTCTGTTACAGGGAAATAACTTTTCAACCAAATACACTAAATTGAATCACATGTGACCAAAAATTGCTGGGCATCACGTTCACATTAGTTATCATAGCCTGTTCAAGCAACAATAACGTTTTTTTATTGTATTTTTATATATTATTATAATAAGTGTTTGTAGGCTACTTTTACTTCCAATACTTAAGTAAATTTAATATCAGTTGGAAATATTCGATACTTTAAGACTTTTACTCAAGTAATATTGTAAAGGCGACTTTAACTTCTACCAAAGTCTTTGCACTTTTACTCACGTATTGCTTTCAAGTACTACAAGACTGGTTACCTCGATGCATGCTGACTGACCAGTTAACACGGTACGGTAAAACCGCTGTAGTGTTGAAACCTTGTTCATTTGTGCTTTTTTAAAACTGCTTTCTGTGAAGTCAAACAGCTGGTTCAGGTGTGTCAAACAGATCCAGTAAAGGGTCGCTGTGGCTGCAGGTTTTCATTCCAAGCAAGAACACACCTGATCCACACCTGTGTGAGGGAAATTCAGGTGATTGAATAAGTCGAGTCAGGTGTTTTCTTGCTTGGTTGGAATGAAAACCTACAGCCACAGTGGCCCTTTACTGGATTGGTTTGAAAAACCTTAGCTAGTAACTTAACTTCTACTCAGTCATTACTTTAAGTAAGAACTTTTTTAAATTCAGTGACAGATCACAATCTCTGCCTCACAACTGTATGGGACAACAAACCATTGTCACACTGTAATGCGTATATGTCTGATATGTTAGTGTCTCGCTAAGTTCCGCATAATTTATATCCAATAAAGTCTGTTCATGTACAAATGTCAGTTATTGTCTATGACTGAATCTTACAGAAACAAACCACACTAAAGGCATATAGAAGAGTTGATACACTCACCGAAGCCCTAGCATTGTTGGACATGGCTAAAATCCGGTCACCATGCTAGTCGACTTCCCGCATTGGTGTCAGGTGACTCCCGCTCGCTCTTCTTGCTTGAAGCACGCCTCCGAATTTTAGACCTTGAAATTTGCAGCTGAATTTGGCATGTTGAATTTTTGAACGTTGATTTTTTTTTACGTTGAATTGTATACATGGTATTTTGCATCTGAATTTGGTTTATTGGAATTTTTAATTATGAATTTTTTTAAGGTTTCATTTAGAGTTGAGCCGGATACTCGGCTGAAACGAGTATCCGGTACGGATAAAGTACTTTTGCCGAGTACGAGTATTATACGAGTAATACGAGTCAATATCTGTGCTCGGATTAAATAAAAATCCTCATTGGGTAGCTGACTGTGTCTGCGTCCTGTGATATGCTACAGCCCCTCCCCTACACACTCGCAGATGTGTTGTTGTGTCCGCTCTGATCACTCACACACAGAACAGCTCTCTGTCTCTCCCTCAGTCACTCAGGTTCGCGGGTCGTTTTCCGTTAATGTTTAGGGTTTCTTTCTTCAGCTTCAGGTTTGTTATTACTTAGGTTGGTACTTACTTATGAACTAGTAGAGTTCTGGTACTTCGTTCAGACGTGGTGCCGACTCGCGTTGCGTCTCTGCCTGTCGGAGATTTTTCTTTTTCTTTTTTTAACCGTCATCTGGCTGCCTGGCTCTGAAGGGGCGTTCACACCGAACGCGAATTGAGCGGCGACTCTACATTGAAAACCAATGTAAATGGCGCGATGACACGCGATTCAGGCGGAGGCGGCGCGAATGGAGCGTCTGGCGCGATGAGACGCGGCGCGAATGGCGCGTCTGACGCGGCGCGAATGGCGCGTCTGACGCGGCGCGAATAAAGTTGAAAATATCGAACTTTTCAGGCGGCATCGCGCCGCGACATCCAATCAGCGACGAGTTCAAGCCGACAGACAGATGAGCTGAGATGGACGGGCTGCATTACCAAACCCGACTCGGGAAGACCGGACCCCGGCGTGACGGGGGCCGTACCGGCCTCACACCGTCAGGGCTGAGCCTCGATCAGAAGGACTCAGGCCCCCGCGCGACACCGGGCAATCGGTCTTCCGTACGCCACATTTCCCACGTCCGCCCGCCCGTCGGACGGGGATTTGGCGCTCGGCTTCCCTCTTCGCTCGCCGCTACTGAGGGAATCCTAGATAGTTTATTTTCCTCCGCTTAGTAATGCTAATGCTTAAATTCAGCGGGTTGTCTCATCTGATCTGAGGTCGAATGTGGCCCCGACTCTGGGAAGAGGTGCGAGGGACGTGGCTTCCGGAGGAGGCTCACGGACTCTGGCATCGGGTACCCCAAGGCGGAGGAGGAGGGTCCGCCGACGTGACCCGCCGGCTCCCCTCAAAAATGAGCGTCATGCGCGAATGAAGCGAATGACGCGAATGACGCAAATGGCGCGAATGACGCTAAAAAAGTCCAAAATGATCAAGCGGTGCGATACACGCGTCTGACGCGATTGTATTCGCGTCTATCGCGTTCGGTGTGAACGTCGCATAACACTTTCTTGCTGTATTTCGTGAAAAAATAAAGCTGGTAGTGGTATAAATATTGGAAATCAAGCTACACACACACACACACACACACACACACACACCCACACACACACACACACACCTGGTGTGGGAAAAAAAAAAATATATATATATATAAATATAAAAAAAAAAGATCACACTGATCATAAAAAAAATTAAAGTTAAAAGAAAAAAGTTATTGTTGAGTATGAAAACTCTTGTTCATTACATTTTACTTGATAATTGCAACCGCATGTGTTGTATTCATTGTTGCAAAACTTGTTCTGTAAATAGTTCGTTTGCTATCGTGATCAAAACCATTGATCTGAAGCTCAATGCTGATGCTGTCCTGTAAATAGTTTTCTAATCAGCAATAAATAACAATTTCTGATCCGCCCATATCAATTGCATGCTTAAAATAACATACCAGTTAAAACCTCGCTCATTTCAAGACAACCAGACCCACTTCCGGGTTAAATCCCGCCCACTTCCGGGTTAGGCCCCGCCCACTCCGAGTACAGATACAGATAATTCATATGGTTAACAGATACAGATACAGATACAGATAATGCTGTACTCGCTCATCCCTAGTTTCATTTTTTAATGCAGGGGCTGCACGGTGGTGTAGTGGGTAGCACTGTCGCCTCACAGCAAGAGGGTCCCGGGTTCGATTCCCGGGTCGGCCCCGGGTTCCTTCTGTGTGGACTTTGCATGTTCTCCCCGTGTATGCGTGGGTTCTCTCCGGGTTCTCCGGCTTCCCCCCACAGTCCAAAGACATGCAGGATGGGGATAGGTTAATTGATGACTCTAAATTGCCCGTAGGTGTGAATATGTGTGTGAATGGTTGTTTATCTCTACATGTCGGCCCTGTGATAGACTGGCGACCTGTCCAGGGTGTACCCTGCCTTCGCCCAATGACAGCTGGGATAGGCTCCAGCCTCCCCGACACGCTGAATACAGCGGTAGACAATGGATGGATTTTTTAATGCTGAATTTGTTGAAATTTTAAACGTTTAATTCTTTAAAGCTGTAGTCTACGATTTTTCACTTGAGCCAAACTTTAGCCAATAGTAGCCATCCGGTCCGCATGGCTACTATTGGCTAAATGTTCCGATCCAATCCTCGCTCACTCTCCTGCTCCTGCTCACGTCTCATCCCGACTCACTTCCGCGTTTGAAACTACGAGTGGACAAGACGCTTATTGCCCTGAGCAGTTCAGGTACGGAGCAGGGCTCTCACGTGAGTTCAGAGTGAGATTTTGGCTGAGGCTGCAGCGTCAGCGGGGAGGGGGATTGTGGCGAGCGATCGCCGAGCAGTTTGGGATTGGGAAAGTGAATACTGCAGTTGGGGTGAGAGAGAAATCCGACCGGCACCCACTGCATTTACACCGATAATGTTTCATCATTCGTGGCCGTAATAAACACTATTACATCATTGTCTATGTAAGAAGCTGTGTAATGCCGCAAGCTCTCGAAAATCTTTCAAACTGACTGTTGTCGAGCTAAAATAAAGACAGATTCAGCAACTGCTTATTTCTCGCCTAAAATGTTTTCAGAAACACATTTCGGTGAACTATTTCTTAAAATAAGAGGGAGGTGGGAGGCTGCGAGGGAGAACGATACGAGCTCAGAGGAGCACAGAGGGGAGGGGTGGGTGTGTGTGTGGGGGCGGGATGGTTTTTTCAAACCTTTCAAATCGTAGAATACAGCTTTAATGTTGAATTTGTCAACAGTGAAAAATAATGAGTTAAATTCAGAGGCAAAACATTCAGATACATCATTTCAATGCATAAATCAGTGCTCGAAATCCATGGGCTTTTTAATTTCAAAATCCGATGGCACAGATTTACTTCCATAGTGGCCTCCACAAAATTTCTTGGAGTACTTGTTAATTAAAAGTTGAGCAGGACAGACATCAATACAGTGTCCAATAAATTACAAAGTCACTTGGTGTTATCCGGAAAATGTGTGACTTGGTTAATTTTGTTTGATTTACCCATACCTCACATATTGCAATATTTGTGACATTAATCTTTCTCAGAATTTTTTTTAGTATAGCTACTTACTCTCAACATCATGATCACTCTGCACCTCTTCAAAACGCTCAAGCTATTATCCATTTCCCAGATTAATATTTATATTTACCAAATGTGCACTTTTATATACAAATAAAATTATATTCCAAATTCATTTCCAAAACCCTTCACTAACTATTTCCAGGCAAACTCACAATTTCATAGGTACAATACCAGAAACTCATATCTTCGCTCCCCTTAATATCCCACCTCAGTAATTCACACCTCAGCTCATTTATTTTATTCTTATATTCCTATGCCCTATTTTGTTTTATTGTTTTGTTATTGATTGTATAATAGGTGAGGCTAGTATAAGCCCCTATGGGTTTCATGCCTCTCCTTGCACTGTTTTGTCTCTTCTGTTTCTGTTTTGCATTTAATTATGCAAAAATAAATCAAATCAAATCAAATCATAAACTTATTTGAGCTAGCAGTCTAAACAAGGCCAGAGGCCTCTTCAATGTGACTTTTTGTCATCCGATCATGCTGGTATTCATTAAATATCAAGTTTGAATGCTTCAATCCTGCTCACATTGGGATCCACATCCCAGGTGGCCTGATCCACATTGAGTTCATATCAGATGTGGACAGCATGTGGGCACAATCAAGCCCATTTATCAAACATAGGTCTCCATCATCTTCCCCCACATGTGAAGAGGAAATCAAGGACCTGCTGTCTGAGTCAGTGTTTATCACTGAATTAGAGGTGCTTTGTTAGTGGATGTTTTCAATTCAACAAGTCTACGATTTATACTGCAGGGACATAAGAAACTGTATGTATTCTTCAGTAAAGCTCCAATCGGGTGAATCAGATCACAAAAGTCACACTGAGATGAAGTGGGACAACGGCCTGTCACTTCCTGTGGCTACCTCATAATAAAGATATATCATACCATAGTCATATACATGAAATGAAGGAACCGTTGGACTTTTATAAAGGAGAACAAACATGAAAGTCTTATCCAGTTCACACATAAATCCTTCCTCTTCCTTCATCCATCCTTCAGGTCTAGATGGTGGTCGGACGTTCTTCAACGCTGTGAAAGAGGGTGACACCGTGATATTTGCTAGTGATGACGAGCAGGACCGGATCCTTTGGGTGCAGGCCATGTACCGAGCCACTGGCCAGTCACACAAGCCAGTTCCTCCCACCCAGGTCCAGAAACTCAACTCCAGGGGGAGCACAGCGCCACAGCTTGACGCACCCATATCTCAGTTCTGTAAGTTTATAAATCTCTGAGTCTATTAGGTTTCAGACCACACGAATGCTTCGCCCCAAACAAGATACTTTTTATTTCGCTAAATTGAAGATGTAGCTTCAATTCAACTTGATCTAATCAGTTTTTTTTTTAAAAACAGGCTTTAGTTATATTTTCAATGTCAGTCTGTCATGGCCGACCTGTCACTGTCAAGGCTTCAGATAATCAGCTTGATCAGCTCTCCTTGGCGTCTGACACCAATGCTCATTCAGCGATTGAATGCAAAGCATTCACCCGCTGAATTATGGGAAGAACAAGAAACGTATTGTAAAGAGAGAGATAGTCCGCACTGGGAGGGAGCGAGGGGAGGTGGACAGGTCAAGCGAGCATAGGACTTTAACCTAGGAGACTGCTGTTAGTGTCCCGTGTCAAACTAAAAGTAATCATTAGCAACGTGAATCGTTAGTCAGTCAAGTTAACGTCAACCACAATCTTTTTCCTGACTAAGTGGCTTTGTTGCCTTAACCTAACTTCCTGTGAAGGCAGAGGTATATTTTGGAAAGACACTATGTAACTAGTGTATATTAACACGCCATCACTGACACGTAAGAGATGAGATAGTCCCATCTAATGCAGTCATATTTCATGTTTTACTATAAAGTTCTTTCCTGTTGTAGCCTCTGTCAAGAGTCAAGAGTGTTAAAAGTCTAACTGTGATCATGCCTTTGCTGATCTTTACATACATATTTAGTTATATAGTTTAGTCATTTCTGTTCATCCTTCACAGCTTCTTGTCCTCTCTTCCTCATGTTTTACATACTAGCCAATGATCTGAGTCCGTCCTCTTCCTGGTCATGTGCTGTTTTCTACTCTTACTCTTCTCCGTGTGCTGCTTCGCGCTTTGTTGTAAAACTGCTGTAGTGTTGAAGTGTTGTGGCTTTGCTGTGTGTCTTTACGTGTCTCTGTTTGTTCCTCCTCCTTTTCATCTTCTTCTTCTAAACCCTGACCCTGCTCTCTTGTAGCTGGACTAAAGGGTAAGTGCCTTCCTCCCCTTTCTTTCTCTCCCTTCCTTCTTGTTGCCCATCACTCTTCCTTCTCTGATAACTTTCTATGTGTTGTTTCTGTGGGAGTACAGAAACAACAGACGCACTAACATGCATGCAGAAATGATCAGCTTTGGCTGTGCTTCTGTCTGCATATCTGCCATCTGTATAGCAGCAATGGAAGAGATCCGAGTGTCATGGATCAGAATATGAAACTGCTGCTTTGTAGATCAGGGTTACGTTTTATCAATAGGACTTCATGTTTTTGATTGCTGCAAGCTATAGCATGTTTCTATTTTAACACAATGTGTGAGGGATCCAACAAAGTTTCATAGTGTGAAAAAGTCACAAAATGCGATCTATTAGTTTCATTACAAGGATATAAATTCTGCTTTTTTTTTATGTCGCTCAGCACAAAAACTCTGCTAAATATGGAAAGTGAATTACCTACTGACTGGTGAAATCGTATTAAATACTGAGAAAGACCGCTTATGGTGGGGGAGGTGGATGGGCACAGGACCTTCAACTAGCAGACCGTATTGGACGCCGTATGTTTGAAGGTGCCATATGATTAGTATGTTTTTAAACTAAATTGTATGCCGTTATTTTAAGCCCAATCATGAGATTTTTTCTACACCTGGCTACAGGTTTTGTTGCCTAAACCTAATATTTGCTTCATAGTATGTCACCCTGATTGACAGAAACAACCATACTTCCAACTGAAATACTTTCATTTATAAGTTGTGCTCAGTAACACAAACAAATGTCCTGAATCAGTAGATTTCAATTTTGTGTCATGAACTGCCATGACTGTGTTGGATGGTCACCCAATAACGCAATGACAAGAAGTATCTTACAAGTCTGCCTCACTGACGATGAAGGCCTTCACACACCAGGCCGTCATCATCAACGACACCAAAATGTGAAATACTCACTAACCAATATTTTGCATTAAAACTTTTCATATCAGCAGTGATGCAAATTTGTGACAGTTGTAACACCTTTTCAGTAAAATGTTTGAATATGAGTTCAGTTGAGTTTCTGTTTTTGGTTACAGTTACAGTGTACTGTATATGTCTAGGGCTTCTATTGTGAAAGGTAAGAACAAAGTGAGTGGATCTGCACTGCCTTTGTCAAGGTTGAATGAAAAAACATACTTTTTTGTTATGACTTTTTTTTTTTTACCATACTTTTGTTACTCAAATTGTCATGCTACATGAAGTTTATTTCCAAAAGACACTATTCCAGGCCTTAAAACTGATTGACGATCAGTTCGGTTAAAAATAAATAAAACATTTCACTTACAACCTGAAGGAAGAAATAAAAATAAATCCTTACTTTTCTCACACAGTGACAATCTATGCATAACTAATAACGGTGCAACGTGATCCAGCTCACAGATGAGAGATAGAACAGCTCGGTGAAGTTCGGTGTCTCCTGATAGGCCGAACTCCTCTGAATATAGGAGATATCCGAGAGGGGGCGTTCATCACTGAGGTGAAGTTCGAAGCTACAGAAGAACAGAAGAGACAGTGGTTGTGTTTCATTTTTAATGACAATGTGCCGGCTAGCTTGTATGTGTGTGCTAACCACTTCACATCAGACTGCTTCAGTAACAAGGGTCAGTACAAAGCTGGCTTTGCCTCGACACTGACCCTCGTAAAAGGATCTGTCCCAACCATATGGGAATATTTTTTATATATATATATTTTATATTTTTTTAGTATAATTTAATTTGGTTACTTTAGTAAGTTGATCCAAGAGCATTGCTTAATGCTGAAAGAAATACTTTCCATGATTTCACAAAGTTAATTCTACGAATACGCTTTGAGTTTTAAACATTTCAATATTTATGGTGCACGACTGACACGCTGTCTCCGAGTCCAACACTGAGGCTGGAGGGGGACCAAAAGCAAGAATGTGTTAGCTGGAAGGCAAATACGGTATAGAACATTTCATTGAACTGTATCGAAAACAAATGCACAATATGCACAGCATACTTGACTTAAAGAGAAGCGGGCGCAGACCAAGACACCCAGTAAATACAAAACTGTCTCCTAGGTCTGTTGGAGATGAGGTGAATTTACTGAGTGAGCTGTTTTTGACACAACCACTGGAGTCCCACTGAGTCCCAGCAGCTCCTAATTACCAAGTTAAAAGTGCCAGGCTATGAATAATACAGTGTGGTTGCTGCACAATGAAATCAGCCAGCAATCAGTCAATGTTACCAAATAACTACTTGTCAGTTCACACCTGGATCAGTGCAATGAATAATATAACATTACTTCACCCACCCCCCCACCCCCAACAAATCCAAATAGACTACATTAAAACATCATAACAGAGTTTTGTTTTGAGCTGCTCAGATGTGGAATTAATCTTCACAGTTTACTCTTTCTTCTTAAGATGACCTATTTGTTTTGAGATATTTGAGTGCCGTAAAACAAGAGACTCAGTCGGTTTGAGAGGCTTTTTGTTCTGTCTAATTCAGTTTTCAAATAATTTCCCATTCAATTGTTATTTTTATTGACAAATATGCACATAGACTGATCACAATCACAGACTGATGTGAGTGATACTTCTTAAATATTCTCAATGGGCCTTATCCACCAAGCGTTCTTAAGAAGAAATTTGTTCTTAAACCCTACTTAGGCACTTTTAACTAAGATTCTGGCATTCACAATTGTTTTCCAATTGGTAAGAACAAATCCTACGAACATTTAAAAGCATACACATATTTGTGCAAAATAATTGGTATTTGCGTTTTCTTCAATTCTAGCTTCAATACTGCATTAGTTGTTTAATACTGTAGGATTTAAATTACAATAATATTTTTTTAATCATTTTAATATTGTTCAATTATTGTTTTCATTATATAACAAAGCATTATGGTCTTAAGATAAAACACAACACTAACGCATTAATTCCCATATCGTCACCCTCGCCCCAAAATACGTCATACATTTTTCAAAAAAACACTTTTAATGTATTTTTGAATGGTCATGCATCATTCCCTCATTTCCCCCAGAGACGGGAGATCTCCCTATTTCTATTCTGAAAAAGAGCCTCCGATTACACAAATATCATTATTTTGTGTCATCAGATGCTGCTTTGGTTAATAATTAATTAATAATTTCACACAGAAAGGTTATGACAATATATGACGATTGGCATACAAATAACGCTGTCAGTAAATTATGTAACAAAATTCTGAACATGCCTTTGTGACTTGCGCGATTGTGAACCTGACTTCGGCCAAATTACTTCTGGAATAAGTGCACTTGTCCCACTGGGCTGACTTCTGAGGGGGGAAATCAAACCCTCATTTTTTTTCAACAGTTTTTGCAAGGTTGGTTTACTATTATTCCAACTAAGGCACTTAAACGCCCCCTGAATGTCTTTTCTGTGTAGTGAAGCTCATATAGGGCCTCATAATAACACTTTAATTCCAACGCCTTTCATTGTTTACGGTGTATCTGGCCCCTCCATCCATGTCTCATTCAGCTTCATACCAAGTTACAACACAGTCTCACGGCCCACATGGACATAAAGACATGAAGTTTAAATTTGTACGTGCCACTTAACGACATTTAAACAAATGCATTTCAGTTGGAAGTACTATTCATACCTGCACAACTTTTTCTTCTTCTGTCAGTCTGGACAGCATGACACAACAAAACTCCTGTTAGGTTTAGGACAAACATCACAAACACAAGCATTTGGGACACACGGTGTTCAACACCAGTCTGGTGGATTAAGTCCTGTATTGTTGGACCGATGCACCTCAGCTTCTGGCTTTTCAACCAGTGGAGCTAAACTAGGAGATAATCCCAATTTACTGTTGTTGTTTTAACATGGTCAGGTGTGAGAAGCTATGACAAAATAAAGACAAGTATGTTCCTGATTAGGTGTGCAGCGGAGTGGGGGAGAGAGCTTAGGTGTTGGGGCATCAGTGAGGATCTTCAGAAGCGTTGTGACAGAAAGATCTCAATGTGTTTTATGGTGCGTCCACAAACAAAAGCAGTGTACTAAATAGCCTTGATGCTTTTGACCATCAAACCGGGAGCAGCAGCACTCCGCTCCTCTGGATCTATAAATGAAAAGCAGCCATCAATCATTGTCAGGGCCGTCCTTCCCCAGCCCAGACGGACGGGGGTGACTAGTGTCACTGCATGTTACTGTCCAGCCCTCCCGCCTCCACTCCCGCTCACTCACATCAAACAGACCTGACAGGCCACCAGCTACAGACCAAAGGGGCACCACAATGTCACCTTTTTAGATTTTTTTTGGGGGGGGGGGCGCTTGTTGAGGGGACACAATCAGCTCCCAGCATCCTGCTCTTTGTTGTGTTTGTTGATTGACAGCTGGGGTGCCTCCGTTGGGCAGCGAAGAGGACTTTGCCTGACAAATCTCTTGATTGCCATGAAGCTTGGTAACCTTCATTCACATCTGTCCCAGGTTCGTCCCCACTGACGGGACAGACTGTCCACACTGCTCTGTTTATTCAACATCAGTGGAATTGGATCTATGATGAGCTGTGCAGTTATTTAATAATATAACACCTTGTGGTTATTCTATTATTGTTTTGGCCAAAATTAAGTAAACACTTCATACCACAGCTTTTCAGCAGTATTGCTTTGGGAAACCTGCTTTGATATGAAATCACTTCCTCATGGCCAAAATCTCTAGATCAGTAATTTCATATAACCATATAAAAACTTTAGTGCAAAATGAACAAAACTGTGTCAGGTGAATTTCTAGAGAATGATGAAATTGAATGATGCCCCCCCTACCCGAAAAACAGTGATTTAGGGGCGGGCAAGTGGCGGAGTGGTTAGAGCACACGCCATGTCCGAAGGTCTTTTGCTGCATGTTACACTCTAATAAAATGCGTCTATGCCCGAAAAAATCTTAAAAAAAATACAGCACTTTTGGGGATCGTGTTCTGCTTGTGCCTGGTCTCGTGCCTCGGCAGCCTGTTGTCCGTGTCTGTGGAGAAACGTGCAACTTTGCCGCGAGCTGGAACCGGAGTTGGGGCTGCAGCTGGTCTGAGCGGCGTGCGAGGTCCCGGTGTCCCGCCGTTCTGGTGTTGGACGGGGAATCCAGTGCAGCTGTGGAGCGAAGATGATGAAGACGGTGATGATGATGATGATGATGAATGGCCCGGCCGGCTCGTGCAGGCACCGGGTTCTCGCCACCATTATGTCTACTGCTGTGCGCCCTGACCCTGTTTTGTGATAGACATGCCTAAAATGTGCCTACAATTTCTATAGTGATATAATATCGGCATTATAATTATTATGACTATGATGATTTTTCATAATATTTTTGGTGCCCCCTCAGCACTTTACGCCCTACACACAGCGCATGATGCGTGTGGTGGGAGCAGCGGCGCTGCTTCTGTCATTGGGTTGTCAAGTGACGAAACTTGCACTGCACCTCGACTTGGCGCATTAAAGGTGAGGAGAGGAGCTCATTTGATTGGTGAAGATCTGAATCGGCTGTGTTAATCCCACTCCACGCCTTCTCTCCTCCTAGTCTCCCACTCATGCCTTCTCTGTGTGCCTGCGCCCGCCAAATCTTCATCATAATCTTTTCTTATCTTTTGCATTTTACATTTCGACATAACATTTTCTTTTACTTATGACATTTTGACATAACATGCTTCAGCAGTACAGAGCTGAGGTCCAGCTCTAGACAGTACATACAGATTACGTGTGTGTCTGCACACGTGTCCATATTTGTCCGACATGAGTAAACAACAGTCTCATCTTATAGCCGGGCATGACACAAAGTCAGTCAGTTTCTGGTTTTCACATGCTTACTCAGATTTTCTCAGAAGAAAATTGAGTGAATATGTGTTTATTAGCTATTTAGTTGATGTCATCGCGTAACATGAGATTTTGATATGTGATTTCATCAGGACATTATGTGAAATAATTATTTTTCTTTCTTTTTTAACCGAAATAAACTATTCATAGCCACTGTCGCTGTAACGCTTGCCCCTGGGTGATGTTGGGAATTTGAAATTGTGTTGACTCTTCATTGAGTCCTGCTCAATGTGTTAAGTGTCCTGTGATGACATGTTCATTCATATATTGAACCTACATGTGTCAACATCTGTTCTCAAAACCTTGTTCTCCCTTTAGATTGTTTACATGCTATATAATCATAAATAAAGATGTGCTGGGGCCAGAAAGCTGGCAGCATTGGTTGGTGTCTGCCTTCAAAATATCTCTACTGTGATGTGTTCACTGGCAACACAGTCTCATGGCAGTTTGTGAATAGTCCCAATATTTTAAATTTTTCATGTCTATCAGCAGGACTGTCAAACTAATGTATATCAGTGAGAAATATTGTTTGTGTCAGCACCACTTTTTTCTGTCAATTGGGACGATATTAGGCTACAAAATGAACTATAAGTTTAATTAATTTCATATATTTGTCCTCCAAAAGAGGGATCCTGGACTTGAAGAGAACTTGACCACATCAGTGCCCCATTGATGCCTTTCTTGCATATTAGATGTGGTTTGAGTTGTATGTGTGCATTGTACCTGGATTGTTTTTGTGACTGTCACGATGAGTAAAAGGCATAACTATGGAAATGGACGGAGGACCCAAATGCAGTTAATCAGACGAGGGGGTAAGATAGGGAGAAACAAAAAGCGAGCTTTATTTAAGCTGAATACAAAAAACCGGGGAGTCAAAACAGTCAAAAGGGGACAAAAGGCAAAGTTGCAAAAAAACAGCAAGGCAAAGTAGCAACCAAAGGCAGGATAAAGTGCAAAGAAACAAAACATACCAGAAATGGACTTGAAACGGGCAAGAACATGGGCAGGAACATGAGCAGGAGCAGACATGTACAGAGACAGACAGATACAAGGAGGCCGAGCAGGAGGGCAACCAGGCAGACGGGACTGCTCGGGAGGCTGGGCAGGAGTGCAACCAAGCGGACAGGGCCGCTCGGGTGACTGGGCAGGAGGGTGACAAGGCGGACGGAACCGCTTGGGAGGCCGGCCAGGAGGGCGATCCAGCAGGCGGGGTCACTCAGGGTATGAGGGCGGGTGACGAGCGGACCCCTGGAAGGCTACATGGAGCAGGCGTCGGACGGTCTCCTGTTGGGACAGGAACTGGTGACTAGCAGACCCCGGAAGGCTACATGGAGCTGGCATCGGACATCGACTGAGGACCACTGGCAGGTGTCAACCGGGCTGCCAACTGAGGAACACTGGCAGATGTTGACTGGGCCGCTGACTGAGCAGCAGGAACCATTGTCAGCCATGCCGTTAAAGGGGATGACCTCGAAGGCATTGGCTGGGCAGCTGACATAGGAGCTGGGGATTGAACTGAGGCATGGGCTGGTAGCTGTGCTATGACTGAGGCATGGTCTGAGGCTGGAGCCGAGGCATCGGCTGAGGCCAGTGGCTTGGCTGTGACTGAGGCATGGGCTGGTAGCTTGGCTGTGGCTTGAAAAAAAAAGGTTGCGAGCAGCAATTTGGCGAGCCCTGCTAGCAGGATTGGTCATACATTTTATGCGAGAAATAGGCTATGCAGTTACTGAATCTGTCTTTATATTAGATCGACAACGGACAGTTTAAGATTTTCGAGAGCTTGCGGGCGGCGGTGCCCCGTCTCTCGGAACTTGCCGCGACGCAACGGCATTGCACAGCTTCTTACATAGACAATGAATGGGAACATCCCCCCTTCGTGTATAAACTCAGACAGGGCGCCGTTTAGTTTCCCGGTGTGTCTGGGACTTCCACAACTGGGACTTGTACACATGTACAAAGCAGTAATATTGTTTATTACGGCCATGAATGATGACACATTATCGGTGTAAATGCAGCGGGTGCCGGTCGGATTTCTCTCTCACCCCTACTACAGAACGTCCCCGATCCCAAACTGCTCGGCGATCGCTCGCAACAATCCAGCGGGAGGGGAGGAATCTCACTCTGAACTCAGTTAAACACTTGAGAGCCCTGCTCCATATCTGAACTGCTCAGGGCAACAAGCGTCTTGTCCGCTCATAGTTTCAAATGCGGAAGTGGGTCAGGACGGGAGCAGGAGAGTGAACAAGGATTGGATCGGAAAATTTTGGCTCAATTGGCGACAAATCTTTCAAATCGTAGACCAGATGAAGTTATGAAGTCCGAACCAAGCACACTTTATTACGTCTTTTACCCATGACCAGTCCACCACTGTTTCAGTTCTTACCTTTCACAATAAAAGCCCTCAACATAGAATATTTGCAGGTAGGTATTCAGCATTGCCATATGCCATATTGTTAGGACTTCAAAATATTATTTTTCTTCCACATAGGTTATAGTGTTAATTGAGTGTTGTGGTAAACTTTATTGTTGGTGCTGACATTTCTGACATCCCATTTCTGTCTCTCTCTCTGTCTGGCTCCTTATTGTTTGGGTGACTGTCCAGATGCTGACCGAGCCCAGAAGCATGGCATGGATGAGTTTATTTCAGCCAACCCTTGTAACTTTGACCACGGCTCACTGTTCGAGCTGGTGCAGCGCCTCACACTGGACCACAGGCTCAACGACTCCTACTCCTGCCTGGTGAGGGAAGCTTTTACAATGTAACTCTCTCCACTGTTGTGTTTTCTATACAATCACAAGCTTGACTCAACTGTTAACTAACTACTAAATGTATTGTAAGCACAGCAGCATCTCATCACATTAAACTTATTGTGCAACTTCCTGTGTATCCCCTATATCAAAACTCCCACTGCCTTTTTTCTCGCCAGACTGTAGAAGATTATTCTGCCTCTTTGTTGAAAGGCCTGTCCCTAACTTAATTGTGTGTGAAAACAGTGTAAACTCAGGCAATTGAGTAATTGTAAAAACAAAATACTATACTATACTAATACTGTATTACTCCCAAGTGCTCAAAACTGAATCCCATAAACAAGAAAAAAAATTTGTGGTTAATCCACCAAGTGGAACTATGGCTCTCCCAGATCTAGTTCTCAGGGGAGAAGTCTCTGCAGGTGAAAGTTGAGGTGTCACAGCAAGTGTCCGGGGTGCCTGCTCAGGAGTTGGCTCTGACATTAGCCACATCATGTATGCAGAGGTATCAGGTGATGGTGGTTGTGTCTCACCACCCCTGAACTAGATCCACTAAGGATGACCTTGGAGTTGAGTGGTTCCGAAGAACAGCTCCTGGTGTCTTTGTGTCAGTTACCCATACCCTTTCTCCATGTGACATGGCACTGAGAGCTTTGACACAGTGACGCCTGTTTTAAGTATTCAGTATTTCAGTCCTTTGATGTGAAAGCTTTGCGGTCAGGCAGCACAGGGTCTAGCTGAAAGAAAATATTTGGCACCGTGGTGCGAATACATACACCCAGAAAGAGTTGAGCCAGCCTGTATCCACCCCGGAGGCGTGTGGCTCTATAGGCGAGTAGAGCCAGGTAGGGGTCTCCTGCTTTTTTCAGGTTTTTTACTGGACTGCCCACTCGACAATTCCTCCCGACAATTGTGCTCCATTATTAGACATCAGAACCTCAGGAATGCCATGCCTGGCAAAAATTGACTGGATAAACAATAACATCGGTGGACCTGATGTGAGATAACTGTGCAATCTCGATATACTTGGAGTTATATCAATGACAAGCAGGTAAGTTTTGCTCTCCAGAAGAAACAGGTCCACCCCCAACTTTTGCCATGGTCTTTCTGGGTATTCAGCTGACAAGAGTGGCGCTTTGTGTTTTCTTCATTCTTGTATGCATGCTCTGCAGTTGAGCACCATCTCATTCACTTTCTGACTGAGTCCAGGCCACAGCACAGTCCGACAAGCACGGCTCTTGCACTTTTCCACACCCTGAGGTCCGCATCGCAGAAGGTATAACAAGCCGTGTCTTATAACAAATAATAAAATACAAAACAAACAATAAATTAAAATTACACGATAATTAATTGAACAGAAAAAGCAGTCTTAAACAGATGGGTTTTAAGTGTGTATTTGAATAGTGGGAGTGAAGTGATGCTAACGAGTTCCAGAACTTGGGGGCAGAACGGCTGAATGCTCTGCTCCCCAGGGTGGTGAGACGTGCAGAGGGGACAGTCAAGTGGATAAAGGAGGACCTGAGGGTGCGAGAGGCAGTGGGAACATTGAGGAGGTCAGATAGATATGGAGGGGTGAGCTTGTGGATTGCCTTGCTCCTTGCACCGCCAAGCCTAAAGGCAGATGTGTGGTGCTATTGATCATGGATTGGAAGGATAGAGTACTGTCGAGGTATGGCACCCAGACTCTTAACCTATGGGGAGGGGGAGACAGGGGAGTTGTATATAACGAGGGAAAAACTGTCGGTTTTGGATAGTGTTGATTTTGTACCATTGAGGATGACTAACCACCGTTTTGTCACTGTTTAAGAAGATTTTATGAAAACCAGGATTTTATTTCTGGTATGCAGTCAGTAATGGAGGAGGGTAGAATGCGTTTGTGGTGAGGTAGTGCTGGGTGTCATCTGCGTAGCAGTGGAAATTGATGTTGTACTTGCGGAAGATGGTGCCGAGGGGACAGAGGTAAATGATGAAGAGGAGGGGCCCCAGGACAGAGCCCTGGAAGTGACACTGGAAGACTGGGATGTGAAAGATTTAGGGTAGGCTTACGGTATCACACTCGCTGCAAAGTTCAGGTTAACATGCCTTGATGGTCTCCATTTCTATGCTGCCCACACGTATGAGTAAGCCAAGGGATACAATGGCTGGTTTCCCAAGCAATGTAATGTTTTTGTCCATTATACCAATATCAATAGTCCATGTATCAGCATCAGATGACACAGAGAAAGAAGCCTTCTATCTCTTCTTCCTCAATACTATGCATAGCCTTACTGGCAAGGCACACATGCTGGTTTGCTAGGTTGACCTATTTTGCCACAGGAATGGCATTTGGCATTTGGCATTGTTGGCATGGCACTCCTTTTTGGGGTTTGAAGTGGAGCAACTCCCGCCATGTTTTAACTCACTACTACTACCCCAGTGATCCTCATTTTTCAAGTAGAGCCACACTTAAGACAAAGTCCACAGGACAGCTGCTTCAACTGCAAAATACCAAAAGCCATCTCCAACTAAGCATATCTGCTTATTTATTTGTCATCCCACTTAACGTACAGTATATGTAATGCATCCAGCTACTTAGGGCCCTATGAAATCTGTTTTAATTTTATTCCATCAAATTGTTTCTAATTATCTCCGAGGAGTCACGTGATGCTGGCAGCAGATATGGCAGCTTAGTCGGAGGCTCTGCAGTCGAGCAGCTTACTTTATTTAAATGAAGGGTTACACGGTGCTTTTTTTTAACGTGTGAGTGACACATTTTATGTTGGAGAATTTCGAAACTACATTCATTGAGTTACAATGCCCGGCTAGCAGCAACAGCCCGCAACACGAAGCCAAGAGGCAGCTAGCAAACCCGGCAAAGCTAACAACACAGCTAAAGCAGCTAACACCGCGGCTAAAAACGACTCGCCGTCGCCCCTCGAAACTCCCAGCGACAGAGCTACACCCCCTAACCAGATGGCTAAGGACATATCGAGCATCTATGCACTTTTAAAAGAAACCTCAGAGTCTCAAGAGTGCAAGCTGAATGCCAATCAGTCAGCAACTCGGGCTGTGGAGGCCAAGCTGTCTGACATTGCTACAGGCCTTAACAATGTTGAGTCTCACATAGATTTCGTTGAAGACGCTCATCAGGCGCTAGAAACTAATCCTCCCGCCACTCAAACTGAGGTGGAAATCTTGCGACAGGACTGTGTGTTCAGTGCCCCAATTGCATTAGGAATAAAGGAATTTTTAAAAATGTTACGATTTGCCCGTGGCACTTTGTAACGTCTACCAGAGGGAAGAAGTTCAAACTCCCTATTGAGTGGATGAGAGGGATCATTTGCTATTTTGACAGCTTTTTTCCTAAGCACTTCTTCATACATACAACATACAACATACAAGACAGAAATAACTAAGATTTCTGCCTAAAATTCCGTTTTTTCTCCCCACCACTCGCACTGCAATGCTACCTCCTGGGTGATGTTGGGATTTTGAAAATGTATTGCCTCTGAAAATCAAAAGTTCTCATCCTGCTCAATGTGTGAAGTGTCCTGAGATAACTGTGAACTTCAACTGCTGATTCATTTGACCATCAAGTCTTTACAGTAATTGTAAAATGTGTCATGGTTAAAATTACTGAAGTAATAGTCAGGAAGACTGCATAATATGTTGCATAGAGGGATTTATTTTTATAAAACACAATTGATAAACAAACAACTGACTGCTGTATTCCTCTTACGTCTAAATTCAATTCAATTCAATTCAATTTTATTTATAGTGTCAAATCACAACAGAAGTCATCTCAGGACACTTAACACATTGAGCAGGACTAGAATACGCTCAAAATTTCAAGAGTCAACACAATTTCAAAGTCCCAGTAACACCCAGGGACAAGCGTTACAGCGACAGTGGCGAGAAAAAACTGCCTTAATAGGCTTTTAGGCAGAAATCTCGTGCAGCCCAGGCCCTTGGGTTCCAACTGCATTTGGTGTTGGTAGTATGGTAGTAGTAGTATTAACAGTAGTGGTGGTATTAACAGAAGCAATAGTATCAACAATAGTAGTCCATGGCAGCAGGCACAGCCACGCCGAGATGGGGCCATCCCAACCACGTCGCCGTAGACCAAAAAGCAGGAGTAGTTGAGCAGTCACACAGCGGGCAGGTGGAGCTACAATGTGGTGTTTCCAGCATCAGGCCAGTTAGCAGTCTGCATCAGTCAGGATCTCAGTGGACTCTGCTGGACCAGAAAGCATAGCCAGACTCCCGGGAGTGATCCCGGGAGTAGTCAAGTTAGTGACAGTAGAGATGCCGATTTTAGTCAATTACTTTAATTAAAAATACTGGCGGTAAGAGGCAAACAAGACCACAACATCGGTGCAGTCCGGATCAGGTTCCACCACGGTCCAGGGAGACCTGCTAGGCAAGACTCCGGGGGAACATACACAGAGAGAGAGCGCGAGAGAGAGAGAGAGAGAGAGAGAGAGGCTCAGTGTGTCACTATAATCCCCCAGCTGTCTAGGCCTATAGCAGCTTAACCAAGAGCTGGCTCAGGGCAAACCTGAGCCAGCCCTAGCTATAAACGGTGTCAAAGAGAAAGGTTTTGAGCCTACTCTTAAATGTGGGAACAGTGTCTGCCTCACGAACCAGAACCGGAAGACGGTTCAACAGAAGAGGAGCTTGATGGCTGAAAGCTCTGGCCCCTGTTCTAATTTTGGAGACTTTAGGAACCACAAGTAACCCTTTATTCTGAGAGCGTAGTGCTCTAGGAGGACAGTAGGGTTTAATCAGCTCTTTAAGATATGATGGTGCCTGTCCATTAAGAGCCTTGTAAGTGAGGAGAAGGATTTTAAATTCTATTCTGGATTTTACTGGGAGCCAGTGCAGAGAAGCTAATACAGGAGAAATGTGATCCCTTCTTCTGGTTTTAGTCAGAACACGAGCTGCAGCATTCTGGACCAGCTGGAGAGATTTAAGAGATTTATTAGAGCAGCCTGATAATAAAGAATTACAATAGTCCAGCCTTGAGGTAACAAATGCATGGACGAGTTTTTCTGCATCTTTTTGAGACAGCATTGGCCTAATTTTAGTAATGTTACGCAGGTGAAAGTAGGCTGTCCTCGTGGTTTGTTTAATATGCGAGTCAAAGGACAGGTCCTGATCAAAGATAACTCCAAGGTTTCTTACAGTAGCATTTGAGGCGATGGCAATCCCATCAATAGTCGTTATATCTTTGGACAGCAAGCTTCGGAGGAGTTTAGGCCCAAGTACAATAACTTCCGTTTTATCGGAGTTTAACATCAGGAAATTGCAGGTCATCCAGGATTTTATGTCATCAACACATGCCTGGAATTTGACTAGCTGATTGGTTTCTTCAGGCTTGATCGATAGATATAACTGAGTATCATCAGCATAACAATGGAAGTTTATAGAGTGTCCTCTAATAATGTTGCCTAAAGAAAGCATATATAAGTTGAAAAGAATTGGTCCGAACCTTGAGGAACACCGTATTTAACTTCAGTGTGCCTGGAGGATTTTTCATTGACATGCACAAACTGAGATCGATTGGATAAATAGGACTTAAACCAGCTTAATGCGGTTCCTTTGATGCCAATTCATTTTTCCAGTCTACATATTAGAATCTCATGGTTAATGGTGTCAAATGCAGCACTAAGATCTAGCAGAACAAGTACAGAAACCAGTCCTTTGTCAGAAGCAATAAGAAGGTTGTTTTTAATTTTCACCAGAGCTGTCTCTGTACTATGATGTACTCTAAATCCTGACTGGAAGTCCTCAAGTAGACTGTTATTGTTATATATTGTTATTGTTATTGTAAAGTGCCATAATCAGCTGTATATATATTTAATGTGTTTTGGAGAGTGAACTTTCGGCAGACGTTCCACCATGCATGCCTCTTCCTCCGCCGGCTGCTGCAGCCATCTTCTTACCTAGTGTGAATCGTGATAATGGTCATGTTATGTGAATAATAATCTCAACAGACAACTTGGTGTAAGGGACAGTAACATTACCTGTGGTGTTTCCATGCAGCAGACATGTTAGGTGTCTGAAGGCATTGTTGAGCAATTCCCACATGGACAGCTAGACAAATATAGTGCAGAATTTGAGCATTTCAACAACATAAATCTTGTTAATATGACGTCCCTTTACTGGCCTTAGACCCAGTACTTTGAGGTGTTTGACCTCATATTTTTTACTGACTTAGCAAGACTCCCTCCGAATCAAAACTTCCAGATAAGAAAATCCCTCCTCTATTTTTTTTTTTGTAACTGGTCGACTGTCGTCAACACAGTTCTCTGTGTCTTGCTAAATGAGTAGAAAACCTTTTCTGAGAGCTCCACATTTCCTCAGTGTCTATTCTGAAGTTTTTTTACTTCACCCAGTGATCTACAGAGTTTATTTTTTCTGGCTTTGTGAAGTATAAGTGATAAGAAACATGCCTGACGAAGGAAAAGGCAAAAAAGAAGGAACCAGGGAGTTAAGAAGTACCAAATCAAAGAACAAAGAGGAGGAGGAGAACCAAGATGGTGAGGAGGAATATGACCTGGCTGATATAATGGCTGAATTAAAATCCCAACGTCACGACATAGTGACCCGTTTGAATGGGATCGACAGCCGGTTGGAAAATGTTACCATCGAGGTATCAACAATGAAAAATATCCAGACTAAGACAAATGAGGCACTCAACAAACAACAGCATCGTTTGGACGCAGCAGAACAAAGGATCTCAGACCTGGAGGATACTTTGCATACCACCAAACGGGACCTACACCGAGCCCAAAAGCTGCTGAAAACCCTCGAAGCTAAGGCGGATGATTTGGAAAACAGAGGGAGGAGAAAAAACTTGGTTTTGATGGGACTCCCGGAGAACGCCGAAGGACAACAACTACTTAACTACATCCAACGAAAGCTACCGGAATGGCTCAATCTAACAACAGAACAACCACTCGAGTTAGAAAGAGCACACCGCTCCCTGCAACCTTCCCCAGAGCCGGGTAAACCACCAAGACCAATTCTGATCCGTTTTTTACGATTCAGAGATAGAGAAATAATACTCCAAGCTGCTAAAAAGAAGACGGCCCCTATGCGCGAAAATGAGGCAAAACTCACCATACGTCAAGATCTTTCGGCAGAGGTTCGTCGCAAACGCAAGGAGTTCGCTGGAGAAATTGAATACTTCTATGGGAAAGGTATGTTCAGAGGCTTTGCATACCCACATCGGCTCCGGGTTCACCATCAAGGCACTATTAAACTCCTTGATAATCCCGCTGAAGCGAAAGCCTTCATCAACAGGTTGGAGAAGCGACAGGAGGACACAGACTCTGCGGAGTCTGATCATTAAAAATCCACAAACCGAGTGGAGGTAAGACAACGCTCTCTTCCCCATTTATGGTGACTGTTATAACCTATAGCTGATCTTTCATTTAAACATGTTGAATGGCAAATCCCTCTTCTATTTTTCTTTTTTGTGGACAATGTGGAAGTAAAACTACATCAATGTTTTTATGCTCATGCCTTCTACCTGGGCACTTCCGGAAACAACGCGTGACGCCACAGAGGGCGATACCATGCTGGCTAACATGAGAGGGGATTGCCATGAGAGTGTTGTAACAGACTGACTGAGAGATATCTCACTGAATTTTTTATTTTTTTTTCTTCTTCTTTCTCTTTCTTTTTTTTTTTCTCTTCTCCTTTTTTCCCTCAAGTGAGATTGTTCCATTTAAAAGTGAGAATATTTAAGTCATATGGGGAATATGGCGTTTTTTCCCCCCCCCCTCCCCTCACTCCAACCACTATCCGTTCAACTGGGTGGAAAAAAAAGGGGGGACCATACTAAGTACAGAGATGAGGGGGAGAGTAACGGAAAACATTATATATCCTTTTCTTTTTCTTTTCTTATTATATATATATTTTTTTCTTTTCGTTTTGGATATCAAAAGAACTTGTCTTAATTTTTCGATCCTCCCCTTCTCTCAGTAATATAAATATAAGCATAAAAAAATAAATAATAAAAAAAATAAATAATAATTTTTGGCCCTCTACTTACTGGTGACACTGAGGAAAGGCGCTCCAAGCTGCCAGAGCCTTTTTCTGTTTTTGTTTTCGTGGCTATGTTCTTAAGTGATCTTAGCTTTCTCTGGCCTATCAAGAAAGAGGTGTTGTGGTTCTCACAACTTGGGTGGGTTGGGGTATTTTATGTATTTTATGTGTGGTTTTTTTTTTCTCCTATGTTTATTTTATGTTTGTTTCGTTAGAGTAACACCCCTTAATAAAAGCAGTAACTGTTATTCTTGTTCAGTGGTATACATTAATAGGCACACCTATTCCAAACAGAAGTTGCCATGTATGATATGAATATTATCTCTTGGAATGTTAAAGGCCTGGGTAATTCTATTAAAAGGAAAAAAATACTATCTGTTCTTAAGCAAGACAAAGCAGATGTTGTCTTCCTGCAAGAAACCTATCTCTCTGATAGTGAGCATGCCAAACTAAAAACAGAATGGGTAGGTCAAGTTTATTTCTCATCATACAAATCAAATAGTAGGGGGACATGTATTCTGCTAAACAGAGATGTACCCTTTACTTTAGAAAAAACTGTTACAGACCCAAATGGTAGATTTATTATGATCTCAGGCACTATTAATGGCACTCTATTGACTTTTTTAAATGTTTATGCTCCGAACATAGACGAACCGTCATTCATATCAGACATGGTACTACTGTTCAATGAAAATTGTAAAGGGCTAGGTATTATGGGGGGGGACCTCAATTTAACAATGTGTTCAAGAGATAAATCTAATCAAGCAAAGAATTCCAGTCCTAAATCTACTAAGGTCCTTCATGGATTATGTACTGAATGTGGTCTGTCTGACGTTTGGCGGGAGTTGAATCCAGGTGTAAGGGATTATACCTTTTTTTCAAATGTTCATAACTCCTACTCTCGTTTAGACTATTTTTTTGTTCCTACTAAATATATGCATATGATAAGAAAATGTATAATAAATCCAATTATCCTCTCAGATCATTCTAGAATCCATTTAACGATCCATCTTGACCATGAAAACTTTATAACCAAGAGATGGAAATTTAACTCCTCCCTACTTAAAGATGATGAATTTAAATCAAAAATGCGAGGGTGGATCACAAACTACATTAATGAAAATAATGATCCCTCATTAGACCCAAATATTATTTGGGAAGCAGCAAAAGTCACATTAAGAGGACTTATAATTTCGTATGCTGCTTTTAAAAACCGTGAGAAACGTAAAAAAAAAGAAGAACTAGAGAGAGAAGTAACACGATGGGAAAAACTACACAAGAGTGCATCCACAGAGGATAATTGGAGACAATTAACTGTTGCTAGGGCAAAATTAAACCTTAATATCTCAGATGATATTATACAAAAAATGAACTATGTTCGACAAAAAGAATATGAATTTGGAAACAAACCAGGTAAATTGTTAGCTCACCAATTAAAGAAGGAGCAAGCTGAAAAGACTATTAAGGCAGTTCATCTGAAGGAAAATAAGGTAACCTATCACCCAAAAGAGATAAACCAAGCTTTTTTTGAATTTTATAATAATCTTTATAAGTTACAAGGTGGACATTCACAAGATGCTTTAGATGATTACCTTAAAAATATCAAGTTACCTTAAGCATCTGTGCAGGATCGACACCGTTTAAATTCACCATTCACAGAAACAGAAATTTTGCTTACAATTAACTCAATGGCCATAAACAAAAGTCCAGGACCAGATGGTTTTTCAGTTGAATTTTATAAAGAATTCTGGTCAGAGATTCACCCGATTTTTATGGCAATGATAAATAATTTCTGTTATAAAAGATTACTTCCCCAATCAATGAACTTAGCACATATTAGTGTTTTATATAAAAGTGGTAAAGACCCTTTACAGTGTTCATCATACAGACCTATAAGTTTATTGGATCATGATTATAAGATCATTACTAAAGTACTAGCAAAAAGACTGGAATCTATTTTGCCTAAGTTGATTAATCCAGACCAGTCGGGTTTTATAAAGGGGAGATATGCAGCCGACAATATAAGGAGAGTCTTGAACGTAATAAACTGTTTTAACAAGCGGCAAGAGCCTTCTCTTCTTCTATCTCTAGATGCAGAGAAGGCTTTCGATAGGGTTGAGTGGAGTTTTCTTTTCTCTGTTTTACACAAATTTAATTTGGGAAAAAATTTTATTGAATGGGTTAAAGTTATTTATAATTGCCCAAAAGCGGCTGTTATAACCAATGGCATTTGTTCTGATTTTTTTTCATTAACAAGGGGGACGAGGCAAGGTTGCCCATTGTCGCCTTTACTTTTTGCTATGGTGATTGAACCATTGGCGGCAAGTGTCAGAGATAACACAAGCATTCAAGGTTTAAGGATTAAAAACTATGAACATAAAATTTCTTTATATGCAGATGACATTCTCTTATACATTACAGATCCAGAGAAATCAATAATACATTTACAAAATACGATTCAACAATTTGGAAACTACTCTGGATATAAGATAAATTTGACTGAATCTAGTGCTGTTCTCTTACACATGCCGCCAACAGAAAAAATCCTTTCATCTTGTAGTTTTCAGTGGACATCAGAAAGCTTTAAATATTTGGGTATAAGTATTACTCCGAATTTACATAACCTCTTCAAAGAAAATTACACCCCCCTTGTACACAGGGTTAAATCAGACTTGTTAAAATGGTCCTCCTTACCTCTTTCATTATTAGGACGTATAAATGTTATCAGAATGAACGTTCTCCCAAGATTCAATTTTCTTTTTCAGATGTTACCATGCTTCTTGGCTGCGGATTTTTTTAAACCATTAAATCGTTGTATTTCAAAATTCATTTGGAATAATAAGAAACCTAGGATTAGTTTAATGACTCTAATGAAGCCGGAACCTATGGGAGGTCTCGGTCTCCCTAATCTGCAATATTACTTTTGGGCAGCCCAGTTAAGGAACATGGCATCATGGATATTGGAGAGACAAGAATCTCTGTGGGTCCAGATGGAAACAGAGTCGCTTAAACCTTTACCTCTGGTTTCTCTTTTGTTTATAAATAATTTTGAAAAGATAGATGAACTGGACAAATGTTTTTCTGTCTTTAATACTCTGTTAACATGGAAAGCTTGTAGGAAAAAATATGGTATCACTTATTGTACTTCTGTGGACTCACCTATTTACCAAAATCCAGATCTGAACATTCAAACAAAGATCAACATAAGAGAATGGACAAACTCCGGTTTAATACAATTTAAAGACCTATTTAATCTGAATAGGCAATTAAAATCATTTGCTGATTTAAGAAAGGAATACAACATTTCTAATAAAGATTTTTTTAAATATTTACAAATCCGGAGTCTTGTTCATTCACTTATTAAAGCAGACAAACTGCGGTTTGTACTATTCGAGATAGAAGATATATTAATGTCCTCTGAAACAATAAAAGGGAAAATAAGTGAATTTTACAACATTCTCTCAAGAGGAGGTAAGTCATCTTTCCAGATTATAAAGAAGTCATGGGAAAAGGACTTAGAGATAGTCTTTGAAGAAAACACCTGGTTAAATATCTGTGAAAGAATACACTTTCCATTCACTAGCAACAAAATTAAGGAATCTAATTTTAAATTCATTCATAAACTATACCTAACACCAACAAAAATGCATAAAATCTCCAAGACTATCTCAGCAAAATGTCCCAGATGTAAAAGAACGGATGGGACATTTATACATATGTTTTGGGAGTGTGACCTTCTACAAAATTTTTGGAAATCAATTCACTCCTTTACACAATCTGTTTTGAAAATAAAATTTGATTTAAGTCCCAGTTTGTATTTGTTAAATGATCCATTGCATCTTCAGTTAGATACGAAAAAATGCAGGATATTAATTATGATAACATACTTTGCGAAGAAATGCATACTCTTATTTTGGAAAGATGATTTCCCTCCAACTCTTAAGATTTTTACAAATCAGATTTCAGCTTTTTTACCCTTAGAAAAATTAACTTTGGAAAAACATAAATGTGGTTATATTTTTCAAGAATTTTGGTTTCCATTACTTTTAGGTTTGGAGGAATTTTCTAAAGGGGACATATGATTGGTTGAGCCCTGAATTGGTGCCCTATAGAGCAGGGCAGACCTTAATATTAAATATATGTATCTCTGTAAAATATATGTGTATGTTTGACTATGTGGATGTACATATGTGTTGCGAGCACGTTTGTGTATGTTGGTGCAGGTAAGCACATATAGGTGTAAATACCCACTAATGTCAGTGAAGACAGATTGCTGCTTTTCCACTTATTTTTTTTAATTCTTTTATTTGATTTAGATATTTGTTTATTTTTTGGTTTGTTTTTGTTTGTTTGTTCTGTTTGTATTTTGTTTTCTTGTCTATCCTATATAGCTATATATACATGGGCTAAACAAAAAAAAGAAGAAAGAAAGAAATTGTACGAGTCACCCCATCATCGATATTGTTTCAGGATGGATATTTTTGTTGTTGTATCCTTTTTGTTAATTTATTGGAAATAAAAAAAAATATATATATAAGAAAACCTTTTCACCCGATTTGGTAAAACCCTTTCTCGGCAAGTTGAGAATCCTGGATAGCTTCACGATGTCACAGTCTGCTCACACACCTCATCTCCCAGTACTTTTCCACTGCCTGCCACTCTCCCCTCATTAGTCCAACTCTCCTCACCTGTTGCACTCAGCTGCCTCTGATCGCTCCTGAGCTCCTTGGTGAATCCCTGCATTGGCTCCTCGACTCCCTGCCTGGCTTTGACTCTCCTTTTGCCTGTCCCTCTTTGACAAATAAAAGTCATTACCAACTGAACCTGCCTGACTCTGTGCTGCAATTGGGTCCAAACCTATACCCGTTACAGTACAATCTGGCCAAAGATTGACCCAGCGCACACAACGCCTCCGTCGAATCGCTTTGAGAGGATTGAGGCCACACTCCAGCAGCATGAGGCTATGCTCACCGCCTCCAACTCCGAGGTTCGACAGGCTGTGTCTAACCAAGAGCAAGCGTTGGTGGCACTAGCCACCCAGGTCCAACATCTGACGGCCACCCTCGCCCAGGCTTCGCCCCATGTTTCGCCTCCGGCTCCAACAATTCCAGCTCCCGGTCCGCCTGGACCATCACCTGAGCCCCGGGTGGGAACCCCAGAGCGCTACGCTGGAGACTCGGAAGGCTGTAACCCGTTCATCACGAACTGTTCCATTCTCTCTGCCCTACAGCCCTACACCTTCAGCCAGGAAGCAGCAAAAGTGGCGTTTACCATTAATCATCAATGGGAGCGACGCACGCCGGCTTGCTCCTCGTTCCAAACCTTCGCCGCTGAGCTTCGCAAGGTGTTCGGCGAGGTTTCGATGGGTCCAGATGCTGCGGGAGGTCTGCTGGGCTTGAGCCAGGGGAACCAGAGCGTCGCGGACTTCGCCATTGACTTTTGCACCAGGGCCCGTCAGAGTGATTGGAACGCCCCGGCCCAGTGTGACGCCTTCTTGCTGGGCTTGGGTGACTATATCAAGGATGAGTTGGTGTCCCACAACCTTCCATCTTCTCTGGATGAGCTTATTAAGCTAACAACCCGTCTGGACAGGCGCATCCAGGCGAGACGCCAGGAAAGGCGACAGGGACAGGCGGACCGCCAGCTATCCACCTGGGCTTATCTTCCTCCGGAGACTGGTCTACCTCCGTCTAGGCAACCCGAACCCATGCAGGTGGGTCGCACCAGTCTCACCCCCGAGGAACGGGAACGTCAGTGTCGAGGGAATCTCTGTCTCTACTGTGGTCTGGCGGGTCATTACATCTCCAAGTGTCCAGTAAAAGGCCGGACTCATCTGTAGCAGAGGAAGTACTGGTGAGTCGAACTTCTGAACTTTCCTCTGCCCTCTTTGTCATGCCCGTCTAATATTGTCGGATGGTTCTCACACCCTCGCCACCTTCATAGACTCTGGTTGTGATGTTAATCTGATGGACATGGAACTAGCCCGCCAGCTCGGCATCAGTCGTGTTCCCCTGCCTGCACCTATTCCTGCCAACGCCCTTGACGGCCATCTTCTGGGGACTGTTACTCACCAGACGGTTCCAGTGCGCATGCTCCTGTCTGGCAATCACCATGAGACTATCCAATTCCACATCCTGCGGTCTCCCCGTCTTCCCCTCATCCTGGGTTACCCCTGGCTTCGGCGACACAACCCCAACATCGACTGGGAAATGGGGGTCATCATGGGTTGGACGCAAGCCTCAGTTCCTCAATCACTCACCTGCTCCAGTTCGGCTCCAGATCTGACGGGGGTCCCGGCCGAGTTCCATGACTTTGGGGAGGTTTTCAGCAAGTCTAAGGCAACCTCCCTTCCTCCTCATCGGCCCTATGACTGTGCCATAGACCTCCTGCCTGGTTCCGCTCCTCCTAGGGGGTCGTCTTTACTCCCTGTCCGCCCCTGAGAGAGGCGCCATGCATCAATACATAAATGATTCCTTGGCTGCTGGTCTCATCCGTCCCTCCTCATCTCCTGCTGGGGCGGGGTTCTTCTTCGTGGAGAAGAAGGACAAATCTCTGCGTCCCTGCATAGATTACAAGGGGCTCAACAACATCACGGTGAAGAATCGCTACCCCCTCCCACTCATATCCTCTGCGTTCGAGCTCCTGGAGGGGGCCACCATCTTTTCGAAGTTGGATCTACGCAACGCCTACCACTTGGTCCGCATCAGAGAGGGAGATGAGTGGAAGACCGCCTTCAACACCCCCACAGGACACTATGAATACCTGGTGATGCCCTTCGGCCTCACCAATGCTCCGGCTGTCTTCCAGGCTCTGGTCAATGACGTGCTCAGAGACATGTTGAACAAGCACGTGTTCATCTACCTAGATGACATCCTCATCTTTTCACGGACCAAGGAGGAACACGTACACCACGTCCAGGCAGTTCTGCATCAGCTCCTGGAGAACTCGCTCTTCATCAAAGCTGAGAAGTGCGAGTTTCACTCCCCGTCAGTCTCCTTCCTAGGATACATCATTGGCCAAGGGAACATCAAGATGGACCCCTCCAAGGTCTCTGCTGTCACCACCTGGCCTGTGCCTAACTCCCGCAAGCAGCTCCAAAGGTTCCTGGGGTTCGCTAACTTTTATCGACGATTCATCCGTGGCTACAGCAAGGTGGCTGCACCCCTCACGGCACTCACCTCCTCCAAGGTTCCGTTCCAGTGGTCTGCAATGTCCGACAAAGCTTTTCAGACACTCAAGACACGGTTTACATCGGCCCCCATCCTTCAAGTCCCAGACTTAGAGAGTGGGGGTGGGAGCTGTTCTGTCCCAGCGGTCTGCTGGAGACCAGAAGCTCCATCCATGCCCTCTTCTATGCTCGGTGGACCGCTACGCCACGACTGCCAACCGTCACCGCACCCAGGCCCCCACCTACCTCGCGGGCCAGAAGGTGTGGCTCTCGACCCGGGACCTCCCCTTGAGGGTGGAGTCGAAGAAGTTGGCACCTAAGTTCATTGGTCCCTTTGAAATCCAGAAGGTCATCAACCCAGCGGCTGTAAGGCTCAAGTTGCCTTGTTCCATGCGGGTCCATCCTACATTCCACGTGTCCAAGATCAAGCCGTTCCGGGAAAGTTCCCTGGTCCCCGCAGTCCCCCCTCCTCCACCTCCTCGTCTCATCGACGGAGGCCCTGCCTTTACGGTGCACTGCCTCCTGCGCTCCCGCCGTCGTGGGAGGGGTCTTCAATACCTGGTCGATTGGGAGGGTTATGGGCCGGAGTATAGGTCCTGGGTCCCTGCTCGGCACGTCCTGGACGCCCCCCTCATCAGGGAGTTTCACCGGCGTCATCCCGACCAGCCGTCCAAGTCCGCCACTCCCGGAGGGGTCGCTGCCCCTGAGACTCTGTCCCCTCTTCCGTCTGAGGCACCCAGCGAAGACGAGACGGAGGGGGAACCCTCGTTAGATGAAGAGGCTAAACTTCCTTCTGAGGCTAGGGAGTTGGATTCGGACATGGATGCCTCGGACATGGAATATTGTATTTTTTTTTTTATGTTGAGTAAAACCTTTTTTCTGATTCAGTAAATACTCTATCTAATTTCTTTTTGATGCCTCAGATTCCTCCTTCGTTCGGACCCCGTCACTGCTCTCCTCTCCAGCCGGGCCCGCCTTGCAAGGTGTTCAGGTCCGGTGGTTGGAGAAGAGAAACCCCCCCGTTGGGTGCCAAAATGTTAAAAGAATTTGCCCGTAAACGAATAAATTCACCCAAGGAGGAGATCGGAGACTGAAGTAAAGTCGACGTCTGACTTTAATCTTGATCAAGAGGAGCAGTTACAATGCAACAACGTGCGAGGATGCTACAGAGAAAGTGCTCAAACCAGTGTTGTGACTTGAGTCTTTTAAAGGCACAGGAGATAATGCGTCCTTGACAGTTAATCTTCATGCAGAACAAGACATCATGACTACCAGGCCTCTGATAACATTTAGGTCAGCAATGGGGATACTAAAGTAATAAACAGTTCAACACATAAAGCTGTAACCTGAACAAAGAGAACTTTAAGACATGAGGTTATACAAAATTCTTATAACACTACTGATTAAAAATATTTCATGACACTTGAATAATTACAAAAATGTGGAATTTTCAACCTAGAGTTAAACTGTAGATAACCTTATTCCTTTGATTACAAAATAACGGTGATGTGTAGTAATACAATACTCGAGATGTATGAATGTGTAGGATGAAACCAGTGTTTTACTTTATGCTGATTTTGGGACACAATGCTGACAACAATGCTGACCTCTTTAGAGTTAGGTGCTAAGCACATCCACTCTGGTATGCTGGCCGCTGTGCTAAGCAATGTCAAAAATCCTGCTCAGTGCCACTATTGCTACCATAACATATAATAATTTTTCTTTTTAACAATCCAGGCTGTTACTGAAACAAAACAGGGTTTCATATTGTACTACACATACACACTTACAGAGTATATCAAAGCGCACATATGACTAATTTTAAACAACATTTAATGAATGATGAAAACACTTATTCAAAATAACGCAGATTTCAGTCACTCAACTTAAACGGTGACCAGTAGAAATTATACAAATAGCAGTAATGACAATAGTAATCAATTTCAAGAAAATCCAGCAGCATGAACATTTGTAACTTATTCATTTTTAACATTTTTAATCATGAGAGAGAATGTGTGTGACTGATCATGCAGCACGACCACACACGCAGTCTCTCTAGCGCGCACTCTTAAGGCTCGGTTATGCTTCCGCGTAGTCGTTAGCCTCGTTATAGCCTATTTGTTTACCTTCCGGCTTTAAACATCCACAATTTTTCAGTGTTTTATTTCTTTGTGCAAAAGCGACAAGGTGCAAACAATAAGAGTATTAAAAGTTTAAATGGCGGTGTTTATGAGTGGAAACCGGAAAAGCAGTCTCCAGCGGATGTAGTTAGCGGACCAATCACAGCCAATGCCGCTGCGTTGGTGTTGCGTCGCCTCGACGCGCGTCTAGGATTTTTGGGAGGTGCACGTCAGGCCCTTGCGTTGGACGTAAGGGGGGTCCGCAAGCCCCCTTGCGTTGTGTCAACGCGGAAGCATAACTTGGGCTTTACCCGCTCGCTAAAACTTCCGGGATGTTATTTGCGGGAGACTCTGAGACACCCGCAACTTCCGTGTGCTTAAACGAAGATAAATTTAGAAACATATACACACAGTACATGAGTGAAGCGCGGGACTGAACTGCACCCGAGCCGTACGTTGTTTGCTGCGAAGAAGTTGATAATGGCCGAGCAGACACACTGTCGCCACCTCCCGCGCGCGGCCATATCTTAATGTTAATGTGCCATAAATATGACGAAAAAAGACTGGATTAGGGGTCCCAAGTCGCAACTAATTAAAACGAGTTCACTAGTGTTTAGCCACAGGGACAATGGATATCTTATAATGTATTAGGAGCATGTTAACATATGGTAGCTAGCCTAGGTAATACATGTGACTAGCTTAACCGTCTGAATAGGCTCATAGCTGTAACTACTCGATTTTCGATCAAAACATTTGAAAAATGTAAATACACTGTGGTAAAAGTAAAACTATGACATACCAATGATAACTAAAACGTATTAAAGACTTACCCAAACAATGCGAAATTCAGCCGTTGAATGAGTGTAACAGGCGGCAGGTCTCCCAGAGTGAACACCAACTTCTGCCCCAAGGTCCTGAAGTGGCGGTATGTTAGTGAGCAAGCACCAAAAATTCAAACAGTATGCAAATTAGGATAGGCGTATCTTTTTCAAGCTACATTTAATTAAACAAAATAAGATTGTCATAATTTTGACATTATATAATGGAATTAATAAAATGTTATAAGGAAAGTTAAATAACACACATATTTCTATTAAAATATGCTTGATTAGTGCATGTAACGTTTAAGAGGGGTCAGAATAATTTATTTCAGTGCAGATGAGGATCTAACATTTGTTTCTAATGATATGTTGTGTTTTCTTTCTTTCGACAAATGTAGTTATTGTAAGTCGCTTTGGACAAAAGCATCTGCTAAATGCCCTAAATGTGAATGTAAAATTTACATTCAGAGGCAGTCTGAGGCAATGTGTTTCTCAAATCAGGTCTGTAACACAGACTGTCCACATTGTCATTTACATGTGATTAGATTGGAATTGTGTGTCCAGAAGTCGCTAACCTCTGCATGGGTTGCTGTGGTAACAGCGTAGACATCAGTCACCATGTAGCTACCAAGTTTAGGTCTATGCAACAAATCCTCTTAGTTAGGTTCAGAAAAACATCACAAAAGCTTCACTTCACAACACTTTGGGACATGCACCGTCCAACACCGGTCCGGTGGTTAAAGTCCTGTGTTGTTGTGTGTATAATGCGTGTGTGTGTGTTCCCCACAGGGCTGGTTCAGTCCTGGTCAGGTGTTCGTCTTAGATGAGTACTGTGCTCGCTATGGCGTCCGAGGCTGCCATCGGCATCTATGTTACCTGAGCGATCTGCTGGAGAGGGCGGAGAATGGGGCCATGATCGACCCCACCCTGCTGCACTACAGCTTCGCCTTCTGTGCCTCCCACGTCCATGGAAACAGGTAGGACCCCAAGCATGGGCTTTTTCGCATCCTTCACTTACACACAGGTACAAACTACAATGATTGAAGCTCAATTTATGTTCCTGTCAAAACTGAATTTGGAACAGCAATATGATGACAGACAGGCACATCTAGATGCAACATGTGGCCCCTCTGTTTTATGATTTTGAATTGTTTTCATTTTGCATGCTGTTTGCACGCTCACGCTTCCTCTTTATTTTGTCTATTTTTTCCTATACCTTCTCACCTTGTTCATGTTCACAAATGAACCTTCCCTCCACTGTTTCCCACAATCCTTCACTTTCACACACCCACACCTAGTCAGCGTGTGTCTGAGTTGTTAAACTGGCCAGTATCTGAGGCCGAGCTCGAACGAGCCCTGTCCCTGTCTGTCCCTGAGCTCCCTGTCCAAACTGCTAGGAGAGAACTCAGAATCATTGAGTTCATGAAGAAAAAGGACTTCAGGTCCCAAATGTTTTCAGGAACTAGAAGGTAAGTTATTTCCTCTCAAGGAGGAAATATAAACATACAGTATATACGCATGTTCAGAGTTCAATAATAAAAGCACAGCAGCAGTCGGAGACAGACGAGTTGGTGTCGTTTGGCCTGCAGCACCAGAAACAATGATCCAGCTTCCAGTCTCAGTTTACAGATCAGTGGTTGTCATCATCTCATAGTTCACAGGTGAAAAATAAGAAAGTATACTATCATCATACATTTAAGTATTATCTCATAATAGCTTTTCACACAATTAAATTGTACCATACTAGAGTTTCTATGTATATTATAGGAAAATGAGACTTCAATATATTTTTGTATATTTGTAAAATATATAGTCAAAATTATTATTGTAACATTGCAGTCGAAGCATATTTAAGTATTATTATAATATAATAATACTTTAATAATCATTTTATTATTACAATTATTATTATTATTTAAATGAATTAATTGGAATAGGACAGAATTATATTTGAGCATACTATTACTTAAACAAGAATATTTGAAAGATAAATTGTTTATATATTATTAGTAAGATATTCAATACATTTTTAATTTAGACACAAACAACGCAAACTTTAATTTCATTAATCAAGCATTTATATGAGTACATACTGTATATTGCCATGTACTTAAGTGTACTAAGTATACCTAAAGCTGTTCCATTGTAGCACATACAAATACACTAAATATACTTCAAATTCTGCTTTTCTACTATTTAAATTCAACTAAAATACACAGAATAAGTTCTTCCAGCTCTGAATTATACTGATGATTAGTGTTTCCACAAGTAAACTAGCTGTTTCACGCACGAAACAGGCTTTGTCAATGTTTCATAAATGTAATATATCTAGTATATTTATTTTTCATCAGTGGTGAACAGGTTGAGGTGCTCTGTTCTTATAGTTGTCTGTTTATTTATCTGCTGTATGAAAATATATCCATTATATGATATTTCTGGTTTGTGTTATAAAACTACTGTGTTTGAGATCTCTCACTTGTAACCGTAGAAACAGTGGTGTATGGTCACACGTGGTCTGAGAGGAACTGATTCCAGTCCAGGATGAAACGGTTTATTCTAGACTGCACCCTGTTCTCTAAGTTGAAGTATTTACCGCTCATCTAATCTGCTGTGATGTGCTCGGACATCAAATCTGTCAACGTCACAGTCGGCCGTCTGCCGATGATGCGTAACAAAGATAGACGAGGGCCACTCCGGCGCTGAGGGCAAAGGTCAGGGAGGCTGTCTGTCTGCAGCCATCAAAAAGTTGTTTCCTGCTGCCAGAGGACCGAGTTCAGCACACTTTAATATTAAGGATAAAAATAAACTTACACATGTAAATTCACATCCAAATGCAGATGTTTCTTCTCATAAATCCCGGAATAATGAGTCCTGTTTAACACAAATCCACACACATCAACCAGAGACCTGCTCCTTGGCACTTGGCGTGCCTGGAGGTCCGGGGATGACAGGTTGACAGGTTGTCATGTGTGACGGGCGAATGTCTCCACTACCAACATTGCTGCGTCTGCCCCAGTGCACACACCTCACACACACACACACACACACTCGCCACCCCCACCCTGCCTCCTAATAGCCTGCTGGCCTGGAGGTGTTGTTGCACCGACTTGGACTTGGTCGCCTGGTCGCCTGCTAAAGTGTCAGGATTTGACTTCTGTCCAGCTAAATGTCGTCTCCTTTTACATCCACTGTTTGTTAGGAAATAACCAAATGAAAAATCAGCTGCTCTTTATTTCATATAAAATAACGATTAATTATTTCAATGTTGATGGATGTAGATTTATAATGGGGCTCTAGCTCGTACAGCTACACTTCAATGAGTCAGTGATTTTAAATTTGAATTGACTTAAGTGAAAGTTCTAATGAACTTTATGTCCAACCTTTACATTTTACTCATAGTTTCAGACGTACAGGTTGGTGTCAATATGTTCAGGTGCAGTGGTTGTGAAATGTATCATGCAAAATAAATTCATGATACAAACTGTAATGATGTAAGTAACGATGATGTAAGTCAAATAATCACAAAGTCATTTTAAAGTCCATTTTTAATGTTAAATAAGTAAGCAAGTAGTACATAGGTAATATCAGAAATCAAATGTCCATCACAGGATTGACATATTCAGAGACAGACAGCAGTTATTCACCTTCGTGAAACTGAAAACGTTTTGCTTTTTGACATTTTTGCCTTAAAAAGAAGTGAATTGTAAAAATAATTGTTTCATTTTCTGATAGTGGCTAAATGATTAACTAATTTCAGCCTTAAATGAGTTGATTCTGGAAATGAATCCATACAAATGAAGAATACATTTAGAAAATTACCAATTGAAGAGTTGTTTCCAGCTGCGGGCTGGGACTTTCGGGAATTTGGGGAGTTTTGCTTGAGTTGAACTAGCAGGACATTCCTAAAGCAAACATGTTACATGGTCATCTACATTAAGTACTTGATGTGGTGGCTGCTGGCTCGCCATCTGTCTGTCACTAGGGGCTCATTTGCTTGTTGTCGTCATCAGAGCTGTGAGGTCATGAGGTCAAGAAAACATGAGGAGGCTGCCAAAAAATAAAAGAGAGAGGGGGATCCCTGCAGTACTCAATTAGTGTGAAATCTCCCTCTCTCCTTTCCTGTCACCCTGTGAAAGGTGAACCGGCGTTTTACTGGAAATTTGTATTTTTATAATAATATAATAATAAGTCTCCCATCTTTGTGCCAGGTGTGTGTATGCTGATGTATTTCTAATGTGTATGATCATCGGCCACTAAAGAAAGAGTATAGAAAAGGATGTAAAATAATATGTTTATTATTATACAAAAATAGAATAAAAGAGGAGTTTGTTCTGACTTCAGGCTAAATTCAGTATTTTATTGGCCTGCTGTCATTTTTGCAAATGTTCAAATATGCCCCTCTTGTTAGCAGGTAAACAGAAATCATTGGCTATAGTTTGACAATGATTTACATCTTTACTGGTTTAAAATGAGCTTGTAAACTGGCTGCCTGTGAAAGTCATCTCTTAACTCCAGCTAGGGCTGAGCGATTTGGCCTAAAAATAAACTTAATTTTTTTCAAACTAATGGACAATTTTCGATTTAAACCTAAAATTTTTTTCTGTTTTTCTCGAAACAAACTAATGTTTAATAGTTTTGTCCAGGCCTATGTGAACAAATCAGTTGTTCAAGAATTAAAATCAAATTGAAAAAAATGTCTCTTGTAGGCCATCCCTGAAAAAACGTGCAAAATGAAATACAATAAATAATAATATGTAGCCCGGGTGAAGAAAGCAGGGATTCAAATAAATGAGTTCCTAAATAAGTGTAAGTAATTCTATTAATTAATTATAAGTAATAAATCCGTAAGATAGCTAAACTAAAAGTAATTTGGTTTAATAAAGAGTAAAAATGGTTAACTCAGACAAATGAATCATAAATGAGTAAACTATTGTAAATGTTTGTAACAGTAAGGTAAACTGTGGAAAAATAGAGACCGTGCCTCATTCTTGTTTGTGTATTTTGATTCACTGCATGTATCTGTCAGTTTCACCTGTTGTGATTGGACGCAGGTAAGGAAGAGCCCGGGAGGGGCGGGGCTTAAGGAGGAGGGGCGGGAAGACGTGAGAGGGAAGAGAGAGGAGAGATAGGATAGCGCCAAGGAGCAGTAAATGGAGATCACAAACTTTTGGAAATATTCTCATTAATTGGTAAAAGCACGTTTGAGTTAATGGGCATTTTTATGATCCGTCTGTCTAGGCGCCGTGAATGTGATCGTATGTGACTCACGTTCTGGAAAGTGAGAGAGTCGGCTACTATGGAGTCCCTTAAAGCAAAACAAATCTGCGGAGTCTAGAACCGTTTTTAAATCGCGATTTTGCGGTTCAGCCATTTCACAAACCATAGGAAAGTAAAAATGCAAATGAATCAATTAAATGGAAAAATCGCCCAGTCCTACTCTCAGCCCTCCAGAGCCACTTCTGCTGTCAGACAGAGCGCTGATGGTGGTGTTAACAGCGCCTTCATGCAGTCAGGTCCTCCTTAGCTTCATGGTGATCAGCAGGGTCCTACAGGTTGCCGAGACACACTGACACTCACACAAAGCCATGAAAAGTGAGGAGGATCGCTGATGCTCAGCAAATTGGTACTTCTTTGAATCTGACAAGGACTCGTGGAGTAGTGCAGCGTATAAAACACACACACACACAGTTTCTCTCTGTCTGCTGAAATGACATGTCAAAGAGGGAGGGTGGGGGAGGGTGGGGGGAGTCAAGAGGGAGAGTGTCATGTCTCCTGCTTCTCATCATGCTGTCATGGCCACCAGTCCAACGCCTCTTCTGTCACTTGCACTCTGCTCATGCTCCACCCAGACCCAACCATGTCACAAAGGATAAACACATTGCGCACGCACGCACACACACACACACACACACACACACACACACACACACACACATTGAAATAAGAAGATGAATATGATATAACAGCTGAGCAAAGCCCTGACATTTACATGAAATTCAGCAAGCTTGGCATTAAATTTATCATTAATCCAGTGTTCTGTGGAACTTGTCTGAACTGTCAATGTCATACATTAGGTCCAATTTCTTGGTCCAACCCCAAGTTCAGGAAAAGTGTTCGTACCACCAGATCTTCAGGTGAACCACCCACTTACTGAGATAAGGAGCTAAATACTGCAGAGCTGGACGTGAACCAACCCTGACCCCATGGTGCTGAGACCTGGCTCTGGAGCTTGTTTATTTCTTGCATTCCAGCCAGGTGGTTCTTAGAGTGAAGCCAAGTCTGAGTCTTGGGCATGTATTTTCTCTGCTGGCCACCAGGGGGTGACTCCTCCCTGGTTGTATAGAAGTCTATGAGAAAATGGTCCTACTTCTCTCTTGATGTATTATCTCAGTAAACATTGTAAACATGAGTTTATGGTCTCAATCGTTAGTTTCAAGTCTTCTTCAATCCAGCATGATGTTCATTTAGTACATTATGGTCCATTTAGAGTCCACCAGACCAGAAAGCAGGGGATGGGGAAAACCAAGATAGTGAAGACCACAACTCTAAACGCAAGGCTTCAAGAGAACCAATGGGTGATGTCATGGTGACCCCGCCCAGTTCTTATAGACAGTCTGTAGTCCCACAATGGTCTGTTGTTTCCCCAAAACCTGGAGAGATTCAGAGAGGCATAAATAATGTGTATATAGATGATTGACTTCCATAAATATACACAAAGTTCACCATACGTGAGAGACGTGTCTCTCATGTCCATTGCTGCTCCTTGACCCCCCAGACTGCCTGGAGACTCTGGAACTGTATGTCCTGTATCTGCTGTTTCTTTCAGGCCGGATGGTATCGGCACAGTGACTGTGGAAGAGAAGGACCACTTTGAGGAGATCAAGGAGAGGCTCCGGGTGCTTCTGGAGAACCAGATTACACACTTCAGGTAGGAACCATGTGCAACCACCATGTGCAACCACCATGTGCCGGTCTCATGCCGAACTGGACTGTTGAGGGTTCACATGACAAACCAGCGTGTGGCTTCCACAGGTACTGCTTTCCATTTGGACGTCCAGAGGGGGCGCTGAAAGCCACTCTGTCCTTGCTTGAAAGGGTGAGTTACTACTGGACAGCATTTCATTCACTATCTTATCCTTACATGTAGCAGGTAGTCATGGGGCGATATAGAATTGTTGATCGCAAAATAATACATCAATATTGTCCAGAGTGACTTGAAAAAGCTGTCTGGATTGCTTTCATGGTGGAGAAGTCTGATTTCAAATACAGGATACAAAACTTATTTTTTTCAATTGATTTAATTTTTATTTATACAGGGAAACCTAATGATTCATGATCATCGTATTTATGATTATTTGATATTCTTTTACTAAAAAAGATGGGTCTTATCTGTTTTACAATAAAAATATTTGTTTCTCAACACAATGTAAAGTGATACCAGGATGTTGTAGTGACAGTCTAAGAGTGTTAAGTATAGTTTGATGATGATCAGGATAATTATGGGTTAGTGTTGGATGCAAATTAGTTTTTCAGTCAAAATATCTTATTTGTCTTGTGATGCGAGGCTTCGCTGTAGTCTGAAAATGAAAACAATTGCTGTTCCTTTGCTTTCTAGGTTCTGATGAAAGATATCGTTACGCCGGTTCCACAAGAGGAGGTCAAGGCTGTGATCCGGAAGTGTCTGGAGCAGGCGGCGGTGGTCAACTACCAGCGGCTGTCAGAGTATGCCAATCTGGAAGGTGAGTCACTGCTCCCCGCTGTTTGTGCTGCTGCAGTTACATCACAGCACGGCTGCTCTCTTTATACCGCTAATGTAGCAACTCTTCACCTGCCGAGTCACTTCCAGTCACTGGGAGAGTTTGCTGTCACAACAACTTCGATGGGTGTTGAGTTCCCGGACGTGTTCTGTTATGTGGCTGTTCAACACGTCTCACAGCATTCACCAAATCATTAGATGTCACTGTTTAATTCATTCATTCAACATTGATGCATCATTGATGATTGGCCAAATACCAAACAACTAAACTGCATTGTTTTCCAGAGCAAACGTTCTCAGTTTTTTGAAAAATGTCAAATACCAGCCACGGCAAAACCAGGAACAAGTCGGGGCGTTTTGAGTTATTCACAGATTCTGAAAGTGTAGTTTCTAAGCTTCCCAATGATGTCTAACACATGGAAATCCGATAATATTTGACGAAGTTGTGGCCATTTGAATGTATGATTCTCTGAAAACCATAGAGAAAAACCAGAAAACTGGCCTGAAAGATTTGCAAATCTCACCTCACCTCACCTGGCCAGAAAGGAAACACAATGGTGCTCATTTGCATCTCATTCAGATAAGCCCTCCCCCCTACAGATGTCACTCAGTGATATCTGGTATCTGTTAGCCTGCAGGCACCGTCTAAGTAGCTAGTGCTAATGATTTAGCAACTAGCCTATTGTCCTCAGGTAGGCTAGTTGCGAAACTATTAGCATCACAGTCAATTCAAGCAATGCCAACAGGCCCCTTGGCACATTACTGTTAAATCAGATGCCCACATTACGAGCCAAAAACCTCCCATTACAGCTTAGTTTCGATGTGCATATAATTTTAAAACGACAGTACTGAGCTAGCTTAGCTAGCTAAGCAAAGTAGATAACTTGGACGTTAACGGAAACTCACCCCATAAGAAACTGAAAAGTATTCCTGACAAGTATTCCTGCAGACTTCGTTGGCTCCGATGAAATAAGAGGTCCGGGCAGACTTTCTTTTCTTCTGCGGCTTTTTTGTGGATGCAGTCATCTCCGACGTAACTACTGTACAGTATGTCCGTTTGCTCTCTTTCGGCAGCTAAAGAATCCATCCGTATGCTGTACATAAGCTCTTAAGAAAGTTTGTCGCTACATGAATGTCTTCCAAGGAGAGAGTTCTCCTTTCTTCTTTTTGCAGTCAAAGTTACGGATTTCCTCCATTTCACTGTCTTTATCCCGTTGAAATGTAACCGTAGATATAGCGTCTGATATCTTCCACTCCAGCTGATCCGCTGCGAGGGACACGGGCGCTGAATAAGTAGCCATGTGTTTCGCTTCTAACGTGCAGCTGATTTGCCGAAAAAATAACAGCGCGTGAATGGCCAACGGTAATCAGTATGGAAATTAACTGCATCGCTGTACATGGCCCTGCAGGGACACAGACACGGCCAATTTTTTCCGAAACTACAAATACAAAATGTATACTTTTATGGCAACCAATACTGTTATCTGAAACATGGAGCGGCTTCTTCATGATCTCAACTTGCATATTCTGCAAAAAAACGAAAATCACTAATTTTGAAAAACTTATTTCGTCGTACGCGAATTCGTCACACCCGACTTGTTTCTGGTTTTGCCGTGGCAGGTCACATATTCACACAGCTTTTGGAAAAGCACATGGGATTGCAATTATGGACGTTTAGGTCTGGTCTGGTTTTCTGCCTTCTATAAGCTACAACTAATGTATAGTTGCTAGAGATGTGCATTTCCATGCGGAGCCTTGGAGTGAAGCGGCTATGCAGTACTGCAGTATATTTGATTACGTTTCTACATTTCAAAACAAAACCTAACTTCTACATTTTCTTTTTACAGAAGGCGCCTCTCTTTCAGTCTTCTTTAATAAGAAACAGCGGTTTCAGCACAATTGTCATGTTGATTTTGCCTTCAGCTGGTTATAGTTGCAAATGTAGGCTACAGGAAGTAAAAATGCATTCAATTCAGTGTGTATGCTGACTTGGTCCACCGTGCCTCAGCTTCTCTTTCAGCCGAGTGCTAAACTGCTTCCGTGTCCTGCTCTGACCTTTCCTGGTACAGTAGCTGAAGTGATGCTCCTTCTTCTTACTCCTCCTCTTACTCTGATGATTTCCATACGCACTCCTCTCTTTTCCTTGTCTATTGGCTTTTGCTGCTTCTCATTAGCTACTGGCTGAAAACAGGAAGGCCAATAAACAAGACATGAAGGGACAGTTGTTTTCTGTTGCATGGTCCAGGTTTTCTTTAGTAGGCATCATAAATATTTTGCAGACCTCTGAAACACTTTATTCCAAACGTATCTGGTACCTTTACACAGATTGTTTGGGTTTTTGTTTGTCCAAAATGTGATAATTCTTGGACTTTATGTATGACTGACTCTGAACTTCTCCAGGAATACTCAAGTTTGTGGAATATGCTTATTTGCTGTCTTATTCCACACACCAAATGTAAAGCGGAATTTTGCCTCACTTCATTCACAAAATTATTGTTTATCCACATGACTCACAATACCAGAGAGGAGGAGGCCTTCCCTCCACGAAGACACTAACAGTGTTTCCTCCATGACAGCTACTATTGCTGCTTTGTATATGTTAAAGTCCCAGATCCACCTGAATCCAAACACCGTCTTGTCTGGGTTCATGACATCATCCAGAGGTGCTCGGTGGATTTCACCAAGCTGGATTCACTGGATCTAGCAAGACCCACGTGGGCTGGTTTACCACAGCTGGAGAAACCAGAATAAACTTTTTAGCTGTTATTTAATATCAATAACCAGATGAAAAGGATGCTGAAATAACTCCATAATGATGGTGACCAGTAAAAAGTGTGAAGTCATGCTTTGTTAGGTCTGTCTGCAAGACCACAAGCTAACTACTTTTAAAATGCTTGTTTTCTGAATGGAGTCTGGATTGATCTGGTCTCTGGACTAATGTGAGCTACTATCGTAGACCTCTGGGGGACCACAGACAGTCTCTGGTTTCTCCACTGGTGTGGCCTCTGGACTAATGTGAGCTCCTATGTAGACCTCTGTAGGACCAAAGACAGTCTCCGGTTTCTCCACATAGTCTGGTCTGGTCTCTGGACTAATGTGAGCTACTATCGTAGACCTCTGGGGGACCACAGACAGTCTCTGGTTTCTCCACATAGACTGGTCTGGTCTCTGTATCACGCCCAGGACTCAGGGAAAGGACTCGGATGCAGAGATTACAAAGGACTTTATTCAGGCCGCAAGGAGATCAAAACAGAAGGCGCCTCAAAAGGAGGGATGGCTATGAAAACTTACAACAGAAAATCCTACGGCCTAAGGGGGGGAAAAAAAAAACTGTTCTAAACAGAAAACGCCTCCGGGGAGGGAAAATACTACGATTAGGTGCAATAACTAAACCCTACTGTCTATAAGGGGGAAAACAAAAACAGTTCTCAACAGAAAACGCCTCCGGGGAGGGAAAAGACTGCAACGAGATATAAGGACAACTAACTTAAACAGGCTATGAAAGTACAAAGGCAAAAGGCCAACAAAAAACCCTCTAATGCCGACTGTGGATAACGCAGACTTTGACTAGACTTGACGGCTGCTGACTCTCAACACAAGACAAGACACACAGGCACAGCACAAAGGGAGACGCAGACTATTTAACACATGAGGGTAATGGGCGACAGGTGGAGACAATCGGGAATCAGGGATGACATCAGACTGGGGCACATGAGGAAGGGCAAGTGACCTGAAACGAGAGGAGAGTTACTTTCCAAAATAAAACAGGAAATGACAAGACAGACATGGAGACAGGACAAAATAACTCCGCTTGACATACCGGTGTGACACTCTGGACCAGGGGTGTCAAACTGATCCAGTAAAGGGCCGTGTGGCTGCAGGTTTTCATTCCAACCAAGCAAGAACACACCTGACTCGACTTATTCACCTACCTGATTGGCCTTCACACCTTGATTGGTTGGATCAGGTGTGTTCTTGCTTGGTTGGAATGAAAACCTGCAGCCACACGGCCCTTTACTGGATCAGTTTGACACCCATGCTCTGGACTAATGTGAGCTACTATCGTAGACCTCTGGGGGACCACAGACACAGGAAACAACATTTGGTTCCTCCATTTTGGATTCAAGAGGACATTCTCAACGCTGAGAGACTTTAAAGACGCAACATTACATGAAATTTGGCAAATTTTGTGTATTTGCCTCATTTCACTTCAAGACCTGATGACTTGCTATTTGTGCATCCCCCTCCACCACTCCACTCCCCTATCGATAGTGGTAACAGGAAAGCCTCAGGAGAAGCAAACTTGATGTTAGTCTGATAACTTTATATGGACGTGGCCCGCAACAGTGTTCACAATGTCTATTTACCCATTCAGACACATTCAGACACTGATGGCTCACTCTTTAGGGGCAATTTGGGGTTCAGTATCTTGCCCAAGGTACTTTGGCATCTGGAGGAGCTGGGAATCAAACCACCGACCTTCAGATTGGAGGTTACTTTAACTCTGAGACACATAAAATCTGGTAGAAGAAATACGAGACGCAAATAAGTACATTTCTCAAAATGTTGTTGTTTCTTTAATGCTGAACTACTTACAATGGTCAATTAAAGACGATGTCTGTAAAGAAAACATGTTCTCCCTGAAGACACTAAGGAAGAGGAACCTTAGTTTCTCAGTTGTGATTGTTGAGTCTCCCTGAACCCCTTTTCCTTCATTGCTCCCTGACCTACATAAACAAACCTCTGATTCAGATTTGATCTCTGCTTGGCAGAACGAATGGTTAATCCAAAGTAGACAGCCCCATGACCTTTGAACCCCAGACACATGCATGGATACAGTCCACCTATATCTCACAGTGATGGGAGCGAAGACATCATACTCATTCTGTCAACTTACCAAACCTCAGACCAGCCTGGAAACAGGAAGCAAAGGTGCTTTATGTAGCATTAGATATATTCATTTATTGCTTTTACTAATGGTTATAAATATCAAGTAAATACTTATAAATGAATATATAGTGTAAAGATGTATGAAAACGTTTATACAGATGTTTATATATAGAACTATATATGTATTTCTACATATGAATGTAGTATGAATAATAAGTAAATAATTAGCAACATTTCTACATGGCCTTTTATATCCTGCTGGGTTATTCACAGCTCAAAGGGAGAATTTCTACCATTTCATAGCTTTATTATTTTTCTTAATCAAAATGCAAATTAGATTTTGTTTATTTTGATGTTTTGATATATTTCAAATGAGCTACAGCACTGTAGATAAAAATACGACCTGCCAGTATTCCCAAATCAAAGAAAGAAAGTTGTTAGGATGTGTAGGAATTAAAGGGAAACTCAAAACTAACCTCGCATCGCATGAATCATCCATTGTTTGAGGGCCTAGTTTCTCAGCAGCAGCGGAATTTTACTTTGCTCCGTCTGACTTAAAACTCTAAGACGCGCTGCTCGGAATCCAGCCGGTAAAGACACACCTGAACACCGCCGATTTGTCAGCCCTTAAGCCCCCAAGGCTGTCTGAAAAGCCCTCAGAGCTCACTCAAACACCAGGCAGCACACGGCCCCGCAAACCCACAATTACGCACCGCGAACCCGAACCTCTACTCCGTCCGGAGAACCGTAAACCCTCGGAGGCGTTGCGGGGAATCCCTCCGGTAAATACACACCTGAACACCGCCGAATTGTCGGCCCTTATGCCCCCAAGGATGTCTGAAAAGCGCTTGGACCTCACACAAACACCGGGCAGCACACGGCCACGTGAATCCACACATGCGGACGCGCCGCCCGAAATACTGCCCGTAAATAGGCAATCGAACCGGGCCGAATTGTCGGGCCGCATGCCCTCAGACCTGGGTGAAAAGCGATTGGACCTCAAGCAAACACCGGGCAGCCCACGGCCCAGCCAACCCACAATTACACACCGCAAACCCGAACCTCTGCTCCGCCCGGAGAACCGTAAACCCTCGGACGCGTTGCGGGGGATTCCCTCCTGGCACCACCAGTCTCCGTTTGTTCGGTCCCGGTTCTCAGCTCCAGCGGGGGCTATCTCGGTCTCCACAGACGCTCGTTCACGTTCTGCCCTTTGAGCATCCCTCTCGCACAATTCTTCCTCTGTATATTCAGGCTCGTACAGGTACGGTTGGGTTTGGGTGGAAAAAAACTCCTCATCAGAGTCTTCAAAAGTTTCAGTATATTCTCCAAAAGTGGCCATTTCTGTGAGATTGAAGAAACTAGCACTGCAGGCTACTCTGCATCTGTAGCAATGACAGCAGGTAAACAAACTATTATAGAACCGGTAACTTATAAGTGCTAGGTGATATCAGCCTACTAGGAAGTATGAGACACTGCTGCTGCTGCTGAGACATAAATCCTTAAAAATGCAAGGTTGGTTTTATTTCAAACATTCTATCAACACAGATATGTACATCGATAGTCTGCCATTACAATTGATTTGCCTCGGGTACACTGTGGAGTCGGTATGAGTGTTTTTAATGCCATGCTAACTAGAACTATTGACTTGCGCTAGCCATAGCACAAGCGAACTCTGCAACTAGAAGAACTGAATGAAATGTCTTGAAAACGTCTCCAGACGTCTCGAACACACCGGCTGAGTTGGAAAATAGGTCTTATGTCCAAAATTCCGAACTATCCCTTTAAAATGTACAATCAGAATGACATGTCTGTAAACAGTATTTCTAATAAGTTCTATTATTTGCTGGCATATTGTTTTGTTGAGAGTCATTTTCCTTCTAGTTTGCTTATAATAATAATCTTAAAATGATACATATTGCACCTTTGACATTTTAAGATTTTAATTCACTGAATACTTATTTGCTTTAATGGCATGAAATGTGTGAAACTGTAAGATATTAACTAGCGATAAAGATGCAGAAGTATGGACCCTTAACGTCTCGTTTGGGTGGACCCTGTGCCCCTCTGACTGGCCTCTTGCATGCCTCGGTATCCTCCCTCTTTCTCTGTAGGGAAAAAGAGAGAGATGTATGAGCACCCTGTCTTCTGCTTGGCCTCTCAAGTGATGGATTTAACCATTCGTGAGTACCTTCCTCATCCCCCAGCCCACCTCTGCACCCTTTATGTTTCACTACAACCAGTATGCACGCCAACCACATGAAGCGACTCGTCTCTGTGCTACCTGACTTCCTTTGGATTGTTTTATATCTGTCGAGTCCAGTTCCAGTTGATTTCTTTCAAGCTCGATTCTCTCTGTGAGCTTTTTTTCTGTCCTGCCCAGAACCGCCTGTTCTTTGTCTGTCTGCGACTTGAATGCATTTTTACTTTGCTTGTGTGTAAATCTTTAAATGTTTAAGATAGTGGTACATTCAAACCAGACCCCACACCCTGCACCTCTGTAAAGGGGATCCTAATGAGTGAAACATCTTTGGATCCAGGTTAAATGACATTCCTGTTATGGACTCTTTGAATAGAATCACCATGAAAGACTGATATAATACAACACTTCTAACAGGTTTTTATGCTTTTTCACGTTTTGAATCTTAGGTCAAAATGTAGCAGCATTGTGTGTCGTGACCTTTGTTTCTTGCTTCTTCCGAAGTCACACAAACCATCCTTAAAGTCGAGCTGAATTGGTGTTTGAAGAGTATCTAGCTTCTGTATAGTGACGTAAAGCGCGACATAACGTTGGGAGGAAGTCGATCAGCTCACAACCTTTACGGCTCTGGGTGGATGGATGGATGGATGGATGGATGGATTGATAAATGGATGGATGGATTTGATTTAACAATGTGAATAAATCGATTTTGTGTTATGTTTCTAGCATATATTGTTAAATAGGTGAACATGATGAATGTGGTGTGATCTACAATGCTTAAAAAGGTGTTTTTCATTTCAGCTCGACTTTAAAGGTGAAACATTTGGCTCAGAGGTTGCAGATACATGCTGAGTAGTTAATCTAACCTTTATCTTCATTTCTGCCCCTTTGTCTTCCATTATCATCCTACCTGTATTACATCATCTCTTCTCTTTTTAACAAATTGACTGTTACTTAGCGGAGAAAAAAAGTGAAGGATCCAGGTGACGTTTTAACCTTGCTGTTTGATCTCCCTGAACACATCCCACTAAACATGGGTCCCCACCTTCCTGATATGTGTATGACATGTTTCAGGAATGTTATGACCCCTCCCCCCGCCCCATGTGGTGTTTCTTACTGCTCTGAATGGTCAGAATGGCAACGCAACTTTTGAGATTGATATACTTCTTGCAGAAATCAAAAGAAATAAGACCTTTCAAAGATTCAATTCAAAAGATTTGTGGAAATAAACAAGAATTGGAGTTGTTGAACTGCTATTTCATAATAATTCAGTCCCTCCAGACTTACCAGCCTTTTTTTTGGGGGGGGGGGGAGAGAATTGCAATGCATGTTGCTATGTTTTACGTGTTGTTGAAATTGTGAAAATTGCAAAAATACTTTAACCAAGATATTAGTCAGCTTGTTCCAGTGAGAATAAAACTGCACTGTTCGGAGTATTCTAATAATGCTTAAAGGAGAAATCCGGTCATTTTTGACCCCATTTTCGTTGTCCCCAGGGTCATCCCGACTTATTAGAAGCAAAAAACCCAACAAAAATTTACGTTGCCTAGCCCGAGATCTGTACCTGCCTGGCAGCCTTCCAGACTCGCTCCAATGCTAACCCATTGGGGCAACTTTTATCTGCTTTCCTGGGCCTCAGAAAATAATTCCAAGACCTATGCAACACAAGTTGGGTCCGTACGAGACAGGATGGCGCTCGTTTAGCTCAAATAGTGTGGCAAAACGACATAAATATGTGTGTTTTTGCATGGAGTTACTCAGCTAAAATCACCCTGTAGACATTAGCAGTAGATAGCCGAGCGCCTGAACGTTTTCCTCATAGTTTTGATTTTGTATCCATAAAGAAACGACCGAGCAGTGCAGTCGTCATGTCCGTAATAAATCCATGAAGCTGTTTTGTCCATATGTGTGACTATGTTGCAACATAGCAACAATAGCTTCAGCTAGTAACGTGCCTGGTTTGCGCTCGTCCGTCCCAGTCACCGCAGAAACGAAAACATTTTCCTCGTTGACTTTGTATCCATAAAGAAACGATCGAGCAGTGCAGTCGTCATGTCCGTAATAAATCCATGAAGCTGTTATATCCATATGTATGACTATGTTACAACATAGCAACGACTGCTTACAGCTAAACAGTAGCCGGGAGCCAAAACAATGCAAGTCTCGCGCACGTTCCCGTCTGTCGTCCTCACTCTGGAGCTGTTTTCAAGCCAGTACTAGGGTTGCACGGTATACCGGTACTAATTTGGTACCGGGGTACTGAGGCATTTAAAACGGTACTATATTGCATTTGGACGGGACTTGCAGCGCCGCCGGCAGCGCCCGCAACAGCGCGGCGAACTCGCCACGTGGCGTCACCCCGTTGTAACTATAGCTGAGAGGACGAGGAGCGAGCCGCAGCTTGGGGAGATAAAAAGAAAAAGCAAGCAAGCCGGAGGAAACCGCTAGCAAGTTAGCGAGCAGCGTGGACTGGAGCAACAAACGGAGCAGGAGGAAAGCTTGGAGAGCGCGAGAGAGCGTGAGCGAGAGAAGCACGGAGAGGAGAATGGCTGCTGCAACCGTCACCACGCCGCAACTTGCGGACAAACCAGCGCCGCGAAGTGCGATATGGCCGTACTTTAGCTTAAAACAAATGCGCAAAGCGAGGCAGTTAACGCCGATGCACCACTGTGTAAACGGTGTTTAAAAACATGCATGGCTAACGGCGGAAACACCTCTGACTTAGCCAAACACTTAAAGGATAGGCACCCAGACCTGCACACTGAGCTCAGGGAACGACAGGTCATTTAAACTCATGAAAAAAAGCCACATTCAGTGCTAAAAGCAAGCGCCACCGCCCTTCACTCTTAACAAAAGTAGCTCTGGAAGAAAAAAAAAAAGAGCTGGTTTATTTATATTATTATATTTTATATTATATTATTGTATTTATATTTTAACATTTTTAAAATTGTGTGCATTAGAAAAGCTTGTCTTCGTGGTATTGTATTTTATTTGCTGATTAATATGTTATTGTTCTAAGATTTTCTATTAAAATAAAGTCAGTAATGACATTTTTTGCGTTCACTTTTTATTTGAAAAAGTATCGAAAAGTATCGAAAAGTACCGAAACATGGTATCGTGACAACACTAGCCAGTACAGTGACAAATCTTGGACAGTCGCGCGAGGGTCACTTTGATCTCACTCTGTTGATGAGAGACAGTCTGCACACGCGACACGCGACTCAACACAACTAGCCTACTGAGACTGCGTGAGATTTGTTGTCGCTGTAGCAGCTTCAACTGTCACAAAGGCTAAGCAATCTTACTATGTAGGCTAGCATATGGACATGACGGCACTGCTCGATGGAAAGAAGTTTGTCACTGTATTGGCTTGAAAACAGCTCCAGAGTGAGGACGTCGGGAGACGGGAAGTTGCGCGAGACTTTTGGCTCCCGGCTACTGATAAGCTGTAAGCAGTCGTTGCTATGTTGCAACATAGACATAACAGCTTCATGGATTTATTACGGACAGGACGACTGCACTGCTCGATCGTTTCTTTATGGATACAAAATCAAAACTACGAGGAAAACGTTTTCGTTTCTGCGGTGAGTGGGATGGACGAGCGCCCAGCACGTTACTAGCTGAAGCTATCGTTGCTATGTTGTAACATAGTCATACATATGGACATAACAGCTTAATGGATTTATTACGGACATGACGACTGCACTGCTCGATCGTTTCTTTATGGATACAGCATCAAAATTACGAGGAAAACGTTTTTGTTTCTGCGGTGACTGGGAGGGACGACAGGCGCTGGGCTATCTACTGCTAATGTATACAGGGTGATTTGAGGTGAGTAACTCCATACAAAAACACACATTTATGTCGTTTTGCCACACTATTTGAGCTAAACGAGCGCCGTCGTGTCTTGTACGAACCCAACATGTGTTGCATAGGTCTTGGAATTGTTTTCTGAGGCCCAGGAAAGCAGATAAAATTTGCCCCAATGGGTAAGCATTGGAGCGAGTCTGGAAGGCTGCCAGGCAGGTACAGGTTTTTTGCTTATAATAAGTTGGGATGACCCTGGGGACAATGAAAATGGGGTCAAAAATGACAGAATTTCTCCTTTAACAGCAAAAAAAACTGCTTTATTAGTAAATTAAGAAGTTTTTTGCCTTCTATCTCACTGTGATGTCTTCATCATCGCACTGGAGATTTTCAGAAACATTTCACAAAGTTTCAACTGTTTTTTGAGAAATTTAATTCCAAAACGGTTCTTTTTCATCCCTCCTGGCCACCAGAGGGCAGTGCTGAAAACATTTGATATTCCTTTCTCGCATATTGTGCAGGTCGAGAAAGTATACCAACCATACCGAGTCTCACGTGACCCGGGAAAGTCGTGGAAAGTTCTGGTGTCACCTGCTGCATAATTCCTTTTTCATCTTCTTGAGATCAGCCAGGTCAAAATAATAAAAAAACAACAAACAAAAAAAAACTTAAATATCACCTCGTCGCTAGGTAGGAATCCCATCCATTAGAGGCTGCTATAGAGGCTGTAATAGACTGATTACCTGTCTGTCTCTACATGTCAGCCCTGTGATAGATTGGTTACCTGTCTGTCTCTACATGTCAGCCCTGTGATAGACTGGTTACCTGTCTGTCTCTACATGTCAGCCCTGTGATAGAGTGGTTACCTGTCCAGGTGAACCCTGCCTTCGCCCAATGACAGCTGGGATCGGCTCCAGCCCCCCAAGACCCTAAGTGGTAGATGATGGGTGGATGGATAGAAACCAGCGGCTCCAACAGCAGTTGGTAATTAGGCAATTGACACCGGACCATGTTTCTGGTTCAGTGCGGTACTTTTATACATACCCTACTACGTGACGACTAGAGACCAGCAATAAAAGGCAGAAAAAAATACTTTTATCGTGGTGTATGACAATATCAGCCTCATTTTTCAGCTGCAATCCCGGCGGTGTAAAACAGACTTGGGAGCAAATAAAATAAATATAAAACATAATTCAAAGTGGTAAGTAACCGACACAGAAAAGTAATTCCCTCTGATGATAATCTGTATCTCTCATATAAAAGGGTTAACGCTGAAGTTACCTCGCTAAACCCAAATCCTGCTTCCTAGTACAGGTCCCTGGTCTTCGGCATGTACCTTTGCCAGGTTTTACAGGGTCAATGTTGCTGCTCCTCACCCTCTGGTGGCAGCTGTTCTAATGAGGACGACAAGTCCTTAAGTGGTAAGCATTCCTCATGACTCGGTTGGTATATGTCATCTAATGCTTTCAGCACCACCCTCTGGGGGTCAGGAGGGATGAAATAGAATGATAGTTACGTATGTAACTACGGTTCGATGAATCCTGGATGACCACCAGAGCTTTCAGTCACCCAGAATTCTTGTGTCTTCGCGAGAAGATGATACCGGAACTTGTAGACTTCCCCGGGTCACGTGAGACACGTGAGACGTGTTGGTATACTTTGTTGACCTGCGCAATATGCGAGAAAGGAACATCCAATGCTTTCAGCACCGCCCTCTGGTGGTCATCCGGGATTCATAGAACTGTAGTTACATATGTAACTGTCGTTTTCTTTATCATACACACCACACACACACACACACACACACACACACACACACACACACACACACACACTACGGCTGTCAAGAAATATTCTGAATGTGACACTGTTGCCCATAAAGTTGAAATGATTTGGTTTTCAGACACAATCCTCTGTTTATGTTTATTCCTATTTAAATGCATCAGTAATCATTTTTGACCAGGTGCAATGATTACATTATGTGTCCCAATTACCCAGGTGAAATTAATTCATGCATAACATTTGTTTGGCGCTATAAAAGACAAGACATTTGTAAATTATTCCAACTTCATGGGCAACACGGCCCTCAGCTGCAACACGTTTAACACATCCACAGACAGCGCTAAACTCAGTCAGTTAGAGGGGGGGATGTGAACATCCTCTCCCAACTTGGACTGCTCCACTTATTGTTCAATCTGATTGGCTCAGCCTGACCCACAGCTGGTTACTTACTTCCCTCTGAAGTTACACAGAGAAAACAAAAATTAACAATGCACTCTCAGATCAAGTTAGTTAGGCTATCATGAGTGTATATGCCACTATGCCCTATACACTGTGCAAAAGCTTGTTTTGATTCTGTCATCAATTTTATAGATTCTGTCATCAATTTTATAGAGGGAGGACCCCCAGACCCCCGCCTTAACAGGACCCCCCCCTTATCAAATGCTGCAGACGACCCTGTTCCTACATTAACTTGTTAATTTTGAAAGCCCTTATTATTTACAGTATAACTGACAGCAGGTTAAACAGTTAATTATTAATATCTCTACTGCAACCTCAGCTGTGTTTCTATCAGGCAACACAAAGTTGAATGTTTTGAAAGGCTGCAGGATGCTGTTACAGAACAAACTAGACCACAACACACACCAGTTGGTGTCGCTTGCACAGGCACTCAGCCTGTTCAGGCTTTGCTTTGTTGCTGCTTACAGCTTTCTTGAGAACCATCCATGAAAACACCGTCACAATTCACTTCATCTATATAGCTCAAAACCAAATAATTGACTCAGATTTCTTTAAAATATGACCCGACATCCTCTGTGAAGTAAAACTCATCAGGCAGCAGCAGGCACAACCACTGTCAAGCTGTAATCCTGATCCATAGAAACCTACTAGGTACTACACAAAGACATTGAGGAGGAAACCAAGTTAGTAATAAGCATGACTGGGACATGAGTGATCCAGAGAGAGAGAGAGGAAGAGGTGGAGAAAGGAGGTGAATATATCATAGGAAGTCCCCCGGCAGTCTAGGTTTATAGCTGCTTAACTAAGGGCTGGTAAGCCTGAGCCAGCAAGGTTAGGCCTCCTCTCAAATGTGAGAGGCTGTCTGCCTCCTGGATTGAGACCGGGAGCAGGACAGTCAACAGACAGACAGATGGACAGAGAGTCCGTGCATTATATGTACTTTCCTTTTATTCCACTATTCTAACCTCTGACCCATTGAACTGCTCCAATTATGTAGCATGCTGCATTCTGGCATGGGCAGTGAGAAGTCCTTTTGACAGTGCCAGTTTTTAGTTGCTTCCTTGCTGCACACAGTACTCTATATAGTCCTCGACATAGTCCTCTACACAGTACTCTACATAGTCCTCGACATAGTCCTCTATGTAGTCCTCTATATAGTCCTCTACATAGTCCTATCTTGTCCTCTATTCAATTAAATTAAATTAAATTAAATTGTATTTATAGTGTCATATCACAACAGAAGTCATCTCAGGACACTTAACACATTGAGCAGGACTAGAATACGCTCAAGATATTCAGAGTGATTACAATTACAGAATTAGAATACAAGTCCCAACATCACCAGCATGAAGAGAAAACTGCCTTAATAGGCTTTTAGGCAGAAATCTTGTGCAGCCCAGGCTTTGCATTTGGTGTTGGTAGTAGTATAGTAGTAGTATTATTAACAGTAGTGGTAGTAACAGAAGCAATAGTATCGACTAGGGTTGTCACAAGAACCGATACTTCGGTACCAATTCGATGCCGACACGAAAAAAATAATTCAATACTTGCTTTTTTCTGGTAACGTCAGAACCGAATATACAACTTTTCACTCGGCGAGCCGTGTCGATTCTTGGCGGAACTGACGGGGGCAGTATACGCGTGTGAGCAGCACAGAGCAGTAAGCGGCGCTGAAGAAGAAAACTTGCCGTCTTCGAAAAAATGGCTTCAGCAGGTGGGAGCGAAAGCACAACACGTCGGCTCGTCGACAAGACAGGTGCGAAGAGTCGCGTGTGGAAATATTTTGCATTCGATGCAGATGAATCCGGAGCAATTCTTGACTCAAACAAGCCGACATGCAAAAAGTGCCTTATAAGCACAGTATTGTTTGTTTTTATACTGGATGGCTATAGGTCTGTTGGCAGCTGGTACTGCAATTTAAATTCTGTGCAAAAATATCTTAAAGCACAGTGGTGTTAAATAGTTGACAGTTTGAAGCAGTTTTCAATAAATTAGTGAATTTAAAAGTACATGGGTCCTGTTGTTTTTTTTTTTAAATTGTGGTATCGAATTAGTATCGAGAATCGTGGAAATTCACAGGTATTGGTATCGACTACTGAAATTCTGGTATCGTGACAACCCTAGTATCAACAGTAGTCCATGGCAGCAGGCACAGCCAAGCCGAGATGGATCCATCCCAACCATGTCGCTGTAGACCAAAAAGTAGTAGTCGTTGAGCAGTCACACAGCAGCAGGTGGAGCTACTATATGGTGTTTCCAACATTAGGCCAGTTAGCAGTCTACATCGGTCAGGACCTCAGCGGACTCTGCTGGACCAGAAAGCATAGCCAACCTCCCGGGAGTAATCCCGGGAGTAGTCAAGTTAGTAACAGTAGAGATGCAGATTTTAGTCAATTTCTTTAATCAATTATCAGCCGCATTACATTTACATTTAGGTCATTTAGCAGACGCTTTTGTCCAAAGCGACTTAAAATAAGTACATTTGTCAAAAGAAGGAAACAAAGAAACCACAACGTATCATTGCCGATAAAGTAAGAGCTAAGAGATAAATCCCCCAGCAGTCTAGGCCTATAGCAGCTTAACTGAGAGCTGGTTCAAAGCAAACCTGAGCCAGCCCTAGCTATAAGTGTTGTCAAAGAGAAAGGTTTTAAGCCTACACTTAAATGTGGGAACAGTGTCTGCCTCCCAAACCAGAACCGTAAGACGGTTACAGAGAAGAGGAGCTTGATGGCTGAAAGCTCTGGCACCTGTTCTAATTTTGGAGACTTTAGGAACTACAAGTAACCCTTTATTCTGAGAGTGTAGTGATCTAGCAGGACAGTAGGGTTTAATGAGCTCTCTAAGATATGATGGTGCCTGACCATTAAGAGCCTTGTAAGTGAGAAGAAGGATTTTAAATTCTATTCTGGATTTTACTGGGAGCCAGTGCAGAGAAGCTAATACAGGAGTTTTAGTCTGAACACGCACTGCAGCATTCTGGACCAGCTGGAGAGATTTAAGAGATTTACTAGAACAGCCTGATAATAAGGAAATACAATAGTCCAGCCTTGAGGTAACAAATGCATGGATGAGTTTTTCTGCATCTTTTTGAGACAACATTGGTCTAATTTTAGTAATGTTACGCAGGTGAAAGTAGGCTGTCCTTGTTGTTTGTTTAATATGTGAGTCAAAGGACAGGTCCTGGTCAAAGATAACTCCAAGGTTTCTTACAGTAGTATTTGAGGCGATGGAAATCCCATCAATAGTAGCTATATCTTTAGACAGCGAGCTTCGGAGGAGTTTATGCCCAAGTACAATAATTTCTGTTTTATTGGAGTTTGACATCAGGAAATTGCAGGTCATCTTGGATTTTATGTCATCAACACATGCCTGGAATTTAACTAGCTGACAGGTTTCTTCAGGCTTGATTGATAGATATAATTGAGTATCATCAGCATAACAATGGAAGTTTAGAGAGTGTTTTCTAATGATATTGCCTAAAGGAAGCATATATAAGTTGAAAGAATGGTCCGAGCACAGAACCTTGAGGGACACCGTATTAAACTTCAGTGTGCATGGAGGATTTTTCATTGACATGCACAAACTAAGATTGATTGGATAAATAGGACGTAATGTGGTTCCTTTGATGCCAATTCATTTTTTCAGTCTACATATTAGAATCTCATGGTTAATGGTGTCGAACGCAGCACTAAGATCTAGGACAAGTAAAGAAACCAGTCCTTTGTAAGAAGCAATTAGAAGGTCATTTGTAATTTTCACCAGAGCTGTCTCTGTACTATGATGTCCTCTAAATCCTGACTGGAAGTCCTCAATTAGACTGTTATTGTTGAGAAAGTCACACAGCTGATTGGCGACTACTTTCTCAAGGATCTTGGAGAGAAAAGGAAGATTATATATCGGTCTGTAGTTTGCTAAAATCCCTGGCTCTAGAGTAGGCTTCTTAAGAAGATGTTTAATTACAGCTACTTTAAATGACTGTGGCACATAGCCTGTTAATGAAGACACATTTATCATATCTAGTAAGGACGCGCTAACTAAAAGTAAGACTTCTTTCAGTAGCCTGGTTGGTATCAGGTCTAGGAGACAGGTTGAAGGTTTAGAAGAAGAGATCATTGATGTTAGTTGGTTAAGCTAGATTGGAGAAAAGCAATGTAAATATATATCAGGTCTTAATGCTTTATCTATTTCTAAGATTCCTGAGTTTGAGGGTAACGTGGTTTCAATTAAAGGCAAGACATGAGTAATTTTGTCTGATAGCTAAAATTTTATCATTAAAGTCATTACTACTAAGATCTCTAGGAATACATGGCTCAGTAGAGCTGTGACTCATTGTCAGCCTGGCTACAGTACTGAAAAGAAATCTAGGCTTGTTTTTATTTTCCACTATTAAAGATGAGTAGTAGGCTGCTCTGGCATTACGGAGAGCCTTCTTGTACGTTTTAAGACTGTCTTGCCAGACTAGGCGGGATTCTTCCAGTTTGGTGGCGCGCCAGGTGATTTCAAGATTACACAATTTTTGTTTGAATTTACGAGTTTAGGAGTTATACCAGAGAGCTAACTTCCTTTGTTTTATAGTTTTCGGTTTTAGTGGAGCAACAGAGTCGAGAGTTGTTCTCAGTAAGCTTCCAGATTCATCTATAAGAGAATCGATCTGGAAGGGACTACGATTAACATAGGAGTCCTCTGTTTTATTAAGACATGACATTGAACTCATGATTGGTGGAATTACTTCCTTAAAGGTTGTATCAGCGATTCTGGTTGCCCTCACTTCTGTTGCGAGATCCAAAACAAACAGAGCCAGTTAGCCCCTCCCTCCCGTGTTTTGAAAATGATCATGGACGCGCATTTTCATGAACGTGATTGGTTGGAACACTGTTTATTTTGCTTTTGAGGTGTTGGTTGTACCATTTGTTTTTGTGTGCGATCTTGGAGCCTAGGCTGCCTAGAGAGACGCGTTTTTTTAACGGCCTGCTTATGTGCGTAAAAACAGATGAATGTGATCATTTATGTTTCGGCCCAGAATCGCTGATACAACCTTTAAACTTAGCTACAGCTCTATCCGATAGACACCAAGAGTAGCAGCTTTTTCCTCGAGAAGTCCAGCAGCAACAATTGAAGTTATCAAGTAATGGTCAGATACAGAAGAATTTTGAGGAAAGATTATTCGATTTCAACGCCATAAGATAAGACGAGGTCGAGAGTGTGGCTATGACAGTGAGTTGGTTTATGTACACTGTGACAGGAGCCAATAGAATCTATTAATGAAGTAAATGCTACACTAAGGCTGTCATTTACAACGTCCACATGGCCATTAAAATCCCCCACAATAATAACTTTATCTGATTTAAGAACTAAACTTGATAGAAACTCAGAGAATTCAGATACAAATTCAGAATATGGACCAGGAGCACGATACACAATAACAAACAGAATTGGCTGCGTTGTTTTCCAGTTTGGGCACGGAAGGCTGAGAATCAGGCTCTCAAATTAGTTATAATTTAGTTTTGGTTTCGGATAGATTGATAGGCTCCACGTCTGCTGCCTCGAGATATATGAGTATTAATATGGCTGGGAGGACTAGCTTCGTTTTAAGCAAACATAGTCTTCATTATGCAGCCAGGTTTCAGTCAGGCAGAATAAATCAATATGATTATCTGATATTAAATCATTTACTAATACTGCTTTAGATGAGAGAGATCAAATGTTTAAGAGTCCACATTTAATTCTCTTATTTTGTTGTACTACATCAGAAGTGCTCATTTTTATTAGGTTTTCATGTGAAATCCCTCTTCTGTTTGACTGAATTAATTTAGGTGGTCGGGGGACAGACACCGTTCTTATGTGGTTTTGGTTGTGGGTGGGTGACTGCTCTAATGGAGGCGCAGAGAAGTGTGTAAGACTGCAACTCTGCTTCCAGAGGCCGGTACTAGGAAGCAGGATTTGGGCTTAGCGAGGTAACTTCAGCGTTAACTCTGGGTTTTCCGTCCTACGGTGCTGGTTCACTTCTTACTGGGGTAGATCCCCATGGTAACTTACGCTGCAGAGCTAACCTGCTCCGGAGCAGGTTATGTTCCTGATAAGAGATCAACGTGGAGAAAAACTCTGCCTACTGACCAATCAGCTCTCTTGGTAAAAAAAAAAAAAAAAAGAAGCTCGGTGGATCGTGGATCGGGTCTCTTAGGAGAACTAGAGTGTTCAGAGACCGGCAAAACCCTTTTTCTGTCCCTGACGATGTTTTATATAAGAGATACACATTCTCATCGGATGGAATGACTTATCTGTGTCAGCGTTTTCCACCACCGGGATTGCAGCTGAAAGAATGAGGCTGATATTGTCATACACCACGTTATAAGAATACATCTCAGCAACACATTCATTTGTTTAAAGTTATTTTTTCAGCTTTGTATTGCAGGACGAGAGCGTGAGAGTTAAAGGGGCAAGAGAGAGGGACGACGACCGCTGCAGGGAGCCTCGGTACATGGGGCGGTAACTCTACCCCTGAGCAATCAACACACTTCATACATTAATTTAATCAGTCAGATCTATTAGTGCTCTTATGACGCGGCAGTCATATTATACGACTATTAATATTATTAACACAAGTTACGCATTCACACAGTCGGTGAGTTTTTGCCAGCTGTCCTTCCTGCATTTGGCAGATGAAACTGTTGCTTTTTTGCCTGTATTATATGTTTAAATTCTTCGTATTTCTGTAAGATTATGGTTTGCTCCTCATACGTGAAATATGCTGCTCTGCTGCCCGTAGACTGATCCATGTTTGTGATTGGTCAAATGCTGCAAACGCTGCCTCCTTCATGTGCACGCACTCATAGCTCGACAGGGAAATCCTGGGTTGACTAATCAGGTGCCAGTCACACACCTGTGACTGGCATACTACACCTGCCAGCACTTGAAGCTCAAAATTAGAGTGAATACCAACAGAAGAATATTGTAGGGGATTTTGGCACTTTTTTTTGGGCCACTACCCACAAGGTTAGCTGTGTTGCTCATTCCATGAATGCATGATCCTTACAAGTTGTACATAGGGGAGGAAAATTGACCGAAATAACGTTTCCAAACCTTTTTTGAGGAGTTTATATAGTCCTCTACACAGCCCTCTACATAGTCCTCTAAATAGTCCTCTACATAGTCATCTTCACAGTACTCTACATAGTCCTCTAAATAGTCCTCTACATAGTCATCTAAATAGTCATCTACACAGAACTCTACATAGTCCCCTCGTTAGTCCTCTACACAGTCCTCTATATAGTCCCCTTTATAGTCCTTGACAAAGTCCTCCTTGTAGTCCTCTATATAGTCGTCTACACAGTACTCCTCTATATATTCCTCTATATAGCCATCTACACAGTACTCTACATAGTCCTCTATATAGTCATCTACACATTCCTCTATATAGTCCTCTACACAGTACACTACATAGTCCTCTATATACTCCTCTACGTAGTCTTCTATGTAGTCCCTTATATAGTCATCAACACAGTCCTCTACATAGTCATCGACATAGTCCTCTATATAGTCATCTACATAGTCCTCTATATAGTCCTCTACATAGCCCTATATATAGTCCTCTATATAGTTGTCTACAGTCCTCTACATAGTCTTCTATATAGTCATCTACACAGTCCTCTACATAGTCCTCTATATAGTCGTCTACACAGTCCTCTATATAGACCTCTACATAGTCCTCTATCTAGCCCTCTATATAGTCATTTACATAGTCCTCTACATAGCCCTCTATATAGTCCTCTACATAGTCCTCTATATAGTTATCTACACAGTCCTCTACATAGTCCTCTACATAGTCTTCTATGTAGTCCACTACAGAGAACTCCCTGGATATTGAGTAGAGAGGACTGAATGTATGAGTGAATGTAGACCCACCAGATTATAAAACCACCAGGCATGTCAACTAATCAGAAACATACATTCTCTGGGTATGAATACAACCCTCCCATCAGAGTATCCAAGTGCACTCTATATTTACAAAGGTAGACATATTAGGAATTAGCACAAGATTACTGCCACATTTCTGCATGATGAGTGTTCAATGTACATGCTGTTTGCATCCCTCATGACACCGATGTTTCCCCTGGATGACATCATCACTGCTCCATCACAGTGATCACGACATAACCCTGGAATTACGTTACTAGTGCTGGGGCAAGAAAATGTATACTATTATTACAAGAATTAATTTTAAGGAGCAGTATGTTGGATTCCAGAGGCTCTATCAGCAGAAGTGGAAGACATAAGAGAGACTAAGTCCCATCCCTTCTGGTCTTCCATGGACCTTACTTTAGTCAATGACAAGAGTCAAACCTTTTTTGATGCCATTTGAATTGTACCATTAATTCCACCTATGATGTTTGTAAGTTAAAAATAAAGAAACGAACACAGAGAGATGCCACTTACCTCACTATTTGGGTTGAGTCATTAGAATGATGTATTTTCATAGTTTTATACTTGAAAAATTATATGACAAAAGGAGACTTTCTTAACATGCAAAATGATCTTTTAAATTAACAAACATGTGTAATTCATGGAATAATTCTTTCTCCGTTGACTACCGAACATATGTTTTCTAAACTAAGGTCCCATGGGCAACACCAGAATTATATTCATTATTAAATTTTCAAGAGCAAAAACATTAAATAACACTAAGAATCATTGTGTTTCCATTAACTTGGTGTGAGTCATATTATATTTATATATATATATATATATATATATTTATATATATTGTGTATATATCGACATATTTCACCAGTAGCCCAGAACAAAGCAAGCTCATTGGAAGAAAAATAAGATAGAGGAGGAATGAGTGGTGGCTGGTGCCTTCTATGTCCTATCTGTAGACAGTGAAATAATTTAGTAATTTAGTATCTACTGACAATTAAAGGCCAACATACATTCCTCTACACACTTGGAGGGGGGGGGGGGAGGTGCACTCTGCAGCCACACCACTAGATGTCACTAAATCCGACACACTGTTTCTTTAATTCAGACTTTCTTGATGCCACAGAACACAATGCAGTGTTTAGGCCATAACAATATCCAGCCCTAAACATAACACATTGATAATTAATGCTTGAATTTTTAATGACGGTGAGATTGTCCCAGTGATTTAGGCTGAGGCTGTAGACTGGACTAAGGATCACTTTTGAGGCAGCAGCTATATCCAAAATGTGTGTGTGACCTAATCATCAAGTAACAGTGTTTTGGAGGATATCATGCATGCTGTGAAATTTAAATACGGGATGAAACAAGACACATTGTTATATCTCAGACCTGGAATGCTCACAGGTTGCATGCATGAGGTAGAAATAAAAGAAGATAAAAAGAATAGATACTGATCAGACTCAGAGGCTGCCCTCACTGAACTTTGACCTTTGTGCTTCAGAGAATGTAGGCCGGTTAGTCACCCCCGCTAAGAAACTGGAGGACACTATTCGGCTGGCCGAGCTGGTGATTGAGGTTCTGCAGCAGAACGAGGAACACCATGCAGAGGTCAGTGTGCCGTTGTACATGCATGCGTCTGCTCGCGCGCACACACACACACACACACACGCACACGCACACACACAGAAACAGGCCTGTAGTGTTATGCTGGTATGAGCTGGCGAGAATGAAAAGGTGGAGCTCATTCAAACCAATGAGCAGCCATATCAGCTAATGATATCATGAACCTCATTACTGAGATCCAATCATATCTTCAAAATCACATACTAACATTCTATCAATATAAAGTATGAAGTTCTCACTCCATTGCATCAAATACTTCAGCTCGGTCAGTCCTGCCATGTTAATAAACACTTAATGCATGTATAGTGTCTTTTCAAAATAAACTTCCGCCTTCACAGGAAGTTAGGGTTTGGCAACACAACCACTTAGTTTAAGAAAAGAGCATGTTGACGTTAACCTGACTAAGGTTTTACATGACTAACGACTGATGTGAAATGTTTCCTTTTGGTTTGACATGGGACTCTTAACAGCAGTCTCCTGTGTTAAAGTCCTGTGTTTGTTTGAGCCAATCCCCCTCCCTGTGTGGGAGGGGGATTACATGTCTGTTGCTCTACCCATAATGCAGCGGGTGGGTGCAGATGCCATGCAGCACTGACCAAGCTGCAATATTTGACTTCTTGGCAGTGAAAATGGGTTGGATTTTGGTATGTATAAACCCGCTTTCATCATTACATTATCATTATTAATATTCCGGTTTTAATATGTTTTCATCCACTAAGATTCCCAATATGTGGGCAGTTGGGTGCCGGGAGACCAGCCCAAACAAACAACCATCCATCTCGCTTGTTCACCATTTATGTTAATCACTCAAATATTTTATTTATACCTCAGACTATCCAATAGTATGATGCTTTTTGTTGGTTAACAGTTTACGATATTTTTCTTGCATTAAATCAGCATAAAATTGTCAGCCTGGCTCATCTGTATGAACATACTCACATTATTAGCCATTGGTTATAACATCAACAGTCGAACCTTCTACCAATCTTGTTCATCAGCAGTAAACTTGTATAGTTGTAAACAAAGAAAGAAAGAAGGCAATTAGCATGTGGATTAGAGATCACTTCAGCATTTCCCAAAAACTCTCTTGCACACATATTGCTCTGCTGCAGCGGCTAATGGTGGCACCAAAGAAATAGAATAGGAGTTCAACGGACATTGAACTGTTTTCAGTGGTCACTTGACGAGGAGAAAAGAAAATGGTGACTCTCATTCGTTGTCATGGTGACAACACACGTCAGTGAGGATAGGGGATAGGTATCTTGTTAGCTAGCTTGCTTGTCTTTCTCCAGAGCAATGGGGATGGAGGTGGAGGGACCGTCAGACTCAGCTCTGCTGCTGTTCACCTTCCTGCTGCTCAGCTGATTTCCTGGAACCAATAAACAATGGAAGGATCAGGAAGCTAGTTAACTAGCCAGCAAGCTAATTGCGTAGTTAACTTGCTAACTATTTCCACTGAGTGTAGTTTCCTCTGGTGTGATCAGAGTGAGAATGTTAAATGTTCCTCATCTCTCTCTCTCTGCTTTGTTATGTTACAACTCTGCTGATAGTTACTGGAAAACCTCAGTGAGTCTTCCACTTGCGTCGGTTAACTTAATATAGAAGTCGCTATGGCAACATTACACATAAAAATGTCTGCTACGTTGACCATCCTGCTATATTTATTTGAATAAGAATGTCCCTTCTACTCCTATTTTATTCCTTTGGTTGGCACATGTTCCTAAGGTTGATTAAGGACACAGTGTAGGCAAGTGGAAAACAGGTCTATCTATATATTACAGGAGAATTTGAAGGTTTGTTTTGACATAAAAAACCCTTAATAAATCTTATCTTTCTAGCCTTTCATTTACTGTGAATGTTGTGTAATTGACATTACTGTAAATCATATTCTTTTTTTCACTTGGTTATTCAAAGTTGACTTATGAATAATGAATAACTCTGCTTTTTATTTCAATGATTTATTTGATTTGCGGGGAAATGTTTGAACAGGGAAAAGAGGTATGTGATTGTCTTAGTGCCATATGCCCCGTCTCCTAACCTCCCTTAGTGTAAGTCCTGTGCATGCACGCAATGATACGGCTATTGTTGCAGAGGGTCATTCATGTTTCCCTTCTCAACAATGACCCACAACCCCCACTGCTAATCAAGTGCTTGTTGGTGGTGTTTGTTAGTTTCTCAGCTAGCAAGAGTTTTGCCTTTGGTGAAGAACAGAGACAAGCACTTAAACAATGTTTTTTTTTGTGGAACTCATTAAGCTCCGCTCTAAGAAAACAAAGTGCAGAGTTGTGACTTTTTATCTCAACTCTGTACCTTATTTTCAAGGATACTACCTCCTGAATCATCCCTGAATATGCTAACCCCTTTTCCTGTGTTTAGCCATGTGTCATTTACTCTACCGAGTCCAGTAAGTAAGCTTGGGGAAGATGTTGTGTCACCTTTCCTTCCCTGAAACAAACCCATTCTTCTCCATTGGTTCCTTCACCACACACAATTGAGACAAGGCATTTGAGTGAAATGCAATACTGCTGCTCAAACTGTGTGAGCACACTAGTTAACCAGCCTAACCAGCGTTAGACTCCAATCCTCACAAATACTGGTATCAATTCCATTTTTGTTTTGGTTAATTTAAGGTTGTTATAATTCAATTTACTCGTAATAATATTCTGTATGGCTCTAAAGCTGGTTGTTGCTCATAGTCCCATTTCTGCCTCTCATGTAATCACCATTTTTTACTTCAAGAATATGATGCACATTACTGCATTCAGTTTATGCAAATTAACTACAGTTTGGTCAAAAACAGTTTAACAAAACTTGCTTTTAAAAGCATGTTCATAATCCTGTAAGACTCTTCTGTCCTGTCCTGTCCTAACACTATAAACACATGAATCCTGCTGTACAGTGAGTTTCATATGGGAAAATGGAAAGAAAGCTGTCTGAACGAACACAACAGAATGGCTGTTACGAGTTCTGGATACAGTGTAGTAAAATTGTGCTCCATTCCTATCACTAAAAGTAGCTCAATAAGTGGCAAAAGTTTCTTCATGCTTCCATATTTTTGACCCATGAGTGTTGTTGTAAACAATTGAAGTTATAATTTCAGCAGAGTTCTCACTCTCCTCCACAGTCAGATGTTTACTGTAATCTCACTTGTGGGGTTCCACAGGGTTCCATCCTGGGTCCTCTGCTGTTCAGATTTACATTGTTTTTTTGGGGGGGAGTAACATCAGGAAATATGGGCTTGATTACCACAGATTTATAAACGACATCCATATTCCAGCTTACCCACACACATAAGTGACATGGAAATACAAGATTAATGTTGAATACAATCTTGGCTCTTAGCTTTTAAATAAGTTCACACGAAAGTCCAACAAATCCTCATACACCGGTTCGTATAATAACTTACGAAGATTTCTCATTTCCCATGTGTTTTACAAATATCCAGCACCACAAGACCATTTATGCTCATTGAATGCATACAGTGTTTTCTAAACAAATTTCCGTTTTCACAGGCAACTACTTGGTTAGGTTTAGGAAAACATTGTAGTTTAGGTTAAATAACCACTGAATTTTCACAGACAGTTTTTTTTAAGTTACTGGATCAAAATTGCATCTTGGCTCGTTGTTAAAAAGGAATGGAGATTAAAAAGATTTAGTGTCCCCCAAAAGAACATTATGATCCTGATGCCTCTTTTGTTTTATTGTTTGTTCTATTATTTTTAAAGGTGAATTATCTTTGTCACCGTTAGAGCCCAGTAACACCATAGTTTTGCACAAAATATGAAACTTGTGCCTGACCTAATGAACAGAGTTTCTGTGCAGAATATATATCTCAATAAAAAAAACACATTGAAATGTGAGTACAGAGCTTCAGTTTTTCCAGTGCAAACAATATTCTCTTCACAGTTTTACATCTGCCAAGCCAACCAGGTTCATTTGATTCACTTTTTTGGGTCAATAAATGGAAATGCTATTTCAGAATCAAGTTTAAATTCTAAATAGACAGCAATACACGGTAGAGAATGTGTTTGTACTGATAGGAGTGTTGAAAGAAGAGTTAAAGTTTCTTTTTAATGCTCAGCAAGGGTTAAAATCATATCATAAAAACATCCTGATGCACCCATTTTAGTTGTACTCAAATGTAACAATGATGATTACATGAGTGACACTGATGAGATGTACCTTCCTGCAAACAATCTCCCAACTACTGCTCAGTGCTCAGTGAGCTCCCATGGCAAGTGCATGCCCCCCTACCCCTCCCACTCCACCACCACTACCTAAACCCATGCGTTCATTCACATTACAGTGTTGACAGCTTGATGTGAATGAGCAAACACCATAGTTCCTCAGGGGTCCCTCTTAAGAGCCCTGGCAAGAGTGGAGGTGCATGGAGGAAAAGTGAGTGTTTTGATGTGCATGATGAGAAAGGCCAGTCCCCAACATTCACTCGACTGTGTCTATTTGATGGGGGATAGGAGCGCGATGCAGCTCGCTAGCTCCTTTCTTCTGATTGACTTACTGAAGGAGCTGCGGGTGAGTGTTTAAGTAGCTCCCTGCCATGCCTGTCAAGGAGCTTCGGCTGTTCCCTCTGCGGGCCGGCAGTAAAGTGTGTGATTTTTCCGTGCCCAAGCGCTGTTTCTACTGCTTCGAGTTGTGAAGAATGCTTCCCTTGAGATCACGCACTGGCAACAACTTGATTTCATGTGGTGAAAAGTGAACGAGAGAGTGCAAGAAGGTTTGCAATATATCAGTGGGGTGACATGCCATTCAAATTTAGAGATTCACATTGTTAGCTCTAAATTCCTAAAGACATCCCATTGGGGAGCACATATGTCTCTGTTTTTCTAATTTCTCTCCTTTCTTTCACTCTCAACCTGTTGATTTTCTTCTACTCCCTGTATGCCGTCTTTCCTTCTCTCCACCCGAAGGCCTTTGCATGGTGGTCAGACCTGATGGTGGAGCACGCCGAGACATTCCTATGTCTCTATTCAGCCGACATGGATGCAGCACTTGAAGTTCAGCCACCTGACAGCTGGGACAGTTTCCCGCTCTTCCAGCTGCTCAACGACTTTCTGAGAATGGACTGTGAGTGGGGAGGTCCTGTACCGGGTTGTTCAGACACCAGGGGCGTAGGTCTGATGAAGGGTAACATGGAATGAAAAGTCAGACTATCTGCTTGTTGAAGTTACCATAAATAATGACATGATGTCAAAGTACACATCGTGTATGTCAAAAACACATGCCTTAGACAAAGAGAGCTATATGCACTATTCTCACAATGTTAAAGGGATAGTTCGGAATTTTGGACATTAAACCTACTTTCCAAGTCAGCCGGTGTGTTCGAGACGTCTGGAGACGTTTTCAAGAAATTTCATTCAGTTCTTCTAGTTGCCGAGTTCGCTTGTGCTATGGCTAGCGCAAGTCAATCGTTCTAGCTAGCATGGCATTAAAAACACTCATACCGACTCCACAGTGCACCCGAGGCAAATCAATTGTAATGGCAGACTATCGATGTACATATCTGTGTTGATAGAATGTTTGAAATAAAACCAACCTTGCATTTTTAAGGATTTATGTCTCAGCAGCAGCGTAGCCTACTACTTCCTAGTAGGCTATGGCAGCGGCGGACTGATATCACCTAGCACTTATAAGTTACCGGTTCTATAATAGTTTGTTTACCTGCTGTCATTGCTACAGACGCAGAGTAGCCTGCAGTGCTAGTTTCTTCAATCTCACAGACTTTTGGAGAATATACTGAAACTTTTGAAGACTCTGATGAGGAGTTTTTTTCCACCCAAACCCAACCGTACCTGTACGAGCCTGAATGGAGGAAGAATTGCGCGAGAGGGATGCTCAAAGGGCAGAACGTGAACGAGCGTCTGTGGAGACCGAGATAGCCCCCGCTGGAGCTGAGAACCGGGACCGAACAAACGGAGACTGGTGGTGCCAGGAGGGAATCCCCCGCAACGCGTCCGAGGGTTTACGGTTCTCCGGACGGAGCAGAGGTTCGGGTTTGCGGTGCGTAATTGTGGGTGGGCTGGGCCGTGGGCTGCCCGGTCTTTGGGTGAGGTCCAAGGGCTTTTCATCCAGGTCTGAGGGCACGAGGCCCGACTGTTCGGCATGGGTCACGTCTCTATTTACCGGAGGGATTCCCCGCAACGCGTCCGAGGGTTTACGGGTCTACGGACAGAGCAGAGGTCCGGGTTCGCAGTGCGTAATTGTGGGTTCGCATGGCCGTGGGCTGGCCGGTGTTTGTGTGAGCTCCAAGGGCTTTTCAGACAGCCTTGGGGGCATAAGTGCTGACAAATCAGCGATGTTCAGGTGTGTATTTACCGGCTGGATTCCGAGCAGCGCGTCTTTGAGTTTTGAGTCCGACGGAGCAAAGTAAAATTCTGCTGCTGCTGAGAAACTAGTCCCTCAAAAAATGGATGATTCATGCGATGCAAGGTTAGTTTTGTTTCAAATATTATTCTATCAACACAGATATGTACATCGACAGTCTAGTGTTTTAATTGATTTGCCTCGGGTGCACTGTGGAGTCTGTATGAGTGTTTTTAATGCCATGCTAGCTAGAACGATTGACTTGCGCTAGCCATAGCACAAGCGAACTCGGCAACTAGAAGGACTGAATGAAATTTCTTGAAAACGTCTCCAGACGTCTCGAATACACCGGCTGACTTGGAAAATAGGTCTTATGTCCAAAATTCCGAACTATCCCTTTAAGGTAGTTTGTCAAATAGTTCCCTTGTTTATCCACAGCATCACTTCATCTTCCGTCTGTCCAACTTCTGACACCAAAACATTTTCGCATTATTTCCAACATTTTTAAGACATTTCACGTGTCATGATAATGCATTTTAGGTTTTTTGTGTGTCATTTATCATCATGCTCTAGTTAACTTTGTATCGGCTTTGTTTTCGTACATCGGCAACAACAAAAAAGGAAAATAACGGTACATGAAACTGGGCCGCACACTGTAATGAGTAGCACTGCTGCCTCACAGCGAGAGGGTCCTGGGTTGGATCCCCGGCTCGGATCGAGTTGTGATGTTCTCCCCATGTAAGCGTGGATTCTCTCCCACAGTCCAAAGACATGCAGGATGGGGATAGGTTCATTGATGACTCTAAATTGGTGTAATAGGTGTGAATGGTTGTCTGTCTCTACATATCAGCGCTGTGATAGACTGCTTGTCCAGGTGTACCCTGCCTTCGCCCAATGACAGCTCGGATCGGCTCCAGCTCCCCCGCGTCAATACAGGATAACTAATAGAATAGAATATTTTAAGTAGAATATTATGATATTCTTATATTATTATTATTGTATACTACACTTGGGGAATTTTGTCTGCTAGGTTTGTTCTGAGTTTTTTTCATTACAAACAGCTAGTTCACACAATGTCAACATGACTCATCCCGACTCACCACTATAATGACGCCTCCATTTGACCCATTCACCTCCCTTCCTTCCCCACCCTTGAGTGTCTAGGAAATATGTGGATGGGTTTACATTGGAGTTAATTGGTTAGTTTAAAACTCCAAAGGTAGCCTCGTGCATCACCGACCAAGCGTCGGCATTGCCATAAGGCAATTGTTACAACTCTAATATTGATTGATTTATTTAATTGCACATAAAAAGTACATGCAACAAAACAATACCAATAACAGAATATGCAAAGGAGGCATACAGCCTAAAATACTTATTACTGAAGCGTATCCCACAGTATTGACTATAACAATCAAATGAAATAACATTTACAATTTATAATAGCAACTGTTTGTTTCCAAATAGAAAGTAATTATCCTGTTAAACTAATAAGAAACTAGATCATCACAATAAAAAATAAACAAATATGCAATCAAAAGAAACTAGATCATCACAATAAAAAATAAACAAATATGCAATCAAAGCACTGCCATATATATATATATATATATATATATATTAGGGCCGGGACTCGATTAAAAAAAAAATCTAATTGACAAGTTATCCTGTGGTTTACTTTCACCAACTTCTGCCCAAACTTGAAAAATGGCCTGGCCAACCATAAAGGATGCAATGGGACAACTCTTTTCCTCTTCTCAATTTTATTTTCTTATGGGAAGAATTATTAGGTTGAAAACCTTCAAACAGAAACAGAAATGTACAACCATCATTACTTTCAAATAGGGGTGTAACGATTCATCCACTACAACGATGAATCGATTTATATTCCTACGATCCAACTACATCGATCTGTGCTCGGCAAGTTGGCCTTCCGGGCGACATAATATCGATTAAATATCGTTTGAAATGGTAAAGAATCGATTGTATCGATACTAGGAAATTGCACATTGGATTTAAGCATGGCAAACTTTATGGATGTGTGTTTTTTTAGCACTTTTAACGATAAAGACACGTTAAACGTTACTCGATTCAGTCTCCCTGTCTGTGACGTCATCGGCACACGCCGGCAGCAGCGCGAATCTCAGAACGACAACAATGCAGCATGGCGGATAGCAGAGGAGACGGCGAGCAAGACATTTTCAAGCCACCATTTCGGTCCAGTGTGTGGAAACACTTTGGCTTTTTCAAAGAGGGAGGTGTTCTAAATAAGACAGTCGCTGTTTGTAGAATATGTAAAAGCCAAGTAAAAAACCACGGCAACACAACTAATCTCTCCAACCACCTACTAAGGCGCCATGGGATTTCACACGACCGTCCAGGCACCTCTTGCAGCGTTACCGCTGCAGCAGCAGCCCAAGGTAACGTCAGCGCTGCAGAAGCCTCAGGCCTCGCCAGCATGTTTAGTCAGAAACTAGGCCGAAACTCAGCTCGGGCGAAAAACATCACAGTAACAATTGCCAAGTTTATCTGTAAAGACATGCGACCCTACAGTGTGGTTGAAAATCCGGGGTTCTGTGAAATGATTCAAACATTGGAGCCACGGTACCAGATACCGAGCCGACCACACTTCTCAGAAAAGGTTATTCCTGCATTGTACGAAAGTACTAAGAATGATGTGAAGCTGTCGCTTTCTCAAGCTGAACGAGTGGCGATGACGACGGATGGCTGGACGTCATGCTCAAATCAAGGGTATGTGACAATTACCTCTCATCACATTGATCCGGAGTGGAATATGAAGACATTTGTTCTGCAAACCAGAGTTTTAAACGAAGCCCATACTGGTAAAAATATTGGCGCGTTACTACGTGAAGCCTGCACAGAGTGGAAAATCTCAGACAAGAATCCTGCCATCGTGACAGATAACGCCAGGAACATGATTGTGGCCGGTGCAGAAGCCCAGTTCAGTCCGCACATTACCTGCTTCGCACATACGCTCAACCTAGCCTCACAGAAGGGTTTGGGGGTGGACCGTGCTTCCAGGTTGTTGGGGAAAGTGCGAAAAATTGTTGGATATTTTCACCGCAGCCCTATTGCATGTCACGTCCTACGGGAAAAACAAAACCTGATGGATTTACCACATCATAAACTGACCCAAGACATAATGACCAGATGGAACAGTTCATTCGACATGCTTGAACGTTTTTTGGAACAGCAGCCCGCTATAATGGCAACTCTGATGTCCAAGGATCTGCGAAAGGGGGCCATAGATATAGGCACGCTGAGTGAGAGTGATATTGCCAACATGGAGGACATTGTTCAGTTGATGGGTCCTGTCAAAATGGCAACCACTGTGATGTGTGAAGAAGACCAGCCAACTCTCTCTGTAATTGCTCCTCTTCAAGCAAAACTGCTGAAACACCTACAGCCATGCAAAGACGACTCAATCCTGGTTGCAGAGATTAAGAGGATGATGGCCAATGACCTCTCCACACGCTACAGAGGCACCCAAGATGCTCTCAACATAGGTAATTAATTTGGACTCTAAATTAAAATCAACCTTGGTTATTAGACTGTATTAATTTGTAAAATGCCAAACCTTTGAGTTTGAAGTTGAGTTGAGTTTTTTCATATGGAAAAGTAAAAAAGATATCTGCAATAAAATTCTTAGTTCATGGTGGCTTTACCTCATTGCTGTGCCACATTTCTTTTAAAAAAACATACTAAAGTTTAATCTATTGATTATTTTGTGTATGAGCAGGTGGTCATCACTTGCGATGTCAGTTCAACTTAATATAATAATGCAATGCAATACTCCTGTTCTTTAAACAGCATCAGCGTTGGACCCGCGATTTAAAGAACTGACCTACCTGGAAAAAGAGGACAGAGAACAGGTCTACGTAAAACTGGTTCTTGAGGCACAACAGGTAACTCTTCTTTCCTCTCCTCTTTCCTCTGCTCTGTTCTCTTCTCCCCTTTCATTTGTCCTCTCTCAACTCTCATCTGTTCTTTATCCTCTCTCTAAATTTACAGTCTTACAGAGCAGAAATTTTAACAGTTCACACATTCTTACTTCCATAGATACCAGCAATGGGAAATCAGGAGGAAGATGAGGGAGGCTCAAGCACAAAGCTGTCAGGATCCCAGGAAGAGACCACAGGTGTGTTTCATGTAATACCAACAAAAGATTGTTGTTGTTTTGTATTAATGAGAAATGAAAAACATGACTATATTTTGAAATACATTTCTTATCATATTGCAGCTTCAAATGAGTCGCCTCCTTGTAAGAAGAAAGCCTTAGATGCACTGTTTGGCGATTCCTTCACCCAAAGAGAAAGAAAATCCACAAGTGAGACAGCCAGAGCAGAGGTGATAAGGTACCGAGCAAAAGACGCGTTGCCTTTGACTGAAAATGCCATGAAGTGGTGGAGATCACAGGAGGAGGAGCTACCACTACTTTCAACCCTTGCTAAACGGTACCTCTGTATCCCAGGCACCAGTGTGCCAGCAGAGCCAGGCACCAGTGTGCCAGCAGAGCGAGTTTTTAGTACTGCTGGCGATATAGTGAACGCACAGAGAAGTGTTCTGCGGCCAGATCATGTGGATCAGTTGATATTTTTGAAAAAAAAATCTGTAGAGTCATTGAAGAGTAGTTGGTTACACTTTATCTTTTGTTAAATATTAGTGCACTGCTGTTTGTTTATTAAAATGAGAGTAGTAGCAGGTTCAGCCACTGCTCATTTAACCTGAATAGAGTTGGGTCCACTTTATTATTGTACTCTTTATGTTGAAAACTACAGCAGAAGTAGCAGGTAAACCTTCAACCTGAAGAAATGTTGGTTGCACTTTGTTTTTGGTAATACTTTTGTACTCTTTTTATGTTGAAAACAACAGCAGAAAAGGTCAACCTCCTGGTTGTACATTCAAATAAAAGGTTAATACATTTGCCATTAATTGTTGTTTACTCGTTTATATCCATAATTAATTTAAACCTGATTCCCTTACAAGAAACAACAGGGATCTAGGAAACTTCACCTGCACTGTCCAGTATCCAGGTATTTATTTCACAGTCACACTGGTTGGATTTTTGGCTAAAAAGTTACTGAATCGATTTCAAGTCACTGAATCGTATCGGATCGTATCGTTCTAAATGAACCAAGATTGTCCTTGAATCGTATCGGCAACCACGAATCGTGATACGAATCGAATCGTTGTTAAAATGAATCGTTACACCCCTACTTTCAAATAAACAAATGTCTTAAATGTTATAGTCATTTTTTAAAGTAAATTATTATTGAAATTATAATTATTATTAACTGCAACTTAACTGTTTTAATCTTTACCATATTTGATTACCATGTACCTCCAATTTATCAATCATCAAATATTATTTCACAATTATCAATGACATTGAAGCATGAAATCAATCTGTTACAGCACAGAGACAAACAAAACCCAGCAGGCTGCTTCACTGCTGCTCAATATAAATAGGCCTGCTGTCTATCCTTATCATGCAAGAAAAACTACACATTTTCTGCTTTCAGCAACAAAACAAACATTTCATATCAATATAATTTCACTTCATCCATACCAGTAGTTTGACCCAAGCTGGATAGTTGTTTCTCCTCTGTTGTCTGAAGCCTCACTGAGTGATCCTGCTGAAAGCCTGCAGGCAGGTGTTCTCGGTCAGCTAATCAGCTGGTGTTCGGGGATTTTCCTCTCCTCACCAGGGAGGCAATACACTGCTCCACTTGTCCTCCGGGTGTCATGGTTTCCTTGACTTTTGACTTTTGACTCAACACCTCCCACTTGAGCTCCTGGTTCTTGAACCCAAGGAGGTCACAGCAGTCTAGTCCATGTTCTTGTGTTCGATTGGCTGTCCTGATGTCTTTAGAGTGGTAATCTGTTCCAACTTTTGTCCATCCTCTTTATCACCTGTTTTCCCAGTTTTATTCTGCACTTCTACAGGAAGCAAGACGACTATCCGCCTGATGTCTCTGTGAAGAACCGTCGCAGGGATATGGGTTGACTGTTCCATCTTTACTTTGCCCACCTTTTTGCCAGGTTTCACAGAGGAGACTGGGTAGCTTGGGAATGTTCTGATATTATTACTCATGACAAACAAGTAGGGTCTAGCCAACTGATTCCACTTTTTCCAGAAATTGTTAACTTCTGCCTGGATCACTTTTAGTTGGTTGTAGGAGTAGCCTTCAAAGTTGAAGCTCCCTGGGTCTCCCTTAGGTCCAGCCCTACCAAGCATTAGAGAGTTTGGGCTGATATACTCTACGCAGTCCTCTCAACTCTGTGTCCTGGCATCTATTGGCCTTTCATTAGCCAGGTTCGCTGCCATGTAAAGGAATGTTTGAAACTTTCCCCACGTAAAGAGTCCATCTCCTCCCAGGCTACTCAGGGCTCTTTTCACAATCTAAACAGCTGCTTCAGCAGCTCCATTCCGGTGAGGTGAGTCTGCTGGATGGATCTTCCAGCTCCAATCTGTTGAATCCGTTGGCGACCTCATTCTCTAGTTCTGCCTTCTCTAATTGGTCCAGAAACAGGTAAAGTTTCTTTAGGGCAGGCTTGGCTCCCACAAAGTTCTTCCCAGGGTCTGACCACAACTTCCTTGGATGCCCTCTCAATGCTGTGAATCTTTGGTAGGATAGTAAAAACCCTTCAGTTGACTGGTCACCAACGACGTCCGAGTGTATAGCCCTCAAAACCATACAGCAGAAGACAACACCCCAGACCTTGAGCCACACCCTCTTTCTCACCGCGTCCTTCACTACATACGGTCCAAATAGATCTACTGTTGTGAACTCAAATGGTCATGGTCTGGCTGGCTGCGTACGCTCCAGTGGAAGGTCACCCATGATTTGCTGGCACTTTCTCGCCCTGGCTTTTCTGCAAATCACGCAGCCGTCAGCAACTTTCTTATCTTCAATCTCCTATAACCCAGGCTTTCTTCCTAATCCGAAGGAGTGTTCCTGCTACCTCCTTGTGGTTAGTTTTGTGGGTCTCCTGAGCTAGAAGTGTTGATATCCATGCTTCATATGGTAGGATTGGTACTGCAGTTTCCTCTTTATCGAAAAACTGTATTCTTCCTGCACATAGTAACAATCCTGAGTCATTTTCTTTGTATACAGCCAATCTGTTGAGGGTAGTGTCATGAAAGGTAACATCCTCCTGGGCTGCAAAGAAAAGGTCTTGAAGTGCATCTTTACACTCTCCAACAGACAGAATGGCTTGCTTGGCTTTGGTCTTAGCCTCCTCCTTTGCCTTACTGACAGCTGAGCCCTTCAACTTCCACCTTGTGGCAGCCCTCCACACCCAGGGAATGACTCTGACCATTTTAGTTAAACTACTGAAGCTCCTTTCATCAACAAGTAGCTTAACTACTGAGCCAGCAGGGGGTCTGCGGATTGGAATTTCTCCCAGACATTCAGGAGTCTTTGGCTGAGTTACAGGTTCATTGAAGTCAGGGGTTTGCAGTGCTGTACTGTTTCCTCTTCTGGGCTCTGGTCAGTACTGCTGAGAAAGCCTTCCTTTGACGTTTTTCTATGCCCTCCTTGGCATTTGCTGCAACCTCTTTAGCTGACTTTTTCGGTCACCCCTCCATTGGCCGCCTCAGGAACCAAGGTCCATTTTGGCATTCTGAAACCTCATTGAGATCCTCAGGAGCCGCTCCTCTAGTTATGTCAGCGATGTTTACCTCTCCCGGGATCCACCACCAGTCCTCAAGTGGTCAAGCCTTCTGGATTTCACCAACCCTGTTTGTAAAGAAGGTCTGGTATCCATAACTGTCTTGCTGAATAGCTCCCAACACAGTTTGGCTGTCCAGCAGGTGGAATCAGCGTTCCACTTCCATTCGGCTGTGTTTTTCGATGTATTTTCTGAGCCGGGTTGCAAAGACTGCACCGCAGATCTCTGCCTTGACTGGTTCCCCTTTCTGGTTCAGTGGTGTGAGCTTTGCCTTGGATTCAACCAATCTGACCTGGATGCCTTGCTCGGTTTCCCACCTGAGGTATACCACAGCTCCAAAGCTCTTTTCACTGTCATCGGAGAATGTTATTCCCCAAGGTTTTCCAACCCAGCCAGCTCGGTCAGCTAATCAGCTGGTGATAGTTCGGGGATTTTCCTCTCCTCACCAGGGTGGCAATACACTGCTCCACTTGTCCTCTGGGTGTCATGGTTTCCTTGACTTTTGACTCAATTATAATTTGTAAATAATTAATCGAAATTAATCGCATATAAATTTGACCTGAGAACAGTGAGAAGTAATTTTTTTCACATGGATTTTTAGTATACCATTGAATAATGACTGAATACATAAGCTTAAGCAACAAAATATTGTTTATTTTTGTTCAACCAAGTCCAACAGACCAGTGCAATTTTTGCCATTAAGTGTAGCAATAGCATCTGGTGGACTGTGGGTTGGGTGTGGGTCCTTGGTACTCGGAGTCGTGCTAACGTCCACGCTAGCTGCTATATGTTTTGCATTGAGGTGATACTTGAGGCTCGATGTGCTGCGGTGATATGCAAATTCATTGTTGCATAGCTTGCACACAACCATGCTCTTATCGCGCTCAATCCGTTCATTTCTATAACAAAATTTCCCATCCACAGGGCCAACCAAAGCAGTCTCATCAGCTTCTTCTTCATTCATGTTCACTTTGATTTGTTGTTGTCTGAAGTCATGAACGCTAGTTGGTGCTCCAGTATAATCGGTCCGACTTAAATTCAGTCCAGTGAGAAACATTCCGCGGTGCAAAGTGCGATTAAAATGCGTTCATTTTTTTAACGCGTTCATTTTTGTGTAATTAATTAATCTTAATTAACGTGTTAAAGTCCCGGCCCTAATATATATATATATTGTTCCTGGCACACTCCAATCTCCCTGAAACATCCCTCAAATGTCTTTGAAATCATTCCTGTCAACATGAGATGTCTAGAGGAGCGGTTTACATACTGAACTGTGTGTGTGTGTGTGTGTGTATGTGTGTGTAATTGAAGATAATAGTCAGGTCTTGATGCTGGTTGCTGCAGGCCAGCCATCTCTCTAATGAACTGCATTTGCCTGAAGGAACACTATGGAGCTGTCCATGGTCGTGAAAAGGAAACACTTCAGTGTTCACAATGCAGCCTGGATCTGCGGTGCGCTAATTGTCCCAAGGTAATGCTTCCCCTTTTCAGTTCATCAGTCGGGAGTCAAGGAGAAGGCAGAGTCCACTCATTCAGCTGCAAATGGCTTTTTATGCTCACTTGTTAGTGTCATCAAATTGGCCACCCTCTCATTTGCAACATATTGTCAATGTGAAAATGGCACTGAAGTGCATTGCAGTGGACTAAGCAACACCAGCCAGCAGTTAATACTACACAGTGACTATTAGACACAAATTGACTTAATAATTAATTCAGATGGACTCTATATTGTAAGATGAGAGCAAATATAGGCCTTGCCTGTTTATCTCTGTATTATTACCTTTTTTATTCTTAGACAATGGATCATGGATGGATGGATGTTCTTTCACTGATAAAATACTGTTCAGTATTTTTTTTCCTGTCCGGTGGATATCATTGAGACATAGAGGCAGTGTCTGACAGTAGGCTATTTTGTCCTCCATTTAAACCATACTCCTCCATCAATAATATACATTTCTGTTCAGTGATATTAAGGAATGAGGATGGTGTTGATCTCTATCTTTCTTTATGTCAACAAATCCCATCATCATTGTTTTTGGACCAAACAGTCTGGGGACTCCCTGGAGAGCTGCCCACCAGGGAGGTCCAGAACTACATACCTTCAAGAGCTTTGTTTTCTGGTTGCATCTGCAAGGCCAATAATAACACTGAAGCACCGCTAGCACATATCTGTAGCTCGGAGATTGGTGGCTTCACTACGTTCCACAAACTCCCTGAGCTTTTTTAATGATATAATAATCAATAAGCAACTATGTTACATGCCACATTCATATAAACATAAGCAAAATAGCTGGGTTAGCCTCTGTGTTACAGGGTTAGCCTCTGTGTTACCATGTTAGCCTCTGTGTTACTGGGTTAGCTTTTTTGTTACTGGGTTAGCCTCTGTGTTACTCGGTAAGCCACTGTGTTATTGTGTAAGTGTCTGTGTTACCGGGTTTAGCTTCTTTGTTACTGGGTTAGCCACTCGTTACTGGGTTAGCCTCTCGTTACCTGGTTAGCCTCTCGTTACTGGGTTAGCCTCTGTTACTGGGTAAGCCTCTGTGTTACTGGCTAAGCCTCTGTTACTGGGTTAGCCTCTGTGTTATTACTGCCTTTGTACTGCCTTTTTGCTAATGTTACTTGGTTAGTATCTGTGCTACTGCCATTTTGCTTAGGTTAGCCTACTGGGTAGCATTTGTGCTAATGTTACTGGGTAAGCATTTGTCCTATTGCCTTTGTGCTTCTGTTTTGTTAACTTGCTGAGCAACAGCTCCCATTCTTTGGCTGAGAACGACTTCTGTAGGCCTACTTAACTGTCGAACCATTTGTCCGTGTTTACTTTTTTTTTCCCGTTAAACAATGCTGTCTGCGTTTTGTGCTTTGTGTTTATAAAAACTGCAGTTGCAGATGCTGCAAATGGGAGTTCTTAGAACTATAAAAAAAAGTTCCCCCGCTACAAAAACATCTTGTGTGTAGCAGAGGCTTTATCTTTGATATCAACATGGGACCCAGCAGAGCTCATTGCCTGCACAGCACAAGGCACACACTTGAGTAAAGTGTATCATCAGGGGAAGTCTTTTCCACAGAAGGTCATCTGCTCTGTTGCCCCACAGCAGTGCACTTATGTAGCAGTAAATAGCCATAGCACGAGACAGGCGCCAAAGTCGGGCTGCCATTCTAGGAGCTAATGAGATCTAAAGCAGTGGTAGCGGGGCCACAACGAGCCCTGCGAACACACTCCTGGACACAACACATCCAAGTGGACAGCAGCCGCTCAAGTGGCTAATTGGGAGTGTGGTAATCAGGGAACACAACAAACATCGCACCTACTGTGTATTATCGACCTTGACTCCAATGCCAACACACACAAACACATACATGCTCAGAGGGGGAGAGAAAAACAAAGAGAGGGAGAGGAAAGGCAGACACACTGCATGGAGCCGTGAGGCATCACATTAGCACACACTGGCCTCCATTTTATCTCCTGTGGTCTTTGTCAGTGTTGCCTTTTTACCAGTTGGGAGCTGGTGGAGACGGGGGGGAAATGTGTGTGACGGGTTGGATTAAGAAACACCATGGACTCCGACCTTTTATCTAGAAAGATTGAAAACTGGATACGCCATCGTACCTTCTAATGAAGAGCCAGAAACATGGAGCTCCATTGCTGATTATCACCAGGACCTCTCTGTTATTTGTCTCGCTGCCCTTCAGATTTATCTTAGAACTTAACATGCACATGAAAACAGAAAAGCATAAACAGACATTTTAGCTTGTATTATGTCTAAACCATCTAATGCAGCTGATAACACAATCTTAAACTATTTGAAACTACCACGGGAAAGCCACAAAGTCTCACAATTTCATAAAATAACAAGAAAGCAATTTCTTCACAAATTGCAGTATAAATGCTGGTTTAAATGCATAAGGAAGTGAAGAAGAAGTAATAGTTGACTAGATGGGAATGGTATTAATTAGTCTTCGAAAACGGTCTAATGCTAATCATATCATTTTTTCATTGGTCTAAAATAACACTACAAAAAGACACAGGACAATGAGGTGGTGTTAAGACAAAGCAAACATTAAAGTCCCAGTCGGCAACATTTTTTTTATCATATTCACCGAAGCCGACACTATGCTCCGATAGAACAACATAAATCATCCGGTTTTAGAAGATAGATATATTAATAATATATTCTATTGACATCCTTATTATACCGACAGCAATATATATTGTTGTTTGAAGTTCTTCTGACAAATTTACTTATTAGAAGTCGCTTTGGACAAAAGCGTCTGCTAAAAGCGTTACATGTAAATAATACATATAAAAGTAGTAGTGATAATGATAATAATATATATTAAAAACAATTGTAATGACAATAATGTCAATAAAAATAATTTTAGAAGCTTTTAAGAAAGGGAACAAAAGAAAGAAATGCAATAAGGGATAATTACGGGTGTGTGAATATATGATATAATCCACGTCAATACAAGTAAAGGCAGGCAGAAAGTAAAATAATTTTAAAATGAAAAAAAAAAGAGATAAATGTGTAAAAAAAATATGTCATGTGGGTGATGGGGGTGCTGTGGGTGATGGGGTGCTGTGGACGATGTGGGTGATATAGGTAATGGGGGTTCTGTGGGTCATGTGGGTGATGGGGGTGCTATGGGTGATGGGGGTTCTGTGGGTCATGTGGGTGATGGGGTGCTGTAGGTGATGGGGGTTCTGTGGGTCATGTGGGTGCTATGGGTGTTCTGTGGGTCATGTGGGTGATGGGGTGCTGTGGGTGATGGGGGTTCTGTGGGTCATGTGGGTGATGGGGTGCTTAGGGTGATGGGGTGCTGTGGGTGATGGGGGTTCTGTGGGTGCTATGCACTCTAAAAAAGAATGTCCTGGGTCTACTTAAAAAGGTGTGTTAACTATTTGCATGGATCTTTTTAAGTTGTCCCAACTTCAGTATTATTACGCAACTGTTACTAGCGTATCACTGTTACGCCAACATAAGTCATTAAATACACTGAGAGCTAAATTAAGTTGAATCTACTTAATATTCAGTGGGTACTATTTGAATTTTCACATTGGCTGTACTTAATGTCTGTGTCTACTTACACCATTAAATTAAGTACAATAAACATGATTTTCTTCTATACCCAAAAGCTAAATTAAGTAATACCAACTTGAAATATTAAGTTGTCTTGTCATTCAAATTAAATTGCTTTAACTTAATTTTTGTCTTGTTTTCTACTTAGAAATGCCCATGCAAATAGTTAACATACCTTATTTAGTATTAGTAACTTGATTTACTTAAGTCAGGGGAAATAAAAAAAACAAGAACCACATTTCACAATTCAGCATTTTAATAAACAAATGTTAAGACAGCTTCTTCCAACAGTCTGGTCTCTGTAAAAACCAAGCTATACTTGCCAGTTTAATTGAAACAAAATGCACATGTATCTCAAAACAATTTTGGAGATTGATAAAACAATGTTCAGTGAGCAAATTAACGGCTGAGATAACACTGCATTTCAAACAGTCTTTGATCAACTCAGACCTGGACTCAGGTCATTCTGAAACAATTTGTAAGATGGTTATATTGCAACAACATTGCTAAAAAAACATGGTAAATTACTCTATATTACAGCATTGAAGAGAAAAAGAACATTTTATTGTATTTCGTTTTTGATGAACCTCAAAATCTTAGTCTTTTCAAAAGGTGCTGTAAGTGATATATATTTTTTTAACTGCAAAAAAAGGTGCAAAAAATACCACTGACAGCACCTTTAAAGGATAAGTGCTGTTTTTTTTACGACCTGGACTTATGTGGTGGCATAAAATACAGTCATTTTCTCACCAATATAAATTTGGTGTCACTTTGTAGTCCTTCAGAAGATATTTAGATCCATTCAAGAGCTGCAAATATTTATATAATGGGAGTGAACTGGGCACAGAGAATGCTGCCTTTAAATAAGGCATTATCTGCCCCAAAACTTGTTAATTTCACCAATATTTTGTTATGATCCACTAGTGGTATTCCTACCGCGATGATGTCATTTGTGCATGCGTGGTACGGCGCAGCCAGCTCCAGTCTGTTTGTTTAGCTACACTTCAGAGCTTCATATATCGATCTACAGACCCCGGATGAAGATCACAGGACCCATGGACTCTAATGAGGAATACCACTAGTGGATCGTAACAAAATATTGGTGAAATGAACGGCAGTGACAGACATCTAACCTGCAGCCTGGATGGTAATTTAACCATTATATCATCAAGGCAACATCACTTTACAGTGTGTGAAAAAACAAACAAGTGGAACAGCAGTCCATCACAGTACAAGTGATGGACTTGCGTTGAGAACCACCTTTGATGTTCAGCGACAAGGTTCAAAGATGATTGCCGGCAGCTTCTGCTTAAGAGATGTTACTTTTGGGGTGACCATCTGATTTAAGGAACACTTTTTGAAATACCTCAAAGGTGTACTTCAGCTCTCGGGTAGCTCAGATTGAGGGCATAGATGAGTCCCATCAGCAAAGCACAAGCCCTCGGTACATTCAACCCCTCCACAACTTCTGTCCCCTCGATCACGATAGTTGCACTGGCTGGATCAGATGCTGTGGCACCTTTGATAACTAGGATCTTCATTACTTGACTCTCAAGTTCTCCGATTTGGCCTTCAGCATCCTGGGTGCAAGAATATCAGAACAAAATTTCAGTCTTAATCGTCAAGAGGGGAGAGTAGTGTGCAAGGAGATAAATAGATACATCAGAGGGAAAAGAGTAGTTAGAGAAGAGACACACTGAAAAGAGATGGAGAGAAGGTGAGAAATTATAAAGATAGATCACATGGCATGCTTGGGGGGGAAAAAGTGATTTAGTTTTACCTACCAAATATTTGAAAAGATCCTCCTCCCTTTCCCCGAGATAGACCACTAGGCAGCGGATAGCAACCTCTCTGTGTGTCTCAATTGTGTTGTCCTGATAAAGATTTTTTTTAAGTTTTCAAATCATTGAAGGGTTTCATACAGCATCTCAGGATTAGATTCCCAGAAAAAAAAGAAAAAGCCAAAATGAATGAAATTTTCCTGAAAGAGGTCAAATTTATTTATTTTTAATCATAAATATGGAATCATGTACCTTAAGGTGTTCCATGATGTTCTGGATCTTCATTTTTGCAGCTCCTCCTCTTGACAACACCAATGGCATAAGGCTAGGGTATGCACTGATCCAGATTCTCCATGAAAGTTGACTCCAGATTGGAGGTGGTGATCCTTTTATATTGTTCATTGATCTGTGTGACACACAAACAAGGCAACATGGGATAAGAGTTGTCAGAATTTTACTTTCATTCAGCTGAACTTGCCAACAAAAAAAACAATGAAAAACAAATTAATTTGTTCAGCTCTATGAGGGTGAAATATTTGCCCTTGATTAAGGCAGCTAGGCACAGTGCTAATTCTTTTGGTACAACACCTTCAAAAAGATCATGTAACAAATCAGGTGGGTAACCAGACATTACATCAAAATGTTTGTCTGTCAGTGGACACAGCCGCTTTACTCCATAGCAATGGGACCCACCTGTACTCTGCTGTGCAGTCTGGACATGCACTCTGTGCTCTTCTTTTGTCCTGGGAGGATATGTTCCTGATCGCACTTCACTTTCTTGAAACTGGGATCGTTCTCCAAGACACCACCTGCAGACGTAGGAACTTGAGAAGCTCTCTACGAATCCACCAATCGAATGGGGACCCAAGTTATCTGCAACAACAGAACAGACAGTACCTTTGACTCGTCTGCCTAAAGGAGGAATGTAAAGTCCCTACTCTTCGAGTCTTGCAAGATCTTTGAGCAGTGGCTCCAACACAGTACTATATCCATATTGTTTTATGTCATCAGCTTTGCAGAGAATGGCTAAAAAGATTGAAGTCAGTGAAGATCGGAGCAATGGTGGCACATTAGCAAGAACCCAATAAACAGCAGTGATTTTGTGCTTTTTTCTCGATGTTCCAAGGGGATTGCACACTTCAAATTCATCCACATACATATTGAGAGCAATGGCTCAAATTTCTGCAAAAAATGTATTAGCTTTAAAGTGTGTGCCATCATGAAATGACCTGTACTGGGTTTCAGAGCTGCTTTCTGCCTCTTTTCCACTGTTTATCAAATAGCCCTGGATCTCCTTCTTATTCAAAATCTCAGATAAGGACTTAAGAATAGGTACATACTGGAAGCTTTTTCGCTCTCTAGCATTAAGCACATTCAACGGGTTCCACCACAGAGAAGTTCTCTTTAAAATACATCTTTCTCTTGTAGGCGGTGGACAGAGGGCCATAACTCTTCAATGCTAGGCTGATGGGGTTGAATTCACAGAGATCTGTCACCATCTTAGATATAACTGAATCATCTAGCTGACAATTATGCTTCTCTAAGCATGACTGTAAAATCTCTTTCATGATAGGACCTAAAGCTGAGCCAGAAATAAAGTTTATCTCTTCCACCACCTCATCAGTACACCTGTTGGGCACATTATGCTTTGTAATTTCAGAAAGAGGTGGGCTAGATTTGCTTCAATTAAGTTAGGCAATTCTTTCATTTCTTCATCATAAACCTCTCCTCTCTCAAAATCAGCATCCTCATCAGCAGGATCATCCCCTGCATTTACATGATTCACATACCTGAGTAAAAGCTCGGACTTGAAGTCATCCAAAGAGTGAGGAGTGCGTTTCCGGCTCCTATGAGAGGCAAATGTACCATGAATGTTAGTTTTGAAATGGCAGTTTTCAAAAACACATGTGACAGTTTCTAAACATTGGCAACGTGATGATACAATAAACTTGGAAATGTGTTAGATTATTCAAACAACTAACCTTAGATATCGCTTACCGATTAACCAAAAACAAATAAGTGACACGATGTTAACTAGAGAAACATTAATTAGTTAGCCGTTCGTCACTTTCAGAAAATGGCGGCCCGCCTACGGGCCAATGTGACGGTAGGACCAACCTTGAACAACCTAAAACAAATCTCCGCATATCTCCGATAAATTACATGAGAATATGGCGCTCCCCTCACAGACTTGCACACCTAACACCGAACGTTAAACAGCTACACAGCTCAAACTAATAATGATAATAGCACACATATATTTCGTGTTAAACAATGTTTGCAACAACCTCACTAGAATATTTACCAGGATGGCAACGGATTATATTTCTCACTACTCACCTTTCTGTCGACATTTACCCAGCGCGATCCATAAGTGGAAAAAGTCCCGCGAGATGGCGAATCCAGTCCCGCGAGATGTCAAATCCTCACGTTGACGTTATTTGACTTTGCTTCAAAGTATAGCGTGCGCGCTTTCCAGTATGTGGCCTGATGATCGCTTGTCTGCTGTTCAGAAGCTTCACAATTCAGTCCGGTGTCTTTTTGCACAATAGAATAAAGCGCTAGAGATTCGAAGTTCGAAGCTGAAAGTTTTCTCACTGTGCTTTATGTTGAGTGTATGAACTGGTTTCGCAGGTCGCCGAGGCACGGAGATCGGGATCAGAGCGCACCTGACCACAAAACTTGGCTCAACGGAACAAAAACGGAACACAAAATTAACAGCTGTCTCTCCAACGGCTGAGGGTCAGTGTGTCTGCGCTCTTAGATTTCTCCGCCCGGTCCTCTCACAGGACCCAGCCTACTGCAAGAGACCAGAACCAGGTTACAAGCATGCTTATATAGCTGACTGATTACCTGATCCTGTCCAGCTGTCTGAGCGTCGGCTGAGCCACTCCTCCCTCTCCTCCAGCAGTCTGCGCCTTAACCACACCCCACTGCCACAAACATAAATCATCCGGTTTTAGAAGAAGAAAAAAACGCACCTCTATGTGCACGTAGAGCCTGTTGTTTGTTTTGCAAAAATCGACAGAGCCCGGATTATCCTGTCCAATCAGCATGCAGGGCTGTGTTTGTGCACACACAGAGCCCCTCTCCCCTCGGGTTGTACCAATATCACAGGAGGGAGGCGGAGAGAAGTAGCAACAAGCAACATCGGACCCGCGTTTCAAAGGTGGCGTGATCTAAGGGATTTCAAAGGGCACAAAGTCGAGGGGAAGGAGCTCGGTGGTCGTGGGGGAGGAGCGTGAGAGTTGTAAACATTCAAAATCCCTCGATCAGCCGGACTTGCCGACTGGGACTTTAATGTTGTATTTATGAAGGACTTGTATTGTTATGGAGGAACTGGTCCTGTATGCTCCATGATGGAAAGTCAACAGAGCTGTTGGAGCTGTTGTTTCTATTTTTTAGCTTTTACTTTATCGGCAATGATAAGTTGTGGTTTCTTTCTTTGGACAAATGTACCTATTGTAAGTCGCTTTGGACAAAAGCGTCTGCCAAATGCCCTAAATGTAACTCTGGTAGCCTCCTGGTCCTCCTCCACAAAGGAACAGATACTGGTCCTGGTGCCGGTTGAGATCCTTCTACGACCCTGTCCAGCTCTCCTGGTCCTCCTCCAGTCTCTTGAGACTGTGCTGGGAGATGCAGCAAACCTTCTTGTGACCTCAGGTATGGATGGGGATCCTGGAGGAGCAGGACCACCTGTGAACCTGCTTGGGCTGCAAGTGGGACCTCATGCTCCAAGTAGTGACGAGGGTACTGGTTCACCATCATTGAGCTTCCTGAATGGACACATTGTTTAACTGACCTGGGGTCAGACTGAGATGATGAAGGTTTCCTTCAGTTTTTGAGCAGTGTGTATGATCATATATATTTGTATAATAATATATAATATATATTATATAAAGAAAACCAGGTGTGGCATGTACCAAACCATATTTCAAATAATAAAAATGAAAGTGAGGGAAAAAACCCCCAGAAAAACCTAGGTTACAGTTTCACACATGAAGCATGAGTAAAACATGACGATGATGCATCTGCAGGAATTCAATGGGAGATGTGTCTGTTCAGTCAGATGAACAAGAGGCTGGTACTCAGAGTCCCCATTCGGTTTCTGTCTGCACAATGAGGCGGTGCACGCTCCTACAACGCTGTTCACACAGTTCCACTGTTCAACAGGTGGCAGTAACAAGCCAAGAAATGCAGTAGAGAAGACTGACAGAGTGACAAACACAAAACGTCGAGAAATGCCTTTAAAACATTTTTTGGGGATACATACGCTCTGTTACTAAGCTTCATTGAAAACGTTCCCGTACGTTTGAATTAACAAGAAGACACTGCACGTACCGGGGAGCTGCAGCAGCTTAAGTGATGTCATCTACTTTAATTCATTTAACAAAGCACAATCATTTAAACAAGGTAACAAGTGCCATAAACTTGTGTTCTCTCCACTTGCCACCAGGGGGCAACTCCTCTCTGGTTGTATAGAAGTCTCAGAGAAAATGGTCCTACTTCTCTCTTGATGTATTATCTCAGTAAACATTGTAAACATGAGTTTATGGTCTCAATCTCTAGTTTCAAGTCTTCTTCAATCCAGCATGATTTCATTTCATTTAGTACATTATGGTCCATTTAGAGTCCAACAGACCAGAAAGCAGGGGATGATTTAGGGGGCGGGGCTACCTGCTGCACTACCAATGCAGTTAGCTACTAAGATGACTTCAACACTTAGCTGTAAAGTTGACCTTGAATTATGAAATGTTTGAAACTGAACTGACTGTTGACACACTAAATGAAATTCATTCATCAAGAAGAACAAATAAATCAGTAAATACGTTGTCAGGATTGCTGCGTCACTTCCATGTCTCATATTCTCCCACCCTATGCCGTCCCTCAGATAACCTGTGCAATGGGAAGTTCCACAGACACCTGCAAGACCTGTACGCCCCCCTGGTGGTGCGATATGTGGACCTGATGGAGTCCTCCATTGCTCAGTCCATTCACAGAGGCTTTGAAAGGGAATCCTGGGAACCTGTCAAGTAAGGATGCCTACATTACTTCACCGTTACGTATGTGTTGTGTATTATCAAAGCCTTTTGTCCGTCACCATTTGGATGTAGGAGCAAGGAGGCATTAGATGACTGATAGATGACGGAGGCAGTTTATGTTTGGACAAAAATATGGCCCATTACACACAATTCTTTCAAATGTGCTGGAAACAAAGGTAAAAGAATAATTATGAATACATCAACATAAGTCAAAAGGGACTGGCAACAGGAGACAGACTACACTGGGTTCCAATATACAAGGACTTATGACTAAAGACTCAAGTCACACACAGACACAGGAAGTATGTGTCTTGAAGGGAAATGTGACTTCAGCACATCTTCAATTTGCTGCTTTGATGTAGAATCTGTTTCCTGTCCTCTGTTATTCCATTTCTCTCCACAGGAGCAGAACACATGTAATCAGTGTTAACCTCCCACCAATGGCCAGCTTCTCTCCACCAAACTGGATGACGGCTAATAGTGACTCAGAGTGTGTATCAGCCTTGTTCAGCCTGAGACACACAACCATGTCCTTGGCATGGATGTGGCATCTTTTGCACATCCCAAAGATTCATCTTTCATTCTGCAATGAATGTAGAATCCTTGTAATACTATATAGTTCATTGTGTGAAAGAGTTGAATATATATATATATATATATATATATATATATATATATATATATATATATATACACACACACAACACCCTTTTCATTTAGTGGTTTGAGCAATTTATCATTATTTATTAGTCAAAACGTGTATTAGCCATGGATTCTCTATTAATATGGATGTGCCATCATTAAAATCTCTCTGCAAACTTGACACATCATCTATAGCACTTTGAAAACTTAAGTGAAACACGCCAACAAGGGGGATGAGAGGTGTGAACTCGTTCATGCGGTGCAGCTTCCTGCAGAGTGTGACGCCGTCACCGCACCGCATCATATTCATATTCCCTCATCAGGAAACACACACTCCAAACCAGCAGCACTCCCCCCTCTCGTTGTAAGAAATGATGAGAGATGCATTCAGTCTTAATCTTTGTAACTTATTCACACAGAAATGCTGGTAGACGCGTCTCATCTCACTTCCGAGATCGGTAGAGTTGTAAGAAAAGTGGCTCTTCAAAAGGAGCAGATTAACACTAAAGCATGCACATGGCTGCAGCACTCTGCTGCCAACGTGGAGGTCCTACTCAGACCCAGAGCCACATTCATGCCAACGCTGCAGCATGGTGGTGGTGTGGACGGACGGAGAAGGCAGTGACATGGAATCCCAACAGTTCCACTCCCACAAATGTATTTCTATGTATCCGACTGGGAAGATGCAAACGCATAACTGCCTTCGGGGACAAGACGTGTTTCCAGCTAGCAGGCGTGTGGTTTGATTTCTTTGTCTATTCTGTGTAAATGTTGGACAAAGAAGCCACAGGGACGGTTACAAGTCCACATTAAACTGTGTGAACGAATAACATAATAAGCCACAACCAAAACAATTTTTGGGAAAAACAAACGTATGTGTTTATTTTGCATTTAGGTTGGACAATTCAAACTTCCCGAGAATCACAACGTGAGACATAGTTTGTTAACATAATATATATATATATATATATATATATATATATATATATATACCGCTCAAACCATCAAATAAAAGATCAACAATGCATACAAATTAAATGGCCCAAAGTTAACAAAGGAAATATTTCGATTACAGCGAGTCAGCCAGCGTCTGCCACAGCGAGGGCGAGAGAGAGAGAGAGCCATCTTGGTTCAGCAGGCTGTTATACCGGGGCCGGCCCCAGCCAATCAGTCGCTCCGCCTACTGGGGACATGGAGAGACAGCAGGCAAAAGGAAACATAGGAAAACAAGGACACAAAACTGTAACACCCCGTAACAAGGACACAAAACTGTAAATTTTTTCATGTTGCTCAACACTTGACAAGACTTTGTTTTGAGTTGAAGGATCTGGGTGAGGAGATTATCTTGCATCTTTTTAAATCTTCCAATCCAAGCTTTCCCCCAGTTCCCTGATGCTCGATCACCCCGGCTTCTCTCCACCTGCTGTGGGGGCCTTGTGTTTTCTCCATGACTGTGGTTCAGTCTGCTGGGTCTGGGCTGGGTTTACAGCCGCTGAAGGAAGGTAGTGATACTTTTAATGAGCCGGTCAGAGGTCAGAAGGTCCCAGCAGCTGTACTACTGTTCATCCTGGTCCTGCAGTCCTCCACCTCTTGTCCCAGCCCACATTAACAAACCGAGGGTCCCCACCAGTCCTGGGAAACATGTACATTAATTACGGAATTTCGCAAAAAGTAAAAATGTCCTGAAAATGAATACATTTGATTTTTAGAACGTTTTATAGTACATGAAGGTGTCCTTGATCGACAGAAACACACTGAACATGACTTCTTCTAGTGGCAGAGTGGGAACCCTGAATGGATCTTCTTTCTCTTTTTATTAACTGTAGATGAAATACACATTGCAATATGCATGCAATCTTTATGATGTTACATGTCAGTGTGTTCTCGAACACAGGACAAAGATTTGTACTCCACAGACACATTTTAAACACATTACCCCTCAAACAAACGGCTGTCACATGAATGCGTTAGTAGGAATATTCGCATGATAAAAATGTATAATAACAGTCAAAGGAGGGAAGCACAATAAACAATAAACTAACAATATAGTAAATCCATATGACAGAAATGATCCAAGAGAGCAGTGACAGCAGTAATGGCAGACAAAATAATTATTAGAACATGATTTCCACTTAAGAGTACAGCAACAGTGGGTAATAATAACAACAAATTCTATTATTACAAATATTACTGTATACTTTTAATAATTAATTAATAACTGACTTAACTTTCCCGATTACAAACGTTTGTATTAAAGTAGTAGTTTTTTTACAGTGTGGTGTTAATAGTTTGCCTTCGTAGTAAAGATCTGAATCCTTCCACCATCACTGTTATTTTGATGGTGATTTTCCGTCAACACGCGGAACCAAACAGGAAATTTTACGCTCATCTTTTGTCATGAACTCTCCTTTAGAATGGAGATATGACAATGTTTAGTTTTGGATTTGCAGCAGTTTATTGACACTTCAAACCCATCTCGGAGGAAAAGACTTGAATGTGTTTGTGTTTGCTTCCTGGAACGTAGTAAACTATCTCCAACGTTCTTCCTCAGCAGCCTGGTTGATGCATGGACAGCATTTCATTGTGCAGCAACATCCGTGTTCATCCTCCCAAACCCTTTTCTAAAAGCTCCCCGTGTTGTTGGTCCTGCAGCAACGGCTCGGGTACGTCGGAGGATCTCTTCTGGAAGCTGGACGCTCTGCAGACCTTCATAAGAGACCTGCATTGGCCAGAGGAGGAGTTTGGCAAACACCTGGAGACCCGACTGAAGCTGATGTCCAGTGACATGATTGAGTCATGTGTAAAACGGTAAAACATGGTTTCAAGTTAATAGAAATTTTGGTATTTATGGTGGTTGGTTTCATAAATATGAGCAGAAACACACAACGTTGTCAAACGGTCATAAGTTAAAAGAATAATGTAGCAACATAATGTTACAACAGTAACAATTTACCATACATGAATAAATAACATCTGCCCTCAGCAGAGTTTCTTTTGTAACGTTACATAAAAAGATTAAAGTCAGCGTTTATTTTGTTTAAACATGGGACTCCAATGTCTCCAGGGTAAAAGTCCTTTCCTCTTTCTCGCTGGTTGCAAGTTCAACGCAGCTTTCAGTAACAGATGGTAATATAATTTACTTGAGCTGCCTGAATGCAATGCATCTTTGTGCGTTTGATTTGTAGGAACAGAGAATGCAACATTTGTGTCCTGATGGGCTGAGGTAAAATACTGAGGTAGAATACGGATGTAGATTACTGAGGTAGAATATGGAGGTAGAATACTGAGTTTGAATAAAGAGGTAGAATACTGAGGTATAATACAGACGTAGAATACTGAGATAGAATACTGGGGTAGAATATGAAGGTAGAATACTGAGGTAGAATATGGAGGTAGAAAACTGAGGTAGAATACAGAGGTGGAATACTGAGGTAGAATACTGAGACTCTGGAGGAATACAACTGAATATAGTACTCATGACACAGTATGTCTTAAGTCCTTCCTCTCCTCAAAAGGACACGAGCAGCGTTTGAGGCCAAGCTGCAGAAGAGCAGCCGGGCCACAGAATTCCGGGTGCCACAGTCCATCTGCACCATGTTCAACGTGATGGTGGACGCCAAGGTCCAGTCAGCCAAGCTGTGTGCCATGGACCTGGGGCAGGAGGTAGGACCTGGCTCAGAGAGACAACCATTGTATCTAATTTCTAACTTTAAAGTCCAGTTAACGGTAAAATGCCTTCCCCAGTCATGTTTCAAAATGAATGTCTTCATCTTCATACTGTCGGCTCACAGCAAGAGGGGCCTTGGTTCCAGTCTGCATTCCAGTTTGTATGTTCTCCCCATGTCAGTGTGGGTTCTCCGGGTTCCTCCCACAGTCCAAAGACATGCTGGATGGGGATAGGTTCATTTATGACTTTAAATGTCCCATAGGTGTGGATGTGAGTGTGAATGGTTGTCTGTCTCCATGGCTGCGGTGGAATAGTCTATTTTGCTTAGGAAGGTTCTTTAGAAGTGACCCGCAAGTAAACAAGTGGCCGCCATGATAAGAGCTCCAATGCTCACGGTGGGGTAGTGGGTAGCACTGTTGCCTCACAGCTGTCGCCTCACAGCTGTCCCACAGTCCAAAGACATGCAAGATGGGGATAGGTTAATTGATGACTCGTAGGTGTGAATGTGAGCGTGAATGGTTGTCTGTCTCTACATGTTGGCCCTGTGATAGACTGGCGACCTGTCTAGGGTGTACCCTGCCTTCGCCCAATGACAGCTGGGAATTGGCTCCAGCCCCCCCGTGACCCTGAATACAGGATAAGCAGTAGACAATGGATGGATGGATGGATGGATGGAGCTCCAATGCTTCCTTTCAGATCTCCTTTAGCACGGACCTTCCTTTACCAAAGGAAAGGAGATTATGCCGACCCACAATCCCTTGCGAGAGTGACGCGCACCTCAGTCGTTCATGAAATCAAACAGTATGCCTTTTTGCATATTTAACAATGACTTTCATGCAGACATATAGTAATTGGAATTGTGTTGATGAATGTGTGTGGACAGTGATAATAATTGAATGACATTTATTATTTATTTATTTCAATCATGTTACAAAGTTTACATGTTTAAAAAAAATGAAACTAAAACAACAAATGAAATAAAATGTAAATACAGCAAACTGTTAAACAATGAATTATTGATTATGAACAACATTCATAATCAACAAATATTAAATCTCCAAAAAGGAGTGAAACAGATCTTATCCCTTCTCCAAACAATGCATAACTTAATTTCTCATGACTGGAAGCCTAGATTCCTCTTTTTAATGTCAGTTCCAACCTTGAAAGATAAATCATATTCGTGACCTGACTGTCCATATTTATGAGATAATCCTTTCTATGGCGATGACATTTACATGTTCCAGCAGTATAAATTGGAGAGTTGGTTCAATAAAAAGAAGCATCAGTTAAACAAGCACTATAGGCCTATAATAAATAATGAACAGGTAATCCTATAGCAACATATGACTTAAAGGTAAAATCCACATTATTACAGCTGCTTATAAAACCAACAACAGGGGAGAAGTGGACGATGCACTTTTTGTAGTCCATTATTGTAGTTTCTCCAGCACAGACACATGTCAATCACCGGTGTCGATCATCAGCTGTCAATCAGCAGCAGCATTATAATGACGTAGCTTAGTGAAAGTCCGGTCGGATTCTCTGAGCACCGCGGTCATCTTTTCCTAAATCCTTTTGAGTTCTTCTCCTTTCCTTAACCCTGTGACGTTTTCCCCAGAGGTCAAGGAAAAGACATTTGGACCTCATATTTTGACTATTCAACCGCAACCTTGGTGTCAGACCTGTGGTAGTCTGGTTACTCGTCCAGGTGGACTTGCCTTCACCCAGTGTCAGTTGGGACCCGGCCCCGGACCCTGAACAGGATAAGAAATGGTTGATAGTGGATGGATAATCATTGATTCATATTTGTATATCTCAACCAATCTTTTTTTCTTCCTGGAAAATAAAATATGATTAATCCTTCCATACATTAGTACCAAACAAAATTCAACCAATAATATGATGACATCTATTCATTAATCAATCAGAGCTACAGAAGGTGGTGAGCTAATTCGGGCTCCTCTAGTCTGCATGCCGAAGTGTCCTTGGGCAAGAACCCCTAATTGCCCCCGAAGGCTAAACAATCAGTTTGTGAATGTGTGTGAACGTGAATGTGTAGCTCCTGATGGGCTCCTCTGCCATCAGTGTGTGAATGTGTGTGAATGGGTAAAAGAGACTGAATGTAGTGTGAAGTGCCTTGAGAAGCTAGTTAGCTAGAAAATTGCTATAGAAATGTAGGTCCATTTACCCATCTTTTTAACCATCAAATCAAAATCCTCCCGAGCGTGCGTCCTGCCTCCTGTTTCTGGCAAAGAGTCTCAGCTGGACTTTCAAGCACACTTTCACTGTTTGAATCAATCTTTTCAAGATCACATGTGATCGTGTGTCTCTGTTGTATGACGGCATGTTTGGACCATCGTAGGGGGGAGAACAGAGCCGAGAGAGGGGGGCAATATTCAGAGAAAGAAGTAGCATATTTATGAAATTATAAAGTGGCAAATTTACAAGAAAATTGGGAAGTTTGCTAGCTACCCTGACTGTGAACTCTTAATTTCTACTTTTTTTCCTCCTAAATTTGCCACTTTATAATCTCCTAAATTTGCTACCCTTTTCATAGTATATATATATATATACAGGGGTGGACTGGGACAAAAATTTGGCCCTGGACTTTTTGGTCCAGACCGGCCCACTACAATCCGCGCGCAGATATCGCCCCGTTGATGTACAAACACATAAGTTCTTAATAACACCACTATACTAAACAATATCCCTTTATATTCTGAAGCCTTGAATAAAATAAATGATAACTACGCATTGTGTTGCTCACTTGCTCTTAAGAAGGATACTGGAGAAAGGATTTAAGATTCAAGAGTGTTTATTTATCACTCACTCATACAGGTACAAGCAGTGAATCATGACATTGGCAGGCTGGCAGCCAGGTACTGCAGGTCACTCAGAAACCACACACAAATAGAGAGCCCTGTGAAAGACAGACAACAAAAGATGTATACACTATGTTAGTGATAGTACAGCTCAACATAATGTATAGACAATGAAGCATGACATAAGAGGAAATACTTGTAATTTGTGTACTGCATCATGAGTATGTATGCAGATGTTTTACTGTAATATAGTTAATCAGTGTTTTATTAATTTGAACTGTATGTTAAACTGTTGAAGGACAATAAACCATAAACACTGACTGAAAAAAATATGTAAAGCATACATATTTGTCAAGTTGTAAACACTTTAACTCTGGTGACCTGATTTGGGGGATGTCATTATAGGTGAATATGGTTATTGTTTTCCAATACTCTAGATAACTAGATTTAGTTGTAACACACCACACCATCCAGAGTTTGCTATTTATTATGTCAAGTAAAGTTCATAGACAGTTAAGCAACCGTTCTGAACTATTTATTTTAATGAATGTTTATCCACACTATTCTGGAAGGCACCTACCTGCTACCTCCTTCACATGGAGTCTCTTCTTCCTCAACATTTCTTTCAGCCTCCTCCTGCACCATAAGGGCAGTGATGGGAGCCTCACTCTCTTCAGCCTCTCTGTCACTGTCAGACTCACGTGAAGGACACGGACCTGCTCCGGTGCTGCTAGCTCCGGCCAGGCCGGCCCCTGCTGCAAACATCTGCGTGATAGTTAAACTTTTAGCAGCCTGTGCTGCTAGAGCTTTTCTTTTCTTTTCCTACAATTTTTCTGCACCGCCTTTGCGTTTTTTACTTTCCTTCTCCATTTTTGTTTTTCGTGTGGTGTTATGTTGTTGTTGTTTTTTTCTCTCGCGCCGTCTCTCATCATCGACTCCTCATCATTAAAAGTGATTGGACGAGGGGGGGTCTAGAACATGCGTGGGTGGGACTCCTGGGCCTCTAAAGCCTCTCATAGGGCCATTCTGTAGACAGACAAGCCACCGGGCCAATCATCACCTCTCACCTCTCTGTCTGCAGCTGATCACTGTGGGCCGAGCTGGTGCACGTCTCTCTCCCCGGGCCGCCCGGGAGAGTTACACTAGTTATCAAAGCAAGGCGAGGCATGGCAAAAAAATAAATAAATTAAATAAATAAATTAAAAAAACGGCCGTCCATCGGCCCATTAGTGACCGGCCCACCGGGAAAAGTCCCGGTACTCCCGATGGCCAATCCACCCCTGTATATATATATATATATATATATATATATATATATATATATATATATATATATATATATATATATATATGACCAGCCCAGGCAAAACCAGGAACAAGTCGACCTCGGGGCATTTTGAGTTATTCGCCTTGAATGAATGGACTTTATTTGCGCCTTGCGCCGAGAGTAGACCAGGTTGGAGCTGACGGGCTTTCAGCGCAGTCTCGGCGAGGCTTTTTGCCACGAAACTCCGCTACGCCAAGCTGAATCTGTGACGCCTCCCCACACCCATCTTGGCGCAGGCGATCCACCAAACTGCCAAACTGACCGTGCGCAAGGCTGCGCGGGTCGAAACTTACATTACGCCGGCTCCGCCACCCTCCACCGCCCTGCGCTGCGCCACGAAACTAGTAATTTACTGTTAAATCAGATTAGAGCATGACACGGGAGTGGATTTTCACTCCCGTCCCATCCCACTCCCAGAGAAAAAATCCCATCCCATCCCAATCCCGGGCCGGAGTAAAAAAAAAATCCCATCCCGTCCCACTCCTGTAGAATGACTCCCGCTCCCATCCCGCTCCCACTCAAAATTACTCCCACTCCCATCCAACTCCGTTTTTTTTTTTTTTTCATCACATTCAACTCGCATGAATCTATGCAATATTTGCGACTTCCCAATAAAGTCAGTTAATCTCACCGACGGATCATTGTGTCGGACTTTAGTCTGTAGCTCTCGCTTCCCGGCTTCATCGCCTCTACTTCCCTCCGCGCATTAAACTTCCGGTAGTGGCCGGCCCGGCCGGAAGTCAAAGCACTGTTGGATGTGTAGTTCTTTTGACTTGCTGAAGCAAGTCAAAATAGTTTTGGCTCACTGAAAGGTGACTACAAAAATGGACGTGTCTGTCCTTTTGGTTGTTTAACACGGCTGAAAATCATCATCTATTAATGGCGTTCCCGCTCCTGCCCGCTCCCGTTGATTTTTATTCCCATCCCGTCCCAATCACGGGATTAATAAAACTTTGAATTCCCGAAAAATGTCATGCTCTAAATCAGATGCCCACATTACGAGCCAAAAACCTCCCATTACAGCTTAGTTTCGATGTGCATATAATTTTAAAACGACAGTACTGAGCTAGCTTAGCTAGTAGATAACTTGGATGTTAATGGAAACTCACCCCATAATAAACTGAAAAGTATTCCTGCAGACTTCGTTGGCTCCGATGAAATAAGAGGTCCAGGCAGACTTTTTGGTGGATGCAGTCATCTCCGACGTAACTACTGTATGTCCGTTTGCTCTCTTTCGGCAGTTAAAGAATCCATCCGTATGCTGTACATAAGCTCTTGAGAACGTTTGTCTCTACATGAATGTCTTCCAAGGAGAGAGTTCTCCTTTCTTCTTCCATAGCATTTGCAGTCAAAGTTACAGATTTCCTCCATTTCGCTGTCTTTATCCCGTTGAAATGTAACCATAGATATAGCGTCTGATATCTTCCGCTCCAGCTCCTCCGCTGCTAGGGACACGGGCGCTGAACAAGTAGCCATGTGTCATGATCTCAACTTGCATATTCTGCAAAAAAACGAAAATCACTCATTTTGAAAAAAAAAAGAAGCTTATTTCGTCGTTTACGCGAATTCGTCCCACCCGACTTGTTGCTGGTTTTGCCGTGGCAGGTCACATATCTCTATATATATATATATCTATATGTGTATATATATATATATATATATATACTGCAATCGCCCCAACACACTGTGAACAGCCTCGGCAGATGAAAGTCATTTTCAGTTTATTTTCTCTCTCTGCTATTTCCTGTTTTTATTCTTTCTGTATGTTTTATTTCTGTTGCTGTCTTCACATCATTTTGATTTCATGTCACCTCTATCTTCTCCTTATCCACTGCCTGTTCCTCTCCCCCTCTCTGTCTTGTGAAAGTTTGTCAGAGACTCGGTAAGTGCGGCTATGAATTCAATTGAATTCTCACCCTCTGCTTCCCAAATGTATAATTAGTCATCAGTTTTCCCTGTCGTCGTCCTCCACTTGAATTGTTTGGATTTCATTAGCATATGTGTAGATAGCATTGAATATACATGGGGTGGAAGTGAGAGATCTCGTATTTCGCAGAATCCCGAGACTGATACCAATTGCTGACAATGAATTAATTATTGCTATTATTGCCGTCGCTGTTCTTCCTTGCAGTGATGCTGCTCCGAGTTTCCACGATAGCCATTCTTGAGCAGGAGTAATCATAGGAGGACCAGGAGGCTCTTTAAAACACTTCTAAAGCACTTCATTCATTAACATCCCACTAAAAATGTTAAAAAGTACATAAATAGTGTCATTTATCAAAAATGACCTGAGCAAATTCATACATTAATCATTTAATTTGAGTTAGATTATTTTATAAAAAATAATGTTTTAAAAGGAAATTTTTTTTAAAAGAATACATTCACAGACATCAATTTATAATATTGAATGTTGTGCTTCGGTGTCATGTGTTTGTTCACCTTTAATGATTTTTGATCTCACTGCGGTTTTGTTCACTACATTCACTTTAATGAGAGCTTTGAAGGCCGAGGTGTCAGCGAATGAAACACCATGTTAAAGGTATCATCGTGTAGGAATCAGTCTCAACGCCTCAGTCCTTCTGTTATCTGACTGTCAGTGTGAATAATACTGTGTATACACGTGTTTATATGTCAGCCTCAATCAGATGAGAAGTTTGGTATGAACCCATTTCCCTGCTAGTGGGGCAGCTTAGCTAGAAATTATATAAGGATTGTGCATTTTATGATAAAAGCGTCAAATTTGGTACACTTGTAGCCAAAGACAGAACAAAATTAGATGTGGAGGCACAACAAATTTTCAATATGGTGGCCATTTTCAAGATGGCCGCCAGTGACCGCCGGTTTTGAGATTAAATTTCACATTAACAATGGATAATAGGTGATAGAAACATGACATTTGGTAGAATTATAGCCAGAGAAATGGGGAACATGTAGAGGGATCAAGACTTTTCAATATGGTGGCCACCAGTGACAACTGTGTTTAGATCAAATTGCATATAGACAATGGATAATAAGAGATAGAAGCATCACATTTGGTAGTTATGCTCAAAGACACAAAGGAAAAACAATAGAGAGCAGTTTACCAAGGAGGACATGTGTGGGGTCAGATGCTGGTACCTACACCAGAACTACCTTCACCATGTAAATGGGGCTGGTCAAAGACATCTGAGGGTTATTATGCACCCTTCTGGACATGCCTGCAGGATGCAAGCCAGTCCAGCTATGAACTTGTCTCCTGTCAATGTAAGAAGGGTTGTGTTTGGCAGTGCAGGTGCAAAAAATCTGCCTTAGAATGCACAGCTCTCTGTTACTGTGACGGAGGGAGTGGGAGTGCTAAATAGACTTTACCGTATGGGGTCAGTTCAGTCTCATTAATAATGAATGCACAGAGAAGGATTCACAAATGTATTTTGTGATTTATATATAAATGACTCTCTTCTCACAAATACATTTAGTTTTAAATAAATGTAATATAAATCCATAAATATATGAATTAAAAAAATATTTGCAATTTTCATCAAAAATGTATTTGTATGTTGTTACATTTACAAACTGTTAAACTTGAATTTACGAGACGCTTTTCATTTGTGAACTTGTTTGCATTTGTTCGTGAACTGGTTTGTATTTGTTTGTGGATTTTTGAGACTCCCCTGACGTGGCTGGATTCACAAATGCAATTAACAACAGGTAAGCTTTAGCAAGCAAATAACCGATACAGTTATGTTTTCTGATGTTAGTAGGATCATATTATGCTAGGTAAGTTAGCTTAAGATCCGTTGTCTAAAAGCATAATGGCTAACTAGTTAGCTAACGCAAATGCGCAAAATGCGCAGAGAAAAAGCTTTGCCATGGTGAGGTACCCCTCGTGGGAATGCAGTCATGTGATTGGCTGAAAACGAGGGAGGCATCTGATTGGCTACAGAAAGTGCATTTGTGAATCCAGCCACGTCAGGAGAGTCTCAAAAATCCACAAACAAATACAGACCAGTTCACAAACAAATGCAAACAAGTTCACAAATGAAAAGCGTCTTGTAAATTCAAGTTTAACAGTTTGTATATAAATGTAACAACAAACAAATACATTTTTGATGAAAATTGCACAAAAAAAATGTAATTCATATAATTATGGATTTATATTACATTAATTTAAAACGAAATGTAGGAGAGAAGAGAGTCATTTATATATAAATCACAAAATACATTTGTGAATCCTTCTCTGTGCATTCATTATTAATGAGACTGAACTGACCCCATATTACCGTGCTGGACCTACTTAGACTATCACATATTTTGAGTCTTGAATTGAAGCTTCTGAGCAATTCTGATTTTTGATTTACTTCAGATCCAGAAAAATATAACGACACAAAGATCATCCAAATCAGAGGAATCTATGCAACTTTATTGCAACTACCATTTTTTGCTCGTCGGCTGCCATCTTGGTCACAATCTTGAAAAAAAATTATAATCTAAATGATAGTTCCCAAGTCCAATGCAGATAAATCCATATCCTTGATATATAATCAACATCACATGATATCCATCATTAATATGAAAATTGATCTAAAAGCAGTTGTCACTGGCAGCCAATTTGGAAAATGACCGCCATATTGATCATTTACGCCTGGTTCACACCGGACGCGGAAGCGCCGCGAATGGACGCGTAGCGGAGCCCGCTTCCATTCGGCGCCCCTGTTAAGCGATAGTGTCATTCACACCAGACGCGGAGTGCCGCGAATAGGCGCGGCCCTCCGCGATTGACAAACGCGATCATATATGTGTATCTAAACTCGCACTGGGAAACAGGAAGAGACAATACATTTAATAAATGTGAAGAGTAGATAAAAAAAATATGTGTATTTCAACGGTATATCTGCACTACTACCGTCTACTACCATACACACTCTCTCTGTCTGTGTGTGTGTGTCCCTCTCTCTCTCTCGGTCTCTTTCTCTCTCTCAACGGATAAATACAAGAAGTGTACAAACCTCTTGGTTACAGAAACATGGCGTATTAATTTTATGGGGTTTAATGGAAAAAAATAGCTCTGAAGGAACAACAGCTGAGCAGAAGCACTTGTCGACCGCCGCGGAGAAATACGTGTCTGGTCTGGTCTGGTTTTCTGAAGACGTGAAATAGAATTGAATTGATATGTCATGTGCAACCTGTACGTCTGGTATGTTTAGCCTAGCTTAGGATAAAGACACCATGTGCAGAATATCACTGACAGGCTTTGTGCTAAGCGAGGCTAACATGCTACATCCATGTATGTCCTGGACACAGAGAGGAGACTGAGCTTCTCTTATGAGCTTGACTAAGATTTAAAAAAAAAAAAAAAAAGCGTATTTCACAAAAACATCAGGGTGTGATTCCAGTTGACTTTAACATTAGCGTTTGCTAACATGGGGTTAGTACTGCTTGTCTTAATGAACATCATGGTAAAAATGTGATCATGTGCTCAGTAGTCATATAGATCTCTGCTTTGCAGCTCATCAGCAACATGTTAAGATGATGTTTTAAGTATTAAAGCCAAATGTGGTACAGCTCTAGTTTAGAACAAACAGATGATGATGAGAATATCTTTGTGTTTTCCTTCCTCTGTAGAGACAGTACCATTCACAAATTGATGATCTAATCGAAGAGACGGTGAAGGAGATGATAACTCTGCTTGTAGCAAAGGTAGGAGGAGGAGGAGGCAACCTGAGCCCTTGACTACGAAGCCAGTTCAACATACCAGGGTATCTTCCAGTTATCTAGCTTAAGGAACCCTATCAAAGGCAATCAGAGATAAGCGGTGACACAAAGTTGGTTATCAACTCTGTAAGTCAACCAGGGTTTCCCTTTCCAGCTATGAGCGTGTGCACATGAAAGAGGCGGGGTTTGCAGCATTTGACCAATCACAAACATGGATCAGTCTACGGGGCAGCGGAGCGGCATATTTCACGAACGAGTAGCAAACCATAATCTTACAGAAAACTTACAGAAATACGAAGATGTTAATATAATACAAGTAAAAACCAACAGTTTCGTCTGCCAAATGTGTGAATGCGTAACTTAATATCACATCATCATAAGGCTCTACTAGATTTGACAGATTAAGTTCATGTGTTAGATGCACTGATAGCTCAGTGGTAGAGTTACCGCCCCATGTACTGAGGCTCCCTGCAGTGATCCTCGGTTCGAATCTGCCCTGCGGCCTTATCTTAAAGCATCTCGTCCCTTTCTCTCGCCCCTTTCACTCTCACACTGTCCTCCCGCAATAAGGTAAAAAAAAAAAATAATTTTAACAAAATAAATGTTTGCTTGGATGTATTCTTATGGCGTGGTCTATGACAATATCAACCTCATTCTTTCAGCTGCAATCCCGGCGGTGTAAAAGATAAAATAAATATAAATACATAATTCAAAGTGGTAAGTAGATTGGGGTGTCTGGTGGCGCAGTGGTTAGGGCAGCCGCCCCATGTACAGAGGCTCAACGTCCTTGACATGGTGGTCCCGGGTTCGACTCCTATTATCCTATACATATTTCCTGCATGTCATCTCCCTCTTTCCTCTCTCCCTGTTTCCACACTGTCTGAAAAAATTAATAAAAAGGCTTGAAAGGCGCTCTAGCCAAAAGTATTTTAAATTATTTTTTTAAATAATCTTTAAAAAAAAAAGTGGTGAGTAGACTGTACGCTGACGCAGAAAAGTCATTCCCTCCAATGAGAATCTGTATCTCTCAGAAAAAAAAGGGTTTTGCCGGTCTCTGAACACTCATTATCCTAAGAGACCCGATCCACGATCCACAAGCTTCTTCTTTTTTTTTTTTTTTTATCCGCGCAACGAGCTCCACGGGATCTTTTACAAATTCTGATGCCATTTTCCAAGAGAGCTGATTGGTCAGTAGGCGGTGAATTTCTTCACGTTGATCTCTTATCAGGAACATAACCTGCTCCGGAGCAGGTTAGCTCTGCAGCTAGTTACCATGGCGATCTACCCCGGTAAGAAATGAACCAGCATCGTAGGGCGGAACACCCAGAGGTAACCCTGAAGTTACCTCACTAAGCCCAAATCCTGCTTCATAGACCAGGGGCCTGTACTAGGAAGCAGGATTTGGGGGCTGGGAGACTACATGGGGCGGCAACTCTACCACTGAGCTATCAGCGCACATAATGTGTTTAATCAATCAGATCTAGTAGTGCCCTTATGATGAGGCAGTCATATTGTACGACTATTAATACTATTCACACTAATTCACACAGTCGGTTTTTGCCAGCTGTCCTTCCTGCATTTGGCAGATGAAACTGTTGCTTTTTACCTGTATTATATTAACTTCTTCGTATTTCTGTAAGATTATGGTTCGCACCTCGTACGTGAAATATGCTGCCCGTAGACTGATCCATGTTTGTGATTGGTCAAATGCTGCAAACGCCGCCTCTTTCATGTGCACGCGCTCATAGCTCGACAGGGAAACCTTGGGTTGACTTAACGAGTTGATAACCAGCTTTGTGTGACCGCTTATCTCCGATTGCCTTTGTAAGGGTTACTTAAGCTGGATAACTGAAAGATACCCTGGTATGTTGAACTCGCTGAGGAGTATGGGCCCCAGGCCTCAGGCTTGCCACTGGGTAATGAATTAATGACTTAAGACAACCACAAAGAGACTCAAAACGACCACACAGAGACTCAGAACAACCACACATACTAAAAACAACCACAAATAGACTCAAAACAACCACACAGAGACTCAACAACTACAATGAGACTCAAAACAACCACAAAGAGACTCAATCTTTAGACAGCGAGCTTCAGAGGAGTTTAGGCCCAAGTACAATAACCTCCGTTTTATCTGAGTTTAACAGGTCATCCAGGATTTTATGTCATCAACACATTTGGTTTCTTCAGGCTTGATTGATAGATATAATTGAGTATCATCTGCATAACAGTGGAAGTTTATAGAGTGTCTTCTAATGATATTGCCTAAAGGAGGCATATATTGAAAATAATTGGTCTGAGCCAGGGTTGGAATTTTGTCATTTTAGGGGCAAGGACATTTGGCCTTCACTTTCCTTTTTTTTTAGGGGCACCAAGGCAACATGACAGGGCACAAAGGCCATTGAGTAAAATTAGATGGTTTTACCTTTCAGATTAATACCATCAACCACCAACATCCTAATTCATAACAAAACATGAATTATGTATGAAAATATTTCTAATACCAATATCAAGTTAATGTTACATTGGATTTTTAAAAATAATATCTTACAAAGGAGTTACTACTTGAAAGAAAAAACATTCTGTATGAAATCTTTATATATAAAGATGCACGAGCACATACACGGGTAGAAACAATGGGGACATGACGGCCTTTGCCGTATTTAAGATACTAAACACAACTCCACAACTGGTGCTTAAGTAGATAACTTATACCTCCTGACATTTGATTGCAGTTTTTTTGTGAGGCTGCTTAATTTCCAGAAGTAAAGAGATTTTTTCTTCTTCGCTTCTTTCTCAGTTTGTGGTCATCCTAGAGAGTGTGTTAGCCAAACTCTCCAGGTATGATGAGGGAACGCTCTTCTCCTCCTTCCTATCTTTCACAGTAAGTAGGTCAACTACTGTACACTGTACTGCTGCTTATGAACATTACTTTTATCAACCTTACCTTTAACTCTATATTCGGACTTCCGTACTTGTAGTAGTTGTGTTCCTATGCAGATGAAGCTTTACGATGTACTGAACAAATATAAATGACATTTTTAATATTTTCACTTCTGTGTGTTCTTTAAATACTGTGTACTTTTTTATTTTCCACTGTATTTCTTGGGATCCAATTCTTTTAGGATGCCCTCAGCAAAAGTCTTTCTATTTGATATATTCTGGATCTTGTTCATTGAGACTTTACAATATATATTTTTTAAATTACATCTAATGATCAATCCTGCTGAAATTTTAAATATTGTTTTTTTTTTCCACTTTAATCTTTAGTGTACCAAATAGCTTAACACCTCAGCTGGTTGCCCACAGCATTACAAATGGCTGCTTATTGAATTTGCGAGTGCACTTTTGCAGTTGAACTCACCACATGGGTCACTGTTGCCACTTCAGCTGGTCCTAAAGCACAGTGCCTTTGTCCTGGATTAAAGGTGTCACAGCTGGAGTCCTGCATGTGTTCTCATCCACTTCTCTCTCCTCTATGTGAAGGTGAAAGCTGCCTCGAAGTATGTGGACGTCCCTGTAAGTGAGACTCATTTACTTCTCTTAAATGTCTCATCACCTCATTAATCAATAAAATGCACTTCACTCAATTAATTAGGCTGATATGTTTTGGAGGAAATGCCGTATCCATGTGGTTAGGTTGGATTATTCAATCACTTGTCAAAAAAGATAACTAATTAATAGATAACTTTATTAATCCGGAAATAAATTCTTGTGCCAGAGATTAGTCAAAAATTACAACAGGAAAATTAGAAGAACAAAAACCAACAGAGAACAATATAAACCTATAAAACAGTTGATATATGAATATAGAGTGTAAGAGTGAGTACAACAATAGTCAATCATGCTTCACAAGTGAAATGAAGAACAAATGAAACACAAGTAAACTAAACCCAGTAAATGGGATCTCAGTCTGAAAATAGATCTTGCTTATTACATTTAGAACTTATTTTGATATCAATAATCAAATTTGACTCGTGATACTCCCAAAGGTACTGCCAAAATGTTTTTGTATCGGGAAGGTTTTATGACAAAGATAATACATTCAACACACTAGTTAGAACTCAACCATGTTGGGAAAATGTAAATGTCAATATCTAGGTGTTGTTTTTCAAGAACCATGTTCGAGGTCTCTAAACGACACAACTGTAGTCACACGATCAAACAGGTCTAACACAGAAAACTCTACTTCCTGCTTCATTGCCTCAACAGTCTCTTCTATAGTCTCCATACTTCTAGACCTCGGCTGCGGTGGAATAGTCTTCTTCTCTTAGGAAGGTTCCGAACTGAAGAAGTGACCCGGAAGTAAACAAGTGGCCGTCATGATAAGAGCCGTTCGGATTCTCTAAATGCAAAAGAAAGGAGCTCCAATGGTTCCTTTCAGAGCTCCTTTAGCATCGGATACAACGGACCTTCCTATACTAAAGGAAAGGAAATTACGCCGACCCACAATTCCTTGCGAGAGCAACATTTATAAAGTGCCTCACACCTCGGCTGTTCATGAAAACAAACAATTTGCATATTTAACAATTACTTTCATGCAGACATATAGTCATTGGAATTGTGTTGATAAATGTGTGATAAAGTGATAATAATTTAATGATATTTTTATTTATTTCAATCAAGTTAAAAATTTGACAAAAACAAAACTAAAACCACAAATGAAATGTAAATACAGCAAAAGGTCAAACAGGAAGGAGATGCTGCTGGAACTGAAGCCGGTCAGTGGACCAGCTGCTTATAAAACCAACAACATGGGGAGAAGTGGACAACGCGTTTTTTGTAGTCCATTATTGTAGTTTCTCCAGCACAGACACACGTCAATCACCTACACTTGCATTTGAAATGTGACAAAAAGAAACATTTTTACAAATCCCTCTGTAAAATGAAATTAACTATATGTAACATCCATTTGAGGAGTTTTAAGGCTCAAACCCACCTGATGAGTGAAATCAACTCTTAACCGAGCTGTTCACCAGTGAACAGGCTTGATCTGATCCATGTGATCTGGTCTATGGTGTGAGTTTAAAAAGGGGGTCCACAGAAAAACACGGGTTTAGTGTAATTGCAGCTGAACAGCGTGAAATACAATTTTTCCATATCACCACTTGACAGAGCACTTCCTCATTTCTCTCTCTTTCGCTCGTCCTCTGCAGAAGCCGGGGATGGACATCGCCGATGGTTACGTGACGTTTGTCCGTCATTCCCAGGACATGTTGCGGGAGAAGGTCAACGAGGAGGTGTACATCGAGAGATTATTTGATGTAAGTAAAGCACCTCGTTCTCTGCTGAAGCAAGGCTTAGTCACAACACAGTTTCATTTATTCCACCTGTGATGATCTGCAGGAGGAGATTAAAACAAATCCCAGAGGGAGAGGGGAGGGAACCAATCACAAACCATTAAAGTCATGTGATCCCATCAATGACTCTAGATTAATGGATTGTAACGCAGCTCCGGTATTTGTACTTTTGTCATTTTCTGACCGCTTTGAAAAGACCTCTCTCATGATCATTTGAGTTATGGCAATTTATACTATATACATTTTTCATTGTTAATAATTAGGGCTGACCTTGTAGCTTTTGCTCTGCTGCTATGAACTTAGACAAGACCGGGTGGATGGACCGCTTGTTTATTGCTGCAACTGTAACATGGGAACAACACACAACCAGCGTGTCAATGAAACATGTCAGTCTGTTCCTTGAACTACAAAAGAAGAGCTCCGCATGAGAGAGATGAGAGTACGCAGGTTACGTACACCTCGTGCTGCTGGTAGCTAGCTTAAATCACACTCAAACACACACTACGGCAACAATTCTTCACAAAACAGTCAAACTACGAGTTTTTCAAGACTTACGCTTAACAAGCAATCATACACACTAAATGCTGACCGAGTCTACATAATAATATAATAATATGAAAACATAGTTTGCATTTATAATTGTCTTTATGTCCGAGCGAACAGAATGTTCGATACAATATTGATACCATGAGTTTGTTAGGCTGGAGCTGCAGGCGAGTGTGGAAGGTTGGACCATAGCTAGATGACTGCTAGTCCAGCTTTGCCAGCCCATCTCCACAGTAGAAGGTCTGGCTACAGTATATCTCATCTCCCGGATCGGGGAAAAACGCTCTGGCTGGTTTGTGTTTCTTTCAACCAATCACAATGGTTGTGGGCGGTGCCAAGCTTGGGAAGCTGCTGTGGTGCGGAAGCAAAATAGTGTCAGGAGGAAACTTGTTTGGATGGAACGTCGAGCCCCGTCATTAACATGTCTGATTCCCCGCTAAATAAAACTCTGCATAAAACCTTAAAAACAGACACAAAAAAAACCATTATTTGATGGTCGTGACCCAGCGGTGAAGCCCGTCTATACTTTAGCTCTGGAGGAGCTCACTGGACTCATTAAAACACTGAAGGTTTGCTAGCTGTCTGTAGCTCTAAACCGATATCAGGAAGCTGGTGTGAAGTGGAACGGATCGGTACGTCGGTCAAGTCAACGTCACTGGAGTATGCCACTGCCAGAGTTGCTAGCTCTGAGGTTGCTACTGCTGTTTCCTGATTGGAAGGGAGTTTGAGAATGGAGACACAGAAAGCAGACGGGGAGGAGTCAAGTCTGACTTCCTTCCTCCGGGTGTTGATCCCGAGCCTTCACTTCCTGTTATCTAGAACCATTGGCTTCACTTTGTGAAGCCAATGGTTCTTTGTATCAGTGTCCTTCTTTGTAGCGGACTCTAATCATCTTGAGCTGTAATCAACTTGCAAAACAGTCCCATGACTGTTTGCCTCCATTAAGGGGCGAGGTCAAGTAACACCAAAACAATTAGTAAATCTCTAAGCCCGGCTGCTGAGCTCCTCTTAGGTCGAACTGGAGGATTTCTCCTAGAAATGTGCTCAAAAATCCCCGCAGTTGGAGAAGCTGCACCTCCGCTTTTGTTTTCACACGTATTTCTACACCGCCGTCCTCGCCGTGTACCCTTTTGTCTCATGGTGTTTGTGTGCTATTGGTGCTGATCTCAAGGAGGGATTATCCTCAGTGACGCTCTCTCTTTCTGAGTCAGCAAACAACAGTTAATCAATTGAAAAATGGGCACAAAAGATAACTTTAAGATGGCTAAGCAGCCACCGGACTTGTTTCCAGAGCTACCTTTAAAACTCATGTGTTCGAGAGACTGCTCAAACTTTTTGTCATGAGAAAGTGTGACACCTCATACAGACAAAGGAGAATCCGAGCTACAGGATAAGGGATATGTCCATCCAGCGAGAAACAGGACCACTATGCTGCTTAGTTGAGAAAAAGTTGATGCTGGGAATAAATAATTATAATAAATCAAAGTGGGGGCTGCCACCAAGTTGTAGAATATAAGGAAAAATGCAAAAAATGATATGATGTAACAATTATTTAACATGACGTCGGTCCACCCTTTGCAGCTATAACAGCTTCAACTCTTCTGGAAGGCTTTCCACAAGGTTTAGGAGTGTGTTTATGGGAATTTTTGACCATTCTTCCAGAAGTGTATTTGTGAGGTCACACACTGATGTTGGACAGGAAGGCCTGGCTCTCAGTCTCCACTCTAATTCATCCCAAAGGTGGTCTATCGGGTTGAGGTCAGGACTCTGTACAGGCCAGTCAAGTTTATCCACACCAAACTCTCTCATCCATGTCTTTATGGACCTTGCTTTGTGCACTGGTGCACAGTCATGTTGGAACAGACAGGGGCCATCCCCAAACTGTTCCACAAACTTGGGAGCATGGAATTGTCCAACATCTCTTGGTATGCTGAAGCATTCAGAGTTCCTTTCACTGGAACTAAGGGGCCAAGCCCAGCTCCTGAAAAACACCCCCACACCATAATCCCCCTCCACCAAACTTTACACGTGGCACAATGCAGTCAGACAAGTACCGTTGTCCTGGCAACCGCCAAACCCAGACTCGTCATTCAGATTGCCAGATGGAGAAACGTGATTGGTCACTCCAGAGAACACGTCTCCACTGCTCTAGAGTCCAGTGGCGGCGTGCTTTACACCACTGCATCCGACACTTTGCATTGCACTTGCTGAGGTATGACTTGGATGTAGCTGATCGCCATGGAAACACATTCCATGAAGCTCTCTACACTGTTCTTGATCTAATCCGAAGGCCACATGAATTTTGGAGGTCTGTAGAGATTGACTCTGCAGAAAGTTGGTGACCTCTGTGCAATATGTGCCTCAGCATCCGCTGACCCCATTCCGTCATTTTACGTGGTCTACCACTTCTTGGCTGAGTTGCTCTCGTTCCCAATCATTTCCATTTTGTTAGAATCCCACTGACAGTTGACTGTGGAATATTTAGGAGGGAGGACATTTCCCGACTGGACTTGTTGCACAGGTGGCATCCTATCACAGTACCACGCTGGAATTCACTGAGCTCCTGAGAGCGACCCATTCTTTCACAGATGTTTGTAGAAACAGTCTGCATGTCTAGGTGCTGCTTTTATACATCTGTGGCCATGGAAGTGATTGAACACCTGATTTCAATTATTTGGATGGGTGAGTCAATACTTCTGGCAATATAGTGAATGATGATATTATTTTTGTAAAATTGTTATTTATTTTATTAATATATATATTGTATTGTTTTTAAATATAATGTTTAATAATATATAATATATCAGAATCGTATTTGCAATTCCCATCAATTGCCTGCCATTAAATATAATAAATACATCCATCCATCCATCCATCGTCTACCGTTTATCCTGTATTCAGGCTTGCGGGGGGGCTGGAGCCAATCCCAGCTGTCATTGGGCGAAGGCAGGGTACACCCTGGACAGGTCGCCAGTCCAATCGCAGGGCCGACATTTAGAGACTATAATAAATACATACAATTATTATTACATAATTAAGTTATGTTTTATTTGTTCCATTTTTTTGCTGTCGTATGGCAGATATAAAATTCCAGTGTCGGTTGAATTCAAACACAGCCACACCTCATTCTCGTTAATGAGGTTCTGATCAGATCACCTGAACCAGATCGTATTTAACAAGGAAAAGTATAAAGACATCAAGGACATCAGGTGAAGTGGGAGGAATTTTGAGATGAGGGAAAACGCAAATTAAAAAAATTAAAAAATAAATTAATCATAACAATAATTATTATTATCAATACTGTTATTATAATATTGGGTTTTGTATCTACAAATTACAATCATTTATTTTAAAACATGTACATGTAATGTTTTCATTTTAAATGTTATTTTTGCTTTGCTACATTTTTTTTAATGTACTTATATTTTTTTTACATTGCTGTAGTATTGAGAACAGGTTTTCAAAGACATGGGGGCTCCCTTACTACCATTACTAGGATCACTGTATAAATAGCTCAATCAATTAGCTGCAGCATGAGCTCTTTCATTGTGTTGAAGGTTGATGGCAGGTTGAGGAAGCAACTCCTCTTCATCCAGATGGTGTGCACTTCATGGTTGAGTCTCTGCACACTGAACACAGTTGGGTCTGTCTATCCTTGGCACTAGCAGTGTTGATGGAGGCCTTGAGGTGTGCCGCGTCTCCGGTCCTCTTCCTCCTGTCCGTCCTGACGGAGGCTGACAGAGAGGCAGCATCGTGACGGTCGCTCTGCCATGTATCCTCTCCTCCTCTGCTGGGATTGATCTCACCCCGGCTTCTCTTGGTTGTCACCCTGTATTAGCTCTCCCAGCGGCGGCGCCCGCGACCATGAAGGTGTCTCTGGCTGCTCTCTGCAGCTCTGTTGTGCTTTTCTTCTAACTCCACCTTTTTATCTAGTCCTTTCTCTCTCTCTCGCTGATTTAAAGATAACACATTCCTGCTTGATTCTGGATTTAAAGGAGTTTCTATATGTCTGATTTCTATCATCCATCCAGATCCAGACATGCCTTTATTATCATATACAGTATATTTGTGTTTGAAGAACAAGAACTCATGTTAGTGAACCCCTTTACAAACTGTTGGGTCAAGCATGAACTTTTAATATGATATCAGACACATGTTTGTTTCCCCAGTAACAACACTAAGCTTTTCACTCGATTTCATACTTCGTTAGTCACTGTGACATCAGCCGGGTTTCCTCAAAGGGCTTTTATGCACATTTTTAAGTATTACGTTTGAAAAGCTGTCTGGAGAAGTTTAAAATATGTCTTCAATGGTGAAAAAAAGGTTGTGGAAGACTTGGGGCCCTAGTTTCGTGGCGCAGCACAGGGTGGCGCAGGGTGGCGGAGCCGGTGCAATGCAAGTTTCGACCAGCGCAGCCTTGCGCACGGTCAGTTTGGCAGTTTGGTGGATGGCCTGCGCCAAGATGGGTGTGGCGGCGCAGCAGGGGGAGGCGTCACAGATTCAGCTTGGCGCAGCGGAAGTTTCGTGGCAAAAAGCCTCGCCGAGACTGCGCGGAAAGCCCGCCAGCTCCAACCTGGTCTACTCTTGGCGTAAGGCGAATTACAGCTGGTGGAGTGGCAGTTTGGCTCACCGGCGCGCAGTGCGCACACGTCACCAAGACCTCACAGGCAGGTTTCCACAGTTCCAGGCACATTTAAATGCAATAAATTGTCACAACAAACACTATTTTATGCAACTAACTGAATCAACACGTGAAATGTATATCTATATAGATTGTCCCGTCACATCTGACATCAGATCAAAGGCAGATATATAGGGAACTCAGCCTGACTGAATTAACACAGCTGAAACTTGGACCTCTCGGACCAAAACTTCTCCCTCTCTCTCTCCTGTTTTTCATATCTATCCATTGCTAATAAAATGCGTCTATGCCTGAAAAAATATTTTTAAAAAATACAGCAGCTCGTGCCTGGTCTCGCGCCTCGGCAGCCTGTTGTCCGTGTCCGTGGAAACGCGCAACTTTGCCACGAGCTGGAACCGGAGTTGGGGCTGCAGCTGGTCTGAGCGGCGGGCGAGGTCCCGGTGTCCCGCCGTTCTGGTGTTGGAAGGGGAATCCGGTGCAGCTGTGGAGCGCAGATGATGAAGACGGTGATGATGATGACGAATGGCCCAGCCGGCTCGTGCAGGCACCGGGTTCTCGCCACCATTATGTCTACTGCTGTGCGCCCTGACCCTGTTTTGTGATAGACATGCCTAAAATGTGCCTACAATTTCTATAGTGATATAATATCGGGATTATAATTATTATGACTATACGCACGCACAGCGTGTGATGAGCGTGGTGGGAGGCGGCGCTGCTTCTGTCATTGGGTTGTCAAGTGACGAAACTTGCACTGCACCTCGCCTGGCGCATTAAAGGTGAGGAGAGGAGCTCATTTGATTGGTGAAGATCTGAATCGGCTGTGTTAATCCCACTCCACGCCTCGTCTCCTCCTCGTCTCCCACTCACGCCTTCTTCTCCTCCCTCTTTCCCACTTGCGCGGGTGGGAGTGACGGGAGGAGTGCCTGCGCTAGCTTTCGCGGTGCACGAAACTTGCAAAGTCCAGGCGGACACACCCCGTCGGCGTGGCGGAGGTGAGCTGCGCGCCGACTACGCCTGGTCTACGAAACTAGGGCCCTTGATGTCCTTGGCACCAGAGAAGTCAGTAGGATTTAAAGGCAGGGGGGCTTAGCCCCCAGGAGAACTGTATTAGACACAACAACCAGTGAAGAAGTCCAGCTAGTAACAAGTTAAAAGCAACAGACTTCTTCTATTCTCTTGTGTTGAACAAGAGTTACTGTCATGTTAACTTTTAGACTCATTAAAGCTGCATGCCTAGAACCTGATGATGTAAATGTGTCTTAAAGTGATAGCGTATCTAATTCCCCTCTCCATTAGATCAGCTGCAGGTCTAAAGAATGGACTTTAATTACACACTTACTGTCCTCTGACTGGTTCAATCAGAGTGTGATTCTGTCATAAAGTATACAGTAGAATAAACCAAGACTGGGTTTAAAGGTCACAGTGAAATATGAACTTTACACAAATAACTTTAGTTTGTATGTATTGATTCTGTATTTATTCCAGCAAAATGATACAGTGTTTGTAAAAAACAAAAACCCATCAAAAACAAAAAGACAAATAGGCATTACAGAAATGCTTCTTTCTAAAGTATATTCTTTCTCCAGACAATGATGCTATAGTCCTAAAACTCTGTATACCATTTCATCATTATGAAAGACCAATTAAGACTGGGTGAATGAAAACCCCGTTAAAACCAGTCCCTGAAGGCCTCTCTGTGTTTCTGTTGGAGATGAGTTTGATATGTTTGGATGACCAAGTCCACTTGATTGACTCCGGTTCACAACCTGGACTTCTGCTACAGCACCAACTAATGCGTCCAGTTAGCATTTATGTTTTGCAACATTTTAAAAGTTTGCTTCAGGATGGACTCCCCTTAATCTTTGCTTTGTTCTTTTCTTTATGGTGAGATTTCTAATCATTCCAAATGAATGTGAAAAATAAAAAAGGAAAGAAGAGCAAAACATGAACAGACACTGGACACAAAGACAACAAGGTGCTTAGGAAACCATTTCCACTCTAATCCATGTTCTTCTGGAAGACTAGATGATGTGATCATGTGATCATGTGTTGCATGATGTGATGATGTGTTGGTGAGCGCCGGGACACATTGTGATGCTGTTTGATGAGATTAAAGTCATGGAAGAAGTCCATCAATACAGTCCACAGTAAAGAGATTACATTTCAATGTTTTAATCAGCTTTCATTTCACACATATCTGAAGATCAACAACAATGTGTGTTTGGTCTGCTGACGGCCGGCCAACAAAACAGAACAGAATAGAACAGAATACAAGAAAACATAATAGAATAGAACAGAATAGAGTACAATAGAACAGAATACAACAGAATAGAATAGACAGAATAGAATGGAATACAACAGAATAGAACAGAACATAATAGAATAGAACAGAATACAATACAATAGAACAGAATACAACAGAATAGAACAGAATAGAGTACAATAGAACAGAATACAATAGAACAGAATAGAATACAATAGAACAGAATAGAATACAACAGAATAGAAAACAACAGAATAGAATAGAACAGAATAGAAAAAGAACAGAATAGAATAGAACAAAATAGAACATAATAAAATAGAACAGAATAGAACAGAAGATAATAGAACAGAATAGAACATACTAGAATATAAAATTATAAAATGGAACATAATAAAATAGAACAGAATATATTAGAACACAACTCAAGAATATTAGAACTCTAGATGCCTTCTAATATCAACGACAGTAAGCAGATTATCGGGCCTCATCATTTTCTAAATATGTGTCAACACTCATGTGAGGTCTGGAGCAGACAGGCCCATATGTACTCTAATGCTGGTAATGTTAAACAAACAACGTCTCAATAACTGGAGACATTAATCCCCATGTTCTGACACACAATGGTGGATTCTTATTGACATTAGACCCACTTTTCTGAAGACGCCTGGAGGGGGGGCAGGATGTCTTACTTTTTGGTCTTTGAATCAATCAGATTGACTTGATGTTAGTTTACTCGCCACAATCCTGACTAGCAATCCAATCATGGAATTCTTCTCATATTTTATTTCTGTGGTTGTGAAATTGCTCTGAAGCTGATTGAGCGAGCGTGGAAGTAGCTTTGACAATTTTTCACCAGCACTTGACTCTTGATGCGTCAGAGCGGTCGCACAAACAAGCAAATGACTAACTAAATATTGATCCTCTTGTCTGTACTCTCATAATCCATGTGCAGTCAGACATGTCAGTCACGACACCTTTATTCTGTTCACACCTGTGTGTGTGTGTGTGTGTGTGTGTGTGCGTGTGAGGGTAAAATTAATTTGCCCCCCGGTTTACTTCTTGAAAGAGTGGCTGAAGAGGGCCGGATTAAGACAGATGTGCTTAAATGACACTGAAGGGAGATTTAGTGTGGCAGCCTGCGGATCATTGATTAAAAAAAGCCATGTCTTTATCCTGAGCCAAATCCAGCCCTGCACTGATATACCACAGCTTCCTGCCCCATGACACCCACCCTACCCAGTTGGGGGGGGGGGTTGCAGACAGTGATGGTGCTGCAGAGTCTAGGAGCCACCTCCCCCTTTCCCCTTCCTTGCCCTCGGGGCTGCAGATACTGGGATTACACAGGTCAATTATACACTTAATCTGCCTTTGCCCAGAGGGGATTAGGAGTGTGGCTCATTGATTGATTTGAAGTATTTCCGTTGACCTTGGGTAGTTATCACATTCACAAGCGTGGTGAGATTGCACTTCTGTGTGACCAAAGTTAAAGCACTTTTTAATCGCCGCTGCTCCCCCCGTCTCTCTGGACGACTGTGGCGGAGCAGGGGGGGCAGGGGTCACCATGAGCTGCAGATTGGGGGATTTGAGATTGTTGTCGCCGCCGGCGTATTTTGGTCATGGCCGATGGGTTTGCGGGTGGGATGGGCGGTGCAGGGAGGGGGGCCACTGAATGCCAGCAGACTATGTAGCTGCCGTCAGACCACTTGGCTGTCCGGAGATGTTTCACCACTTTGCTGGTCCGGTCATGAACCACCGGCCCACGGCCACGCCAAGTGAACAATGTAATCAACGCTGCGCTCAGGCAACGCGCAAACTTAACTCCTCCAGCCTGGCAGATGGAATAAAGATGTTTTACCGCCGAAGGAAAAGTGAAAACTATTATGGAAACGTCCGAGAAATAACTAAAGTAAAAATGTGATAATAGGAAGTTTGAAAAGTTGAATCATCACTTTAATGAAAAGACTGACATTCACCCAGTCTTTAAAAAACAATGATCATTTTCTGATGTTTTTTCTTTCCGATACTGACATCCAATAACCAAAGTAACACCCTGTAACATCATGTGTATAGCATGACATGGACCCACATGACAATAATGATAAATCCTTCTGAGAGACAATGAGCAGACGTCCGTTCGCCTCCGTCCACAACAATTTGATGTTGTTTTTCATGCCAGTCGCTAATCTCATTTAGGTTGAAGTAAAATATCAGTAAAAGGATTACACAACAACAGGGAGGGAAATAATGGCCACAATCGTATAAAAGGCCAGCCGAGCAGGACAGGTTAGATGGACTGTGTGACTGTTCAAAAACACGCTCTGAAAAGGTTTCACTTCCGTTTAATGAAGTCAGTAAGCAGCTTAGAGTCCTTAGTAATTACTGAGAGAGCATTTGGTTTCCCTGCTTCGTTCCTTTCACGTCTAAATCCTCTGAGCTTTCCCAGCGCCGTGCCACCAGGAGGAAACGCCGAAGGATCATCCCGAGAGGAGGGCAACACAAGTTTAATGGAGAATTCTCCTTTGTGGAGTCCCACTGGTTTATTGATCAGGGCGAGCAGGGGGAATTGATCGAGGACGTACATGTCGTCTCTCGGGTCTCTATCACTCTTTTACACCCCCTTCTCTCCCTCTTTCCCTCTGCCTTGTTAAAAAGGGAGGTATGGTGGCATTTGTTTGATTAACTTGTCCAACAAAAGTGACAGCTGCTCACGGGCGAATGTGGATGAGTGGCCCAGCGCCGCTCCCTCTTTGTACATCTGTCAGAGCCGGAGCAGGGCGAGCGGGGTGAAAAGAGACAAATTGGACCCAAAAAGAAGGCCATTCACCTTCCCCAAACCCCCCTCCGTCACTCCACCCCTCTATCCCATTCAGGTGCTCGGCGGGACCCTCAAGTGCTTGCTGGCTTATTCCATTTCACTCCCCCTATAGAGTTCCCTGAGCCCACAAGTGTTTTAGCCCTCCTTTTCCTTCCCTAAGCGGCTCTTTGTGAGGAGAATGGCTCACTTTTCTCAGGGCCCGAAGCCGGCAGCTTTTTTCTTTTTTTATTGTCCGCCACAGAGCTTTTCTGCCCGCTCATTGTATGTTTACTCAAAGACTGGTCGCTGACCGTAATTCCAACTGTTTAGTTCCTCACAACATGCCCCCCCCCCCCCCCCCCCGCCCCCAACACACACACTCCCTCCACCCCCAAATACACCCCCATCCCTTCTCCAAACCACCCTGTTGCTCCTTATTAAGTCTCTCTTGTCCGTTGAACTGACACTTGCAGGTACAAGGAGATGACAGCTTTGTAAGAGACCCCAGATTGAAAAAGAACCAGACCTGAGATAAACATTTACCTTTCTCCTGCGACGCCACACCACCGTCCTTGTTCTTCCTGTCTACACCAGCTGCCTGGCTGAAATGCCCACTGAGCCCAGTCTGTTGCCGACCCCGCTGTGCTCAGACTGCAGTCAATGGTCAGCCGGGGTTCGCCTTTGTGTCACTGGCACAATCAAAACAGTTTGAGACCTGTGAGCTTGTTGAGCCCAAAACTTTACTTTAGTCCAGCGTCTGCTCGTTGCTGCTCCTCGAACATCCCTCTGCCTCGGATGAAAGGAGAGGGACAAGATGGAAATATCTAGTACAAGATGCTCATTGAGCTTGTGAAAAGCTCCTTTCTTGTCGGTCCACACTGAAAACATGTTGATGTCCCTTCACACTAAAAGTCTGCCTGGTCCAAACCACCGGTCAACAGGAAAATGGTGACAAAGGTGGTGAGATTTGCATGATCATCCTAATACAGAAGAAAACATGTAATGGTCATAAACAATATACGTTCCAAGAGTCACTCCGTCACTTTGTTTTCCAGCAAGAAAAAATATATTTGATTTTAATATAAAGGCCATTTTTCATTTCAGGCCACTTTGGATGTGTGAAGGTGTGACAGTCAGTAATGCTACCCCTAGTCACAGCAACACATCTGCATGTGACAACCAGGACAATTTAGCTGGCAAACAGAATTGTCTTCTGATGTTATGATTTGAGTTTTAACTTTCGTTTAGCCAGTGGTCTTATTACACTTCCAACACGACTGAAGTCTTAATGAATAACATCACATTGATGGAAAGGCCAAAGTAGCACAAGGCTCAAGATCTTTTGGCATATTTTCCTCGATAGCTATGTGACAGAGAGCTCTTGAGGAGTGAAGGCAGAATGAGGCAAGGTGACATTTATGTGCTGTTAAAATCCTGGACCTCCATGAAGCCCGTTTTACTAAAAACATCGCGACCACTTGGTTCTAACGGGGCGCTGACGTCAGTCTGCTAAATTAAGTCCTGTGTTTCTACCCATCCTCCGCTGGTTTAAAACACAGTCCTGATATGACAAGAGCAAATGTGATAATAATAATAATACCTTAAATCCTCTAATATAGGCCCGGGCCTTTATTTACTCAAGCGCATCGCGGCCTAGGCCTTTATTGGAAGGAGGCCAGAATAAGAGACAGGCCCCTATTTCTATTTGAGCAAAACGGACTACCAGTAGAATTAATAAAAACGAGATTTTGTGTCTATTTGAACCTATAAAATATTAGGTTCATTTATTGAAAAAGTCTCCTCTTTGGCTCCGCAGCTGCCATATTACCGTAAACAACGTTAACCGCTTGCCAGTATTGCACGCTTGGTGGGCTGCCACTAGGAGGATGATTGACAGGTGCTCTCCTTCATACAATCACGCGCACACTTCATGGCTGCACCTGATTGGACGATCGCTTTCACAGCTGTCCTGTCTGCTCCCGGATTTCAAACCGACCAACATGGCGGCTCGTTTGTAAACTTTCTCTTATTTTACGACAATAGTTTACTGAAATGTGTTTCTGAAAACATTTTATGCGAGAAATAAGCTATGCAGTTGCTGAATCTGTCTTTATTTTAGATCGACAACGGTCAGTTTAAAAGATTTTCGAGAGCTTGCGGGAGGTAGCGGCGCCCCGAGACTCGCCATCAGGCGAATGCATTGCAAGGCTTCTTACATACCGTAAATCCTCTAATATAGCTTCAGCCAAAATCTCAACGACGCGAAGGCATTGCACGACTGACAATGAATGGGAAGCATGGAAATAACACTGCCTGTGGACACTTGCCCCGGCCTCCATTAGAGACCGGCCGTTATTTACCTCCACCGACAGCGAGACCGGCCAATGTTAGAGACCGGCCGGTAATAGAATACAGGCCAGTATTAGAGGATTTACGGTAATATCCAGATAAGATCCAGGTCCAGTAAGAGTGCTGGTTGGGGTCCGCTGTGCTGCTTATGTGCATCAGATCCACCTGTTGCTCCTCTGCAGTCCAAATATGATCACTTCTGTTGACTGGACAGACAAAATGTCGAACCGAGGCTCGAGGCTTAGTCCTTGTTAGGTGATAAGGTGAGCATGGAGCTGGAGGGGTGGGGGCCCAGTGGTGTTGGTTCTGAGATTTGGGTTTAGGAGGGAGGGTGGGGGTGACTGTGTGAGTTACTATGGTAATTGAGCATGGTCATCAATGGGGAGCTGGTGAGCAGCACGAGAATAGGCCAGCAGTGGACTCTGAAAGGCAGAGCAGGTAGGATTAGAGCAGCTTTTCACCAACATGCAGAATGTCTTGTGGTCCGATTTAACCACTACACCAAATTCATATTTGTGTCCTTGTACCTGTCTGTGTTCATATATGGTCTTTGTGTGTGTTTGCCAGTGTCAGTGTAAGCGTGTCTTTGAAAGAAAAAGTGTTGTTGCTTTATGGCTCTCAGTGGCCTTCCTTCTCCTTCACAAGGGAGCCTGCCACTTGGCATTAGTGTTGCCGCACCAGCAATCATCATTCCATGCCTCCTGCTAATTGCAGACACAGCTGGGTCTCAGCAGGACATGCTATGTACCTCTCTCTCTATGTCCCTCTCTCACTGTGTCTCTGTGTCTCTCTCTCTCTCACAAACACAAATGCAAACACACAGCTAAATGGTCATATGACCATGGAGAAGTGATCCCCATCAGTAGCCATCGCTTTTTTTATCACTTAAATCAGCCGCAAACGAGATGATATATTTCTTTGAAACATGGGCTAACTCTTTGAATATTTACTTCTCTTTCATTTGTGTGGTCAAACCCTTCACTAAGTGCTCTCTGGAAACCCGGTCAGTGTGAGATGTCTAAATGATACACACATAAACTGCTCTCGATGAAGATGTGCACACCTCATACAGATACTTCAGAAACTCCCGAGTGATGTTTGATTGCACCGGTTGTGAACATGCTAATCATGCATTTGTATTTACATGAGGGATGTTTTGCAACTGTTTCCACTGGTGGCATGATTTGATGTTTCTTTCATTTAATCCTCTATTGTGAAGCGCAAGTCTGTGTCAATGAGCAGTATAAACAAAATTACTTTCCTGACATTTCAGAATGGGTATTGCTGAACTGTTGGTGAAGGTTCACAGCTACATGTAATGTCTGCTACTGACTACATGAGATCAGGCTGATTCTCACATCGCTAACCAATGGTTTTATAGTGTTTTATAGTGACTCTAGTAGACGACAGCCCACGCCACGTCCCGACAGAAAGTCTAGAATATTCAATTTTTTTCCTGTTTCGTCACGGCCGTCACTTTCGATTACTTTAATTGAATTAACTCATTTTACCAAATGTATTTATTTATTTACTATTTTTGCTATTCTATTTTTCACTTGTGTTAAAATGAACATAAATATGTATTATTCTTTTCTTGCGTTGATCTTCAGGATTAAGTTCTATCTTAAATCCATACGTATCTGAACAAGCAAGATGTAAACAAGACTTTCCAAGTTTCTGTACATGACAGTTTTCAATACTCTCCTGGCATAATCTAATCCGGTGGTCAACACATATTAAAGTTTATTACTCAGGCATAAGTTTTACAAGTGCACACACACACACACACACACACACACGCAGAGAGGCAGAAAGAGGCAGAGTCCCAGGTTGCTTGTAATCCCTGTGTACCTCCTGTGGTGAGGCTCCTCCTCAGCGCCAACATTCCTGCTCTCAGCGGCACAAAAGCTCCACAAAAGAGGCCTCTGACCTAACAAATCAGTTGGCTTTTGGGGGCCGGTGTGTGTGTGTGTGTGTGGGGGGGGGGGCTAATAAGACACAAGGCATTTTTACACAGAGATTCTGCCGTAATCCTGGAGAGAAGAGTCCTTGATACGCCACCGTCGCACCGTTTATAAAGAACGTTGGTTTGTCTCCTGTTACAGAAGCATCCCGGTCTAGCAGAACCAGAGAGGCTATGACGGTAATACGTCGGCGACAGTGTGAGGTATTAAATAAGCGTCAGAAATATGATTCCCCAGAGCACACCAAAACAACAATGGAAGGGGAACCGAGAGTAGAGTTTCTTTTGCTCGTTGTGCACATTAACATGACTCTTGGAAGTCCCTGCGCATCTTAGGCAACATGTTGATGCGTGAGCAACGACGCCTTTCCATCTTCTTCAGATCAATGTTCTCAGCTTGTTAAATCCCCCTGGTGGCGGCTCGCGCACATAACACGTCTTCAAAACATCCCCTTCTGGTCCAGCTTCCCGGCTTGCTCCGTTCACACTAAGGTGGTCTCTCCTCATTTCTCCTGTTCTGGCTCTGAGACGAACTTCGTTGCTGCTCAGAGGAGGAACCATTCTGACACACCATTCCATCTCTGGACCTTTTAACACTAACGGTGGTGATACTCCCACAATGAGAAGGCAGTGGAAAAGGGGCTACAGTCATGCGCACACACACACGTACTTTAATGACATTTTTAATCTTAGCTTTCAAGAGCATGGATAACAATTTTAGAGGATGTAAAAGTACCTGTGATAATATCAACTTGAAAACCCCACTGTTGATCATAACTGTATATGTTGCTCTCTTGCTCTGATTGTTGATCCTGTGCTCCTACGGAAACCCATCAGTTTCAAGTCTTCTTCAATCTAGCATGATTTTCATTTAGTACATGATGGTCCATTTAGAGTCCAAGAGACCAGAAAGCAGGGGATGCTTTAGGGGGCGGGGCTACCTGCTGATTGACAGGTCGCTACCACGCTACCAATGCAGTTAGCTACTAAGATGACTTTAACACTTATCTGTAAAGTTGACCTTGAATTATGAAGCTAACTTTGTTAGCAGCTTCACACCAGAATCCAGATGGATGAAGGATGCCGCTCTGCCACTTGTGTTTGTCAGATTCACCTGTAGCTCCTCCGCAGTCTAAATATGGTCACTTCCTTCACTGGTTGCAAGAATCCAAGATTGAGACGGTCAAATTGCTGAACTCAAGGCTTCAAAAACCATAGTCCAAGACATCCCTGTGACGACGTCCACTTCTTATATACAGTCTGTGGTCATGCTCCTATTTCAATATTCACCATTTTAATTCTGTGATTAATTGAAATGCACCTACATGAATTTGGCAGATTTCTACAATGTTACAATGTACCAATGTAAAGTTATAAAAGTAATGTGTCTTAGTGGTTTGTTCGAACACTAAGAGGACTGAGTTCCTCTGGCTCGTTAGAGCCCGGAACAAACTGTCCAACCAGGTTGCCACAAAATTCTGTTCCCATACAACTCATCTACTTAATATTTTCCCAGGGAAAATATGAATTCCTCACCAAAAGGCCACAATTTTAAACAATATTGTCATATCATGTGGTTAATGCAAAATAAAGAAATAACCAAAACGATGTAGTTGGGTTTAGACAACAAAACGACTTGGTTTGGCTTAAATTATTACAAAATTCCAACAAAAACACAACAAAAGTACTTGATACACATACATCAGTCTCCTGGTAGAAGTCCTTTCTGGACCCGTCCTACACTGACACTGACGCAGGCTGAACTGTGTTAGTACGGGATGCATGTGGCTCAGCTAGATTCTACCCACAAAGGTTATGTCATAATTTCATCAACTTCTCTCTGGATGCATGTTTCTGCTCGTCAGCCTTTGCTCTTCTCTCACAGCTAAGTGAAACTTGCGTGCATGCAGCTCCTGTGAAACTTGAAGCCAGCGTGCTTTACGCTTGCCCTTCAAATGTAAAAAGGCCAGTTCCCTGCCATTACACCACACAGCAGATCTCTGCAAAAGGGTCATGAAAGAGGTGAGTAGGTGGATGGGAGGAGAAGGAGGAGAGGTGTGCCATTTTTGCATCACATCCTGCTGGTGACGCCCCCCCCACCCCGCCAACCTCACCACGCACCATGTGAAGACTTGGGTGTGAACACTGGCTTCAAGGCGAGGTTTGTGTGTGTGTGTGTGTGGGGGGGGGGGGGGGGGGGATGGGTTGGTGTCATATGGGGGCAGGAGGTCGCTCTGTCTCCCAACTCTCGCTCGAAGGGGGATGGACCGGCAGATGTAGAAGTGTGTGTGTGGGAGTGTGTGTTGTGCAGGGCGTGCATGTCGCCTGTGTATAGGTAGGGGTTCATCAGCATGTCGAGAGGTGACGAAACACACACACACGCACACACACAGATCACCCAGTCGAAGGAGCCCTTCCTTCAGATGGAACTCGTTAGAATGTCACAGATTTGATCCCTGTCGGGTTATGGCATTATGTATTCAGAGTCACATTACGCTTGTTTTGGCTGTCAACAAGCGCGAGCCCCCTGCTGATCCCCATGCAGCCTTACAAAAAGAGCTTGGGCGAACTCTTCTGTTCCGATGATTTTCTTTTGTTGTCCCTGCCAAAAGGAACTATGCAAGAAGGGACAATCACTGTTCGTTTGACAAGCTCAACAAATGTCAACATGTGGATGACACATCTTAATCCTGTCCTGGAGGCCAGGGAAGGTCCCCCTTCAGCCTGGTCTCCTAAAAGATGACACACAACAAAACTACATCATCAATTACACTTCAAGGAAAAAGTATTGTGTTGTGGACTAGGTTACCTCATGATGTATCACAAATTAGTCCACGTAGGGAGGAAGTCTTGGTGGAGGATGGGTCCAAAACACAGGACCTCCACCAGGAGTTGGGTGTAAGTGTCCTGCATTTTTTTAATTTTTTCTTTTTAATTTCATAGTCATTTGAAGCAAAATATTAAACCTAACCTTACTATGTAGTTTTGTTTTGTCTAAACCTAGCTATGTAGTTTTGTCATCTAAACCTAACTATGTAGTTTTGTCGTCTAAACCTAATGATGTAGCTTTGTTGTCTAAACCTAACTGTGTCGTTCGATTACCTAAACCTAACTGTGTCGTTTGGTTACCTACTATGCAGTTTTGTCGTCTAAACCTAAACCTAGCTGTAGTTTTGTTGTCTAAACCTAACTATGTAGTTTTGTTACCTCAACCTAACTATGTAGTTTTGTCGTCTAAACCTAACTATGCAGTTTTGTTGCCTAAACCTAACTATGTAGTTTTGTTGTGTAAACCTAAACCTAACAATGTTGTTTTGTCAGCTAAACCTAACTATGTAGTTTTGTTACCTCAACCTAACTATGTAGTTTTGTTGTCTCAACCTATGTCATTTTGTTACCTAAACCTAACTATGTAGTTTTGTCATCTAAACCTAAACCTAACTATGTTGTTTTGTCAGCTAAACCTAACTATGTAATGTTGTTACCTAAACCTAACTATGTAGTTTTGTTGCCTAACCCAAACTATGTAATGTTGCTACCTAAACCTAACTATGTAGTTTTGTTACCTTAACCTAACTATGTAGTTTTGTCATCTAAACCTAACTATGTAGTTTTGTCGTCTAAACCTAACAATGTAGTTTTGTTGTCTAAACCTAACTACGTAGTTTTGTTGTCTAAGCCTAACTATGTAGTTTTGTTACCTAAACCTAACTATGTAGTTTTGTTGTGTAAACCTAACTATGCAGTTTTGCTTTGTTTTGTTCGTTAATCACATCTTGGAAACTGTTCAACAGTGCAAAGGTTTTGGTCTGGGGGGAATAATGGCCTTGAAACGTAATTGAGCGTTAAGTTTAGTTGTACGGGAAGGTAATTTTGAAGAAGACAGAGTTGGGCTTTTACTGGTTGGTTTAATTGGTGGATGGTGGTAAATAAAGGAAGAATCATACAAATTTATACAATGTCGAGACTATTATGACTATTAGGACAACAATTTAAGAATTAATTGATGTACTCAATTGTTCCAGATCAACTCTGTCTCCTAAAAAATGACCTGGATTACAATGAAATTGAAACAAAACATAAACAAAATATGTGGTTCCAACGGGACACACGGGATCTGTCTGCTTGTGGACGTCTACCACCCAGACCTCCCCATGTGGTTCTACTTTCTACTTCTACTTCTACTTCAAGAGGAGCTTAATCCACAACAAAATATGTGTCACTCATAATTCACAATGCAGTTTGATAGTGTGGGAATTTTTAGGGGGCCATGCTGATCCAGGAGAGTCCCATGTGTTCATGTATTTGAAAATAAAAAATACAGAATGAAGAAAAACACTTTGCAACCTTATACAGAGAACCCTTAGGGAGAATTCAACAGATCTTTAAGATTCAGAGCAGGGCTGAAGCATCACATCATCCTGTTGAAACAGCTGGGAAAATGAACAGCTGTGTACCTGATTGTGCATGCAAAGTCAAGTACATGGCCATCTGCATGTCATCATTGCTGTGATTACTTTCCTAATAAGAAAAACAATATTCCAAGACAACTTGATGATAATGTATCAGCCAGTATTCATGGATTGGATAATCACCCTTGAATACATCAGACACAGTGGACTTTGCAGCAGAATTCAATTGATGTGATTAATTTCTGGGATTTTCAGGACCATTTAATCAGATGGGTTTTAATTTTGTATAGAAATTACAGTTTATACCCTGGCAGTTTGAAAATGCTGCATTCTGATTGGCTGGTAGGTGCTTGGACTGGATATGAAATATAGCTTCAGTGAGTTTTTCACCACTTTTTAAGCCAGTGTTAAAGCTGTGCTTAAGTGCTTTTCTAACCATCACATTACGTGGTTCACTATTGAAACCAATGTGACCATGGGTCAGATGGTTGGCTGACTTTCTGTGACCACAGTTCCAACCATAACAAAGTAGCTTACAGTGCTTTTACAAGCTGTAGTCCATTTGGCCAGTTCAAGTCAGACTGAAATTGATACTTTTGATTAGTTTTCTCTTTAGTCTGGTTTGGTTTCGCAGTGAACCAAATAAAAGATAAAAAGATGAGGCAGTGTACAAAGAAGACAAATCAATTCTCCTCAAATTCATCTCAAATTACTTAATACACATCTCGATTTGTGTGGACTTTATTGAGCACATTTTGTATTTGTTTTCTTCAGGCCAGAGTACCCATCCAACTGCCCAAATAAACGCACCAGAGTTCAGTTAAAACAGAATACATTTTTATTCTTAGTTTTATATTTAGTTTTGTGAAAGCATCCTTCGTCGCCTGAACTGAATACGATATTCCAATGGGTTGTAATGGAAAGCAATGACCAATGTTCTGTTTTCTTCTTGAGTTTGGAGCAGAGGTGGGTAGAGCAGTGGTTCCCAAACTCTTTTCTGCAGGGCCCCCCCCGAGGGCGAGATATTCCTCATCATTTGTTCTGGTCTTTCTTTTGGTAGTTGTGACATTTGGTGTCGATTCATCTTCTGCTTTACATTTACCTGGCAGTCCAAACACAAACTTCACATGTTTTGCTAACTAGCAGACCAGAAGAACGATGCATCATTTATATTAAGTGTGTGTGTATGACTCAGCCCCGCCCCTTGGTGAAACAGACAGAGAGGAGAGACCCGTTAATTACACTAAAACACAGTAGAGACTCTCGACAACAAGTTTTTTTTAGGTGTGGTGACAAATACTTCATACCTGCAAACTCATGAGGGTTGAAAATGTTGACAAACTAAACCATTGTAGGGGGTTCTGGGGGCACCCCCTTCGGATCTACACCCCCTCTTCGGATCCACACGATTCAAATAAATGACCTATTTTTGGTTAAAAACCGCAAATTCCGCCAAAAGGTGACTAGTTTGCAGGTATGACGCTTATAATAATTACTTTATCGTAAGATTAAGTATTTAGTGAAAAAACTACTCAAGTACAGAGTAACTTTTGATTTACAGTTTCAATAATGAGAGCATGAACGTAAAATATCAAATATCAATGTGCAAATTCAGATATTGCCAAACAATACCCCTTTAACTAAAAAAATAATACATTTACAAAATAACATCAAATAAGGTAAATTCAGCCACAATAAGCACTAATCAATCCTCAAACTTTCTCAAATTAGTAGTTTCAGTTTTGAAACCAGCCGAGTGAACGGCACTTGAGCACTATGTTTGAACATTACTTGATTAACTTAACTCAAAACGTGTGCGCCCAGTCCCGGCGGCATGGGCGGGCATTGGCGGGCCGTGCCCGCTCACACAGTCAGCCGTGCCCGCCCTGGGCTGGAAGCTGTTTAAATTATTTGGGTTTTGTTTTTACCTCAGAGTGGCCAACTCTCTACTATTCCTATCTCGGTTTGTCGATCATACAATTCAACCAATCCAACCAACGAACCAAGGCAACTAGCTGGCCAATTACAGGTGTTGGGGGGGGGGCGGGTCACTGAGTTAAAAACAAGTTATTTAGCTGTGGTGTTCGGCATGGATGTCCGTATTTTTCCCCCAAAAATATGCGGACAAGAAGTGAGGACGCGAACGGGAGCGAGCAGGAAGCAGCGATATTCACTTCTACTGGAAACGTCAGCACCGAAGTCAACCGTAACACTGGAGTAAACATTCATGCTAGGAGAGGTAGCTCCCTAGCTGCTGTAGCTACCTCTCCTAGTATGAGTTCAGTGTTCAGGTTGACATCAGTGCTTCTGTTTCCAGTAGAAGTGAAGCTGTATGGTGCTATCTGCATACAACCCTTGTTGCCGGTCTTCTTGAATAAATGCTCGAGTTGCATAAATGAACACAGCACTACACTATTTTGTTTGTTTTTTAGATTTTGGGATAAACTGCCCCTTTTTAGTAAGAGGAAAACTACTTCTCCGCACTGTAGCAGTGGTCACGAAGCCATTGTTCTGCCTGAAGCAAAATAAAATGTAGGTTAAAAAACTTTGCCCCCCTGAAAAAATGTAATGCCCCCCCTAAATTTTTGGGTTAGGGTTAGGGTTTGTGTGCGCCCCTGGTAATACAGGAGATGTTTGGTGTGTTGTCTCTGGTGTTGTCATTTTTTTTAATAACTGCCCCTGGTAATCTCATACCCCTTTTCCACCAACACGAACCTAGTTCAAGAACCGGGCCGGTTAGCAGTTGGTTCAACTTGCGAACCTTCTGAGAACCTGTTTGCGTTTCCATCGGCTAGACAGCCCAGAGAGCCACGTCATTATGTCACTGTATACGTCTGAGGTTTCCCCGCAGCGCTAATTTCAAGCATAGCAGACATGTCTCTTCAGAAAAAGTGTTTATTTTGGCAAATAATACAATAACAATAAAATACACGATATACTAAAATCACAATTTTTATTTTTAAAGTGTAGAGCAGTATGTGACCAATATTAATAATCTGTTTGATGTTTAGTCATCTGCAGGTTGGACCTCCGTTCAATATCGTCGATGTCCGACAGCTCTACGTGTCCACGACGCTGTGAAGAAAGATGTTGGTAGTCACGTTGGTAGTTGGTAACGTTTAGTAAGCCAACGGCAGTCAGAAAGTGGCTAGCTAGCCGGTCAGCTTACATTACCCAAGGAAACATAGCCACTAGTTGCTGCTGTTACGAACGTAATCACTAGCTTTGTGAACTTAACAGAAATGTGTTGAGGTGAAACATTTTAAAAAGTGAAACTTACCTGGAACAGTAACATTAGTAAAACTCCGCAGCAGTGTATTTTCCCCCGTCGCCTTTGCCTCGTTGGAAAAGGGGCATCAATGACTACCAGGAAGAGGGAGGGAGGCCAGGCTGTAGGCTTGGGCCGCAACCGAGCACCTAACGGACGGCCGTACCGCAGAGCTCACGGACCCCCGGGCTGGGTGTCCTTTTCTTCCCCTGAATTACTCATTCACGAATAACACGTCATTGTTTCAGCCATGGTGCTCCATCATCCTCTCTGGTGTGCCACACTGTGCTGCTGTGTGCATACGCGTATATATATACTGTATATATATATATATATATATATATATATACACTCACCGGCCACTTTATTAGGTACACCTTGCTAGTACCGGGTTTGTTGGACCCCCTTTTGCCTTCAGAACTGCCTTAATCCTTGGTGACATAGATTCAACAAGGTACTGGAAACATTCCTCAGAGAGTTTGGTCCATATTGACATGATAGCATCACGCAGTTGCTGCAGATTTGTCGGCTACACATCCATGATGCACATCTCCCGTTCCACCACATCCCAAAGGGGCTCTATTGGATTGAGATCTGGTGACTGTGGAGGCCATTTGAGTACAGAGAACTCATTGTCATATAGACGAAGAATGGACTCATTTCAGGATGGTTTCCCCTGGCTGTAAGATATGTCTGCCTCCAATTCACGCTCCCAAGTAATCTTGAGCGATGCAGTGGAAATTGGACTTAAAATAATGGATATCAGTTGTTTTTGCTCAGAATGGAGAGAGATGATCAGTTTCAGCTTCAGGGGGTGATTGGGGAAGCTTGTTTTTTGGATGAAGTGCCATACTTGAAGGAAGCGAAAACAGGGGCTGCTGGGAAAGTTATATTTGACTGACAGAGATACAAATAAAGAGAAAATTCCGTCTTCAACAGTTCAGTAAGTGTTCTGAGGCCATTGGTTGACCATGTGTGGAAAGTGGGATCAGAGCAGGAGGGGAGAAATGCTGATAATTCACAATCAGAGCATGAATCAAAGCCCTTAGTAAACCGTACGGTTTCCTGAATTGGATCCAAATTTGAATTTTATTGGTTATGACCGGGTTAGGCGACACCTTATGGGCATGTATGGGCAGCTGTAAACAAATGAGTGAAGAGAACAGGATGAGGATGCAATTTCAACGTGAGCCCAAGGTGGACACGTGTCTGTCGGTTCCTTACAAGTTATCCAAAGAATTACTTCAGTAAATGTAATGGAGTACATGTAACACGTTACTACCCACCTCTGGTTTGGAGGACTTGTTGGAGAGTTCACCTGGGTGGCGTCTTAAATCTGTCCACTACTTTTAACTTCACACTTTCATTACTGAATGGAATTGCAGCCATTCGTCAGTGTTTCGATTAATCTCTTTTGGAACTGTAACTTGTGGGTTCAGTTGCTGAAGCAAGAAAACAGCCTATAAAAAATACTGGAATTTGTACACTGTAAACCCCAACAGTACTACTAACTTATAAGGACTGAGGGCACAATAATTAAAATCTGTTTAATAGTTGAAAGAACTTATAACTAATCAGTGATGTGAACGATTAATCTAGTTTTAATTTTCTGTGGCACAGCACTTATGAGTAAAGTATTCCCCATCAATGATCGCTTTTGAGTAAACGCTACGTACACGGACGTCGTGACGTCGTGACGTCACGACGTTGTGAATCTGCTGCCCTGACCGACGGAATTTTTTTTGTCCAAGATGGCTGCCGTGTGCGAGAGTCCGTGTCTCATCTTCGTTCATGGATTAACTTGTAAGTAAACCAAACAAACTTGTCAAAACTGCTTTGCTTGTTATAACGTTGCATGGGTATCACAAATAATAAAGTGTTTGATCGTTAGACTGCGATGTTTTTACTTTTAGGGTACCGGGCAATGGCCGCGGTGATTCACGCTCATTTTTGAATTGCGGCGCCTGCGCCGTTAACGATGACTATGTTAGCTAGTTACTCTTTTCAGTTAGCAGCCGTAGCGTTTCTTTGTGTGGCGTGAAGTGCCCTTATCTGGTAAATATTTTTCTTCTTCTTACATGCACCTGAATGAACTAACGTAGGCCTAGTAGCTATCTTAAGACGAACGAACGTTAAGTTGCAGCTAGTTTTAGCCATTAGCCGAATACGTCCGTAGTAATGCATGGACATGAAGTTGGTTAGCTTATGCAATCTGCAAGCTTACATTGAACCTCCATTGTTTCTTTCCTCATAGGCTGAAGTGGATGCAGAGAAGCGAGCATGCACACAAATCAAAGTAACTGAGATTTAGCTTGTGCTGCTCCCCCTCCATAAATGGGCATTTTAAACATTTTATTATTATTTGTAATAATCAAGTCTGTCTGTGTGTGTGCATTTGAAGATCTATGTAATTGACTGTATATGACCTACAGAACAACTTTATTGGTAAGTTATATTAACACTTGAGATTCTGGGTTAATAAATTGTAAAGCTGTTGTTGAGTAGCCTACATAATTTAACTGGTTTCTTACTGCTTATTGTATCTGTTTCCACAGGATCAAGTTGAGAATATTGACCAGCACTGACCTTTTTATTTGGTAAGCCAAATGATTTAAACTCACTTGTAGGAGAATTAATTTAGTTTGAAAGTAATCACTTCAAATGATGGAGTGGAAGTGCAAGTTGGGTGCTGTGTCCTCAGACACCCAGACACAGTTATTTAAGCACTACATAGCCATTATTCAAGAGTTAGTCCTTTGCCATGTCTCTACACCTCCTGCATTTGTACATTTCTGTAATTAATGCACTGCAAATTCATTTATCGCGGTTTCACAAAGACACGTGTAGAGCTGGTGCAAGTGAAGGAGCACAAGCAGGACACAGTTTTTACATGTCCCTTGTGTGACTTCAGACCGCCCTTCTCAGAGGCAACACTGTCACACTGATGACTTTTGCCCTGCGTCGCCAAGAGATCGTTCAGGGGGATCAAATGGTGAAGGAGTTCCTACAGAAATGGCCGGCTCTTCGGATGGAATCGCAGGTAAAACAGGCTCACTCTTTCTCGTTTCTACCAATCTTACACATCTTTCTCAGTCTGCCCTCTCTAAACATGTTTCATCCCAATTCATTTGTCCTATTGTGTTTTTTTATTTTGTTTTGTAGGTTTGTGCAGAGTTCCACCACATCACAAACGTCAATCTACGGAACCAGTTTTATGCTGAGCTTGACCGGCACACACCACAACTGTTGGCCATATACAGACAGAAGGCAGAACACACCGGCAAGATAGCAGAGGCGCTGCATGACATCCTACATATTTATGACCTCCAGGTGAGTTAAAGTTGAACTTGGTCCAAATCAAGTTATACGGACAACAGTGACAGCAACAAAGTTCATCATGTTCAATTTGCTTGTCCTTTCAGCAAGAACAAGATGTCAACAGGAGACACACTGCAGCCCTACGTGCCCTCCCGGTATACCTGCGTGAGGAGGACCCACCGTTCTTCAAGACGTGGAATGTAAGTATGCACTGCTTTCACAGAACTGTTAGTATCAATGAGGTGATATTGCTTGCTTTGTATGGATAGCATTATTTTCAACACTAAAAGCTGCCTAACCATACAACGCAACCACCTTCCAAACCCTGTGTGGAGGCGTGAGTGTGGATGCATATGGATACATACAGTATGTGGTATAGAAGCCCTGTAATCCTTAAGTTTAACTTCCCACAAAGCCCTGACCTCACCTTGCCCAGAGGGCTAATAATTTGGTTGACCTTTTGACCTTACTACTGATGAAATAACACACACACTACTTTCCTACCTCCTCCCTTCCTTCTTTCCTCCCTCATTTTTTCTTCCTTCCTTCCTCCCTTCTTCCCCCTGTCCTTCCTTCAGCTTCCTTCCTTGACCCGATGACCGCTGGAGGGTTTAAAAGACCTATATGAGACACATTGACATACTTACATGTATACCTACCTGTTGGATGGTGACTAGTAGAATAGTCACTTGAAATACCTACCTAATACTTAGCTGTTGAGTCATGACCTGTGAAATAGTAATATAATGCAATTGTCTAGTTCCTGAAAGTTAACCTTGTATAACCTGCATATTCCAGGAGGACGATTCGCCTGAGCCAGACATCACTGACACGCGTGTTGCCCTTGTCACGGTGGTCTCCGAGAGCACTACAAGTCCAGTTGACTTTAGTCCTGCATCCATTGCTATTGTGGTAGAAGATGAGCTTGTGATGAGCAACATCCCCAGGTTGGCTAAAGCATTTGCATTGTTGTTTGGTTTGATGTATGTATTGCATTTGGACTACCCCAGGGAACTCATTCACACTTTTACCTTCATCCAGAAAGTGCTGATGGGACCACATTACACTTTGTGTCTATGCACATACACACGTCTGTATGAACATACAGAAGCGAGTTTTTGGTGCCAAGTGTCTTAATGTGACAGTATGTTGAATATGCTTTTGCCCAAAGCATCTGAATGGAAGTTACACCTGGTAGGCTGTCTAACCACAAAAGCTACCTAATCATGTTTGCACTTTAAAAAAAGATTACAGTTTTAATTGTTAGCAATTGTATATTTCTGTCATTTATTCACTGAAAATTATTATTTATAATGTGTAGAGCTGGTGCAAGTGAAGGAGCACAAGCAGGACACACACTTTTTACATGTCCCTTATCCACCAAGTGGTCATTCGTTCATGGTTGCCTTTCTAAAAAGTTAACAACTGTAAATCGGAATAGTGTGAGATATGCCCTTTACAATAATGTATTTATTTATTTTTTATTTTATTTTATGAAAGAGCTCTTGGTCCTTTGTTGTAAGACTTATGCACAAAGGCCAGTGGTATTATTTATTTCAGTTTTATTTATGTTTAAAATTGCTTTGCAGTTTGATGAGCTGTAAGATCCTTTTAATTTGTGTACAAAGTCTTGCCAGATGTTTTACTTTAAGCACTTAAACATGCTCAGTCATGTCATGACATGTAGATGGACACACACACACACACACACACACACTGATATACAGACACACACTCATATACAGACACCTTACCCGTTCAGGAGGTGACTGAGCTGTTTAATGTCCAGTTACATTTGCAGCAGGGTTTTAAAGAAATATTGCTGTAATTGTTCATACTTGTTTGGATAAACAATGTTAATGCAAAATAAAAACAAACTGAAATTGTACCTGAAGTTGTGTGTGTGTTTAATGTAAAAATTGAGTATTCAGAACTTAAATCAATACAATTTTCATGAGCTTATGAGTTATGTACAAGTATGTTTTTTGAGTAAGACTGAAGTAAACATTTTAAGTTTGTATACATACAAGTTTTAATAACTGCTTAAAATACTTTTTAAGTACAGTGCACTTAAATTTAATGAAAGTTAAATTTAAATAATTTAAGTATGAAGAAGACATAAATATTAAGTTAAGGAAAATTATAAATTATATTGAACTTAGAATATAGATTAAGTCAACTGAACACATATTTTTTAAGTATAGTGTAACTCAAAAAATGTATTAGGTTAACTTAAAAGTATTTACGTAACAGTTACAGCATAAATTTTGAGTTCTCTGAACGTATGCAGGTTTACAGTGTAATAATTAATCTGGAAATGTAGAACATAACTCAGCAGTTAGTCTTGGTAAGAAAGGTCAAATAAAAGTGTTGAGTCAATTTAATTTATATACTCTGTTATATAGAGTTTATATACTCTATATAACATATCCCACAAATTTGATTCTGCATTTGTGTAAAAAGGAATTACAATCTCTGAGACTTGAACATGCATGCTTTATGTCTTAAAGATTTTGTGTCCTGTTCTCCTGGTGAGTATTGAAACTAGTCGTGCAGATATTTTCTATCTCTTGATGGATCAACAGTCACTTTTTTTACATGAGGAAACTAGTTCTCCAATCAAACTGGCATTAAAAATATCTTAAAGTTGATGAAAATCGCAGGCATTATGTGTACACAAGATGTCCCTGACAGACCTCCAAAATGCCAGTCATGGCAGCAAGAAGACTTGTGACATAGCTGTCAAAGCCTCTTTTTATATCAAATGAAGAGGAGTAAAGCAGAACAGGACACAAAATGGCTGCTGCAAAAAAAAATGGCTGCAGATGGGAGCTGTGTGGCACAGTGCAAAGTCTAAAGAAAAGGAGATGCCAGGGAGGAGGAGTGCATGATGGAAAGAGGGAGAGCAGCCAGTCAGTGGATCAGTCACTCCAGGCCTGGCCTCTCGGCGGGGGGGTGTGCTCGGGGCGAGATCACAGGCCTGCTGCCACGCCGAAGCCTTCACAGGCACACAGCGACAGATAGGAAGCTGCTGGCACCAGGTCACCTCACTGATTCACCCCAGCACTGCCTCCATCTTCTCCTCCACCCATGTTCCACTGACTGGGCTTGACCTAAATGTAGACCTGCTCTTGTCCTCTGGTGGCTTCAGCAGGTCTCGTCTGGGTGTCCCACTGAGCAGGTTTTAGTCTTCTGTGTTTGGACTGGCAATTGCAAATTGGACATTTAATAGCTGTGGATGTTGCATACGTCATGTGGATGTGTTTCATTTGTGTTTCCACCACCAAAAAGGATTCTGATTAACTTTAGATTGACATTGTTTTCTTGCTGAGTGACAGACAAAATGGAGACTTTGTGTCCCCTTACAGGAAACCAATAGATTATATATATATATATATACAGTGTTGGGAGTAACGCGTTACAAAAGTAATGCATTATTTTAATGCATTACGTTTTGCTGTAACGCAGTAATGTAAGGCATTACAAAAAAAAAATTGGTAATATTTTACTCGGTACAAATCTCAGTAACGCGCGTTACAATGCATTTTAAACCCAAAAATCAATTGGTGTGTTATTTTTATACAAATTCGCCATCACTGCGAGATCCACAGAGGAGAAATAAATCTGCGCAAATGTTTACTTCCTCTTACTGCTAGTGATTGAGGAGAAGATGACGGCAGCAGCAGAGTCGGACTCTATATTCGCGATCGCGAGATGGGCATACGCTCCACTTTTGGAAAAGTGTGAAAGCCGGTCACACCGAGGATCAACAGCTGAGGGGTGGCGGCGAGGAGGCGGAGGCTCCGATTCTCCCCGTCGGTTTTGGACCGCTTTTATGTCCGCGTCATAACGCGTTTGGTGCGAGTTTAAAACAGTAGGTTTACTTCAAAACGCGAGCGTGAGACGCTGTCAGAGCGTTTATGGACAGTGATTTAGAGCTCCCCCTAAATGTCTCAGGTAGGCTTTCAGGTAATTTCGCAGCATAACACAGCGCCTTCCGGGTCATTAAAAAAGACGAACGGCAAATCTGGAATGAAAAATGGCACTGTTATTTCATCCCCGAATCCCATTCATGAACACAATATCTAATATCAGTTAACGAGTCATTTTCTGTTTCTCGTTTTCCGATTTTAAAACGAATAACGGGATAGGCTACGAGTCATTTTCCGTTTTTCGTTCTTTTATTTTGAAGCAAAAACATCACATCCTGCTGTGTAATGAGCTGCATTGAACACAAGAAGATCTATTGAGAACACAGGATCCATATTTCCTTTTATTTTGGCGAAAAGTAATGCAAAAGTAATGTAAAAGTAGTGTAATGCCTTACAATTCAAAGACAGTAATATTGTAATGTAACTAATTACTTTGAAATGACAGTAACAAGTAACAAATAATGCATTACGCTTTTGAAGTAACTTGCCCAACACTGTATGCTGTGAGACCTGCTGTGATATTATGCTGGTTATTGTGTCTCTTGGGGCGTTTTCACACCTGGAGTTGGTTTAATTTGGTCCAGACTCAGGGATTTACTTACAATCTGGTTCCTGTTCGCTCTGACTTTTTCCAAACGAACCAAGAGGAGTAAACATAATACAGACTGACAGGTTCTTCTTTGATTGTCATCCTGCATCAAGGAAATTATATTCTGGTGACTGTCAAATGTTTTTGCCGAATTCTATTGCTTCCGATGTGTATATTTATGAAGAAATATCCAATTATAAACATTATTAGTAGCCTGTTATTTGACTGCAAATTGACCACATGTTATGAATAAGGTAGAGACTTAATGGAAAAGTCTGATACAAGTACAGCTTTTTACCTAATATTTATGGACTTAAATACATATCAATAATTATGTCCTTGATGAAAAAGATTCACAATCAACAGATTAATTAGTAGTCTAGTTTGAAATCATGCTAAAAGTATAACTGTGGTTTGATTGCTTTCATGCCACAAACAAACTACACTAGAGTGCACTCTGAAGTGAAACGAGACTCCGTCATTGTTACTGAGCCACCGTGTCCACATCTTATTTTAGCATCCACATAAGGCTGCTCATTATTCTGTGTTTTTATTTCTTGATTATATCTTTGCATCTATATTACTATTGGCAATTAACATGATGACAGTGGTTTCGCAATGATCAGAATATACCTTTGACTCTCCACTTTGTCGAATCCTATGGATAATGGAGCTCATATTCATTATGTTGGAAAGTTGTTTACTTTCAAGGATAAAATCGATCTTGTACAACTTACCCCTTAGCATCTCCTCCTAAAACACACACACACACTGCTACCCCTTCCTCTTCATTTCTCTTCCCATTCTTCTCTAGCCCCCATCCACTCGGCTGTGACCCTGTCTGTTCAAAGTCAGTCGACTTCTATTAGTATCAGCCCTGCTCATCATTATCCATCAATTAGACTGGCAACAGCCAGGGCCCACAGAGAAACATCTGTAGCCTTTCGGCTCTGTTCTGTATGGCTGCTGTGCTCTGAGCTCACTGTGCCTCGCAGAGGTTGCTGTCTAAATAAAGCAGTGAGACAATTTCAAGCTTCGAGTTTTTAACACCTGTATAGATGGTAGAGGACTTGGACTGGCTATGGTACCTCAGTTCTTCATCTGTCTTCACTTAATTGTGTAGCAAATCCAAAAACATGACAAATATTGAAACTGTACGGTGGCCCTGACAGCTCTACACACTGCGGGCCCTAGTTTCGTGGCGCAGCGCAGGGCGGCGCAGGGTGGCGGAGACCCGCGCAGCCTTGCGCACCGTCAGTTTGGCAGTTTGGTGGATCGCCTGCGCCAAGATGGGTGTGGCGGCGCAGCAGGGGGAGGCGTCACAGATTCAGCTTGGCGTAGCGGAAGTTTCGTGGCAAAAAGCCTCGCCGAGACTGCGCTGAAAGCTCGCCAGCTCCAACCTGGTCTACTTTCGGCGCAAGGCGTAAATAAAGTCCATTCATTCAATGCGAATCACAGCTGGCGGAGTGGAAGTCTGGCTGACGGCGCGCAGTGCGCACACGTCACCGAGACCTCACAGGCAGGTTTCCACAGTTCCAGGCACATTTAAATGCAATAAATAATCACAACAAACACTATTTAATGCAACTAATTGAATCAACACGTGAATTTATATCTATATAGATTGTCCCGTCACATCTGACGTCAGATCAAAGGCGGATGGCACGCGTAACGGAAACTCAGCCTCTTGGACCAAAACATCTCCCTCTCTCTCTCCTGTTTTTTATAATATGGGCATTGTTATTATTATGATACGCGTGCACAGCGCATGATGAGCGTGGTGGGAGCAGCAGCGCTGCTTCTGTCATCGGGTTGTCAAGTGACGGATCTTGCACTGAACCTCCCCTAACGCATTAAAGGTGAGGAGAGGAGCTCATTTGATTGGTGAAGATCTGAATCGGCTGTATTAATCCCAGTCCACGCCTCGTCTCCTCCTCGTCTCCCACTCACGCCTTCTTCTCCTCCCTCTTTCCCACTTGCGCGGGTGGGCGAGACGGGAGGTGTGCCTGCGCGAGCCTGCGCGGTGCACGAAACTTGCAAAGTCCAGGCGGACACACCCCGTCGGCGCGGCGCAGGTGCGCTGAAAGCTGACTGTGCCTGGTCTACGAAACTAGGGCCCTGCAAGTTAAGAAGACATTTGCAAAACATATTCACCAATTTCACAACGAACAGCTGAAACTAGAGAAAACAACCAAACACAGAAACATCCTGCAAGTAGAGAAAACATAACCAAACACAGAAACATTCTGCAATTAGAGAAAACACAACCACACACAGAAATATTCTCCAAGTAGAGAAAACAACCAAACACAGAAACATTCTGCAACTAGAGAACACACAATAGAATACATAAACATTCTGCAAGTAGGGAAAACACAAACGCAATAGACTTTGACAAGGGCTCATGGCAGACCATGCTGCAGTGAACCAAGAACATCTGAAGCCTTATTTTTTGTAAGGGTCCCAAATAACTGAGGCCTCGTTGGCTGACAGGGTCCACGCTCCAGACTTAAATAAATCCTAAGTCTACAGGCCTATCTACGACGGCGTATTAGGGCCACTGTAGGGGGAAAAACAGAGCCGAGAGAGGTGGGCAATAGTCAAAGAAAAAAGTAGCACATTTTTTTCCCCACAAGGAAACTCTGTCATGATGACACAGTGCAAGGATGACATGCTTTTTCTGCCAAATGCACCATGAACAAATTCGATCAATTACAGATATTAATTTCTAAGGTTGAATTGTCACTTTTTGTTGTGTGTTCATTCAGTTTATTTATTTTTCATGTATCTGCACTGTGTCTTTGTGTGTCTGCAGCAATGGTACACCAGCACTATGAACCTTCTAGGAACATGGCTGACTGACCGAATGGACCTGCAGCTACACGTTTATCAGCTGAAGATTCTCATCAGGGTTGTCAAGGTGAGAACGACTGTCACATTTGTAAACCATGTAAACCTAATAACAAAGGTTAAATTAAGGTTTACTGCTGCCTTTCATGTAATTTAAGATTTATGATTGTTTTAAATTTAAATTCAGGTATGCGGCAAAGCACTTTTGCCAAACACACAGTGAGACCTGTTGTTAGTGTGAATAATGTTACATCCTGGTACCCAACACATACAAAGAGACCTGTTAGTGTGAGTAAGGTTACATCCTGGTACCGAACACACAGAGAGACCTGTTGTTATAGTAACGTTACATCCTGGTACCCAACACACAGAGAGACCTGTTGTTAGTGTGAGTAACGTTACATCCTGGTACCCAACACACAGAGAGACCTGCTGTTAGTGTGAGTAACGTTACATCCTGGTACCCAACACACAGAGAGACCTGTTGTTAGTGTGAGTAACGTTACATCCTGGTACCCAACACACAGAGAGAGATGCTACTTACCTCCATGTTGGTGGAAACTCTTTACAGGACGGATTTACAATCTGATTCTATGTACCTATTGATGATAATATTACAGAGGACACCATTCCAGCAAAAAAAAAAAAAAAACGTGTGGTATGAGGACAGAAAGCCCTGAAGACAACGTGTTAGTCTAGAGGGATCCGTCAGACCCCAAACTGGATTTGCAGAAGTTGGACCACTAGCTAATGGCTTTGCTTCAAAGCAATAAGGTGGTGGTTTAAATGTTGGCCCCAGTTTTTAAATTGTGTAGAGTTTGAATGTTCTGTCCCACCTCAGGTTGCACAATTATGGTCAGATTCTGATCACAACTATTCATACATTTAATGGATATGAATATTCGTGATTATTATAATATGTTCACAATAAACTGAGCATGTTTTCTCTTCCATATTATGCCACATTCCTGCTATATGGAAAAATATGGGCTGCATTATGTTTGTTTGTTTCCTGGGATATATTATGATATGAAAAAAATGCAGGAATATTGACCTTAAATATTTTAGGCAATATTTTAAAGTTTTATCCGTGGAAACAAAATAAGAGTAGAAGGGAAATTGGTTGCATCGATTTGAATGGTGATGACACAGCAAATAAAAGTCACACCCACAAAGCATTGTAAGGTGCCTAGATGACATGGTCTCATACAGTGAACCTTAACCCTTCTGATTGTTTCATCTGTCTGCGATAGAAAAAGTACCGTGACTTCCGCCTCCAAGGGGTGCTGGACTCCACGCTCAACAGTAAGATGTATGAGACGGTGAGAAGCCGGCTGACCCTGGAAGAGGCCACTGCATCAGTGAGGGAAGGAGGGATGCAAGGCATTTCCATGAAGGACAGTGATGAAGAGGACGATAAGTAGATCGAAGGGCGTGAAAACCAGAAGAATGTCAGAGCTTTCGGAAGGTGAAGGGTATACTGCCTGAGAACTCATGCAGCCTTTCTGTGAGGTCCAAACATCCAACTTTTCCCCTCCACTGTTTTCTGTTGCAGTTTCTCACTCCTGTGATAGTTTCATCTAATTAATACATGAAGAAAAGTTAGGTGTGTGTGTGTAGACGCGTAAAGCTTTTAACACTAAAACTGAAATGTGAACAAAAGAGTTTCTAGAGATTTCTAGAAAATGTGAGCATGAACAGAATGCTTTAGAAAAAAGATGATAAAGAGTTCATCTTTACAAAGTATAAAAAAAAATGATGTTCATTTTGTGCAACTCCATAGTTATACGGGAGCGTTCTGTTGCTGAAAAGTACATAGAGCCCTCATACTATTCGTTTTGCAATGGTTTGCATCTTCATCAAATACAATGTTTAAAATGATGTGCTGTGATATAATGTGACAGTAAGTGTTCGTCTGTTCTCAGCTGTGTTTAGTAACAACTGTTGGACAGCATATGAGATCCAAGACATTGTCAACATGAAAGTTGAATATGTTTAGTGAAATGATGGCAAAAAGTCAGAGTCCCATTCTAGGATGAGATCACATCTTCCAATTAGACGACCGTTCTCACTGCCAAGGTTTCAAACAATCAGCCTGGTCAGGCTCCTCGCCATCTGTCATTTAATGTGTGACGCAGAAACCCACTGCATTATGGGTAGATAAACTGACGTAGTAAAGAGAAAGTTAGTCCAGGCAAACACAGGACTTTAGTCCAGAAGACTGCTGTTTGTGTCCCATGTCAAACTCAAATTTTACATTTTTGTCACATCAGTCTTTAATGACGTGGATAATTCACGTCCATAGTCGCATGACTCATCAAGTTAACAACATTCCTTTACGAAACCTAAGTGGTTTTGTTGCCCAAACCTAACTTCCTGTGAAGACAGAAGTTTATTTTGAAAAAACACTATGCATGTAGCGAGTGTAAGTGACACGCCAATGCTGATGAAGTGATGCTAGAGAGGCAGCTGCATTATTAGACGCTTTGGAGTGAGAATGTGTTGAATTAGCATAATATTGTCTGAACATGTCTAGCTGTTAGCATATATGGAGCATAAGTGCCAGTTTTACCCAGGAAGCTTTGTCAGTTTGTTGTTAATCTTTAAAACAACCGGGCAAGATTTTGGCACCTGCGTAGCTGAGGGTTCTGATTTCTATTTGTATCCGAGTAGTTTGGTTGAATGCAGGAATCTGGTGTCACATCTCAAGCTGCTGCTGATTACACTCTAAACCCACATACTGCACCAGGACCTCCCAAATGCTGGAGGCTACACGTTGTCAGAGGGATCGAGATGGGTTCAGCTCGGTAGTTGCTAGTTGTTAGTTGTTTGCTGCCTAAACGGTGTTTGACAAGAGTGTCATTGGTTTGGCAAACATCAAGAAGAAAATGAGACCAAGAAGAGCCTCCTGTGTGACGACCATGTTGGATTTGATGATGATGACATGTTTTAACCAACTCTGGAAACACACATTAAGCTGTCTTTGCTAATGGTCTTTATCTCCTGCTCTGATTTTGAGGAAGACAGCAAACAAAATGTTCAGATGTTTCTTTAACATGACTTCAGCCTCCATGTAGCAGGTTGCAGTTCCACACTCGAACATGTGAGAATCAATGAATCAACTTACTGTTGACTAATGTATTTGCAAAACATGCTCCCAAGTGTGCAAAACTCTCATGGATGCTAGAAAAGTTGAAACCTCATCTTTATTCCAGAAAACATTAATGTAATTAACTTAAATATGTCAAGAGCATCAGATTAATATCATTGTGAGAACTAAGAAAGCAGTTTGCTAAATGAACACATGCTCATATTATTAACCTCTCAACACATCAAGGTCATTTGCATGAGATGTGAAATTGTGGACTCGAAGTAAAGTGAAGGCACACATTTATCAAAAGGTTAAAAATGTGTAAACTTTGAATGGAGACTAGTTTGTGTTTGTGTAGTGAAATTGAAGGTTTCTGTGTTACGGCGTGTTCACACCAAACACCAAGCAGATTTTCGCCTGAAATCACCACCATTGCTGCTTTGTACATGTGGAAGTCCCAGATCCACCAGGAAACCAAACACCATCCTGTCTGGGTTCATGGCATCATCCAGAGGTGCTCGGTGGATATCACCAAGCTGGATTCACTGGATCTAGCAAGACCCACGTGGGCTGGTTTACCACAACTGGAGGAACCAGAATAAACTATTTAGCTGTGATTTAATATCAATAACCAGATGAAAAGGATGCTGAAATAACTCCATAATGATGGTGATCAGTAAAAAGTGTGAAGTCATGCTTTGTTGGGTCAGGACGACAGTTATGACTTGAGGAGAATCTCAACACTGATAGGCTGTTGAAATAACCACTAGGCTGTTGAAATATTTCATATTGCATGAATGCAAATTATGCAAATTTCTCATATTCACTTCATTCGCATTGCCTGAAATTCCTAATTTGTCGCTATGGTGGAGCTGAAACGTCATCTCCAGAGTATCCACCCTCCGTATGTTTTTTCCAACTGAAACAGGACAGCCAGGCAGGACATAACGTTGATCGTTGCTTTGTTGAAACATTTCCACTAGTGCAAATACGTGAAGGGTGCACATGTTGCCTGATTTGCTTTGTGTACTTTGTACCGCCTGACACAGATCTGCATCGATGCGCCTCTATTCGCACAGAAAATGTGCTTTGTGTTTAGTGTGAACTCAGCATCACAATACCTATTTGATGGCCTCAATATAATCACTTATGACCTTCAACTCCACAGTTGACTCTGCCACCACATGTGTGTAAATGTTTTTCCATTACAGAGTGAACAAAGAAGGTGGTTATGTGTTACTGAATCAAGAATGGGTGTCAAACTGCCTCCAAGTAGATAGAATAGTAGCACAACACGAGCTGTACCTTATTGTTCAAGTAAAACCAGTTTGTGATCTCACTTCTTCAAACATCACTACTTTGATTTCCATCCCTGACATTTCACGGTTCTTGATTTTTGTTTGATAAGTTAGCAATGCAATACACATAGTTTGGTTTTATCAAATGTTCAGTTTAAAAGCAAATGCTCTATTTTAATCAAATATCATTGAAATAATATTGTTGATTTGCCACTTGTTCTTGTACACGCCCTGTGCTTCATTCCAGGATGAATGAACGGGCTAGTCCACATTTTTATAATGGATGATGGGAAGTGAAGTCTGCCTGTGCCTCCCCTCTGTCAACTGGTTTCTCTCCTGTACTCCTAGAACTGTGTGCAAGTACTGCATGTCCACAGTATTCACTCCTGTAAGTGTTTTTGCTCCATGTGTGACTATACCGGTGGGTTCATCGTGCTTCTGCCTTCTAGAAGAGCCCACCAAGGCCAAGAACATTCCAATAAAGGCGAATGGCATATGTGGAAAGAACTTGTCACCTCGTTCATTGACTGATTGAAAGGGAAATCAAATGACAATGTCCTGATGATTTGTTCAAAAACAGGTCTAACGTCTTTGATAGTTGATAGATTTAATTTCAACTATTGCGAGTCACTATTTTACACAAAGAGACTTTGAGTGGACAAGGATGTTGTGTTAGCAGACTGCAAAATAAAATACATATTTGTTAATCCACGGCCTCCTTCCCTCCCCCACAGCAGCATTTACTTAAGAAAGAGAGCCAGAGATTAATGCTGTGGATTAAAGCATCGCTCATCTTAAGAGTTGATATTATCGCTGAGAAGGAGATTGAAAGAATTGCCAGAGATCAAATCAGTGATCACTGAAAAATCAAATCAAGAGCCCAAGATGGAAGCTAAGACTTACGTCTGGAGGATTAATAGAAGATATAATATAGTCCAAATTAAAAGAAGACAAGATGTTGTTTAATTATGTTATAGGAGGAAGGAAACAAATCCTTCTCAGAAGAATAGATTTTAAACAAGACAGGAGAAAATGAGGTAAAGCCAACTGCCAACTTTCTCCCTGCATGAGACCGATGCAAGAAAAAAAAAGGTTTGTATTTATATGGAGTTACCTTAAATGTTCTGACTGGACATGGTTCTTATTGGAGATATGGTATACCAGCAGGCAGACCAACCCATGTCTATTGTTTTGCTTGATAATAATATTAGAACTTGGGCTCCAGTGATCATGGTTTCTAGATTAACTATAATTCTATAGGACCTGAAGGAACACTGACACTTTGAGGAAACATGTTTTGTGTGTGAAGTGAAGAAGATCATGTTTACATCTCCAGTCAGTCACTCTGACTTACTGTTAATATTATTATTATTATTATGAGAGTCAGATGGAAGTGATAATGTCAGTTTCCCATAGTTTGACTGGGTGAATGTGATTCCTGACGTGATGCGACAGAGATGACGCATCACACTGTTGGAGCCATCGTCTGCAAATAAGAAGTGGACAGTAATGAGTTATGCATTTTGGCCATGGCATTTTTGGAACCCGAACTAGCTTTGACAAAAGTGAACAGTGTTTGTGCTAAACTAAACCCATTCTAGAGTGAAACACTTTTAGTTTGGTTTAAAATAAACAAACTTTATTTGAATCTTCATATACATGCATAAAATGCGACCTCTGAATCTTTGGGAGCAGTAGGCTGCTGTCAGGCCTGATCACACTGAGACGCTCGCTAACAGCTGATGATCTTGTGGAGCAGGTTTGTCACCAACCAGCTGATCACATGTGGATCCCAACAGACGTGTTTTGGATGATGAGGAGGGAAAAGACCATTAAAAGATACATGCTGAATAAATATATAGTTCATCCTAATTCTATGCTTGCATCAACCATTGTCTGTTCCTTCCACATATACCGCCATCAAAACAGGAAGGAAGTGGTTAAGTAGTAAAGCCCGCCTCCTGCTCCGTTTCATTGGCTGCCTGGACCCAGTGTGCAAGCGGTGCAACTCCACGCCTGCTGCTTACAGGTTGAGAAGGTGATTGTATTCAGAAAAACACTTATTTTATAATACTTGAAATCCTCATAACATACCAATAGCAATGAATACATTAAATGCGGCTTTGAACAGACGTCTGAATGAAGGGGGGCGGAACTTTTTCAGATCCTTTTTTCAAGATATTACCCATGGTGCATTAGAAACAGAAAAGAAAGAAGAAAAGGATTTGACAAAACTGAAATGTTTCCTCCACGGATTCAACCCTGTGTGCTTCATATGGAACCGAACCTGTTCGGATTTTAAGTGAAATAACTTGGAGCACCATTTCCAAACATTGAATGAAAGTTATCCAACCAGGCAGTAACCTCAGGAAAAGTGAGCAGCCTGTTTGAGGAGGGGTTGCCCAAAATCTATAATTGCATCTGAGTGGAACTTAAATTTTACTTAAGCTAACAGATACATGCATCTGCTGAAAATATATTTGAAATTAGTTGAATTCCAACAGTTGGTTCCTGCACACTTCTTTGGTTATTATCAGTTGGTGGCCTGTTAAGCTCTGATTCAACATTATGTTTCTCATATCCAGTAATTCATCTTCAGAAATGAAAGCTGCCAACACTTTTGTGAGGATGTGAAGAAGCAGAATAGAAAAGAGAAAGAGGCATTTGAGTGAATGTGCCAGAGACCTCACATTCTCTTAACCGTCTCTCCGGAGGCAATTCCTTCATTTCCTTCACATATGAGAATAATCAACCGCAAACGCACAAAGCACCCCACCTAGCTTAACATCCAATCTGCAACGTCGCTGATCCGCATACGAGTATCACTCATTTGATTTCCACATGAATATCCAGACATGATTGGGCAGTTCTGTGCGAGTGACAACACCAGGACGGATTAATGGGCCTGGAGATTTACGCCGGCACGATCTGAGCTGCTTTGGCTTTTAAGCTCCAATCAAGTGGGGAAATGGGAAACGATGACTGCATCAACATGAAAAGAATCTCCAACTGACCATCACAGTGAGAACTGGCCCCGAGTCTTAGCGCTGACAGGGCGCTGCTGTACTGTGGGGAGTCCTGCAGTGATATGGATGTGAGAACAAGCCGTTCCGACACACTGAGTCCATCAAGCCGTCTCCGCGATGATACGTGTGGAAAATGACAACGGGGAAATGAAAAGAAGAAGAGAGAAATCAGCCCAAGTGTAGACATTCAAGCTGCCAAATAAATTGGTCTGTGATTTGTTGTGAGGAGTGATGATGCTGTTCACGGCGTCCTTTGAGGTAAACAGCATCCAAACACAAGTCTGCCTTACAGCCCAGGAGACCTGGATATTTTTGTACGCCTGCTATGCGTGCCAGAAGTGTCAAAATTGCCTGCCATTTGAGAGGGCAGGTAGATGTCAGATCCTTCTAATATAAGCAGCCCCCAAAGCCTCTTATGTTTCCTAAAACCTTCTTATCGTGGCCTTAAGAGGGGACAACAAGACCGCTGATTAATTTTAGATCTTTTCCTTGAAAAGAGTAGCTTAAAGTTTAAAGCAATCTCACCCAATGTTCAGGCAAAGACATGAGGGCAGATTGTTGTTATACCTCAGGGATGAATATTACACAGGACTCTTTGTCCTGGTTCACGGTCGTGTACAGTACCAGTCCATATGGGGATCAGCAATATCACAGTCTTAAACTGGGAGTGCTGAGGCCACTGTTATTATTATATGGATGTCAGGAGTTAATCCCTGACATCACTGTGTGGTCCCCCAGAGGTCTAGATAGTAGCTCACATTAGTCCAGAGACCAGACCAGACTATGTGGAGAAACCAGAGACTGTCTGTGGTCCCCCAGAGGTCTAGATAGTAGCTCACATTAATCCAGAGACCAGACCAGACTAAGTGGAGAAACCAGAGACTGTCTGTGGCCCCCCAGAGGTCTAGATAGTAGCTCATATTAGTCCAGAGACCAGACCAGACTATGTGGAGAAACAAGAGACTGCCTGTGGTCCCCCAGAGGTCTATGATAGTAGCTCACATTAGTCCAGAGACCAGACCAGACTATGTGGAGAAACCAGAGATCAATCTTTCTCAAAAGTCCTATTTTCTGGGTGCATTACCTTAATATACTCTGACCTTAAATATATTAGGGAAAATCCTGTCTGGCAATCAGTCACCTAATTGCAATTAACATTGGACTGGATAATATTAATGTTGCATCCACATAAACAGTCTTGGGCAGTGTTGTGTACCATTGCAATTCATGGCATTGAATGGCACAACATTGCTCGTCTACCAAGCTCCAGAGCGAATGTATCTTATGGAGGTACAACAATACCTTTACAGAGAATAATGTCTTCTTCAGGGCTCCAAAAGAACCTGGGCTGCCCCCGTCAATGGACCTTCAAGTTTAGAGAGATTCAAATGAAATTTGACAAGCATGCATCATCTGCATATTATCTGTCAAATACAATAAGGTATCCTTGTACAAGTCCAGCCAGGGTCTTCGGATTCCTCCAGAATTAATTTTTGCGAATTCAAAGCCTCCGACTGTAGGCCTTCATGCACTGAGGCTCCGAGGATTTCCTCTGTCCCTCATGACTTCTGCCCAAGGACTCTTGAGCAAGGCTGGTCTTTAACTGACTCACTACAGAGCCAGAGGCCACACACACACACACACACGCACAACATGCACACTTGTGTTGACCTATTAGACTTGTATAAAGCATAATAATTTCTGAAGCACTGCTTCAATCCTCCACTGATGCAGATTTTAATAAAAATGTGTCACAATCATAAATGTTCAAATATAACTTACGCTGGCACGAAATTCTCAAATGACCATGGCGTTCTATTTCTATGTTTTCCCATCACACGTTTTTGGTTCTGTTATCATTTCAGATCCCTTCACTTCCTGTCTTTGTGTGTCTGCCCCATCCTGATCAGCTCCACCTGTCCCTCGTTAGTCTCCACATTAGCCTCCTCCTCACCTGGTCCACCCAGGTTCCATTAACACTGGGAGTGATTACAAGACATCATAACTTTGTGTTGTGTTCAAAAGTAATGTAATCATATTTGGGTAATTGCTCTGTCGCTAGCTTAGCCACTTTTTAGAGTTTAACATGTTTTAAACTCGTCGGTGACGCAAGAAGTCACGTGACGTCTTAAGCTCCATTGCTGTGTCATATGAACCTGTGGTTTAACCTGCAGCTGCGTTTTACTTTGATCTCAATTGCTGTGTCTTCAGATAAATTCACATCAGACACTAGAGGGCGTATTTTGTGCGTGTTAGTCTAATTTCGAAACTGACGTGGTTTTAGAGGAGAATCTGTGACGCCTCCCCCTGCTGCGCCACCACACCCATCTTGGCGCAGGCGATTCACCAAACTGCCAAACTGACCGTGCGCAAGGCTGCACGGGTCGAAACTTGCATTACGCCGGCTCCGCCACCCTGCGCTGCGCCACGATACTAGGGCCCAGAGAGAGAGAGAGAGAGAGGCCCTGACAGTCCTGTTGCTTGAGCAGTTGACAACGTTGAATGAATTAGAAACAGCTTCTCAGTTAACTGACTGAAATCAGCACAATGTCTCCCGTTGACGCGTACTAACCATGATGAGACTACTCAGTCATCTTGTGTGCCACACCCCCCCACCCCCACCCCTCCACACACACACACACACACACACACACACAAAAAGTCACAAAAATAAATGTGAGGAAAAGGGATGTTTGGGGTGAATAAAAATTGCCTGGAGTGGAAAGGGGGGGGGGGGGGGGGGCAATGTGTGCTGGCAATCTGCTGAGGAAATAGAAGACTGAAGTGAATTGAGGAGCTGGTTGCTCAAGTGGTTGGACCAAAGTGTGTGTGTGTGTTTGTGTGGGGGGGCATTTTTGTGAAGTGAGGTCATTGTGCATTGGGCTCAGCCACGTTTGGGTTGAAGTTTAAGGTTGTATTTACAATTATTCTTAAAAATATTCTGTCAAAGAATAACACTTGTTTTCACTTCACAAGGTACATGCAGTCAATCAAAGTACACCAGGTTTCAAAATACTGGCTATTGTTGACATTACAAAAACTGCATAGACTTTTATGTTTCAGTTTTACAGGTATTTGCATTCAAAACTTGCAATCCACCGTTGTTACACTAAATTTCTTGGTTGGGAACTGTATGTATGTTCATTAACATTTACATTTACATTTAGGTCATTTAGCAGACGCTTTTTTCCAAAGCGACTTACAATAAATACATTTGTCAAAAGAAACAAAGAAACCACAACATATCATTGCCGATAAAGTAAGAGCTAAAAATAGTGTTAGATCCTCGTCTGAGTAAGGGGTGTTAGTGGGTCATGCTATGCAGAGTTGAGGTGAAGTCTGAACAAGTGAGTCTTGAGCCTTTTTCGGAAGATGGCAAATGACTCTGCTGTCCTGACATTGGTCGGGAATTCGTTCCACCACTACTGAGGCGCCAGAACAGAGAGAAGAGTCTGGACTTTGCTGAGCGACATTTGTTTGCTTTCAGCGATGGTGGTACCAGCCAGCCAGCTGAAGTAGAGGAGCGAATTGTTCGCTTCGGGGCGCGTGGTTTGACCAGTGTTTGAAGGTAGATGGGTGCCGTTCCATTGATGGCCCAAAAGGCCAGTGCCATCCTCTTGAATTGGATGCATGCTGCAACAGGGAGCCAGTGGAGGTCACGGAGGAGGGGGGTCACATGGGAGAATTTGGGTAGATTGAAGACAAGGCGTGCTGCAGCGTTCTGGATACGCTGCAATGGTTTAGTCGCAGAGGCCGGGAGTCCAGCCAGGAGAGAGTTGCAGTAGTCCAGGCGGGAGATGACCAGTGCTTGGACCAGGAGTAGCGTGGCATCCTTTGTGAGGAAAGTTGAAATCCTGATATTGTAGAGGGAAAATCTGCAGGATCGTGCCACAGCAGTGATGTTGGGGTGCAGGATAGTTGGTCATCGAGGATTACCCCCAGGCGACTGAAAAAAACTGTAATATGACGTTGGTCCACCCTTTGCAGCTTCAACTCTTCTGGAAGGCTTTCCGCAAGGTTTAGGCGTGTGTTTATGGGACTATTTGACCATTCTTCCAGAAGCCAAGGAAGGCTTGGCTCTCAGTCTCCACTCTAATTCATCCCAAAAGTGGTCTATCTGTTTGAGGTCAGGACAAGTTCATCCACACCAGGGGGTTTAGCTCAGGAGGTAGAGTGTTCGGCTGGCAACCGCAAGATTGCTGGTTCGATCCCCGGCTCCTCCTAGCTGAGTGCCTGGTGTCCCTGAGCAAGACAACCTCACCCCAATTGCTCCTGACGAGCTGGCTGTCGCCCTGCGTGGTTGACTCCGCCGTCAATGTGTGAATGTGTGAGTGAATGGGTGAGTGACAGTCATTCCTGTAAAGCACTTTGGAGAAAAGCGCTATATAAATGAGGCCATTTACCATTTACCATTTACACCAAACTCTCTCATCCATGTCTTTATGGACCTTGTCATCCCCAATATGGTCCACAGAGTTGGGAGCATGGAATTGTCCAACATCTCTTGGTATGCTGAAGCATTCAGAGTTCCTTTCACTGGAACTAAGGGGCCAAGCCCAGCTCCTGAAAAACAACCCCACACCATAATCCCCCTCCACCAAACTTTACACGTGGCACAATGCAGTCAGACAAATACTGTTGTCCTGGCAACGGCCAAACCCAGACTCGTCCATCAGATTGCCAGATGGAGAAGCGCGATTGGTCACTCCAGAGAACGCATCTCCACTGCTCTAGTGTCCAGTGGCGGCGTGCTTTACACCTCTGCACCTGACGCTTTGCATTGCACTTGCTGATGTATGACTTGGATGTAGCTGATCACCATGGAAACCCATTCCATGAAGCTCTCTACACTGTTCTTGAGCTAATCTGAAGGCCACATGAAGTTTGGACATCTGTAGTGATTGACTGCAGAAAGTTGGTGACCTCTGCACACTATGTGCCTCAGCATCCGCTGATCCGCTCCGTCATTTTACGTGGTCTACCACTTCTTGGCTGAGTTGCTGTCGTTCCTAATCGCTTCCACTTTGTTAGAATCCCACTGACAGTTGACTGTGGAATATTTAGTAGTGAGGAAATTTCACGACAGGACTTGTTGCACAGGTGGCATCCTATCACAGTACCACGCTAAAATTCACTGAGCTCCTGAGAGCGACCCATTCTTTCACAGATGTTTGTAGAAACAGTCTGCATGCCTAGGTGCTTGTTTTTATACACCTGTGGCCATGGAAGTGATTGAACACCTGATTTATATTATTTGGATTGGTGAGTGAATACTTTTGACAATATAGTGTAAATAAATAAAGTTCTATTTTTATGCTACTGTCACATATCTAATCACATCCCTTTCGCTATTCAGCTCACTGTTTAAGACTACAGCCGAGAGCACACATGGCCTCTATGTTCATTAATATACATTGATTTAATGGTAATGACATGGCTGGATAGCTAACTTGTCATTTATATTACTGTTCTTCAACTGTACACAATCTCATTGACTTGTGAATCTTGCTAGCATAACGTTAGCTTTATGGCTTGTAGTTAAGCCAAAGGGTTCTATGAGCCGTGTGGACTAGAAATATCTCCCGTTGCTAAGTCGTACCTAAGGTCCATCCTATTTATTGGAGCTGCAAACAACTGCATTGATTAGATAGGATAAGTCCCGCCCTTCTTGTGGACCATCATGGGACCTTATTTTGGAAAAATAATATTTACAATAGTGAAGGCAAGAGACAAATACTTATTTTAACCCATCTGAATTGACTGAATAATTACACATGGTCACATTTTGTAGTATAACTGTTGAAGTGTACACCAAACGCGGCGCAAATTATTCACGCGACCAAATTACATGTAAAGTCAATGCACAGACGCGATTTGATGCAAATTTCATGCAACTACATTTCTGAGGCACGAATGGTGGCGGCACGACGGGCGTAGATATGAAATACTCAACTCAAGCATCAAATTTGCATGTGGCACTCTGACGCAAAGCCAATCAGTGTTGAGATTCTTCTCGTGTCGTCACTCGTCAGTGATCAGTAGTGGAGGCAAACTCAGCGTAGTGGTCTGGTGTCTCCCGGGGCTTTACAGTAGGATCTCACGTTTCAGGATGTAACGTTACTCACACTAACAACAGGTCTCTCTGTGTGTTGGGTACCAGGATGTAACGTTACTCACACTAACAACAGGTCTCTCTGTGTGTTGGGTACACACACACACACTCACACACACTCGTGTTTGTGAGTGTGTGGTGGCAAAGGCGAGGCAGGCCACATGGCAGCTGGTGGGGGTGGGGGGTTGTAGTGGGGGTTTCAGGAGACCAGGTGAAGACATGACAGGCTGAAAAAACCCTCTGCAGCACTTCATGACGGAAACTCAGGCTGACAAGAAGACTCCACTCACACAGTCAGTTGTGCTGTTCAGCACAAACAGCCACATGTGACACACCAGGTTTTCCTCTTTGTTGGCACCTCTCGCCAAAAATTTCTTCCAGAGTCTTCCTTCAGAACAGAAGAAGAGAGGAAGCAGACACTGAGTGCTGGACATGAAGTCAGGACTTACAGTCTCACAGCAGTTCATGAATCCAGATGTAATCTAGTTGATTCTCTTGACTGACAGAACAAAACAATACTTCCGTGAAATACATTAGTTTGAAATGAGGCTGGGTGCCACAAAAAAAGGGAAAATCTGTTTCCATGCACACAAATCAGACTATTTCACAAACTGCTGTGAGAGCGTTGTGGAACTCTGATTTGGATATCAACAGTAAGTTAAAGTTCTGATTTGTTATGAGAACACAACAATAGATTCTTTGTTAGTCTGTTAAAAGTCACAAGTCATGCTTGGTTATTATGATTGGGGAAACAGCCAATCCTGACACTGGAGAAGCTCCTTCCAGTTCATGTGTGGTATTTCTTTTCTCTTTTCTTCCTTTTTTTTTTTGGTCTACCTATTTAATTATCATTGGTATCCATTATATCTTCTTAATGCCTGTATTTGTATGTCTGTCCTATGTTTGGATATACTGTATGTATTCAATCAGTCACTATGGCCACGACCGACCTGGGAGGTTGGGAGGGATACTGGGACTTTTTCTCTCTTTTTTCTCTTTCTTCTTTTTGCAGGGCGTGTTGCTTCTGTTTTCTATACAGACACTTGATATAAATTCTACATTACACTGTAATCTGTGATGTCTATCAAAATTATGAATACAAATATTTGGGGGAAAAAAATAGATTCTTTGTTTGTCCGTTAAAAGTCACGAGTCATGCTTGGTTATTATGATAGTCAAAACAGCCAATCCTGACACTGGAGAAGCGCCTTCCAATTCATGTGTGGTATTACTACTTTAAGTTTCCTGATTCAGCTCTAAACGTGATCAAGCTCCATTAGGACCCCTCAGATACTGTATGTATATATATATATATATATATATATATATATATATATATATATATATATATATATATATATATAATATAATAATTCCCTTATAATAATATAAGGGAAATAAAAAAATAACAATAAGGAGTGACAATCATGTCCATGCACAAATGGACACAGAGTACCCCACAAACAGAATGCTCCCGTACTTCATAATGTGATTGTTGATTTTACCCAGAAATGCAAAAATCATTCATGTGCACAGACAGGAATAATGTCGGTATGACAGCTGTGTAGGGTGACCAGATGTCCCGCTTTGTGCGGGACTGCACAGCATTTTCATCACATTTTCCGCTTCCCGCATATTGAGATGATGTCCCGCAATTTGATTGGCAGCTTTTTATTTACGTCTGGCTTTTATCCAATGGCTGCGTAGAAAACAGAGAAGGCTGTCATTACCGTCATTACGGGGCTGTTTGTTTGATGCTGATGCTGTCCATCAAACTGGGCACACGTTGGGTCAAGTGGTGTAAGCGTGTTGTTGCTACGCACGCGCAACGTTGCTATGCTGAAAACAGTCTCGACTCACTACTCGATCGGAGCACAAACAGGCATGGATTTTGGCAGAAAATGATGGAAACTACAACAAAAAAGAGGCGATGCAGCTACAACAAAGACTGGGAAACTGTATATCACTGGGTGAAACCGGTGCAAGGCGATTCACAGAGTGCAAACTTTGCCAGAGTTATTTTTCTGTTTCACATGGCGGGGAATACGATGTCAAGCGACACAGTATATGCGACACTCACAAGAAATGTGTGGCTCAGAAAGAGAAAACCCGATCTATGGATGTATTCCTGCTGAAACACAAAGACGACTGCTGCCAGACAGATAAGGTAACAGCAGCGGAAATAACCAACGTTTACCACACCGTGCAGCACTCAGTCATACAGATCAGAAGACTGTGGTAATAAGCTAGCACCGGTCATTTTTTCAGACTCAGAGATTGCAAAACAAATGTCCTGTGGTCGCACAAAAGCGGCGTCCATAGTTACAGATGTGCTTGCACCTGCCTCTGTAGAGACACATGCCATTTTTTAACAGTTAGATATACATTATATCAAAATGTTAGGCTCCCTCTCAGCATTGGTAATGTGTCCCACATTGTCCCACACAAACATAATCTTTGTCCCACATTTGGTTTGTTGGGATCTGGTCACCCTACAGCTGTGTGGATGTTTAAGTGGAATCATATGTAACACTGGCAGGTTGAAATGAGAGAATTCCCTCCCTAGTCACACTTTCCGTCTCATTTCCTGAGGTTTAATGTCAGTGAAAGTTGTCACCACGATGGAAGAGTGTGAGGACAACTGTCTGTGCTTTCCTGTGCTGAAACGTGTGAGGCACATTACCAGTTATGTCATGAGCAGTCGGGTGACATGGAAGCCCGATGTACTTAGTGAAGAACACTGGAGACGTTTGGCTGATTCAACTGTCTACACCACAGGCTTGTGAAAAATTCAGAATTTTAGAATTGGCCTCAGTTCAATTCAGGAATTGGAATTGGAATTGAATTGGCTCCACCCCCAAAGGATGTTGAATTTGAATTGGAGTTGGGAATTACAGGAAGTGGAATTCAATTCATGGCAATTCAATGAAATTCCACACACACAGAAAGAATGTATTGGATCCTGTATAGAGTTAGGAAGGTTACTTTGGAAATCTAATTGATTGCTATAAATGATCCATTATCAATGTGGTATATTTTACTGTATTTTGATTGTATTTCAATTCCACTTCCTTTAATTCAAATTTGAATTGCAATTCTACCTCCTGATTCTGACTTCAATTCAAATTCAATTCCACATTCAAGAATTGAATTGGAATTTCTGAGTCATTCTCAATTCAATTCTGAATTTTGCACAAGCCTGCTACACCAGCGGTCTTCAACGTTTTCAGGCCAAGGACCCCTCAGGTATAACAGTACTTTGTATACAATGCTTAGCCGTTAAAATAATAATTGTTGACAGAAATATATATTTACAGAACTTCTATTTTGGCATTTCTACATCCCAATTTCACCTCATAAAATGGAATCAATAGCAAGATTTATGTTTGCTTATTATAGGTTGTATTCATGTTAATTATATTTTTAGACATTTTAATTTGGGGAAGAAATAAAGTTTGGGATCAATCATTTTGGGACCCCCTGCAGGAACTCGTCACGGACCCCCTGTTGAAGATCTCTGGTCTACATATTAGTTGGGTAATGCTCGGGCTGGGCATCAATTTTCATTGACTGCTAGGTATGTTGGTGCTGACATCAAAACTTTACTCCTGAAATCTGCTATGTAATATTTGTATGTTATATGTCATTATGATGTATTCTGTTTGTTAACGAATAACACTTGAACCCATCCACAACTGTTGAGGATGCCCCAGTAAGCCATGCCAGTTAGCAACAAGAGCTAACCTTTCAGACATGACGTCTTTATATGTAGGCTACCAGCTCAGTTCAGTAGTTTGTTATACAGAGGTGTTCATTATTGTAATAGTGACGAACAACACTGATCACATGTTTGTGGAACGCATAAACAGCGTCCATTGTTTAAGCCAACTGGAGGATTTTCACAATAAGACCAACTTTCTTTTATCCTCTTTTCTGGGACCCTCCGAGGCCTGTATTATAAAACACAAATATGTTGATGTCAGTGTTTTATAACCTGGTTAAAAATATATAAGTAGACGTAAATAGATGTACCTTTCATTTCCATGCTGAATGAGCTTTCCTGAAAAGAAGTCTGAGAGAGTTGAAAAGCAGGAGAGTGGAAGTTTTCTGTGGATGGATTCAAACTACGAGAGCCAAATGTGACTTCTACAAATGTTTTCATAGCATTGAAAACCAAAAAAGATTAAAAAAATCCTAACATTGTGAGGAAAGGTTTGCCACATGCAGCCAGTATTTGTGAGTGTTGCATGCCTGCAGGCTAGAGGCAAGGGTCCCTTAAATCAATGCTTGAGCTAATTGCTGCTGGAGCTGAATAGGGGGCCTGGGTGTCAGCAAGAGGATCAATGTTTATTGTGTGGATGAGCCGGCAATTGTGCCTGAATAAACTCAAATTAGAGTATTTCTCCCTATTTACATATGAGTAGCACAGAGACAACAGGCATTAATCCTGCCATGCTGAGATGCAGGTGTAAAACAAAACAGAGTAGGGATGTTTTTTAAGGTTATTAACAGGAAAACTAGTGTTATAGGACGGCAACATGCGGGGCTAAGTATAGGTCTGAGTCTATAGACCTCCCTCCACCTACAGTACCACACGGCCAATCGCTGATTCCACACAGAGGCACATTCATTCAGGTGGCAACACAAAACCTGAGTCTCGGGAGAAAAGTCACATGTTGTCTCTCTTTACTGAACGTATAAACGTTAAACAGCAGCCTCCAGATTGATTTTTAACAATGAACACAATCTTTACTTCAATCAACAGACTCCAAGCATGTTTAAATCTTCAGCCCATCATTTAAATCCAGTCTGTCTGGTCTGTGGCTGCTGGCAGAGAAGGTGGAGGGAAGCCTTCATCTCTCAGGGTCAGCTGTCCACATCTACCTCATCAACTCTGGCAGGAAGGCAAGGAACCCCATCGGTCTGTCCATCATCCATCCATCAATCCATCAATCTATCAATCCATCCATCATCCATCAATCTATCAATCCATCCATCATCCATCAATCTATCAATCCATCATCCATCAATCTATCAATCTATCACTCTATCAATCCATCCATCATCCTTCAATCTATCAATCCATCATCCATCAATCTATCACTCTATCAATCTGTCCATCATCCTTCAATCTATCAATCCATCATCCATCAATCTATCAATCTATCACTCCATCAATCCATCCATCATCCATCAATCTATCAATCCATCAATCCATCATCCATCATCCATCAATCTATCAATCTATCAATCTATCAATCCATCCATCATCCATCAATCTATCCATCATCCATCAATCTATCAATCCGTCCATCATCCTTCAATCTATCAATCTATCATCCATCAATCTATCACTCTATCAATCCATCCATCATCCATCAATCTATCAATCCATCAATCCATCAATCCATCATCCATCAATCTATCAATCCATCCATCAATCTATCAATCTATCAATCCATCCATCATCCATCAATCTATCAATCCATCATCCATCAATCTATCAATCCATCCATCCATCCATCATCCATCTATCAATCCATCCATCATCCATCAATCTATCAATCCATCCATCAATCTATCAATCCATCCATCCATCATCCATCTCACAGGGCTGACACATGAATGAAAAGTTTGTAGCCAACCCCACAAACCCCACCCACCACAGACACAAACCCCACCCACCACAGACACAAACCCCACCCACCATGGACACAAACCCCTACCACCACAGACACAAACCCCCTCTCACCACAGACACAAACCCCACCCACCACTGAAACAAACCCCTCCCACCATGGGCATAAACCCCACCCACCATTGATGTAAATCCCTCCCACCCTGGACACAGACTTAGGCAGAGGTCCATCAGGACCAACACTTGTTCTGGCTGCAGTCAGCCTCCTCCACAAGGCCCAAGCTGTACACCTGAATACAGACCTGGCTTTAATAACATAATAATAATAATATAATAATAATATAATATTTCTTTGTTCTTCATATGCCATTGTAAATTTGTATTGTATTAAAAGTTTGTATTTTTAATTGTCTTCATAATATTGTACTCTTTATTGTTATGCACTAACCACCAAGTCAATCTCCTTGTACGTGCACATATATATAACGCAACATTTTCATTGTGAAAGTGGCTCTTCCTCACTGATTAAAGAGCTACGAGAGACAATCAAGTCTGCTGCTGCAGCAGGGTAAACACCAGACACACACATTTTACACAACCTGGCAACCCAAAAATGACTGGCCTGTAAAACACGGGTAGATGCTTTATGAACCTTTAATTAAACGTACAACCCCTACATATAATGTTCTTGTTGCTGTTTACGCCAGCCCAAATACTGGGCCATATTTCTCTATTTAAACATAGAATGGAAATCCGAGAAGTGATCATTTGAGCATCTCAAAAAAAGAAGAAAAAAAAACTTCAGAATGAAATATGACAGTTGTGCATGAACTAATAATGACCAGGACATGTATCCTCCCGGGCTGGATGGGAGGCCCTCAGGTGAAATGGCCCACAGACACACTGAGCCGAGAGGCCGCTGCTCGTTGTAGCTCCCACACAGCCCACAGCGGATTCCAGCGAACTTCTTGTAAAGCTTCTCCTTTCATTTGTCCTTTCTTTCCAAGCTAAGGCTTTTTTTCTTTTTTCCCCTCTCTCCCTTTTTAATCCGTCCTTCTATTTCAGGAAAGAAGAAAAAACACAAAACCAGGTTCACGCGGTGCTTTAGTGGCTAAAAGTGAAAGAGCTTGTGTTTTTTCTTTCTTGTTTTCCTCCTCATGAACCCCGAGCCGCTCTGGAAAAGTGCTTCTTTTCAATGGAGGGACGGAGGAACGACCTTTAATAGGATCCGAAGGGAGTCTCTGCTCTTAAACAGGTGGAAATGGGACGTCCTCGAATTTAAACAAATAGTAAGTAAGTATGCGTGGAAAAGAAGGAGGGATCCCAGCTCTGAGGATCTGCAGCTTTCTGCCGGAATCAATGGAAACGTTGCTGTCAGCCAGCTGGAAGCAGGAGACTTGTACAACTTTTCCAAACAGTAACAATGTTTTTAATATTCCCCTCTGGAAATGTGTTTGAGGGCGTGTCCCTGTCACCCAGTTTAGGGGGGGGGGGGCAGCATGTGACAGAGAGCAGTCGTCTGGTGTCTCCACACCCATCTGACCGTTAAAGAGGTAAACTCAACTTGATGCTCGCGCATTCTTCCACGAGCTCCGACTGCAACCTTTTTTCTAACTCCTCTTCTTCCTCTTCTTCTCCCTAACGAGCTGTAATGTCCTGTTAATGCTGTGTGCACTAGTTAATGAGCATTAATCCATCACCCCTGGATGCTATTGTTGCGGGGGGCGGGAGGGAGGGGGGGCATTTGAATGCAAATGCGTGACACTGTGGCAGCAAGGTGCTTGTTAAACTGATGTGTCCTCCCGTCTTTCTGCCGGGGAATCAGAGAGTGAAAGGACGCGGAGCAGCAGGAGGAGCGGGTCGGACTAGACCGGGAGCTGCTCACACCAAGTTCTGCTCTGCTGCAAACAACAACAACAACAACAACAACAACAACAACAGCAGCAGCAGCAGCAACACAACATGGCAAGTTCTGCTTCCCTCGAGACGGTGATGTCCTGCGGTCGGACCGGGCCGTCCGCGGCCCCCAAGACCCTCGCCTTCTCCATAGACCGGATCATGTCCAAGAGCTCGGAGCCGAAGGGGAGCGCGGAGGAGCGGGCGCAGGGGAAGAAGCTGCTGGGACTCTGCTCCCCGATCCCCTGCATGATCCCGCTGCAGCCCTTCAGCTACGACCTCCAGGCCAAGGCGCTGATGAACTACTCGGAGCTGTGGAGAGCCAGTTTCAGAGGGACTTTCTGCGGCTCCGCAGCCGCGCCGTGCAAAGGGAACTGCGGCGTTTGCGGCAAACCGGAGCCGGGCTTGAAGCAGCCGCTGCTGACGTCTGGGAGCCGGGTGGTGAAGCCGCAGGTGATCCACCAGGCCATGGCTGTGCCCAGCAGCGGCTCGCTCTACTATCTCAACTACCTGGACTCCGCGTACCAGCAGTCGGAGCTGCTGGCCGGACACTGGTTCTCCAACCCGCAGGCCCAGGCCTCTCTGTCGGCGCACCACAGACTGTTGCTGCTGGAGAATGCCAAGTTAGCCGCAGTGGCGACCGACAAGCTACCCACACCTCAGTACCCGCACAAGGAGCATCTGCCGGGCCAGTTGGACCAGATCGTGAAGGAGAACCACGTCCTGGGCGCCGCCGAGAAGAACGGCGTCAAGACGCACAGCAAACTGAGCAGCAGCTGCGCCAGCGCTGCGGACGGGAAAGCCAAAAACTTCACCTGCGAAGTGTGTGGAAAGGTACGTTATGCATATATATATATATATATATATATATATATATATATATATATATATATATATATATATATATATATATATATATATATAATATGTTGATATTTGTATTTCAAGTGATAATGCTTATGAATATTATTAAATATGATTAAATACATTATATAAATTATGATTAAATAAATTATATTAAGTATAAATACATTTGATAAAATTAAATTAGGGATTTCCTGAAAACGAAAAAATAAAAATTCCAAAATAAATAATGAAACGAAAGAATGATTCAGCAGCAGCAACTCCACATGACATGAGAACTGCCGGTGCTGCCGTCTCAATGTGTGCTCCTCTCCCCGCCAGGTTTTTAACGCGCACTACAACCTGACCAGACACATGCCGGTGCACACCGGGGCCCGGCCCTTCGTGTGCAAAGTGTGCGGCAAAGGCTTCCGGCAGGCCAGCACGCTGTGCAGACACAAGATCATCCACACGCAGGTGAGACGCGCTGCGGCCTCATTTAGCCGCTGTTCAAACTGCAGCTGGGTCTGAGTTTCACCGTCTCCTCCCCGTGTTCTCTCAGGAAAAACCGCACAAATGCAACCAGTGCGGGAAGGCGTTCAACCGGAGCTCCACGCTCAACACGCACGTGCGCATCCACGCCGGGTACAAGCCATTCGTGTGTGAGTTCTGCGGGAAAGGCTTCCACCAGAAAGGTAACACTCCGCCTGCTCTCATACAGTATATTATATAATTATTATTCCAACACATTCGGAGGATTTGCCTCGTGTTTATCTTTGTCCCTAAAATATTATGCAAATATGTCGCTGAAGCATGCAATCGAATTTTATTTTTCGCTGTTGTTACGTCTTCAATGTTTTTATCAAAACGAGAAAAAAAACTTTCTTTTCGTGTATTTTCGTGTTTATATATATATATATATAGTTGCATGTATTATTTTGTATGATTGTGTATTATGATGAGGCGGCGTGTTGCAGTCGTTTCTCCGCGTTGGCTCGAGCGAAGGTTTCTTCGAAATAAATCGCTGAAATAAATCGGACCAGCAGCCAATCCGCTGCGGCTGCGGGCCTCTGAGGAGCTGCGGAGGGGGAAATAATTGCGGCCCTCCGATGAGCTGATGCGATCCGTGGAAATAGGAGCTGGCACTTAACGCGGACTAATTCTCCCTGCAAGACGGCGCATTGTGTCCGGGTCAGCTGCGAGACCTCCGCGGCGTTCTTAGTGGAGTTGTCGCCGCGTCTGATTTTGACAAAGTTTGACAACTTTTTGACTTCGACACACAAAAGCCTGATTAATGAAGGCCGGGAGCCGAGGGTCGGAGGCGGCAGGGAGAGAGAGAGAGAGAGAGAGAGAGAGAGAGAGAGAGAGAGAGAGAGGCTTTCCTGCAAAACTCCTTTAAAACGACCCCAGAGCTGCATTGACCTGTATCACTGCTTTATTTCGATCTTCATCGTCTTTAATCGAGTTGCATCACTTTGTTTTTTTTAGAGTCAGAATCATGCAATGCAAATAATCCAAAAAGTCCTTCATAATGTCTTTTATGTATTTTGGTGGTGCAGTGAAGCTGCAGTGATTATTGATCAGTGATTATTAATCCTCCATTGTGATTGGAGTCATTTCTCTCAGGAGGATGTGATCGTATTCAAACTGCTGAAAGGACGCATCGCTCTTCTGATACGTCAAACATAGCAAACAGCTTCTTCTGGTTCTTTAACTGCTGGTCGGAATAAATGAAAAGACATGACTTGAGTTTTTAGACGTTTGTAGATGAAAGAAATAGAAACGATACACAATCAGTCATTAAAATCAGAGTTTGTTCAATATTGCTTTTTTGTCATCATTTCCCAGGAAACTACAAGAACCACAAGCTGACCCACAGCGGGGAGAAGCAGTACAAGTGCTCCATCTGCAACAAGGCCTTCCACCAGGTCTACAACCTCACCTTCCACATGCACACGCACAACGACAAGAAGCCCTTCACCTGCGCCACCTGTGGCAAAGGCTTCTGTCGCAACTTCGACCTGAAGAAACACATCAGGAAGCTGCACGACAGCGTGGCGGCGGCCGAGGCGTCCAGAGACAGAGAGCTGCAGAGCTGAGGCACGCTCGCCACAACACTCTTCATCGCTCTGCTGTCGGGCTGGGAGCTCCCACAGAGACTGGCTTCTGTCCCGCGGTTAGCGTTTCCACTGTGGGACAATCCAACCATTTTACACAAACCTGTGGTGGTCCTCCACAAGATTTCGGATCCTGTCCAAGTGTCCCAGCAGTGACACCGTAGACGGATCCACCACAACACCTCAAACTCAGCGCTGGCTTCATCACCGCAGGGACATTCTCCTGCCGATAGAAGCATCCAACACGGGAGAAATCACCTGTTTCTGCCATGGGACTGTAAATAATAGGTAAATAAAAAAATGCTATTTAAAATGGGGATAATTGCCATGTTGTGTATTTCACAAAAAAAGAAGTTAATGTGAATAAATACGTTTTAACTTCTTAAAACTGAATGTTTGAGCCATGTTGTTTCTGTTATTTTTAACGCATTTGAAAATAAAATAAGGAACGATGGAAGTTGTATTGACTCAGCTCAGGAAGAAAAAAACACAACATTTTAGGAACAAATAAGAGTTTATTCATGTTGAGAAATAAATCAGAAAAAGTAAACATATTGACAATGAAAGCAAATCAATGTTTGTTGCTGTGTATTAAATCTGCACGTCAGATGAGATGACACCTTCACGATGGCAGTTTAAAGACATCTAAAACAAAAATCGTTTTTTGTTTACAAAAATCAACCAAAGTGTCAATATTCAGATCTGCTTCAAACGTAGTGACAATAAGAGATAGGAAAATGTTTTTATTTATTATTGGGAAGCCATACTATTCTTAATATGAGCATGAAAAAAAACGTCAATACAATATGATAATATGAATAATAATATAATATACAAATATAATAATATGAATAATAATGATGATATGAATAATAATATATAATAAAACTAAACAATATGAATAATAATGATAATATGAATAATAATATACACAAATATAAAAATATGACTAATAATGATGATGATGATAATAATAATACATACAAATATAATCATGATAATATGAATCATAATAATATATACAAATACAACAATAATAATAATAATGACAACATGAATAATAATGATAATAATTATGATGATAATAATAATAATAATAATCATAATAATATACAGAAAGCCCCATCCCCCTTGAACAAGCACTACAGGCCTACATTGCACTGCGGAGGCATCTGCGTGCTGTAAAGCGGCGGTGTGTTTGGGGCCGTTTATTGACAGACACGATCTTAATAATGGAGCGTTTACACTTGACTCCGGCGTAATGGCGCAAATGATCAGAGATAACATGGGCCCTTGAAAGCGAATGACATTAAGCAGGCCGGCGGGAGGGGGTCCTGATTGCAGGAGCAGCGTGTCCCGTCGCATCCGGAGCCGCTCATCAGGGCGGGAGATAATGGAGCACTCAGGCCGCGGCTCCTCTTCCGGGCCTCCGCGTTAATAGAGCAGCAGCGATTCTCCTCACGGCTCCTGGAACAATATTATCCCTGCACACATTCTGCCGAGAGGCAGCTCCGTGCTCCCGAACGGCGCGCTTTCTATTAACAGCCAATTAGCCGGAGCCGGGCCGGGCCGCAGAGGGCCGGCCGGGCTGACGTCACCGTCTCATCAGGAAATACGAGTTTCTCACGGCCTGTTTGTGTGATGGAGGCCGTTTGAGTGATGGAGGCTGTGTGTGTGATGGAGGCTGTTTGTGTGATGGAGGCTGTTTGAGTGATGGAGGCCTTGTGTGCAATGGAGGCCGTTTGTGTGATGGAGGCTGTTTGAGTGATGGAGGCTGTGTGTGATGGAGGCCGTTTGTGTGATGGAGGCTGTTTGAGTGATGGAGGCTGTGTGTGTGATGGAGGCCGTTTGTGTGACGTTGATGGAGGCTGTGTGTGTGATGGAGGCCGACATAAGACGCTGCTGATACAAAGTTTAATAAAGTCCAAAATCGTCTCAATTCATAGTCTTCATCTTCATCCTGCTTTCTATAAACTGTAAAATGATCAAAAACTAACTTTGTTGCAAGTCTCTGTCACTATTCAATAAAAAAAGCAAACATTTGAAACATGAATATCAATCATTCTTTATTTGTATAGCATCAGTTCAAAGTACTTCACAGATGACCCAAAATAACACACAATCATGATCATATTATATTTTGAAATATAGAAATAACCCCCCCCCCACAAAATAAATAAATAAATAAAAATAAAAATCTGAAAGAAAGTGAAAGAAGAGCAAATTCCTCTGCAGCGGACACGCACACTTTCTGCGTGTGCGCGCCCCCTTTCTGTTGCGGACTAATGATTCTCCGCGTCCCCGGACGGAGCAGCGTCATCTGCGTTACTTTACCACTTTTATCTGAGGCGACAACCTGCACTATCGTGTGCACGCGCGTCCTCCAGCTGCGGGGCTTCACGGAGAACAGTGTCGGAGGGAGCGGCGAACAACCGAAAGGCGAGCAGGTTGTCCTTTTCCTCGTCCACACACTCGTTCATTGACACGCGGGAGTTTTAATTAAGGCGCGCGCATACGCGGAGGAGATTAGAGGCGCGGGCAGGTGGTGGAGTGCGCGGAGCGGGAGCGCGCGCTAATCGGCTGTCAACAACATGAGGACATCTCTCTTGTTGCTCTCCCCGTCACCGGGGGATCACCGGGGGATTCAGGCAATTTACGGGCCACAAAGGAGCTCGTTTGAGACAGGAAGAGAAGAAAAGAGAGGCGGACTTTTGTCTGGCCGACTCCATTGATTGTAAATGGGAGATTAGCGGGGAGCTTCAGCGGGCCGGTGGAGGAGGAGGGAGAGAAAGGGACCAATTAAGTCGACCAAATGTTAACTTACATCAGTTTCCCCTCAGTTTAGCCCACATGAGATTCCAATTAAAGCGTCCCGGGTGGGGGTGGGGGTAACCGTCATCTGATAAAACATCACTCAACCTTAAACATCAAGCTGTTGTTCACCTATTTAACAACGTGTAAACCTGTAAAACAAAATGAAATGTGTGTTTATGTAAGTAATAATAACAATCATCATAATAATAGATTGTATTTATAGTGCACTTTTCATTCAGTGAATCTCAGAGTGCTTACATAAAAAAATAAAATAATAGTAAAACAAGCATAGTGAATAGCAATCAATAGAATCGCATCCATCCGTCAATCCAACTGTGATCATAGAGGCTCTTTAGGGTTTGATGTAAATGCCTCTTGTACAGCACTTAAATATATATAGAACAATGCAAACCAGTGATAGTAATGTGTTTTATGTCTTTGATCATTACAGTTACCAAAAGAAATGTAATGTAAAATATCAAAAATAAATTGAGTGTTTGGTGACAGTGTGAAAGGTTTGAGCTTAAATGTTGGTTTCATGGAACATTCTGATAAAACTGTCATGTCGGAGAAATATTGAGCACAACATCCCTGCAATTTATTATTGACTCTGAAAATCCTGAGTGTTCTTGTCCTACTCAGTGTGTGAAGTGTCCTGAGATGACTTGAAGTGAACGGATTGTGGGAGTAATGTGCAACTGCTATGTGAGCTGGTTCTAAGGACGGTGTTTAAGTTGCCACTTTGTCAAAGAATACACACATTTCACACATTTCCCCACCAGTTTGGCAACAACATTAATATTGAGATAAAATTCTGTTTAACATAAAATGTTTGGACTGATGATAGGGAAGCCCCCCCCATCCAGCCCTCGTTAGTGAAGCTGGCCTTCTGGCACAATGAGCCTCCAGGATTCATTGTAAAGTGGCGAGGGGTTAATGAGCAGTGGCTTTTCATCACTCTTTGGCTCTATTCCTGCTTTAAATGAGAGGCGGTTGAAAGGACGCAGGCTGGAACAACATGGCAACAAAGGAATTCAGACACACTGAGACGTCATGTTTAAAAACACAGTTATGTCACATTTCTTATAAGCACATTTCACATCGTGTTTATTGAAGAAAATGCTGTCATTGACCCTGATTTGGTTTGAAAACATGAGCAGAAGGCGGTGATGGTGTCGGGGCTCGGCACCAAGGTTTCCAGGGTGTGATGCATGGAAATGAGCCACTCAAGAAGCAGCCGAACACACGGACTCAATGCAGCCGCCGCAGCATTCACTCCTACCTCATTTAGATTCTTTTACAGAATCAACCCAAGCCTTTCTCCACCAAAACCTCATCAGGATGTCTTAAAGATGCCGGCGAGCAGCTTGTCCCTGGGTGTGCTGCCGCCTGCCTTGGCATGTCAAGGGCACGGCGGCCCCGGAGTGCTTCAGGCTGCGAGGGGAGGTGATGGTGGCTGATGGGAACTGAGCAGGGAGGGAGCTCTCAGCCAGGGTCTGTTGTCAGAATCTACTCTCTGACCTCAGCCATCCACCCATCAGCCATCATCCATCCATCAATCCATCCATCAGCCATCATCCATCCATCCATCCACCCATCAGCCATCATCCATCCATCCATCCATCCATCCATCCATCAGCCATCATCCATCCATCCATCCATCAGCCATCATCCATCCATCATCCATCCATCCATCCATCCATCCATCCATCAGCCATCATCCATCCATCCATCCATCAGCCATCATCCATCCATCCATCAGCCATCTATCCATCCAACCATCAGCCATCCATCCACTCATCATCCATCAGCCGTCTATCCATCCAACCATCAGCCATCCATCATCCATCAGCCATCCATCCACCCATCATCCATCCATCCATCCATCAGCCATCATCCATCCATCCATCCATCAGCCATCATCCATCCATCCATCCATCCATCATCCATCCATCCATCCATCAGCCATCATCCATCCATCCATCCATCCATCAGCCATCATCCATCCATCCATCCATCAGCCATCTATCCATCCAACCATCAGCCATCCATCCACCCATCATCCATCAGCCGTCTATCCATCCAACCATCAGCCATCCATCATCCATCAGCCATCCATCCACCCATCATCCATCCATCCATCAGCCATCATCCATCCATCCAACCATCAGCCATCCATCATCCATCCACCCATCATCCATCCAACCATCAGCCATCCATCATCCATTCACCCATCATCCATCCATCCATCCATCAGCCATCCATCCATCCATCCACCCATCATCCATCCATCCATCCATCCATCCATCAGCCATCATCCATCCATCCATCCATCAGCCATCTATCCATCCAACCATCAGCCATCCATCCACCCATCATCCATCAGCCGTCTATCCATCCAACCATCAGCCATCCATCCACCCATCATCCATCCATCCATCAGCCATCATCCATCCATCCAACCATCAGCCATCCATCATCCATCCACCCATCATCCATCCAACCATCAGCCATCCATTCACCCATCATCCAGCCATCCATCAGCCATCCATCCATCCATCCACCCATCATCCATCCATCATCCATCCATCCATCAGCCATCATCCATCCATCCATCCATCCAACCATCAGCCATCATCCATCCATCCATCATCCATCCATCATCCATCCATCCATCATCCATCCATCATCCATCCATCCATCATCCATCCATCCATCCATCCATCCATCCATCCATCCATCCATCCATCCATCCACCATCTATCCATCCATCATCCAGTGCTTCCTATACATGGATTTATTTGTGGCGGCCTACCACAATATCAACATTGAGCGCCACATATTGATTTTATTTTTTCTAACTATTTAAAATGGGTCAAATCTGATTTAACCTTAGAGCTGCGCTTTCTCCGTCTCTCTCTCTCTCTCGGGCCCATCTATGAACAGCCCCTCCTCTCTGTGAATAGCAAAGACAGTCTGGACCAGAGGTATCAGCAAAACGGTGTACCTAGAAACTTAAGAAAACACACATGAGGAGGACGCTGAACAGTCCGACTGCTGTGATTAACGTTAGCTAGCCAATTAATTTGTATGGAATATTTGCAGGCTTCAACCAGTGCTGCTGTGACAGCTGAAGCAGCAAGAGCGCCAGGAAGGGATGGATGCACCTAATGAAGGGAGAGTATGGAGAGGAGGGGGGCAGCATCCAACATGCTGCTGTGGAACAACCAGTTAGGGCAGGAGAAGCAACAGGTGAGATTGACAGCAAACAGATGCAGAAGTAGGGCGGGTCAGAAAAGCAGATTTCTCAGGAAAAGGCCTCATTTCTATTCTTCTGTGCCTTGTAGACATCAGCAAGCAGCAAACACAGAGGCACTGCATTTAAGACTTGGCTGTACCAAACACAACATGGTCAATTTAATATCTGCACAATTTGTGCCATCATAATCAATACATTTTATTTCTCTTATAATTATTATTTTGGATCTTATAGAGTGTCTTCTAATGATATTATTAAAGGATGCATACACTCACCGGCCACTTTATTAGGTACACCTTGCTAGTACCGGGTTCGTTGGACCCCCTTTTGCCTTCAGAACTGCCTTAATCCTTCGTGGCATAGATTCAACAAGGTACTGGAAACATTCCTCAGAGAGTTTGGTCCATATAGACATGATAGCATCACGCAGTTGCTGCAGATTTGTCGGCTGCACATCCATGATACAAATCTCCCGTTCCACCACATCCCAAAGGTGCTCTATTGGATTGAGATCTGGTGACTGTGGAGGCCATTTGAGTACAGTGAACTCATTGTGGCGTTGACACGATGCTCAATTGGTACTAATGGGCCCAAAGTGTGCTAAGAAAATATCCCCCACACCATTACACCACCACCACCAGCCTGAACCGTTGATACAAGGCAGGATGGATCCATGCTTTCATGTTGTTGACGCCAAATTCTGACCCTACCATCCGAATGTCGCAGCCGAAATCGAGACTCATCAGACCAGGCAACGTTTTTCCAATCTTCTATTGTCCAATTTTGGTGAGCCTGTGCGAATTGTAGCCTCAGTTTCCTGTTCTTAGCTGACAGGAGTGGCACCCGGTGTGGTCTTCTGCTGCTGTAGCCCATCCGCCTCAAGGTTCGACGTGTTGTGCGTTCAGAGATGCTCTTCTGCATACCTCGGTTGTAACGAGTGGTTATTTGAGTTACTGTTGCCTTTCTATCAGCTCGAACCAGTCTGGCCATTCTCCTCTGACCTCTGGCATCAACAAGGCATTTGCGCCCACAGAACTGCCGCTCACTGGATATTTTCTCTTTTTCGGACCATCCTCTGTAAACCCTAGAGATGGTTGTGCGTGAAAATCCCAGTAGATCAGCACTTTCTGAAATACTCAGACCAGCCCATCTGGCACCAACAACCATGCCACGTTCAAAGTCACTTAAATCACCTTTCTTCCCCATTCTGATGCTCGGTTTGAACTGCAGCAGATCGTCTTGACCATGTCTACATGCCTAAATGCATTGAGTTGCTGTCATGTGATTGGCTGATTAGAAATTTGCGTTAACGAGCAGTTGGACAGGTGTACCTAATAAAGTGGCCGGTGAGTGTACATTGAAAAGAATTGGTCCGAGCACAGAACCTTAAGGAACACCGTATTTAACTTCAGTGTGCCTGGAGGATTTTTCATGCACAAACTGAGATTGATTGGATAAATAGGACTTAAAGCTCTGGTCTACGATTTGAAAGGTTTGAAAAAAGCATCCACGCCCCCCCCCCCCCCACACACACACCCCTCCCCTGTGTGCTCTTTAATCCCTCCCCTCCAAGCTCGTCTCGTCCTCCCCTCGGAGCCTCCCACGAAGCACACCCCCCCCTCCAGGCTAACATCTCCGTCGAACAAATAAACAATACTGCAGAGACAGAAATACTCCAGACACCAGGGCTTTCAAACACACGCATTTCAACCTGTTCACACGCTCACACGTCACATCTAGTATTTCTTACGCAGACAAATTACTGGGATAATTAAAAAAAACGTTCTCTTATTTTACGAAATGTGTTTCTGAATAAGCTATGCAGTTGCTGAATCTGTCTTTATTTTAGATCACAAATGGTCAGTTTAAAAGATTTTCGAGAGCTTGTAGGAGGCGGCGCCGTCTCTCGGAACTCGCCGCGACGCGACGGCATTGCACGGCTTCTTACATAGACAATGAATGGGAACATCCCCTCCGGGTATGAACTCAGACAGGACCCCGTTTAGTTGTACAACATGTACAAAGCAGTAATATTGTTTATTACAGCCATGAATGATGAAACATTATCGGTGTAAATGCAGCGGGTGCCGGTCGGATTTCTCTCTCACCCCGACTGCAGTACGTCCCCGATCCCAAACTGCTCGACGATCGCTCGCCACCCCCCCCCCCCCGCTGACGCTGCAGCCTCAGCCAGAATCTCACTCTGAACTCAGTTAAACACGTGAGAGCCCTGCTCCGTACCTGAACTGCTCAGGGCAACAAGCGTCTTGTCCACTCTACTTTCAAACACAAAAGTGAATCAGGACGAGACGTGAGCAGGAGCAGGAGAGTGAGCGAGGATTGGATCGGAAAATTTAGCCAATAGTAGCCATGCGGACCGGATGGCTACTATTGGATCAATTTTGGCTCAATTGACAAATCAATCTTTCAAATCGTACACCAGAGCTTTAAACCAGCTTAGTGCGGTTCCTTTAATGCCAGTCTACATATTAGAATCTCATGGTTAATGGTGTCGAACGCAGCACTAAGATCTAGCAGGACAAGTACAGAAACCAGTCCTTTGTCAGAAGCAATAAGAAGGTCATTTGTAATTTTCACCAGAGCTGTCTCTGTACTATGATGTACTCTAAATCCTGACTGGAAGTCCTCAAGTAGACTGTTATTGTTGAGAAAGTCACACAGCTGATTGGTGACTACTTTCTCAAGGATCTTAGAGAGAAAAGGAAGATTATATATCGGTCTGTAGTTTGCTAAAACCCCTGGATCTAAGGTAGGCTTCTTAAGAAGATGTTTAATTACAGCTACTTTAAATGACTGTGGCACATTGTTCGTTAATAAAGGAGCGCCAGATGATTTCGAGATCACACAATTTTTGGTTTAATTTATGAGTTTGGGAGTTCTACCATGGAACACCAGAGTCGAGAGTCGTTCTCAGTAGGCTTCCAGATTCATCTACTAAGATTAACATAGAAGTCCTTGTTTCAGGAAAACATGGCATTGAACATCCAGCTCTATCTGACAGACAGTTGCAGCTTTTTCCTAGAGGAGCGTAGTCCAGTAGTAATAATTCAAAAGTCATCAAGTAATGGTCAGATACAGAAGAATTTTGAGGAAAGATTATTAAGTGTTCAATTTCAACGCCATAAGATAAGACGAGGTCGAGAGTGTGGCTATGAAAGTGAGTTGGTTTATGTACACTGACTGAAGCCAATAGAATCTATTAATGAAGTAAATGCTACACTAAGGCTATTATTTACAACGTCCACATGGACATTAAAATCCCCCACAATAATAACTTTATCCGATTTAAGGACTAAACTTGATAGCAACTCAGAGAATTCAGATACAAATTCAGAATATGGACCAGGAGCATGATACACAATAACAAACAGAATTGGCTGCGTTGTTTTCCAGTTTGGGTGAGGGCTGAAAATCAGGCTCTCGAATGAGTTATAATTTAGTTTTGGTTTCGGATAGATTGATAGGCTTGAATAAAAAATGGCTGCAACTCCTCCACGTCTGCTGTCTCTAGATATATGAGTATTAATATGGCTGGGAGGACTAGCTTCGTTTAAGCAAACAGTCTTCATCACGCAGCCAGGATTCAGTCAGGCAGAATAAATCAATATGATTATCTGATATTAAATCATTGACTAATACTGCTTTAGATGAGAGAGATCTAATGTTTAAGAGTCCACATTTAATTCTCTTATTTTGTTGTACTACAATCATTTTTATTAGGTTTTCATCTGAAATCCCTCTTCTGTTGGACTGAATTAATTTAGGTGGTCTGGGGACAGACACCGTTCTTTACTAAATGAAGAGGTTTGTTTCCTAAAGCTAATGTGGTCCTGGTGCAGACACCAACCATTCACCTAAAACATATTAGTATGAAAGCCGTACTGAGGAAAACAATGGAAAATTTGTATCCATAACATTTTGTGACTATTTCACAAACTGTCATGAGGGTGTTGAATCTAATGGGACCTTTACCAGACAACCCTGGAATGATGGGTCTTGATGTTTGTGGCTGTCGAGGCCTGCAGTGTAAACATGATGCATATGGATTCGATGTAGAACGGTAGTGGGAGACTCAATAACTACTTTGTGTTATTGGACACGACAGCAAACACTAATATTCTCATTTCTCACTATGTCTCATTTATCAGGAAAAAAAATAACAAAAAAGGTATACAATAATGCACAGACAAGACAAATCAACACACACAACATGCTCTATTCAAATATGCATCTCTTTGTCCAGCTAATTACAAGCAAATGAATTTGATCATCTGCTGCTGCAAACCAACGAGGCATTTTCCCCATCACGCCCCGGCTGCACTCAGCTCCTTTCTAGGGGCATTAAAGCAGGGAGCCATTGTTAGGGAGGATCAGTTGATTTGGGGATGTCCGGTGCATCGGCTAATCCCTTTGACCCGGCCCTGCTGGGATACGGCCTCTCCTGCTTCGCTTTGGGCCACCGTGTTATTGACGAATCACTCGGCTCGCTCACACAATTAAAAGACCCCTAATCTACATGAAAGTCTGTGTATTCAGCTTGAATCACTGCCAACTAACATTCACAGTAAATAAATACATGAACGATGTAACCGTAAGAACCTGTTTTCACCCTTGGAACTGTGTTATTAAGTAATTAATTGTATTTGGTTGTGAATTATGGGCTGCGTGGTGGTGTAGTGGGTAGCACTGTCGCCCCACAGCGAGAGGGTACTGGGTTCGATTCCCGGTTCTCCCTGTGTAAGCTTTGTCCCACAATTGATGACTCTAAATGTCCTGTAGGTGTGAATGGTTGTCTCTACATGTCAGCCCTGTCATTGGGCCTGTGGTTACCTGTCCAGGATGTACCCTACCTTCGCCCAATTTCACCTGGGATCGGCTGCAGCCCCCCCTTGCCATTGTGGCATCGTGGATGGATTATGTTAGTTCTAGAAATATCACAAATTAGTGATCCATCCATCCATCAATCATCTAACATCCACTCATTCATCCATCCATCCATCCACTCATCCATCCATCCTATTTGCCAGTGCAGGAATCATCTCTTCACTATAGATGTACTATGTACTATTCACATGCAAATGGAGGTTTGTTCCCAACTCCACCCTGTTGTCTTGTTAGGTATTAAACATCTTTGTGAGACAGATAATCCAGGATCAGTTAGGATCAGGTTTAGTTGAGTCAGGTTAAGACAACAAGAGCCTGACTTCTGTGTGTGTATATATATATATATATATATATATATATATATCCTAGTCTAGTCCTGAACCCTCTCCATCAGGAGAGATTCCTCCTCTTCATCAGTTTGTCAGTGTTTACTTTAGTAGAGCTCCGCCTCCGTTTTAACTTCTGCTCACTGATGTTCATGTAGAAATGGTGTTAAACGTTTATCAACTGTTTATGATCCACAATTCAACGTAGAGAAGGAGATCCTGGTCAGAGAACCCCTTCCCAACATACTTCCCAGTATGAATATGAGGAAGGCGTATTGGGAGAAGGTGGACATCATTCAAATGGAGACTGTTGAGTCGTATCAGTACGAGTCTGAAACTCACACAAGTCCGAGGAGTAACTTTCAGCCAATCGTTGAACTCCTTTATACTTTGGTTCCACCCTCTGAGCTGTCAATCACAAGAGCCGAGAGCCAAATGTTATTACGCCTGGAAAAGTAGTTCCTCACAAGTAGGGGTGTGAATCTTTGGCTTCATAGCGATTCGATTCGATTAACGATACAGTAGTTGGTGATTTGATTCGAGGACGTTTTTTTTTTTTTTTTGGAATGATTTGATTCGATTCGAGTCTGTAAACCACGATTCGATTCAGTAACTTGTAACCAAAATTCTATATCCATGAAATAAACATGCAATAATGCGAGTGAGAAAGGTGAAAAAATAAACAGTTACTTATTTAACATATTTATTCTATAAAAAAGTAGTCCTGCATAATAATTTATGCTGAATACAAAAATGTAATGCTCAGTTATTTTGAACATTTTTCAATAGATTACATGCTGGCAGGGGAGAGAGTGTCTTAAACGTCTTAAAACATTAATCATAAGAAAGAATCAAGATTCATCCGATTAAACGCATTTATATCGATTATTGGTGAAGCCAAAACGATTCATTCTACTGAGGCTATTTATTTTACCAGATCGATTTAGTTGAATTTGTAGGACTGACAATCGATTCATCGATTAATCAAATGAATCGTTACACCTCTACTCACAAGAGCTGAACTTCTAACTGAATTTGAGCAAAAAGGAGGATTTTTAAGGACGAGGTGAAGCTTAACGAACCTTGAAAAACATTCTAGGAATATTCTTTTATTGAACATGGACAAAACATAAACAAATAAGCTATCTCAAAAATCAAGCAACTTCGGAAAAGGTAGATACTTATGTAAGCTAGGTGGCCGATGTTTTCAATGGACGATGATGTAGTAACACTGGTCTGTTCCTTAAATAGTATGTTTTTTATGCTGCCACCTTGGCCAGGACCGATTTGTAAATGAGATCCTGGCAATGTGGTTTTAAAAAAGCTATCAATAGCCATACCGTTGTATCAACAAAGAGAAACGTCACAATTCTTTCCTTTAAAGAAAATGTCTGGCTAGCTAACTAGCTACCTAGGTAACTAGCTAGGTTACTAGCTAACTAACTAGATAACTAGTTAGGGTACTAGCTACACAGGAAACTAGCTAGGTTACTAGCTATCTAATAAGCTAACCAGTTTAGAGAAGATTTCTGTCTCTGCCTCTTAAAAGTTCAAGATTTATTTTTACATTGCAGCAGGAGAAACCTACCCATGGGCTTTTTCTCCAGTAAGAAACCAACTGAAGTATTTGTTTTGTTGTTTTGACTGCTGTGTGTGTGTGTGTGTAATAGGAAACTGATCAGAGCATGATAAATGCCTTCATTAACCATCAAACACAACAAGCTGGAGCCATGCATGGATCCACGCCAAGGCCCAATCAATACCAACAAAAGGCACAAAGTACACAAACACTGAACTCATTTGTGTGCTTTCAGCTGCCCACTTAATCCGCCAGTCGATGTAAATAGCGCCGTACATTGTGACTTTACCAGGAGACAGCAGAAAGACATCCGAGGAAGGACAATCGATATCCCCCCCCCCCACACACACACACAACCGGGATTCTAGTATAGCAGCTCAAGTATATTCAAGTTCACATGTGGAAGAATTCACACATCAGCTCCAGGAAGCTGGTTCTCTTTAAGTGCACGACTTCAAAAGAAGAAACAGCTTTTAGTGTTATAAGGACTGTGAAGTTAGAGGTTGGTGAAGAGGAAATGTTTCAATGTGCACAGGGAGCTGAGCCAGGCTACCTTAAGACCAGTGTTGCTTCCTCCTCATGGACCACATGAAGCCTGATTTAATGGAAGACAACATGACAGTCAAGGCCTCCGACAAAGCCCAGTGGAGGTGATCGACATCCCATAATCACAGGACAGACTCTGGACAGCGCCACCAGGCTTGACGTTCAGCAGCTGCTGGGGTCCGTGCAATCTGATTGGGAGAAAATAAAACTCTCCAATAATAAACCTCAACAATGATTTGCAATTTAAATGACATCAGCAGTTGACACAAATCCTGTGATCTCTCTGAGCTCGAGATCCAAACAAATGCAATGGGACGCAAAGTGTGAAATAACAGGCTGCAAAAAGAAAAAAAAACAGCATGCCAAAATATTTTCCCTCCTCCATTCTTTACCCTCCCCTCCCCTTCACTTGCCCCTGCTACACCCGCAGCATATCACTGAATGAAATGCAGCGTGCAATTACCCATTATCCAATCAACTGGAGTCCACACTTAACCATTTGCACGGCTTTGGGCTCGGCCAATTATCTATCAGGGCTCTCAGTGGGCTCTCAATAGCCGATGCAATTGCATAATTGTGTGGCTGCAGGACGGGAAGAGGACAGGCAGAGGATGGGAGGATAACTGAAGGAAAACTGGAGAAGAACTGGAGGAGGGCTGGAGGAGAATTGGGGGAGAACTGGAGGAGGATGGGAGAAGAACTGTGGGAGGGCTGGAGGAGGATGGGAGAAGAACTGTGGGAGGGCTGGAGGAGGATGGGAGAAGAACTGTGGGAGGGCTGGAGGAGAACTGTAGGAGGAAGGGAAGAGAACTGGAGGAGAACGGGAGAAGAACTGGAGGAAAACGAGAGGAGAACTGGAAGAGGACAGGAGGAGGGCTGGAGGAGAACGAGAGGAGAACTGGGGGATGGCTGGAGGAGAACTGGAAGAGGATGGGAGAATAACTGGGGGAAGGCTGGAGGAGAACTGTAGGAGGAAGGGAAGAGAATTGGAGGAGAAAGGGAGAAGAACTGGAGGAGAACGAGAGGAGAACTGGAGGAGGCCTGAAGGAGAACTGGAGGAAAACGGGAGAAGAACTGGAGGAGAGCGAGAGGAGAACTGGAGGAGGATGGGAGGAGAACTGGAGGAAAACGAGAGAACTGGAGGAGGATGGGAGAAGATCTGGGTGACGGCTGGAGGAGAACTTTAGGAGGAAGGGAAGAGACCTGGAGGAGAACTGGAGGAGGATGGGAGAAGAACTGGATGAGGGCTGGAGAACTGGAAAAGGGTTGGAGGAGAACTGGAGGAGAACTAGGGTCATTGTGGGTGTCATCGCTGGTCATTAATGACGGTAACCGGACCCCGGGGCTTCGGCCATTACAATACATAATACAGGCTAGTCATTTGGAAGGGCTCCAGATCGAGCTCTTCAAACCTGTTTAGATAATTGGCTACGCAGCGTCTTTGTCAACCCCCCCCCCCCGACCCACGCTGTCAGCCGTGATTGGACACACAGGACTGAAACCTCCCCCACCCTTCTCGCATTGTGGCCTTGACCTCACAGCACGTCCTGCCCCTTCACGAAACCAGCACCCCAACACCCAGCCCTTACCAGTCCAGATTGGTCCAGTCAGTCAGTCAGTCAGTCAGTGGAGGCCGGTGGCTAGATGACCCCAGAGGGCCTGCAGTGTTTGGGCCCCAGCTGAGGAGCCGGGGCAGCTGCCAACCACCGGCCACCTCAACCCCGGCTGTCCGGATGATTGCATTTGTCAAGCCGCCACTCCGCGTCAGGCAAGTCCAGGTCTGATCACGACAATTAGGGGTTAAAGAGGGGGGGTCTTCATCCACCCTGGCAAATAAGAAGAAGCAGTTGCCCTCTTCACACACACATATATACACTCAGGCATTTAAGAGACCATGCAATCTGGTTTTACTATTTATATGTGTTCAAGTAAAATTTACATATTGTCTTTATTCTATAATCTACTGACAACAATTCTTCCAAAATCCAAATACAATTATTGTCATTTACAGCATTTATTTTCAGAAAAGGACAACTGGTCAATCCAGTGTTTTCAGACCTCCAATAATACAAAGAAAACCAGTTGCTAATTATTTTGAACCAACACAATACTAATGTGAAGCGTTCATAAATCCATATTTGCAAACATGAAACCAGCCTGGCTTTGTTTGAAGGCTGGTGACCTCCATCTTCCTCTGGATCACATTCCAGAGGTTTTCAGTGGGTTCGGGTCTGGGGATGACAGGGTCTTGAATGGTTTGAAATCTTGAGTATTAGCTATTGGAGTAGTCTCACCTCACTGCCTCCATAACCTCATTAATACTTTAAATACATCATTAATACATTCAAGATACTGTTTAGCATGACTCATTTGAAATGTTGCAAAAAATTTAGAAGGACGGCAAACTGAACTGAACATAACACAAGTAGAACAACAAAGACAGCCTGTCGTCTATGAATATGAATCGTACATCGTTTGCAAACGCAAACAGACTGTGTGGGCATTTTCTTGTGGAAAGCGTGTTCTTGCCTGTTTTTAATCCATGACACTGGCGCCATCTAGTGTTGGTGAAACACTACTCTAAATGGTCAGGAGGATTACTCTTCACTTTCAATACGAATTTCAACAATGTATTTAGGACATTTTGAGCTTCATTTTAACGCATTTTCAGTCAAAAATAGTGAAGAAAAATAAGACCAGAGATAAAATGAAATTAATTGAAGAACTGGCTATAATAATCCTTTTAGAATAAAAGTGTTTAAAAAAATAATGTTTTGGAGAAGAAGGCCTTTAAGCAAAATGGTTGCGTTTATTAACCCAAATAGGTGAGTCAAATTAAAACGTGGGAATTCTAATCCAACTAAACTAAATAGAAAAAGTGCAGCCTCACAGCAAACGGCCAAGCCCTCTCTCTCCTCTCATTTACTCCAAAGAGGCCAAAGAACCCCCTGGCTGATAGAGACCCGGTTAAGGGAGCCCCTACATATCCTATAAACCGTGTTGCTGATTAAACCTGGCAAATATCAATGTGTAGTGCAGCTTATAGTGCCATGTATAACAGTACTTTTTAATGATATATGTATTCAATGCTCAGACATTAAAATAATAATTGTTGACGGATTCATATATTTCTAGAACATAATTTTATTCTATATTGGCATTTCTTCATCACAATTTCACATTAACACAACAATCAACATGTATATTTGCTTAATGTTAATGTCTATTTTTGGACATATTTTACATTTTGGAATTTTGGATTTTGTCATTTTGCCCTAGAACATACCACCTGGTGGCTGGCAAATAGAGGGCGCTAGGACTATTTCAGTAACTCATTTGCTATGATGAAATGAATTTGAATGAACGTCCCAATTTTTGGATTTAACAAAACTTGGTTTAAGTGCTGACATGAGAAGTAAAATGTCATATGGCCCCACCCACATCCAGCTCCAGAACATTTACATTTAGCAGACGCTTTTATCCAAAGCCATTTACAAATGTACATTAGGGGGGTTTAGCTCAGGAGGTAGAGCGGGTTGGCTGACAACCGCAAGATTGCCAGTTCGATCCCCGGCTCCTCCTAGCTGAGTGCCTGGTGTCCCTGAGCAAGACACCTCACCCTAATTGCTCCTGACGAGCTGGCTGTCACCCTGCGTGGTTGACTCCGCCGTCAGTGTATGAATGTGTGTGTGAATGGGTGAATGTCAGTCATTCCTGTAAAGCGCTTTGGAGAAAAGCGCTATATAAATGAGGCCATTTAGTGTGAAGAAAGTGTAACAGTATATTACTATCAGTACAGTACAGATTTACATGAAATATATAACTGAATTCATTGACTTCATCTCCACATTTGACCTCACACTCTCCCCCTCTCCCCCCACTCACTGGGCCGGGAACCAACTTGACCTTGTCTTCACAATATCCATATCTGCATTATCAGTTACCCCGCTCACCGTGTCCGACCACCACTTTTTAACTTTCTCCCTCCCCATGAAGTCCACCACATCCCTCCCCTCTACGCCTCGAACGGTCACCAGCCGCCGCAACCTGAAATCCCTCACTCCCTCCGCTCTCTCCTCAACTGTTCTTTCCTCACTACCATCCTCAGAACAGTTCTCCTTAATGCCTACTGAGGAAGCCTCCTCCATCCTGATGTCCTCACTCTCCTCTTCTTTGGACACTCTCTGTCCCCCCATCTCACGACCATCACGATCATCTCCCTCCCCTCCATGGCTGTCCGAACCTCTGCGAACAAACAGATCAGTGTTGCGAGTGGCAGAGAGAAAATGGAAGAAATCGGGCCAGCACGAGGACCTTGCTCACTACCACCACCTCCTCTCTGACTTCACCTCAACTGTTTCGGCAGGTAATTCTGCCTTCTACCTGGCAAAGATCAACTCTTCCGCCTCCAACCCCAGGAAACTCCATGTTCTCCTCCCTCCTCACCCCTCCCCCTCCTCCACTGCTGATGACTTACTTTACCAAGAAAGTAAATGACATCAGCTCCTCATTCACACCTATAACCTCCCAGAAAACATCACTCTCAACTCTGATGGACTTACCAGCTTAAGCCCTCTCACCTCTGAAGACAGTCATGCACTTGTTACATCTAACCGTGCCACCACCTGCTCCCTCGACCCGATCCCCTCCTCTCTTCTCCAAGACATCTCACACGACATCTTGCCATTCCTCACCACCCTGATCACCCTGATCAACTCCTCCCTCACCTCAGGTGTCATTCCAGCGGATTTTAAGACAGCTACCGTGAAGCCTCTCCTTAAAAAACCCACCCTACATCTCCCCCAACCCTCAACTCGGATGGTCTTACCAGCTTTACCCCCCTCACCTCTGAAGATGTTCACGCACTTGTTACATCTAACCGTGCCACCACCTGCTCCCTCGACCCGATCCCCTCCTCTCTTCTCCAAGACATCTCACACGACATCGATGGCATTTATTCAGTCAATATAAACCACTGTTATATATTCCATATATTCAGTGTCATGTAACTCAAAAAGTACTGATTGTGTAATCCTCCATCATCAGACTGGCCCACTGATCGTTCCTGATTCCTGGTTGCTTAGGAACAACACTGATGCAGATGGACGTGTGCAGGTCGCTGGTGTCACTGAATCCACTTCCTTGTTCACCATGTTGTCCCTCACGAAGGAGGATCTGAACGGCGGAATGAGACCCCTGTTGCATGTTCGGCATCGCCGCTCACCGATGGAGCCATCCTGGGTTTGGGGCGTGGAGGCAGGCCCTGGTCTTTAGCTAGGCTGGCTTTGGGTTTGGCTCTCCTGGGTGGCCGTCCCGGACTATGAGAAGGGTGTGGGCCTTTACCCAGGAGGAAGTGCTCCCAGGCTGGGATAGATTTTTCCACAGACACCCAGTATCTTGTCTAGAACAGAGAAACAACATCAAGCTCATTGTCATCACAGCTGACATCACCATGAAGTGGTTAGCACACACATAGAAGCTAACACGGACCGTAGCCGTAAAAATGAAACGCAAGAGACCTGGGGCCTCATTTATAAAGCTTGCGTACGCACAAAACGGGGCTGGAAACGTGCGTACGCCACTTTCCACGCAAATGTTGTGATCTATAAAAACCAAACTTGACGGGAAAGTGTGCGTACCCGTAAGCAAACTCTGAGGCATGCGTACCGGTACGCACATTCTGGAGACTGGAAGGGAATCAGCAGTAAACGTGAGAAGAACTATATATTTTTGATGACTCGCACACATTTAATTACACTCCATATCATAGGTTAGATCTGCGTTATCATGATGAACTCCAGCAATGTTTTTGACGCTTTTAATGAGTGATAGTTTTTTTGATGTTAACACCTTCTTTTAAAATCTGACTTGTATCTTAAATCAAAATAATTTTGAAATATTGAATCAGCGCTGTCACCGCAGGAGCAGGAGACGGCCCAAATGCATGTAATGCAGTATACAATAAATACCTTGCATTAGATCACTGTAGAACACAGCGGGAATAACTAAATATTCTCCTTATTTATATATATCATCAACGCACATACATACATACAGCCATTAAGCCATCGTCTAATTGATACACTTATCCTCGTTTTTAAACCACCAGAGGTGTTCCGATTGTTTTTTCCTGTTGAGTAGTCCAAAGACCAGGTTTGGAGACACCAATAACTTATATTAACTTGTTGAAAAATAGCATAATAGGGCCCCTTTAAGGGTGGGACAAGACTTGCTAAACATATATGGCCCAGAGTTCCAATTTGATGTCTGGTCCTGTTATTTTGTCTGGAGAAAGGAAGGAAGCTGCTTTGTCTCTTGTCGGTAAGTCAGAAACAAATTGTAGATTTGGGTTCAGGCATTGTGTGAGTAAAGCTAGTTGCAACATTTAGTCTTGTGCTGATAGCTTGTTGTTGACATCCTAGTGAAACTGCCTATGCTAAGTGAGTAATCAACTAAGTTTGAGCCAGCTCAGGTGTAGTGAATAGACTTGATTTGAGGGAGGGGTCACACACAGTGCTTAAAGGGCTGCCAGTAAACCTCCTTCAAACCACATTTTGTCTGGAGAAAGGAAGGAAGCTGCTTTGTCTCTTGTCGGTAAGTCAGAAACTAATTGTAGATTTGGGTTCAGGCATTGTGTGAGTAAAGCTAGTTGCAACATTTAGTCTTGTGCTGATAGCTTGTTGTTGACATCCTAGTGAAACTGCCTATGCTAAGTGAGTAATCAACTAAGTTTGAGCCAGCTCAGGTGTAGTGAATAGACTTGATTAGAGGGAGGGGTCACACACAGTGCTTAAAGGGCTGCCAGTAAACCTCCTTCAAACCACATTTTGTCTGGAGAAAGGAAGGAAGCTGCTTTGTCTCTTGTCGGTAAGTCAGAAACTAATTGTAGATTTGGGTTCAGGCATTGTGTGAGTAAAGCTAGTTGCAACATTTAGTCTTGTGCTGATAGCTTGTTGTTGACATCCTAGTGAAACTGCCTATGCTAAGTGAGTAATCAACTAAGTTTGAGCCAGCTCAGGTGTAGTGAATAGACTTGATTAGAGGGAGGGGTCACACACAGTACTTGCGGTAAACTGAGCACTAAAAAGGCTGTCACTACAGCGTCAGCTGCAGCGTCTTGCCATCTGAACGAAGACAGTTGAACAAAGACAAGGGAGTCTATCTGCGGGAGTCAAGACAGTTGAACAAAGACAAGGGAGTCTATCTGCGGGAGTCAAGACAGTTGAACAAAGACAAGGGAGTCTATCTGCGGGAGTCAAGACAGTTGAACAAAGACAAGGGAGTCTATCTGCGGGAGTCAAGACAGTTGAACAAAGACAAGGGAGTCTATCTGCGGGAGTCCATCGAGGTAGGCATAACATCTTACCCCCCCTCGCAGCCATGTGTCTTATCCCAGTCAGGACATCACACTGGAGAAGATTTCACCGGAGACCCTTCACTCGAGGATGTAACCCATCCAATCTGCCAGTCTGCAGTCAAGAAGGCGGACACCATTTCAGCCTATGCGTCCCTGCAGTCTCTCCACTTCCTGGCCCTCACAGAGACCTGGATCACCCCAGAAAACACTGCCACTCCAGCTGCCCTTTCAACTGTCTACTCGTTTTCACACTCCCCAAGACGAACAGGGCGAGGAGGAGGAACTGGGCTCCTCATCTCACCCAGATGGTCCTACCAGGTCCTTCCTCTGGACCACCTACCCCAATCTACACTTGAATTCCACGCCGTCTCTGTCACCCTTCCTTTCAAACTCAACATCATAGTGATCTATCGCCCACCCGGTCCTCTCTGTGACTTTTTGGATGAGATGGATGCCCTCCTGAGCTACTCCCCTGATGATGGCACACCACTCGTCCTCGGTGACTTCAACATCCACTCGGGAAAGCTGCACTCATCTGAATTCATCGACTTCTTTTCCGCCTTTGACCTTACGCTCTCCCCCTCTCCACCAACTCACCGCGCCGGGAACCAACTTGACCTTGTCTTCACAAGATCCTGTGGCATCTCGGCACTCTCTGTTACCCCGCTCACCGTGTCCGACCACCACTTTGTGACTTTCTCCCTCCCCATGGAGCCCACCACATCCCTCCCCTCTACGCCTCGAATGGTCACCAGCCGCCGCAACCTGAAATCCCTCACTCCCTCCGCTCTCTCCTCAACTGTTATCTCCTCGCTACCATCCTCAGAACAGTTCTCCTTAATGCCTACTGAGGAAGCCTCCTCCACCCTGATGTCCTCACTCTCCTCTTCTTTGGACACTCTCTGTCCCCCAATCTCACGACCTCCAAGAAAGTTAATGACATCAGCTCCTCATTTACGCCTATTCCCTCCCAGAAGACATCTCCCCCAACCCTCAACTCGGATGGTCTTACCAGCTTTACCCCCCTCACCTCTGAAGATGTTCACGCACTTGTTACATCTAACCGTGCCACCACCTGCTCCCTCGACCCGATCCCCTCCTCTCTTCTCCAAGACATCTCACACGACATCTTGCCATTCCTCACCACCCTGATCAACTCCTCCCTCACCTCAGGTGTCATTCCAGCGGATTTTAAGACAGCTACCGTGAAGCCTCTCCTTAAAAAACCCACCCTAGACGCTACTGACATCCAAAGCTACAGACCTGTATCTCTTCTTTCATTCCTCTCTAAAACCTTGGAACGTGCCGCCTACAACCAACTGTCATCCTATCTCTCGCTGAACAACCTCCTAGACCCTAATCAATCAGGATTCAGGACTGCTCACTCCACTGAGACGGCCCTCCTCACAGTGACCGAGTCCCTGCGAGACGCCAGAGCCTCGTCCCACTCCTCCGTTCTCGTTCTCCTCGACCTATCTGCTGCATTCGACACAGTCAACCACCAAATCCTCCTCTCCACTCTGGCTGAACTTGGCATAACTGACTCTGCTCTCGCCTGGTTTACATCATACCTGACAAATCGCACCTTTCAGGTCACATGGAATGGCTCTATGTCCAAACCCTGTTCTCTGGACACGGGTGTCCCTCAAGGCTCAGTATTAGGACCGCTTCAATTATCACTATACACCAGATCACTAGGTTCTGTTATCACATCGCATCGATTCTCCTACCATTGCTACGCAGATGACACCCAGCTGTTCCTCTCTTTTCCCCCGTCCTCTGACACTCACATTGCAACTCGCATCTCGGACTGTCTGGCTGACATCTCTGTCTGGACAACTGCACATCACCTCAAGCTTAACCTTAATAAAACCGAACTCCTCTTCATCCCAGGGAAAGACTGCCCTCGCATGGACCTGTCGGTCACTGTCGAGGGCATCACAGTATTGCCGTCGTCAACTGCGAGGAACCTGGGTGTAATCCTCGATGACCAACTATCCTGCACCCCCAACATCACTGCTGTGGCCCGATCCTGCAGATTTGCCCTCTACAACATCCGCAGGATTCGGACCTTCCTCACAAAGGATGCAACGCAACTCTTGGTCCAAGCACTGGTCATCTCCCGCCTTGACTACTGCAACTCTCTCCTGGCCGGACTCCCGGCCTCTGCGATTAAACCATTGCAGCGTATCCAGAATGCTGCAGCACGCCTTATCTTCAATCTACCCAAATTCTCCCATGTGACCCCCCTCCTCCGTGACCTCCACTGGCTCCCTGTTGCAGCACGCATCCAATTCAAGACGATGACACTGGTCTTCAGGGGCATCAATGGAACGGCACCCATCTACCTTCAAACACTGGTCAAACCTCATGCCCCGAAGCGAGCACTTCGCTCCTCTACTTCAGCTGGCCGGCTGGTACCACCATCGCTGAAATCAAACAAATGTCGCTCAGCAAAGTCCAGACTCTTCTCTGTTCTGGCGCCTCAGTGGTGGAACGAACTCCCGACTAATGTCAGGACAGCTGAGTCATTTGCCATTTTCCGAAAAAGGCTCAAGACTCACCTGTTCAGACTTCACCTTGACTAGCATGACCCACTAACAGCCCCCCCCCCCCCCAAAAAAAGACCCTTACTTATAGCACTCTGATCGTAGCACTGTTGCTCTTGAAGTACTAGTTTACTCAGATGAGGACCTAACACTTGTTCTATTTTTAGCTCTTACTTTATCGTCAATGTTTTGTTGTGGTTTCCTTGTTTCCTTCTTTTGACAAATGTACTTATTGTAAGTCGCTTTGGACAAAAGCGTCTGCTAAATGACCTAAATGTAAATGTAATGTATGTAAATGTTATGGGCCCTGTGGGAGTGAGCCTCTCCTGTCTGTCTCCTCCGGGTGTTACTGTGGGGTCCGCTCTCCTTGTCACTTCCTGCAGGTCATCAGGAACACCTGCGGTTGCCCAGAAGAGGCTATAAAGACTGGCCAGCCCCTTCCTCACACTCTCTCTCTATGCCCGGCAGCTGAGGTCCATGCTGCAGGCCTTGCTGTCACTTCCCTCCACCGGCGACCTTTTGACCTTTTCCATCCACCTTTGTTTTGTTGTCTGTGAGGCTTCAGCCCAATAAAGAAGTTATTTATTTCAGCATTCGCTTTTGGGTTCTGGAGTCTCATTGTCTTGCTTCCCACTGAGCCTGGGTTGTAACAGGCCCAAATACTTCACTCATCAACTGGCCCACATCAAGCCAGTACCACCTGTACCACACCTGGGCCATGTTTGGTTCACATGCCTTATGCCAGCTGCCGACTGCATGCCAATCACTTAATGTCATTATTGACTCTGGACCCACTATAGAATTACAAAAATCTCTGATGCAAATTCAGTGTTTTCTTGGCATAAACAATATCTAATCAAATGGATGAAGTATTCATCCCCTAGTCATATACTAAGTATAAATATGACATAATGACTTCGGCTCCCCATAGGTGTAAATAATTTGAAATGGCAAAATATTTTGGCAACCTGGAAGACCCACAATGCATTCCTGGTCTTTAACGGTCCAAAGTTTAATGTGAGGTGTCAGTGATTGGGCTCTTGAGTTAACAAGCGCCAATTACTGCAAAACGCGGGCTGCGCGTTTTGTAGTATCATCAGGATCGCATTCGGATTGCAATTCGCATTTCAGCTGAAAGCATGGATACCATGCAGGAAAGGGTGGGCCGTAAGAGAACGAAGAAGTTTTCTAGGCCTAGGACTCGTTCCAGATCGAGGTCTCGCTCGAGGTCTGGGTCGCGTTCGCCTCCTAGCCGCTCATGCCCGGGGAGGACTCCAACGTCTGCCGGGGAAGAAAGATCGTCCTTCCGTACGCCAAACCGGACACCGAACCCGACCCTGCCTCGCCCAAACTTGGAGTTGATAACCCGGAATGTCATATGGAGGTAAATATCTTTAGTGTGCTTCTTTGCTTTATTGTCTGAATGTGTTTTCGTCATGATGAGTGTGTGTGTGGACGCTGTATCATTCTGCCATATTGTATACCTGGCCGGTCACCAGCGGCTCGCCGTGAAGTTGCGCACCGCAGTTACACATCCATGTCAGCGAGCAGCGCCCCATCCATCTGTGCGGCGGGGACCTTCGCAGTGCCCCAGCACTGCCGGCGGCAGTGGCATCGCAGTGGCTGGGTGGTCAGCGCGGCATGAGGTGACATGTTACAAATCACATTTAAAATTTTTAAATTCAATGTCTTAATTTCAGTGTTTCTCGAACTGCCAGAGACATAGGTGTGTTGTATGGAGACTGAAAGTCCTTTGTGTCTCCAGGGAAATACTGGGCAAATATGAATATCATCACATTATTGGTTTAGGAATGTGACAAAAAATTATAATAATAATAATAATATTTATCCACCAATGCCAACATACCAATGGGGGTGTATTTTTATTTTGGAAAACCAACAGTAAGCTACACACTTGACATGAACAGTTGTCCATTTCTTGTGTACATTCATTATGAAGCAATGTATCATTTTGTCTTGTGACGTGTTTGACCATCTGTGTTTGCCCCAGCCTACATCAGAGTGGAATGTTAACAATTTTTTCCCCCTCACATTTTTAGTGCAATCGTACAACTGCAGAAGAGTGTGGACACCCTCTCTGACACCGATGAGAAGTTTGATGAATGTGATGGAAAGGCTGGAAAGAATCGAGCCTAATCCTACCTCCTCTACCACCACCACAAAGATCCCACCAGAGTTGACGGTATGTGCTTTTCTGTCATCCAACATTTTTTTAGGCCAACGATCCTTTATCTGAGAAAAAAGAAGTAGGGACTCCCACTACATAGCCTATTGTATGAAATTGTGTTGCAGATTATACTTCCATAGATTTTACCAATGGAGACCGGCCAATAATTTGCTCATTTATAAAGTTACTCTCAAGACCTTTTAATACCAGATGCCCTGTACACTTAATAAAAAGTGTACTCACTGCATAAAAAGTGGGATTTCCGTCAGTATGTGGGACTGTAGATTGTTGTCGTGGAAGTTCAGGTATACGACTGCACACAATTTATGGGCAACACTGAAAACTGCTGGAAATTGACATGGGCCTTGCTTGGCAGTTGTCCCCCCATGACCCCACTCCCCCTAATTCTAGGAGAGGCTTTAACATGTAAATAAAAATGCTGTGAGCTATACAAATGCAAATCAGGGTAGCAGGGGGAGTTTTACCCCAGGTGCCCTTTTTTCTAAAAGTTATTAACTTAATTTTAAGAAAATCTCTGGTATAAATAGATCAGGCTCAGTATAGCCTAATTTTAGACTCTAAGCTTGAATTGATTTATTTAATGAGTATGTATGCTAGATTAATTACTGTGTATGTCATTAGCAATGGCCAATGTTATGCAAAAAAGATGCACAAAATTATCTTTATTTTTATAGAATGTCTTTAAAGTAAATTGTCACTTCACTGTCATCTGGGAACCCCCCAAAATGATGTGTAGGGGTCCCAACCGACAGGTTGAGAACCACGGGTGTACAGTATGTCCAAGAATCCATGGAATATGGCTCGCTTGTATGTCCAAGCATGTATTTATTGTCTCTCCTCTCCATTGCACACATTTGGACACCACTGTATTTATATCCCTACAGGCCTTGGTCCGTCATACATATAGAAGCCACACTGGGGCACAAGCCAAGTTAGAAGTAAGTCTGATCACGTTAATCTGGGGACCTAATTGGTAATTGTCTGTGATAAATGTCTTTGAGTCATCACTATTCTTTTGAGATGCCTTAAAATAATACATTTAGAGTTCATGACATGGTATTTGTGTTGTAATTTTCATTAACTAGGAGCCTGCAACAGGGCTTTTGAGTCCTACAAGGCCAGTAAGAAGCAGGACCTGGAGGGGACCAAGGAGGATATAAAGAGGAGGAAGACTCTTACCAGCAGGAGAGATCGAGTGAGTTATTGCCCTGCTCCATACTGTTGCATTTATTGATCGTGGTAATTATCAATTACCTTTTTTATGTAAGGGATATAAGAGGTGGTCACTACTGAAAAATGTGCTGCAGGAGACAAGGCAGAGCATATATAGCTCTGTGGTCCAGAGCTTAGTAGTAAGCAATATGGTTTCACTTCTCACCAAAACGATGGCATGGTTTATGATCTTAAGCCTATTCTACAGATCTGGTCAATAGCAGTTTTTATTGTCAGTCCAGATAGGTGTCACACTTGTGAATCAAAGATTCTCTGTCTGGAAATATTTTATTTAATGTCCATGAAGTAGAGTTTACACAAAAAGGTGGAGTTCTGAGAGGATTCCCACTATAGACAATAGGCTTTCAGCATCAGAAAACTGCCTCTGTTTCAGTGATTATAAAAATCATTAAGTTTACTCAAGTGTAGTTGTCATACACTCAGTGGTTTCCAGGGAGGTCCCAAATGATTTTGGAGGGTCCCGTGATAACTTTAGTAGTGCATAGGGCTGTAACGATACACGTATCGAAGCTGAAATCGTGACACTAAGATCCACGAACCTGTCTCGCGCCACGAGAAGGCAGAATCGCGACACAACTTCCGGTCCAGATCAGCACTATGAGCTGTAAGTAACACCACATTAACACCGCAGCGGTCGTTTGCTAATTCTCCGCCGTTGTTCGTTCACACGGAGCGAAGCACCGCTGGAGTAAAGACGAACCGCTGTGTAATTCACAGAAAGCAGCGCAAAGAGACGTCCCGGTACACGTCATGATGATGACGTGTGTGCGTTTTCAAGGGGTTTCCCTGGAGTCTCCCTGTCACTCAAAACCCTACGGAGGCTAAAGTTCACTGAAGTCTCGGTCTTGAGGGCTGACCGTGGCGGAGATTTTTTTTCATCATAAACACTCGGTGAGTTAAAAGTTTTTTTGCCGGTGACAGACGCTGTTTATCGGGCAGAATAATTGTAATTGTAAAAACATTGTAATACTAATGTAGACTGAAGTAATTAAAGTGGGTCATGTGTGCATGTTAGGAATTGTAACAGCTGAAATAAAAATTGTCAGTATACTGACCTGTGGGCGGCATTAAGTGAAGGTAGTTGCCCACGTATGTTTTACTTTCGTAAATTAACTTGTACAACATGTTTTGTGGGACAGAGGATACTTTCTCCAGAGGACTGGGGGGTATCTCTGTGGGGCCGATGCCAACTTTGTCAGTGATGAGGACAGTGACGAGGACAAAACGGTATACAAATTTGCCTCACCAAAGTGGCTGTCCGAGATAATGGAAACCTGCCAGAAGGCACTGGACAATAATAGAAAGAAGGGTGTCGAGCCAAGATCCACTCACCTACGCACAGACAGTGGACACTTTTCAAAAAGGCTCCCCCCTACTTCAGATAGAAAATCTATATCTGCATGCGAGTGAGGTGGAAGAAGACCCAGATGGAGATGTGTAAGACTTTTATTGTTTCTGTGGTGTGTGGTTTTTTGTTCTTACCTCGTTCTAATTTTAGATCTGTTCCTACCTTGTTTTAGACATACTTTAAGCATACTGTGTGTGTGTGTGTGTATGTGTGCACTGTGTGTGTGTGCACACTGTGTGTGTGTCCACTATATGTAGGGCCTGTGTGTGTGTCCACTGTGTGTAGGGTCTGTGTGTGTGTCCACTGTGTGTGTGCACTCTGTGTATGTGTGTACTGTCTGTGTGTGCACTGTGTGTGTGTGTGTGTGTGCGTGCGCACTGTGTACTGTGTGTGTGTGTGTAACATGTATGCACTGTACTATAGTACACTCATTGTACAAGAATAAAAAGTTATTTGCACTAAGTGATTTTTGTTTGTAATATTTATCATGATATTCTCTATCTTCAAAGTAGATCAGCCATTTTTGATGAGACAATTGGTGTAGAGGGGAAAAAGGAGCGTACCTAGTATAGGGACACTGCACTGAACTGTAGTGGTATTGTGAGTTAGGGCTTTGACTTTTGCCCAAAAATCATATTTGAAGTGTGTTTGTTTATTAATATATTAATAAACAATTAATATATTTGAATATTTATTAATAATATTTTGACCATTAAATGCCTTCAGTAAGACCTATATGGTATGGTATGGTACTTAAGTGGGCTGCACGGTGGTGTAGTGGGTAGCACTCTCGCTTCACAACAAGAGGGGCCCGGGTTCCTTCTGTGTGGAGTTTGCATGTTCTCCCCGTGTAAGCGTGGGTTCTCTCCGGGTTCTCCGGCTTCCTCCCACAGTCCAAAGACATGCAGGATGGGGATAGGTTAATTGATGACTCTAAATTGCCCATAGGTGTGAATGTGAGAGTGAATGGTTGTTTGTCTCTATATGTTGGCCCTGTGATGGACTGGCGACCTGTCCAGGGTGTACCCTGCCTTCGCCCAATGACAGCTGGGATCGGCTCCAGCCCCCCCGCGACCCTAAATACAGGATAAGCGGTAGAAAATGGATGGATGGATGGATGGTACTTAAGTTGTATATGTTTTGTCCACCAGAGGGCAGTGTATCAGTCAACATCAATAGGCAGGCAACGATGTTTTCAGAACCTTTATTTATTTAAGGTAAGACACAAACTGTGTATGCATTCGGTTTCATCAAAATAAAGATAAATAAGCCATCAAACATAAAGACAAAATAAAGGTAGGCCTAAAAACAAAACCCCATCCTACCAGCCATTAACGGCCCATTAACAGATTGTTTCTGGCTGCAGTTTATTTGGCTACAGACTTTTTTAAGTTATTCGGCAAAAATACCAGGTGATTCACATGTTCAGACATTATCGGGGCCGTCAGTGCCGACTGTTTGGCGGGGTTTGTTTGCCTATTTACCGGCAGTATTCCGGGCAGCGCGTCTAGAGTTTGCGGTTCTCGGGACGGAGCGCAAGTGCGGGCTCGCGGGGCCCGCCCGCTGCCCGGTGTCGGTGTGGGCTCCAGGCTGCTTTCAAACATTATCGGGGCCGTCAGTGCCGACTGGTCGGCGGGGTTTGTTTGCCTATTTACGGGCAGTATTCCGGGCGGCGCGTCTTAGATTTACGTTTCTCGGGACGGAGCGCGAGTGCGGGGCTGTTGTCGATGCAAACAAGGACGCTAACGTCACCTATAGGAGCCCAGATGACCAATGATAGCCTTGCTAATGAGCTTGCGATTCACACAACTTCATCAGGCGTGAAAAAGCCTCGGAATCTGAATTGAAAACAACGTTCAAGCAAAGACATTTACAAAAAATAATGCCCATAACAGGTTCGAATATTAAGGTCTGCCTAATATTCGTTCGAATATATAAATATTTTTTGATATTCGAATTATATTATATAATAACGAAGTTCGGAGTCAAAGCCCTATTGTGAGTCACCCTATGGGCCATGAATGGAATACTGAAATATACAGACTGCTGAAATAATTTGTAGGACTAACAATATGGTTGCAGAGGGTACCAATGCAGTATTCGGAATCAAAATAAAAATGGTGTTAGGACTTCAAATATGGTTGCAGGGAGTATCTGTACAATATTTGGAATCAAAATACAAACGGTGTTAGGACTTGAAATATGGTTGCAGGGAGTATCCGTACAATATTTGGAATCAAAATACAAAGGGTGTTAGGACTTGAAATATGGTTGCAGAGGGTATCAATGCAGTATTCGGAATCAAAATACAAATGGTGTTAGGACTTGAAATATGGTTAAAAGTGGTATCAATGCAATATCGTGATGAAGACAGAACTAGTGTTTTGACTTGAAATATGGGTAGTGGTAATATCTTGACACTGGATACAGGGTTTTTCCTGCGTTCAAAATTGCGAGGCGGCCGCCTCCAGCTAATTTCGTGCCGCCCCCAGCTTTTTTCTTAATTTTGTGCCGCCATATCGCTCTGCCCCCAGCTATGGATGTCATTTTAACTGCAGTTGCTGCATTGCGCCGCTATGGGGGCGCTGTATCAACCGTTCCGCCTCGTTAAACCACCACGATGTCGCTTTCTACTTTGAAAACACAGAGTTGACACTGTATTTTGATAAGCTGTTGCACTCTTCAGACTCGTGGTGTGAGCGGAACCGGTCCATACACTGAAAAAAGGGAAATATTGGGTCTTTGAATTCACAAAAGTGAAGTTAGTAAAAGCAACACAATACATTTATATTCTGTTTGTGAACATGGTTTAATCAAGTACACTTAAGTTGTTTATAAATAATGTTGAACTAACACGTTTCTTGCAAGTTGATTGAAATGAATCAAATTAAAAAAACAAACTCATTGTAATCGAGTTTAGTCTCGAATGTCGCCAGGCAGTGTCGTTATCCCTCCGGAACAGAAGGTGGCGCTTACGCGCAGGTAGTTGGATGCCAAAAATAGACCAAGAAGAAGACCTCTCAGAAGGAAAGACCGCGAACCAACGTAACGTTGTCGGAGAGTCTCCATGCTTTGCAGCAAGAGGTCGCGACACAATATCTGAAAAAGTAAGTTCTTCAAATTTATATATGTTCCTGTTGGAGTAAGTTGGGCGACAGTGGACTTGAGCCATGTAATATAACAAGCCTGTTAACTCTGTCAGCCTATTTGCATAACATGGTGGGGAACTTTAGCTAACACTCGCTAGCTAAGCGTCAGTGTGTGTTTCTCTGCTGAGCCCGCGGCTCCCGGGCCCGCTGCTGCCCACAGCGCTAGCCGTTGGAGAGCAGCCGCTAGCCGGCTGTGTTGAGTGAATTTCATCGAACGTCGCCTCTGCACCAGACTGTGACTATGGCGGGTGGGGGAGGAGGGTAAATAACGCTGGGTTCACACAGGACGAATAGGCGCGTCGCGGAGCCCGCTTCCATTCGGTGTCCTGTTTAACCTATGGTGTCGTTCACACTGGATGCGGAGCGCCGCGACGAGGCGCGGAGGTCCCGCGCCATGAAGCGATCATTTCGGCGTCTGGTCTATTTTTTGCGTGCGACGCGAGCGAACGCGTCAATTCTGGCAGGAAATCACACAGAGAAACACGAGACAATCCGGTCAATTTTCAAAATTAAAGCAATTTTCAAAATAAAATGCCGCGATTGACAAATGCGATCATATTTGTTTATCTAAACTCGCACTGGGAAACAGGAAGAGACGATACATTTAATAAATGTGAAGAGTAGACAAACAAAAATGTGTATTTCAACTGTATATCTGCACTAGGCCTACTCTCTCTCTCTCTCTCTCTCTGTATATGTGTCTCTCAGAGAGAGAGAACGGATAATACAAGAAGTGTACAAACTACTTGGTTACAGAAACATGGCGTATTAATTTTATGGGGTTATTTACTCCATAGTTTTGACATGTTTAGGATTGTGTGTGTGTGTTTTTAATTGAGACACCTGACTGATGCTAAATATTTTCTTTCACAGGTTCACTGGCCCATTTGCATATCATACATTGAAAAGGCTCTGTAATGGGTAGGTACTCTCACATTTATTTATGCCCTAAATTTGCATCTTCATTTACCTGGAGATACATTTTAAAAATAATGTGAGATATTGATAAAATGTTAATTGTATTTTTTCACATTTGATTATGATCGAAAATATTGACTTTATTCTGCCAAATATCGCTGGTCTAAACAAGCAAGTGTTAGTCCTCTGAGGACGGATTGGGCGGATCCGCACAAATAGTCTAAAGTTTTACATATCTGTGAATATCTCCGAAACGGTTTATGATAGAGAGATGCAAAGGGATTGAAAAATTATATTTTCATTCAAAAACTCTTCACTAGTTCTGTTTGAGGTGTGATTTTGAGTAAAAAATTACAAAAATCTACTTTTCATTTTTGAAATTCTTTAGTGTATTGTAGATTTTTCACTCATACTTCTTTTATAAGCACATTACATGAATGCCTATGATAGCCTAGGTTCTCCTGAATCTATAGGTACCAAAGGTGTTCCATATACATTAAGTATTGTTTATAAGCCCAAATGTTAAAGAGTAAAAACGAGCTGAAAATGGCTTAGTCCTCAGAGGGTAAAAGTCCTATGAATTTATTTGGAAATTACAGCATATTTCCATCTTGTATAGAATTTTGGTAGTGCAGTGAGCCTTTTTGTTCTGACTCGCATTTTGGGGATGGATGATATGACTAACGATGATCTTGATGTATTATTGCAGGATTAGGTCCAGGGAATGTGGAGCTGTAAGGGGTGCACAGAAACTGTATCAAGTAGGTCCAAGCTTTTACATCACTACAAGTTAAAGCATCCACATTTTGGACGTAGTTCTCGCTATCCATGTACATACCAGCACTGTCCATGCACGTTTAAGACGTGGAATGCCCTTATTGTCCACCAAAGTAAAATCCACACCACAGGTGTCCCTCACAAAAAAGAAGCTATATTCAGTTGTCACATTTGTAGTTGCACTGATTTAGCATCAGAGAAGGATTATTTTTCTCATATAAATGCACATCTCAAACGAAACGAGACAATCATTTGTATGTTTTTAGGATGTGACTTTAAGACAAACATTTATTGTACTTTTAAATCACACAAAAACCGAAAACACTGCCATCACACATTGGTTGATTTTAAACCAGAAGTAGTTATAACTACAAGGATATCATCTGTGAATGAATTGGAAGCAAACAGTGAGGAGTGTGTTGATGAGTCAGATACTGCCATTCCTTCAAACACTCATTCTCATACTGAAGACTTGCAGAAGGTCATTGAGCATAGATTTGCCGCTGCTTTGCTGAAGTTAGAACATTTGGTCCATGTGCCCACTTCAGCTGTAGATGATTTTCTCGGGGAACTCCATCATTTGATCTGTTCTGCCCCTGTGCCATTATCTTGTGACATTGTGAGTGACATCTTTCATCAGAGAAACCTCTCTGTTGATGAACTTGTAATTAGAGAAACTGTTAATGCAATTTGTTCTGGTAATCCAGTGCAAAGGTCCATACAAAAAGGGGGCTCTCTAAGTACAGCCTATCTGCGTAAGCAGTATTACAAGGATAACTTTGGGGTTATAGAGCCAGTTGAATACATTCTTGATGCTAAAAACAAACGCAGTTTCCAATATGTCCCAATATTGAAGTCCTTACAGCAGCTGTTAAGTAGAGAGGATATCATTACAAAAGTTGTTGAGGGTCATCAAAGACAGGAAGGCACAAATTCTGGTGTGACACATCAGTACAGATCCTCAAGGGACGGCTCTCTATTTAAGGAAAATTGTTTCTTTGCTGGAGAAAAGCCAAGGATCATCCTAAATTTGTATGTTGATGACTTTGAAACTTGTAACCCACTTGGCACCTCACGAAAGAAGCATAAGCTTTGTGCTGTTTATTGGGTATTGGCTAACTTGCCCCCGGGGTCTCATTCTGCTTTGTCATCTATCTACTTGTCAGTATTGTGCAAAACCGATGATGTGAACACCTATGGTTATGATAAAATCTTTGAACCTCTTCTACAGGATCTAAAAACTCTTGAGGAGCTTGGTGTTTATGTCCCACTGTTAGGTGAGTCACTTCAAGGTGCAGTATTCAGTGTAGTGGCTGACAACCTGGGAGCTCACAGTGTTGCAGGATTTTTGCAGTGTTTTTCAGTGGAATACTATTGCAGATTTTGCACAGGAAGCAAAAGTGATATTCAACTACATTCTGTTGCATCTGGTGCTTTTAGTCTGAGAACCAAGGAGCTACATCAGACCCATGTCAGACAAGTCAAAGATACTGGTACAAATTGTTTTGGAGTGAAAAGGGAATGTGTCTTCACAAAAAATCTGTCTCATTTTCATGTCATCTTTGGTTATCCTCCTGATCTTGCCCATGATGTATTTGAGGGATTAATCCCAGTAGAGCTTGCTCGTTGCTTGACAGTGCTCATTTCAAACAAATACTTCACATTAGCTGATCTGAACACTGCTATTTTGAAGTTTCCCTACAAATGGGCCGACAGGACAAACAAACCTCATGTTGTGTCACAGAGTTTCTCTAGCAGAAAAACAGTGGGCGGAAACGCCCATGAAAATTGGAGTTTGCTCAGGTTTTTGCCTTTTTTGGTGGGATCACGTGTACCTGAGGATGAGCCTGCATGGCTCATCCTCATGGATCTGAAGGACATCACTGAGCTTGTTGTTGCCCCTGTACATAGTGATGACTCACTAGCTTTTTTGGAAGGCAAAATCCTGGAGCACAGGCAGCGGTACCAAACACTGTTCCCAGACATCAAGCTCATCCCAAAAAAACATTATTTGGAGCACTACCCCCAAATAATTAGGCTGTTTGGTCCAGTTGTCGGACAGTGGACGATGCGCTTTGAGGCTAAGCACAGCTTTTTTAAGCAAATCATCAGGCATACAAGCTGTTTCAAAAATGTGCCTCTTTCCTTAGCCTCAAAGCATCAAATGATGATCGCCTACCATTTGAGCTCTCCATGTCTGAATAAGTCAGACCTAGAGGTTTCAGCTGTATCTACTCTACCAGTAGACTTACTCAGAGAGGAGATAGCACAAGTCATCAGACAGAAGTTCCCAGACACATCTGAGGTTCAACTTGCACAGTGTGTGACAACCACTCGGAAGGGAATGATACTGGCCCACAGAGCAACAGGTGGATTGCCTGAATTTAGTGAAATTGACCAAATCTGCATTTTGCATGACAGTGTGCTCTACATTGTCAATGAGCTCTGTGGTTGGTATAGAGAGCATTATAGAGCCTTTGAACTCAGTCCATCACCCACAAGAACATTCACACTCGTGGCACCCAGTGAACTCCTTGATACTTATCCACTAGCTGACTACAAGATTGGATCAGCTTGCATGGTGACTTTGAAAAGACATATTGAAATAAAAGGTGGTGTGCAATAATTCAGGGGAGGGTTTATGACACTGTATAACGTGTGTGTGTCATAATTTGTGTGATATCTAAGTCATTAAAAAGCTTTAAATTAGAATTCATGGGGTTATTATTTCAGTTGAAATGTTAGCGATTAAAAGGTCTTACATTTAAATTCATGAGGTCTTAATTTGTTCTAACCTAGCTTCAAAATCCTTGAAGTGCTGAAATTAAATAAATATTAGTTGACTATTCTAATTTTTTCCCATCATACTAATATATTTTATACTGGATTTGACATTTTTAATTATATTGATGTCTGATTAATATTCTTTGTGTTTCTGCAGAATAAAGGGCTTTGAAGATGGCCATGCCTGTGATCGTGAAGATCTTACTGACTGATGGCAGCTGTCAGAGGCTGAGTCTTGCACATGGACTCCCTGAATCTCTTGAAGACCTTATGGCTGAAGTCAAAAAACAGTGTAACCTTCAGGGAAACATCAGACTTCAGTTTATGGACTTGTTGTTCGGGAATGAGTTTATGAACCTAACTTCAGTTTCAGAGGTGGAGGACAGAGGGACTCTAAGAGTAATTGATTTGTCAATGCCCACAATGCAACATGAGAGCTCTACAGTCCTACCCTTCCAAGCATCAAGTCCTTGCTCAGCAAATGACTCTTCATCACTGTCAGGTGGACTTGTGGATACAGATATACTATCATCAAATGAGTCTACAAGCTCACGGTCCTCCTGGCCAGCTGTGTTTCATGTACCTAAGTTCTCCTATGATGCAGAATTAAAACTTCAGCGGGCAGGTTTAGTCTACATTCAAAATGGCACTGTACTCATTCCAGATCCCAAGTTGAAGTCAGCCATCCTTGATGGGTTAGTGCAGGAAATTGTGCAGTATAAAGTGTATGTTAGTGATACGGAGATGGAACAAGTAGCCCAGAGTCTCATCAAGAAACATCCATGTCTAACTGAGAAGGGGTCCAGTACTGGATATGGTGGTTGGAAGATGAGTGTAAAATATAAACTATCTAACTACCGCACACAACTGAGAAAACTGGGATGCCCAGAAGTGACAGTGAACTCTTTAAAAAACAAACCTGTTGGAAAGCGCAGCGCAGCCTTTGGCATCAAAAAGGCAAAGAGAGCAGAAGTTAATTTTTGCCCCACATACCCATCAGCTGAAACTGAGGAGAGTCTAGAAGCCATGCGGAAAGCTTTACTCTTGGATGTAAAGAAGAGGAACAACCGAGAGGCTGTGAAGCTCAAGATGGAAAAGACTTTCGCACATAGACGACATGAGGTTGTTCGTGATGCACCGATGGTGAATGATTTCATGGCAAGATGGCCTGCTTTGTTTGACGTCAGTGAGGTAAGGCTGATCTCATGCTGTTTTTTTTTGTTGTTTTTTTTATCTTGGATTGGCTGTTGAAAGGACTGTCTTGTGTGCACTGGCAAATTGCTATTATACCTAATAGCACTTCATGTTTCTGTGCTTCATCTCCCTCCTTGACTGTCCTGCTCTGCTTTTATGTGTGATGGTGACATTCTCCCTGAGTCCTCTGTGCTTTTTCAGATCAACGCTGAATTCAAGAGAATCACCACCGTTCCACTTCAGTCCAAGTTCCTGTCTCAGCTAGACTTCCAATCTGACAATCTGACAAGGCTGTTCCAAAGGAGAGGAGGACAGCTAGGGGAAAAGCTCAAAAGAGTCACTGCACAAATGGCTAATGTAAGTGATGCAGGCCTCCTACAGTCCTAGAAATGTTTTTTAAAGAATTACTGCCTTATTTTTTTTTTGGAGGGGGGTGGGGGTTGCCTATTTCTATATTCCACCTCTTCTTTCTTTTGTAAGTCGCACAATCATAGGAAACTTGAGACAAATACTGTGCACCCTTAGGACAGTTTATACCAATCGATGTTGTTAAGTTAAGGCACATGAGCTGAATTAAGACACTAATCTACAAAATGTCCTTTCAGTGTGATGATGTAGATGCTGGACGAGAGTGGATCATTAAAGGAGTCTGTTTCTACATGGGCGAAGATCCAGATAACCTTCTACAGGAATATGTGGTATGTATATGAATCAGTGCTTCCACTCTTCTTCCACTCTTCTCTTATTCTCATTCTTGATCACTTGTGCTGAAATTATTCATCAATTAAAATAATATTCATTATAATTTTCATCATCAACAGCTTACTGTTTCATACAACAAATCTGTGTTTCTGGTTGCTAAATGAACTTAAAGGTAGAATGAACGGTTCTCAAGACTTTTTGTCAAATTTAGCAAATATCTCATGGCCCGCCAGCTGTCTCATCTGTGTATGTGCTGAAAGAATCCTGTGTTCATACACAGCCATGGATCTGTAAATGTGCAACAAAGTGGCTCAGACTGCATTAAAAGTGGTCTCTCATGGAACAGATAATGCTTCCATTTTATTAAATGTTTATATTTGCCTTGATTCTAACTTTCACCTTACCTAGATCTATAGTGTCACTGTTTTATGTTTATCATTTTCTTCATGGAGCTTGGTGAATAGTTTTGATTTTGCTAACTTTGGTTTACTTACCTTTTGTCTGTTTTGTACAGGGCCTGGATAACAACACCATCAATGAGGCCATTGAAGACACCACTGTTGGGATCTATGTTGTCAAAGAACATGCTTCAAGTGATGAAGTAGAGGACATTGGCATTGTTCTTGAAGGCATCAAGGTGTTACAAGATCTTGATAATGTAGCATTAGCTGTTGCTATGCTGTTCGGACTGATGTATGTGCTCAACCTTAACTACCCTGCTAACCTCCGCTACACTTTCGAGGTTATCCAAAAGATTTGGATGGAACTGGATGGAGGTAAGCTTTCCAACAAAGCACTTACTCTGAAAAACAGGCTCTCTCAGTGAACTGGTCACACTGATATCACTGCAGCCTTTTTTTATTTTATTTTTTTATTTCTCCATGACGAGTCGACGCAGGGTTTATTACTTTTTGTTTGCAAATCTACTTTGATTTGTCATCTATGTAAAATGGTGCTCACAGGGTTAACCGTCATGGTTAAATTTTCTTTATGAACACTAGCTCTTACTTGCCTAATTCAGATTTTGGCATAGTTTGTTTACTGGTTTACAGTAAAAAATATTTGTATTTGTATCACAGTTTTTGAATATACTGCAATAAGTGATTTGTATTTTCATTATTTGTGTTTTGAATCTGCTGGTATCATAATGGTAACAGCTTTGTATTTCTACGCTGAAGTTACTGTATGTGTGAACAGTAGCTCTTACTTGCCCAATTCAGATTGTGGCATATTTTGTTTACTGGTTTACAGTAAAAAAATTTACATTTTATTAATGTTATTTTGTATTTGCTGTTGAGGATGCACTTGAGCTGTACTAACTGTTTTTGAATGTACTCCAATAAGTGATTTGGGGTTTGTATTTTGAATCTACTGGTATTATAATGGTTACAGCTTTGTATTTTGATGCTAAATCTACTGTATGTGTGTGATTTCCAAAGTTTTATGGAAGAATACAGTACATTTTTTCAATGAAATCGGTTTTGATTTTTGTATTTGCACACAACACAAAACTGATGTCTACAATGCATTTGGCTGGCTTTAACAAATGAAGTTACATTTAGAGACCTAACCTGGGTTTAAGGAAATTATAAAATTGCTTTTAATTTACATAATACATTTAAATAATATTAGCATTAACAAATCAAGTTTGTTATATTTGAAAATCAGGTATCCTGAACATGATAAAATCGCTTTCATACTACTTAATTAATTGGTGTTGCAGTAGCTTAAAAAAATAAGTTAACTCAACTTGATTATTTTAAATACCTGAACATGATTGAAATATTTTGGTTTAACAAGTAATAATTCATTGAGAAAAAGAAGGAAATTGTGTCAGTCATCCACATTCTTATCATGTGGGACCGATGTACACATTAAAATCAAGTAAATCCAAAGGATTCTTTTTTTCAGTGTAGGGTCCATAATATTTATTTTATTACATTACATTATTATTTATTTTTACATAATAAAAATGCCGCTGTGTGTCTCCGTCCAAAACCCGCTGCGCTCGCGCTGCCTGCTCGCGCTGCCTGCTCGCACAGATCCGCTCGTGCGCACATGCGCTGATGCAGGTCGAGTGTTGTCGAGAAATATAAGCAGAGACGGCGCTCCTTAAAAACAACATCACGCCATGTGTGTGTAGTATTAGGACGTGATGATGTATGTACAACCGGCCAAAGCCCGTTTGCCCCCCCTTTTTGCCCCCCCATGTTTTTGATAAGATGTGGAACTTTGAGTTAACTGCTGTTGAGTAAACCTATAACTTATATTTTACTCGATAAAATAAGACAATATATGCACTCATATGTCGTTGTAGTGTTTTACAGTATCTGTAGCTATTAATGTGATGCTCATCATTTTCCAGCCATATTTTTCTGGACCCTGATCATTTCCATCAACCAGCACCTTAATAAGTCACTCTCTCCTTGTGATCTTGAATACACTCTGGTTGAACAAAAATGTTGAATGCAAATATAATAATTGCAGAATTGCAGACTGCTTGCTGTGCCACCTGACTTAATCCAACTGCACCAATACACCATCCCACATGTCTCGTCTGTTTAGGGTTTTTTCGGTGGGTACCACAAGCTGTTTGCTTTTACACACAAGCAGGAGTGAATGGCAAAATCGTGTGCTTTTCTTGCTGTTTTCCCCCTCGGGTATCACGTGAATTGGGCGTTCCCGGGGGCGTTCCCAGGTTGCCGACTGGATCTATGGTCAGGATGGTACCACCTCTGCCTCAATTTGAGCCAGGAAAAACCCTGGGATATGAGTAATGGATCATCTCAACATATGACAGCAGTCCATATCTGATGAGATATTTTAGACGTTGATTAGAGTTGCTGTCCGAATATGGCAGGTGGATCTTGTAGAGTATCCACCTGGGATATGGCAAGTATAAAAGTGTTCCCATAGCCGGAGTTTGATATGCTCCGAACATGAAATCTATTATCTAGTATCCCATGTGGATATCACCATATTTGATTCATATGTTGTAATATTCGGGCAGGGATTCTTGGGTTTTTTGCGCAGTGATAGTGTATGTGTAATTCATGGCACAATTCAAACAGGCTGTTGATTACTGAATATATTTTTTCCAAAATAAGGTGCCATGGTGGTCTACAGGAAAGGCCGAGACTTCCTCCATGGAAGTCTCAGAGAAAATGGTCCTACTTCTCTCTTGATGTATTATCTCAGTAAACATTGTAAACATGAGTTTATGGTCTCAATCTCTAGTTTCAAATCTTCTTCAATCCAGCATGATGTTCATTTAGTCCATTATGGTCCATTTAAAGTCCAATAGACCAAAAAGCAGGGGATGTTTTAGGGGGCGGGGCTACCTGCTGATTGACAGGTTGCTACCACAGCGTCCAGTCTGCAATAATCCTACTATATCTATACCCTAACTATATCTACTATACCCGACTATAGAGAAAGCAGGATCTGCACTAGTCAATGAAGGGACCGGGAACTAGCCAATCAGAGGCTGAACACCAGTGATAATGAGAGGAACGGCCTATCCATTAAAGCCTATGTCATGTCCACATTGTGTACATTACATAGGTGTACATATTGTGACAGCATGCATGTGCTCGCTGTCTTTTACGGACGTTTTTTTTTGGCTCTCAGCCATTGCGCCATGTTCAAGTTACTGGAATAATGGTTTCAGCCTTACCAGGAACGCTCCACCCGTCCCAATCGTCTGCTTCCTTGTCTAACCAATATACACTAGCAGTACCGTGAACATGTGATCCTCACCTCCAGAGCCAAGAGACTTGGTGGTGGCAGCTGTCTTCCTCGAAGACGATCCTCTACCTCCCGTAAATCCTGCAGTCACAGAAGCACACACATTCATCTCCACACTATTGAGTCAAGGTATCACTTTGAATGCCTCCTGTAATCTGTTGCTGGTTTAAAAGTTACGGAAGCACTGAATTAAACCAGCAACAGTGGATGTACTACTTCTTCTATTTCCTTCCACTCTCTTTGGAAACGTGTTTGTCCGAGTGATTCAATGACATTAAATGCTGCTGCAGGATGGTTCCTGTTCTCCTTCACTCCATCTCCTCCCTTCTTTTGGCAACTTGGACACAAACTCACAGTTTACACCCGGAAACACCACAACAGTGATGGTGAAGGGGTGAACTGTACAGCTGCCACGAATGATGATTTCTTTTTCAATGAATGCAATTATTATAGTTTCATTTGATGAAAAGGAGTTCAAGTGAAATAAATGCTTTGAAAAACAAAACAAAAAGCAGCAAATCTTCATATTTACAGGCTGTTACAGAGAATGATTTCATTTCCACTTTAATTAACAGATCGTTTGAGCACTAGTTGCTAAAAAGGCAACTGTTATAAGAATTTTGTATAACCTCATGTCTTAAAGTTTTCTTTGTTCAGGTTACAGCTTTATGTGTTGAACTGTTTATTACTTTAGTATCCCCATTGCTGACCTAAATGTTATCAGAGGCCTGGTAGTCATGATTTCTAGTTCTGCATGAAGATTAACTGTCAATGACGTATTATCTCCTGTGCCTTTAAAAGACTCAAGTCACAACAGTGATTTGAGCACTTCCTCTGTAGCATCCTCACACGTTGTTGCATTGTAACTGCTCCTCTTGTACAAGATTAAAGTCAGACGTCGACTTTACTTATGTCTCCGATCTCCTCCTTGGGTGAATTTATTCGTTTACGGGAAAAGTCTTTTAACAGCAACCCCATCCAACAATTTCTTATGGCTGCAACGTTTAAAGCGACGCAACATTGAGCTGTCAACAAGATCTGCCAATTTATTTTTCCCAGCAGGCTGTGCTGCAGCAGGTCTTCTTAGCCTCTCGCTGAAATGTTTGACCTCCTGCCCCTCCCTCCTAAAGGAAAAAGCTGGACAGATATTGGCCGTGTTTCCCAGATTTGATCGTTCTTAAGGACTTAAGAAGGCTCTTAAGTAGGGTTTGGCTAAGAAGGAGCGCTAAGATACGGGTGTTTCCCAGACGCGTTCTTAACTGCCTTCTTAGGAGAACCTTAAGATCAAGCCAAAAAAGCTTCTTAAAGTCCCAGTGGGCAAGTCCGGCGGATCGAGGGCACTCTGTCAGATTTTGAATGTTTACAACTCTCACGCTCCTCCCCCACGACTACCGAGCTCCTTCCCCTCGACTTCATGCCCTTTAAAATCCCTTAGATCATGCCACCTTTGAAACGCGGTTTGATGTTGACTCTGGTTTTATCACGGGCACCGTCGCAATCTTTCTTTTTTTCCTTCTTTTCCACCGGTGTTTTCTTTTGCTTGGTTGTTTTAGACCTCCTCGTTTCGGTTTTTAATCGAGGAATTGGAAGCTTGTTCCTACTTCCCTCCGCCTCCCCCCTGTGATAGTGGTACGACCCGAGGGAAGAGGGGCTCTGTGTGTGCACGAACAAAGCCCTGCGTGCTGATTGGACAGGATGACGCGGACTGTGTTGATATTTTGCAAAACAAACAACAGGCTCTACGTGCATGTAGAGGCGTGCTTTTTTTTCTAAAACCGGATGATTTATGTTGTTCTATTGGAGCAAAGTGTGAATATGATCAAAAAAATGTTGCTGATGCACGTATGCATTTATGTAAACCGTCTGGCTTTGGTTCGCTGTTGGTTCGCAGCGAGAATGTGCTGTATTGCAGCCATGGTTTCTCACACGCGTGCTGACTTTTTTTATGTGTAGTACTCAGTACCGCTACTAGCCATGTTACCCCCCGGCTCTGTTGTCCGTGTCCGTGGAGAAACGCGCGACTTTACCGGCGAGCTAGAGCCGGAGTTGGGGCTGCAGCTAATCTGAGCAGCGCACGAGGGCCAAACTGGGCTATACCATTTCAGGGAAGCAGGGCGGGACTGTTTTTTATATATACAAAAACAGTTAATTTGCACAAATTGAGTGATGGGTACACATTTTTAACAAAAAACGACGGGCCTGTTTATAACTAATTCATATAGTTTTTGCAATTTAATAATGTAATAATCATCATGACATTTTTTAATCGATCTTAATTTCGGAGGCCCCGCCAGGTAGTTGGGGCCCTACGCACTCTGTGTACTCTGCGTATGCGGAGCAGCGGCCCTGGTAGTACTAACCCATATATGCAGATGTGTGTGGAAAACTTAAACGTGTTAATCAATAAAAAGTTTTTTTTCCTTCTCTACTATTAGCCTATGTTTCTTGCGCCAGTGTTCGGGAGCTATGAGCACATTTTAACATTGAGCATTGTTTTATTATTTTGAAAAGTGGAGGATATAAATTTCCCTGATACGGCTTGATCACTGAGCATTTGGTCGCTAAGAAGGCTGTTAAGAGTGGGTCAGCTCGATCTTACATTTCCTTAGTGAAAGATCTTCTTAAAGTGTAAGTTTGGCGGAAATTGAAAATAAAGCTATTTTCTGAATGAAAATACATCAACTAAGCCGTGGAGGAAGTAATTATCGCTCATCACGCAGTTCAGAGCTAGCACGGGTCGGAGCTGGAGTCCAAAATCGCAAACAGTGGGTTAGCATGGGGCAGACAGCCACACGCTTTCAAAATCGCATTTTTAAACCACTAACATTGCTCAAAACAGCGCCAAACCTCGTCAGCAGCTTGCTCTGGGTGTCTACACATAAAACGAAGCACCAACAACTCAGTTCATGAACCCGAAGTTTATAACAGAAGACAGTTAAGAACACTCACCAATTCTACCCCTGCCAGCTCCTCGCGAAGGATAGTCCGTAAGTGTCGATTACCGAACGCAATGCAAAAGTGAAAGTGAAACTGAAGATTTCGCCCAGAATAAAACGAGTATACTTTTAAATTAGTGGCAGTTTGGCCAAATATAAGTTAATAACGGTGGGTAAAAACGTCGGGATAGTTTGTATACACTTCCAATCAGTTCAAGACAGCAGCCTTATCTGAAGCACATACATGTCACGCGAGATCTCACACGGGAACTCGTTCGGTAATCGACACTTACGGACTATCCTTCGCGAGGAGCTGGCAGGGGTAGAATTGGTGAGTGTTCTTAACTGTCTTCTGTTATAAACTTCGGGTTCATGAACTGAGTTGTTGGTGCTTCGTTTTATGTGTAGACACCCAGAGCAAGCTGCTGACGAGGTTTGGCGCTGTTTTGAGCAATGTTAGTGGTTTAAAAATGCGATTTTGAAAGCGTGTGGCTGTCTGCCCCATGCTAACCCACTGTTTGCGATTTTGGACTCTAGCTCCGACCCGTGCTAGCTCTGAACTGCGTGATGAGCGATAATCACTTCCTCCACGGCTTAGTTGATGTATTTTCATTCAGAAAATAGCTTTATTTTCAATTTCCGCCAAACTTACACTTTAAGCTAAGAGCGACTCTGGGAAACATCCTTCTTTCACAGCGTTCTTAAGAGCGCTCCTAAGAAGATCTTAGCACTAGAGCCTGACCGATATATCGGCGGGCCGATATTATCGGCCGATATTAGGCATTTTCCAAACTATCGGTTACTTTGGGTATCAGCATTAATAATGGCCGATAAATTAATATTTTAAAAATAAAATAAAAACGGATGAAACACCCTTATAGAACATAACAGAATTTGTCTCCAGTCTTGTTCGAAGTTATATTTATGAAGCTTACCAAGTCTTTTAATACTGGTAACTTTGTGTTTGGTTGTTGGTGTTATTGTGTTTTTGTTCAAAGGACTTTAAGTTTTATATCTTAAGTTTGGATTTTTATACATTTTATTTATCAGAACTTTAATATATTTTGATGTTCCTCTGTTCCGTTGTGACAATAAAATAAACAAGTTTATTTTTAAACTGCATTATCATATTATTTTAGTGAAGACTCATAATCAATCAGCTGCACATTAGAAGCGAAACACATGGCTACTTATTCAGCACTCGTGTCCCTCGCAGCGGATCAGCTGGAGTGGAAGATATCAGACGCTATATCTACGGTTACATTTCAACGGGATAAAGACAGTGAAATGGAGGAAATCCGTAACTTTGACTGCAAATGCTACGGAAGAAGAAAAGGAGAACTCTCTCCTCGGAAGACATTCATGTAGCAACAAACTTTCTCAAGAGTTTATGTACAGCATACGGATAGATTCTTTAGTTGCCGAAAGAGAGCAAACGGACATACAGCAGTTACGTCGGAGATGACTGCATCCACCAAAAAGCCGTAGACGAAAAGAAAGTCCGCCTTGACCTCTTATTTCATCGGAGCCAACGAAGTCTGCAGGAATACTTTTCAGTTTCTTATGGGGTGAGTTTCCGTTAACATCCAAGTTATCTACTTTGCTTAGCTAGCTAAGCTAGCTCAGTACTGTCGTTACATACAAAGTATATGCACATCGAAACTAAGCTGTAAAGAGAGGAAGCATGACACATGATCTTAAACTTCTTTGTTTTCTTTTTCAGAATTGGAAAAGACACCCTGACTGATATAATCAAACACTTTGAGGAGAATGGGCCTGGACTAAATTCACTTAATTCTAGTACTGACTGTACTGTAGGAATTTTTTTCCTCCAATGTTTACATTGTACCCTTTAAGCATTTCCATTTCAATAAAGTACCTTCTAATTCTGATCAGTCCAGTAAAGTGCTTAACGAAAATAACACTACATCAACATTACCTACATGATAACTGCTTTTGATAACCATTGTTCAAACCACTTCAACCACTACAACTTATATGCTTCCTTTAGGCAACATTATTAGAGGACACTCTATAAACTTCCATTGTTATGCTGATGATACTCAGTTATATCTATCGATCAAGCCTGAAGAAACCAATCAGCTAGTTAAACTCCAGGCTTGTGTTGATGACATAAAATCCTGGATGACCTGCAATTTCCTGATGTTAAACTCCGATAAAACGGAAGTTATTGTACTTGGGCCTAAACCCCTCCGAAGCTCGCTGTCTAAAGATATAGCGACTATTGATGGGATTGCCATCGCCTCAAATGCTACTGTAAGAAACCTTGGAGTTATCTTTGATCAGGACCTGGCCTTTGACTCGCATATTAAACAAACCACGAGGACAGCCTACTTTCACCTGCGTAACATTACTAAAATTAGGCCCATGCTGTCTCAAAAAGATGCAGAAAAACTCGTCCATGCATTTGTTACCTCAAGGCTGGACTATTGTAATTCTTTATTATCAGGCTGCTCTAATAAATCTCTTAAATCTCTCCAGCTGGTCCAGAACGCTGCAGCTCGTGTTCTGACTAAAACCAGAAGAAGGGATCACATTTCTCCTGTATTAGCTTCTCTGCACTGGCTCCCAGTAAAATCCAGAATATAATTTAAAATCCTTCTCCTCACTTACAAGGCTCTTAATGGTCAGGCACCATCATATCTTAAAGAGCTCATTAAACCCTACCGTCCTCCTAGAGCACTACGCTCTCAGAATAAAGGGTTACTTGTAGTTCCTAAAGTCTCCAAAATTAGAACAGGGGCCAGAGCTTTCAGCCATCAAGCTTCTCTTCTGTGGAACCGTCTTCCGGTTCTGGTTCGTGAGGCAGACACTGTTCCCACATTTAAGAGTAGGCTTAAAACCTCTCTCTTACCCCTTTTCCACCAACGCGAACCATAGTTCAAGAGCCGGGCCGGTGCCGTGCTGGTTCGCAGTGGGTTCAACTTGCGAACCGTCCGAGAACCTGTTTGCGTTTCCACCGGCTAGAGAGCCCAGAGAACCACGTCATTACGTCACTGTATACGTCTGAGGTTTCCCCGCAGCGCTAATTTCAAGCATAGCAGACATGTCTCTTCAGAAAAAGTGTTTATTTTGGTAAATAATACAATAACAATAAAATACACAAAATACTAAAATCACAACATTTTTTTAAAGTGTAGAACAGTGTGTGATCAATAGATCGGAGTGTTTGATGTTTAGTCATCTGCAGGTTGGACCTCCGTTCAATATCGCCGATGTCCGACAGCTCTACAAACACAGAGAACAGCGGTTTAATCACAAACGTGTCCACGACGCTGTGAACACAGATGTTAAGTCACGTTGGTAGTTGGTAACGTTTAGTTAACGGCAGTCAGAAAGTGGCATGCTAACGTTGTTATTAGCAATATCACGCTAGCTGGCTAGCTAGCCGGTCAGCCTACATTACCCGAGGAAGCATATCCACTAGTTGCTGCTGTTACGAACGTAATCACTAGCTTAGTAAACTAAACAGAAATGTGTCGTTGGTTTGCAACGAGGTTAAACATTTTAAAAGTGAAACTTACCGGGAACAGTAACGTTAGTAAAACTCCGCAGCGGCGTATTTTCCCCCGTTGCCTCGAGCGTTAACCCCGCCCCCAGCCCCTAACGTAAGCCGGGCCCTGTTCCAGCCCAGCAAGGAGTTGGGGTCGATCGCGAACCAGTTTTTCTGGCCCAGAGCCGGCTCTTTGTCTGTGGAAACAGGAAGAGCTGGTTCGCGATTGGGCACCGGCTCCGAACCGGCCCTCAAAATGCCTCGGTGGAAAAGGGGTATCTTTGACACCGCTTATAGCTAGGGCTGGCTCAGGTTTGCCCTGAGCCAGCTCTTGGTTAAGCTGCTATAGGCCTAGACTGCTGGGGGATTATAGTGACACACTGAGCCCCCCCCTCTCTCTCTCTCTCTGTGTGTATGTTCCCCCGGAGTCCCTGTGCTCTCTTGCCTAGCAGGTTTCCCTGGACCATGGTGGAACCTGGTCCGGACTGCACCGATGTGGTGGTCTTGTTTGCCTCTTACTGCCAGTATTTTTAATTAAAGTAATTGACTAAAATCGGCATCTCTACTGTCACTAACTTGACTACTCCCGGGATCACTCCCGGGAGTCTGGCTATGCTTTCTGGTCCAGCAGAGTCCACTGAGGTCCTGACCGATGCAGACTGCTAACTGGCCTGATGCTGGAAACACCACATTGTAGCTCCACCTGCCCGCTGTGTGGCTGCTCAACTATGTTAGTTCAATAACCACGACGACAACTGTACGTTTTCATGACTTTACTGCAACTACTGCATCACGATAACAACGGCTCACTCCCGCCGAACAAACTCATTATTCACACCTGCGCAGTGAGAAATGTAGCACATAACAAACTCCCCTTTTCTCTTTAAAGAAAAACAGTGAAAAGAAAATATTTATTTTTCTCCTTTTTAAATGGCCTTAACAGATAGCCAGGTTTAAAGTTTCAGCTTTAATAACTAGAGTAGAACAGTGAAGAAAAAGTCTTTGTTGTTTAGTCCATTTAGCTTTTAAGCTGCCATACACCTTCACTGAGAGCAGATGCCCCCCTTCTTGGTCAAACAGTCAGCGAGCTGCTCCTTAGTTGCCGACCACATGATCTGCTGAATAGTCCCAGAGTGGATGAGTTCCTTGATACTGCTGATCTCGAGTCTGAGTCTTTTCTCTGTGACTGATTTGGTAGATTTGACAGCATCCAAAAGAGAGTGGTTGTCAGTTACACACACTATAGGCAAATTGTTGCTTGTACAGTCACCTGTGGTGATCTCTGAGTACAGTGTAGCTAAGAAAACTGCACTGTCGATGCCATCTCCAAGTGCCAAAGTCTCTCCAGCTAAAGTGCTCCGAACAACTCACCTGATCTTCTTTGACTGCCAGCATATAGGCGAGAATCTTCCACCCTCTCCCATAAGCATGATTAGGTGCCCACCTTGAGTGCCTCCATCTGGAAGATTTCCCATGGATGAATCACTGAACACCACCAGCTTTAGGGAGCTGTCTTTTCCCAAGTACTGAAACCTCAAAGTCACCTCCTCTGACTTCAGTTTTCTGATCAGTTTATTTGCACAGTGCAGAGTCTGAACAGTGGCATGCTTTGTACTGGACGCCAGGATGGATATGTCACACATTATGTCGGGTCTGCTCTGCCTCGCCACCAACAATATTTGGCCAATCTTTGACTTAAGCATATCATATTCAGTGTCTGTTAGGGGGGCCTCTCGTTGTGTGGCTCCGGTGGGGTCCACATGAATGGGTTGGAGATTTTTTATGTACATCCATTGTTGCACCTGTATTTCATCCTCTACAGAGAGTACCTCCATTCCAATGTAGCTGAAGCTGTTGTGTTCTTCACGTCCAACTTGAAAAGCAGCTTTCAAGTGAGAGATGACTGTCATGGAGAACGTTTCTGAACCTCCCCAGATAAAGTCATCCACATGACAAGCAAGGACTCCCATCACATGGCAGGAGTCATCCAACCAGTAGAACACTGCTGGGTCAACTTTTGACACAGTACCTCCCGACTGCTGCATAGTGTCCTTCACCCTGTTGTACCAGTACAGAGAAGCGTCTGTCAGGTCATAAACACACTTCTTCAACTTCCACACAGTTCCTTTGCTCTGAGCTTCTCGGGGAGGACGAATGTAGACATTTCGGGTTAACTCTTTACCTTGCAAAAAGGCTGCTTTAATGTCCATGGAGTTCAGCTGCCATTTTCTTTGACATATCGTTAGCCTAATAGCATAATTGCCTAAGTCATATTTGAACGTTTTCGGAAAAAGAGAAAAAACACAATTTCTAGCAAGCAGATTGGTATTTTTTATTGATAATGTAACAGCAAGTTCAACCAGACCTGTGAACAAGTTTGAAAAAAAAAAAAATTAGTGTCTAAATTAGTGTCAAGTTCATTTCCTGACCCTGAAGCAGAAGAAAATAAAGTGTTGCTGTGTGTTAACAGTAAACCATATTAAATGAAAAGATTCACTTCAAAAATCTTGCCAACATGAAAGCGATCGTGATCAATGTTTAAATTAAAATACATTTGCAGAAATGCTTTTTCATTTTAAGAATGCATCTGCATCATTTGACTGATAAATATAATTAATCAACAACCATAGTTGCATTTTCTTCTTCATGACTGCATATTTTATGCCATAATGAAAACAAACAAAGTGCATTGACAAGGCATTTTGAATTATGTGCAATCTCCTTGATTGACTGAGAGTACATTTACTGTCTAGAAAGTTGAAGGAATAAACCAGCTTACCAAATGAATTGAAGAGAAGATCTAATGCTTCACTTCTGTTAAACTTTCTTATGCGATCAGCCATGTTTGTTTATACCGGCAAACATGCCTAAGTCAAAAAGATGACTTGGGCAGATAGTGATTTTGGACTCTAAAAAGTGTTCTGATAGGTTGAGGACATAGCCAATAAGGCAAGGTGATGCAGCAGTGGTAGGAGAGGAAGGTTAGGCAGATATCTCAATTTGGCCAAAAAATGACTTAGGCAATTATGCTATTAGGCTAACGATATAACAGCCATGATCATCTTTAGGGACTCTGAAGCACACGTAGGTGAATCTTTTGGTAGCTCCTCAGTGTTCATTTCCTCAAAGCCTCTTGCAACTAGTCTGGCTTTAGGGACAACACCATCTGGTGTCTCCTTGAGTGTGCACACCCATCTTGTAGAGATGCATTTCTGACCTTCATCTTTTACCTCTTCAAACACATTGTTCTGTTTCCAGTTGCTGAGTTCAGCGTGTTTGGCAGGTATGAAGGCATCATCATTCACAATCAGTACGTCCTCTTTATGGCAGTCTGCACATAACTCAGCATGTTCAGATGGACCCAGTTGAAGATTGTCCTAAGTCCACTGATCCAGTTGTACCAGCAATTTCCTCAGGCTCTGTGTACTGTAAATTGTACCAGTTTTTGTACGTTCCAGTGGCCTTTCCTGCCCGGCTGAGGATTTTTCCAGTGTGCACTTGGCCACTTCCACTGTCTGTAACTACTTGTCCAGTTTTCAGCTTAAGTCCTTCACAAGTAGTATTTGAGTGTGTTGATGTGTGAGGGGGCTCATTGTTTTCCTCAGCATCTTCATCATTTGAGGGTGCCTCTTCCTCACTTTCATTTTCAGTGTTATTTTCATAGAGTCCAGTTTCTGGTAATGTGGCATTTTCAGTTCCCATCAACTGATTATCTCTTTCTCTCAGCATATCCTGCGAGCCAGCAACCTTTCGAAGTCTGGATTGGTGTACACGAACATAAGTGCCCCCGTGGCGAACAAATATCACCACGCCATCTTGGCCGATGACCACACCTGGACCTTTCCACTCTGTAGAATCCATCTGTTTGTAGTAAACCTTATCCCCTGTCTCATATCGGTCATCAGTGGGTCGCAGTTGTTTGCGAAGGGCTCTTTGGATCCTCTCAGAGCATTCCGTTTCTGTGAATGCTCTCCTTGTAGCATGTAGTGCTGAGATGTGCTGGGCCATCCAAGTAGCCACGCTAGTCCCTTCTAGAGCTGGCGGCTTATCAGTGAGAACTGACGGCAGATTTGGGTTTGCCCAAACACTAGCTGGTAGGGACTGTAGCCATGTACATTGTGCATAGAGTTTTTTGCCATCAGGGCCCAGTCTAGGGCTGTCTTCCAGTCACATCCGTTGTCTCTCTTTACTTTCAACAGGATTTCAGTGAGGGTTTGAGTATGCCTTTCCAAGAGATCGTTGCTCCATGGACTATAAGCTGCAGTCGTTTTCACTTCAATGTTAAAGTTTTCAGCCATGTCCCTCATTTCCTCATTGTTAAATTCACCCCCATTGTCAGTGAACAGTCTGCGTGGAGGACCATGAACACTTATCCAGCAGTGAATAAAGTGCTTCACTATCTCTTTGGGTTTCTTGGTGGTAATAATGCTCCCTGCACTGAATCGTGTGAAGTGGTCAATGGCATGCAGATACCACACTCCTGGCTCTAGCTCATGTAAGTCCATAGCTACAGTTTCATTGTAGGTTGAGGCCATAGGTAAACCTACTGCTGGCTTTGGCTTTGGTTTACTGTATCTAATGCATGTCTCACAGTCAGGATTGTGATGCACTCCTCATTAGTATTACCTGAGCAGGTCAGTAGTTAGGGCCACGGTGCTTCACCCCGAGCGATTGTTATTCATAGGATTTTTTCCTACTTATTATTATTATTTTGCCTCGAATTTTGATTGCCTAAAACTCCTACAGCTTTAAGAGTTGTAGGACAAATTATATATCAAAACGTGCGGTTCGATCGGGATCGGCGTGCTATTGCTTTTCTTAGCCGAACACGAATTTTTCGCGACGTAAGTCGCGAAAAACCAACGAAATTTTCCCATTGACTTGAATGGGACGAGCGAAAAAAAAAAAGCAGAAATTCTAGCTTTTCAAACGCCTGCTGCTCAGGCATACTTTCACCTAGAAACTCCATTTAAACTTTAAAAGGTAGACACAAGTCTTGTGTCCTGGTGTGTCAATCCACGTTTCAATAGGTCATATAGTTTTTGACCAATCACTGTTCAACGACCATGATCGTTTTGGGAGAAATCATCGTTTATAATGGGTGTGTATTGCGCGGAACCTTCTGGGCTAGAGTGGATGACATCATCGCTTAGAGTGTGAGGGTTCCTCGATATACTTCAGATTTTTTTCCTTTCCAAACTCCTCCCGGCCACAATCTTCACTCTACAGACGTGATATTTTCCAATTTTGTAGACAAACTTGTCCTGTCTCTCACAATGTGCTCAAAAACTCTGTGAGAATTACAGAATTTGAACTACCAACCTCTAAGCGCGGCCACGTCGGTTTTTCTCCCCATCCACTTACAATACAAATTGAGAAACAGATTTTCAAAGAAACCTGAAATGAGCAGCATTTCTAACTCGCCCTAGCGTCCACATTTCTGACACTAGGAAAAAAAAAAAAAGTGATCAGTGTCTTCAGCAGAGTCTTGTGGCGCTAATGGTGCGAAATTTGGCGATAGGAGTTTCGGTGTGAGCGTGGCAAGCTTTTGTTCGGACCCTCCACAAAGCTTGAATGCTAACATCGCATCCAGGAGCTCAATTTTGAACTGGCGAATTCTATTGTACCTCCGTTCAAACTCGACAATGTAATCCACCATCGAAACGCCATTGTCTTTTGTTATCCGGTCAAACTCCGTGTACGCCTCGTATTGGCGGTCCTTTTCCTCTTTCAAAAACAGAGTCCAACTTTTTCAGAAGTGTAGTCATTCCATCATCTTTGTTAAAATCACCTGCGGGTATTTCCAGCGCGCTGTCCCTCGCCCCTTCCATTAGCGACAAGGCAACCGCCAAGGCCTGTTCTTCTTATCCAAGTCAGTAACCAGTAACCAGTATCCAGATTTCGACCTCATTTTCGACCTCACTGTCGCTGTAACGCTTGCCCCTGGGTGATGTTGGGATTTTGAAATTGTGTTGAGTCTTGAAATTTTGAGCGTATTCTAGTCCTGCTCAATGTGTTAAGTGTCCTGAGATGACTTCTGTTGTGATTTGACACTATAAATAAAATTGAATTGAATTGAATTGAATCATTGAGTGACATCTGTAGGGGGGAGGGCTTATCTGAATGAGATGCAAATGAGCACCATTGTGTTTCCTTTCTGGCCAGGTGAGGTGAGATTTGTATGTGTTAGACATCATTGGAAAGCTTAGAAACTACACTTTCAGAATCTGTGAATAACTCAAAATGCCCCGAGGTCGACTTGTTCCTGGTTTTGACGTGGCTGGTCACATATTAATGCTCTGAATGTGCTATATTGCTCTTTTAATTGAATGGTATGACATGGAGATGGTCACTGTACTAATTTCTGTGTGTTCAAACAAACTCTGTAGCCTAAATATGATATAATAATATTATAAGTGCAGTGGGATTGTCTCAGCACTGTGGTCGTCTCCTCCTATGTCCGTCACATCTTTCCCTGTCCTCATGACTTTGTCCATCAACGTTAAGGAAAAGTTAGGAAAAGACGAGGAAAGATATTAATGTCTGAGGTGTCAATCAAGTCCCGCCTGTACAAGCCCCCACCAGAGTGGGAGCAGCTGTGTGGGGGCCGTAGCTCCACCTACCTGCAGCAGCACACTGTTCCTGAGGCAAGCAGCCTCAGATGCCTCATCCAGCTGCCTCCTCTGGACCTTCAGCTGCTCTCGGTGGTTTTCCATCTGCTCCAGCAGCTCGGCTCTCCTTCCTAAACTGGATCACAGTGGACAAACCCACATGAACACACGGACTAGTATCAGGAGTTACAGCACACGTTTCTCCTCCATTGTTTCATTAACAAATGGCATTTCAAAAACTGATTTCATGAAAAATGTAATAGCACATTAAATGACAAAGTCATATTCAACATTCATGTCAGAAAACAGAAATGAAAACTGAGTAATTGGTAATTGTATCATTCTATGCTTACTCTTTAAATCAACCTGGACACCTGGACACAGACAGGTTTCTACCGACGGCCCATGAATAGAACTGACTGTTATGTTGATCCATCAGCTACATGTTGACTACATGTTCAGGTCATTACAACGTCCCATCCATTTCTAGGTTTCCAAGGGTATATAATCCAAATCTTAAATCAAACTGTTCTGAGCAAACCACCATAATCTCATTCAGCATGTCCCCTGGTATATCTGGGCTGATTTGATTATGGCCTTTTACTGCATTATTTTTTCAGAATTGGATGCTAAATCCATACGCAATATTCAAGCATGCTATACAGGCATATTAAACATTCCATTAAAATATCTCATCAAATGATATGATTTCTACATCTGTACATCAGTGTTTGTTGGTTCTTCCCGGTTTACATGTGGTTATCTGCAGTGTTGCCAGTTACTTTGAAAAAGTAATCTGATTACTGCTTAAAAAGTAACTTAGTTACTTCACAGATTACTTGATTTTAGAAGTAACTAGTTAGCCGCCTCAAGATAAAAATGACAACACTCACTTTATTGGAAGTGCATTTTTAACAGGAACGTCAACAATGTATTTCCTGATATTTTAAGTTGAACTTAGACATGTTTTTATAAAAAATAAAATAAAGACAGTCTTTCTTGACTTCACTGAAAATAAATACTTGTTTTTTTAAAATATAAAATAAAGACAGTTTTTCTTGACTTCACTGAAAATAAATACTTGTTTTTCTAAAATATAAAATAAAGACAGTCTTTCTTGACTTGACATATTTAACTATTAACACTGTAATGGCAAAACTTACTATTTATAATCTACATTGTTTGTAAATGTTACTATTACATTCTTTTTGCCATGTTTTATGAACATTGTACATGCAGCAGTAGAGTAGCAAGGAGTGGTTTTACAAAACAAAACAAGTGTATAACACCACACGTCTACTTGTGTTACTTTGGCCTAATATTGTTGTAATCGCATGTGATGACTGAAATAGCGGAGTGGGGCGAGTAAACCAGTGGTTGTACCTCATTAACAGAAGCTTCTCAAAGGGTCATTCCGTGCCAACTCAGCCACCCATGTACATGACACCTCTCAGATTTTGCTGAAAAGCGGTAAAAATATGCCTTATGTTACCAAACAAAGGAATCTGAAGTTTCAGGTCAATATCTCAAATGGTTTGCCCGTGGCTTCCATTTGAATTCCAAGTGCCACACCCCTTTTTGACACATTGGAATTTCGCATTTCATTTGTTGGCATTTTTGGAGGCCCATAACTTCTGTTCTAATAGTGATAGAAGGCTGAGAATTGCTCTGTTAGTTTATTGTAATGTGTACTTCACAATTCTACAGGCAGAATCAACATTCCTTCCTTTTTGGGTGAGAGGTGGGTCACCAAAGTCCGATTTTGTTTTGACGGCCAAAATTATTTTTCACTTTTTGGGTGCTCCTAGCACCACAATGAATTATCATATTTATTCTAAACAGGATTATTTGTTATATTTGGGACCTTTGCTCTTGCCAAGATGAATTTGAAGGGTATGGTACCACTGGTGGGGGTTTTATGGGGGTCCAAAAACCCTCCCGGGCAGAGGTGACTCTTTTGGAACCCCATATTTGGACCCCCAAATGACCACGTGGGCACTTGATGATCCTAATGGGATTCATACCAGATAAAGATACATATTTGTACTTTCTTTTAATGAAATAAAACCTTTGACTATGAAGCTCCTTAATATGAATTTCATTCGTCAAAATGCACCATTTTTGACTTTTTTCCAGAAGTCTGGAATGTAGATCAGTGAGAATTTAGTGATGATAAAGCATGAAAATAGTGGAAATAACTTAGTGTTATGTTGTATTAGTTTTTGTGAAATTCATCTATGGATAACTATTATCCAAGAAATTGTGGAAGCAGTAACATAATTTTGTCATGGTCCTTTGTCACGTTTGTATTGGCGAGCACTGCGTCCATAGACCAAACTACCCTTCATTCAATGTTTCTTGAGAAAACTATTGACAGTAGAGACCTAATATTTTGGATTTGTCCTATTAACAAGTGTGTCTTTGTACTTGAATTTTTTCAGGACATTCTGAGATGGTCAGGTGGGAGGCATTTGATGAAATGACACAGAATAACCCTTTGGCAAGAGCAAAGTTCCCAAATATAACAAATAATCCTGTTTAGAATAAATATGATCATTAATCGTGTTGCTAGGGGCACCCTAAAAGTGAAAAATCACACATGCCATCAAATTTTTTTTGGATTTTGGTGACCCACCTCTCACCCAAACAGTAAGGGATGTTGAGTATGCCTGCAAAATTGTGTAGTACAAACTACAATTAACTAAGATTTTAAGAATTTTCAGCCTTCTATCACTATTAGAACAGAAGTTATGGGCCTCCAAAAATGCCAAAAAATGAAATGTGAAATTCCAATGTGTCAAAAAGGGGTGTGGCACCTGAAATTCAAATGGACGCCACTGGCAAACCGTTTGAGATATTGACCTGAAACTTCAGATTCCTTTGTTTGGTAACAGAAGGCATATTTTCACCGCTTTTCAGCAAAATCTGAGAGGTGTCATGTACATGGTACCCCGATATTGGCTGTTTTCATATGGAATGACTCTGTCGTAATGTGTAAAATGTCCAGTGCTGCAGTTCGAGGCTTCATGGCGGTGCAGTACTCATGCAGGAACTGGTACTCTTTGTCTTTGAAGCACTTAACTCCCAGCTTGGTGCACAGAGGATTATCTTTACAGCATCAAAAAAGGAGTTCCACCTTGTGGATGTTGGTACCAGGAGCTTTTTTCACTGCTTCTGATGCAAGGGTAGATCTACTTGACTTGGTCCAAAGAGCTGTGTATTTTGCTGTGCTGCTCCTATACACAGCCTTGCTCTCTGCATTGGAAGTTAAATATTTCTCCACATCATTTGTGGAAATGAGGTTGATGGTGTGTGAAGCACACCTGTGGTGCGGGGGAAGAGACAGCTGGTCATCACTTTCATCCTCAGCTGAGAGGATTTCTGACAGATCTAAAAAAAGTGACATCATCATTTTCATCTGTGGGGGTGGACTCCCCCTCCTCTGTCTCATCATAGGACTCTGTGACAGGCTGATAAACTTTAAATGCCTTGACAAAGTTGGATCCATTATCAGTCACTGTGGCAACTACTTTGTTGAGTAGTCCATATGAAGAGGGAATGTTTCGATTTCTGCACCAATAACATCATGCGTGTGTTTACCGCAGATTCTCCTACATGCCATGCAGCCTTGTTGTGCTCTAATGTGGATCTACTGATCTAGTGGAGCATTACTCCCATATAACTTCTGTTGTTAGCAGTCCAAATATCTGCGGTAGTTGACACAGTTTCATTCAGCACGGCCTTCACATTTCTCTCCATCACTGCATACTCCGTCTCCATCCAAGAAGAACATGCTGTTTTGTGCGGCTGCTCCGCATTGACAGTAGTAGGGATCTTTTTTATTATGGCACAAAAGAGGGCGAGTCAACTGTGTTTAAGGGCAGCATTTCCTCTACAACATACTGCCTGACCAACTTCTTTAACTCTCCCCCACTTACTGGTTTGGCAGCTAAGTCCAGCTTTTGTTGTTTGGGTGGTGGGGGAGCTCCTGCTCTCTGTTTCCCACCAGGTGGGACTTGCTCTGTAAGTTGTTTCTTCAAATTTGACGGAGTGTTTTTGTAGCTAGATGGCACTTTGCACAGAGTATACAACGAACCATAATATAAGATTGACAAAAACCGAAGTTGCTGCCAAACTCACAAATGCAATGCTGAAAATTACAGCATGGCTCAATCAGTGCTGTCTCCAACTAAATATGTCAAAGACTGTTGGTATGTTCTTCTCCAAAACAAATGACTCTAGTGAAAACCCAGATGTTCTTGTGTCAGGAGAAAAATTAGAAATTGTTAAGGAATTTAAATACCTTGGCATTATTCTGGACTCCAACTTTAATTTTAGGGCACATGTAAAAACTGTCTGTAAAAGGATCAAATTCAATCTTGCCAATTTCAAATTTATACGAAACTCTATGTCCACCCAGGCAGCCATGATGTACATGCATTCAATGATATTCTCTCACATGAGCTACTGTCTGACGAGTTGGTCTCAGGCTAATCATACAACACTAAAACCACTACAGTCTTTGTATAAACAAACACTGAAAGTTCTGGACAAAAAACCAAGGCAATTCCATCACTGTGCAATTTTAAGAAAACACAATCTAGTGAGCTGGGAAAACATGATTAAGCACAAAAATGCATGTCTCTTTTACAAAATCATACATGGCATGGCCCCTCCTCCACTTAGAGAATTTGTAACTATTAGAACAAACCAACATCGGATCACAAGAGGAGTCATGAGAGGGGACTGCATTATTCCACTTAGGAAAAGTGCCTTTAGTCAGTCAGCCTTCTCTGTTGCAGCCTCACGTGAATGGAATAACATCCCAACATGTATCAGAGACCTAAACACATATCGGGCATTTAATTCAAATCTGAAACAGTGGCTCATTGATAATATGATCTGCCAGCACTAAACTTGACCCGCCTGCTCTTGCCTCCTTGTGTCAGTGTGTCTGTGAATTTGTCCTGCGTCTTGCAACTTACTTTGTATGTTTGCTTGTTTGTATGCTTTTGTGTAGCTCGTTCCATGTCTCTCCTGTGCTGCTTCATGTACTATTGTCATGTCGACTTTTCTTTTTTTTTTTTTGTTGTGCATGTACTGTCTGCTCTGGTGGGCTATTGCCTCGATGTCTAACACATATAGATGTCTGCTATAAGTCCTAGTCTACCTTTTCAATTTGTGTTTGTTTGATGCAGACTCTTGTTTGTCCTGCATGCTTTATGTATTTTAATGCTTGATCTACTGAATACTTGTATGTGGTTATAATTGATGTTTTATCTGTTGCTTATCTATGTTCTCTTTTTTAAACTCTTTCTGTTATTTGCTTATTTGCTTTTTAGGGAGCCTATTGTTACATCTGGCCAAGGACTACAGATGGAAACTAGCCTTCTGGCTAAATCTGGCATATTTACAGAAATGTTTATTAATATGCACTGTCCTTGTCAAATAAACAAATAAATAAAATAAAATAAATTGCCATCTTCAGCAGACACAAACTCAAAATAGTGACTGTATTTCCAGCTAGCAAATGTGCATCTCTCTCCGCCTCCATTGTTGTTCATGTTTGTGTGTGTAGCCGAGTCATGAACTGTCCTCATGCTGAAAACGTGATTTGTCTCATAGACTACGTGACGTCACTCCCAGAGACGCAAGAAGAAAGCTGATATTTTTCAGGGTTTCCCGCAGCGCTTTCCTGTTAAGGCGGCCGCCTTAACAACAAAGGGCTGCCGCCTAAACTAACGTCTTAAAAAAAAAAGAAAAAGAAAAAAAAAAAATCCATATACTAGCATTATTCGCCGCAGTGTTTCCCCTACCATTGTACAGGCCGGGCAGGGCCTCCAGGCATAGGCGTAATTTATGGGGGGGATGGGTGGGTTGCAACCCACCCAATAATCCAAACCAGCCACCACAACCCACCCAATTTGATATCATAATTATTGATATTGAATGTTAAGCATTATAATCACAACAGTGTGGTAGATTTTCTCAATTTACCAGTAAAAAATAGTGACGTTTGTCTGTGCCCCCTCCCGCTCTGAGATTTGGTTTCGCCCACCTTGCCGGACCTGCGCTTCTCTACTGTCTCTCCGGTCTCTCCCCGCATCAGCGGTGGTATGAAGAAAGCACGCGAAAAAAAGCAAAAGAATAAAAGTATCTTCCCAACAGGAGGTAGCTACTGCTAGGGCTCCAGTGCCACCTCTCACGAGTCAAATCATGTTACTGAACAAAAGTTAGTTTGTCCCCCCCCCCCCCCAGCCGGCGAGTTCGACAGTGCGTGTGCGTATAGCCCCGTTCACATACGCCACTACTCGCCACTCGCTTTCTCGCTGAATTCTACTCGCTGGCAAAAAAAAATTCACTGCCGCCGGCGACTTCAAACGGCAACTATCTGTGGAACTCTCTGTTGACGTCAACTGTCGATCATCTCTATTCTACATTGTGATTGGTACTCGCTTCACTCACATCGCAGAAAGTTAAAATAATTTGATCTCCGATCGACCACATCGCATCGCCTGTCCTGACCACATTCCACTAGAACACATTCACATTAATTGACAGCTGTCTCTCAGAGATGGGCGAGTGGCGACGTATGTGAACGAGGCTTTAGTCAAAACCAAAACACCAAGGAAGGCTGAGGAATAGTCACCCACTTATATTATTATTATTATTATTATTATTATTATTATTATTATAATAATAATAATAAACAAATTGTGTTTTAGTCATTTTTGTTTCATCTTTTCTTGAATGCTTAAACTCATCAACCCCATTTAGTATGTCAACATTTGTATCAGTACCAGCAGTTTGTAAGAAATTGGTCAGTAATTGATATGTCATATTTTGTTTCTCAGAATTCACCAAATTGATGCATTAAAATGAAATTATTTAAAATTTTCTCCCCCGGGGGGGCATGCCCCCGGACCCCCCTACAGGATCGCAATCCCCCCACCATAGTCTCCAAAGATATATATATATACACCTGCTTCACAGGCGGAAATCTCAACCCCCCCAATGTTCAACTCAAAGTTACGCCCTTGCCTCCAGGCCAAAAAGAAATTAATATATGCCAAAAATAAGCCACCTATCAATTCATTCATAAATCAATAATCATTTACATGGGGGGGAGACACCCCCTGTGGGGGGAGGATTGTTTTTGATAAGCTGTGGAACTCTGAGTTAACCTATTTCTACCTGAATTTCTATGAACTATTAAGCTGTTGAGTAAACCCATAACTTATATTTTACTTCATAAAATAAGACATGCACTCATATGTCGTTGTAGTGTTTTACAGTATCTGTAGCTATTAATGTGATGCTCATCATCCCCCCCCCCTGACAGACACCACCTTAACTAACACATTTTCTGGGGGAAACACTGTTTTTATTAAGGAATATGACAAACATAGTAACTTTAATCTGATTACCGGTTTGGAAATAGTAACGCGTTAGATCACTCGTTACTGAAAACAGTGGTCAGTATCATTGGAGCATCACTGGTATCTGTGAGTCTGTACCTGTCTCTCACACTCTCTGTCTCGTTTTTAAAAACTCTGATCCAGTACTGTTGGCTGGCTTTGGAATAAACCTTTTTTTGACTTGCTCTTCTGTCATTATACTATTTATATACTGTAGAATGGTTGTGACATATTGTCTTTGCAAAGGTAAGAACTTACGTCCTGTGCTTTTCAGACTGACCATGTGAAGCAAAGGTCCTCATGCCAGCCATATCACGCAGGCGATGCATGCATATTTCATATTTACTATCTATTTACTAAAAGAAATGCTGCAAAACATGAAAAGCATTACTTCGGGACATGGTGAACACGAATAATGTGGAGTTTGCTTATATCAATCAGATTTGTTTTTAAATAAATCTATATACACAGGAATTAATTGAACATGTAAAATGTTGTATTAAAAAATAATCCGCAATGAGTGATATATGTATTTCACAAAATGAAAAAATAAGGAGACAAAATGTTTCGTTTGAAGCAAACTGCGCTTTTCAACTTGATATTAAAGAATGTACGAGGTGCATCTGAACGCACCATGAAGTTCCTGTCGGCTCCGACACAACTACATGGGGACAAAGACTGCAAAGACTGCAGCTTCTTTGGTGGAGATAGCGGACAGTTAGCCCCATGCTACCAGTTCCTAAAGTCTGCAAGCTAACGGTAGCTAACGTTAGCTACCTGTATAGACAGGGACGGCGTTACGTTACTCGTCACGGAGGCGTCACAGACCCCACGGACACTGATATCGACCGAACCGCATCAATATTAAAAGTAGTGACAAATGATAGACTCACATCTCCTCGTGTTTCTTCATTAATTCCATTTCTCCAGGTAAAGAGGAAGACATTTCTGACTGCTTCTGAGCCTCCGAAGAGTAGTAGCAAATCAAGCTAGCGGCGCGTTGACATAATATCACCGGAATTCAAGCACACTTACTTCAAATTAAAGCACCAGATGTTTTTTGATAACGTCTCATCGCCTTTTGGGGGTGTTTAATCAAAAGTCTGCTGATACGTGAAAAAGGTTGTTTACATTATAGCATAATACCGTGTCAGATATAATATCAGAACACGCTCTTAATCTGAAACTTCTGTTCGGAAGTTCTAGTTCTTACTTGGGAAACGTGAACTGCTCTTGCTTAGGCGTTCAGTAACCATAGTGACGAGCCACCCCCCGCCCTCTGCTGGTTCAAGTTTAGAAAGCAGTTCATTCGTCAGTGATACAGTCTAAACGTGATTTCTGACAATATCTCGGTATTACACGTGTCAAAGTATGATCATCATAAAGGTCACATGTTGTAAGAAGTGAAACTTTGATGTCTTATTTATTATAAAGCAGATCTCAGTGCTGTATAAATACTGTGAAAGTATCAAAAGGCTCAATCCATGGAGACAGCCCCTATTCAGAAACGGTGCCATTTATCATGAGTGTTGCATGATGCAGTTTGGTCGAAGCTCCAAAGCTTCAAACTGTGACGCTCTACGTTCCCTTCTAGATGGAACTTTTGCACATCAGCAAGTCAATGTACTCGTATTGCATGCATAGGGTATTTTCTAAATAAACTTCTGTCTTCACAAGAAGTTTGGTTTAAGCAACAAATATTAGTTATGTAATGTCTGTTTCAGACTACAGGATATTGTTGACGATGGTCACCTTGTCAGATCAGCTGATCATAGAGTCCTAAAGTCTTGTGGTGATTTGGACCAGAGACATGAAAGACTACACCTCAGTCCCCGACCAATCACTGCTGCTCGTCTTTCATCAGGAGTGTGATGTCATCACAACTCTGCTATTTCTCTCCAGCTGTTTTCCTTCGTCACTATGTCCTGATAGTCCTCCTGAAAACATGAAGGGCCTGAGGGTTTGATGTTTCAGTTCTGCTCTTTATCTTTCTGCCAGAGTTTCTTGACCTCTGTGTGCTTGGCAGGGCTCACACATTCCGTTGGCCATTTATGTTGTCCTCTTTGACTCTTTCTGTTTGAGTTGTTAAATACAGGATTTTGGCTGTTTGCAGCGAAAGCACCCCCGTACTGTAAAAGGCCATACTCTGTTTTTCAAGGTCATTTATCTTCATGAGTAATTAGCATGTTAAAGAAACAACAGTCTTATAGGATATAGGCTGAAATGCAAAAACAGGAAATAAACAGAAAATAGATAGGAGCAGATTTATAATGTCAATCGCCCTACTAAATAATGAATGCATTTGTTAAAACAGTAGTGGAGGCATCTTTTGTCTCTGGCCATATAATAGGAGAAAATGTCAATTTGTATTGATAAGATTAAGTAATGTAACTGTGAAATGAAATGGCTATAAAGTAGAAACACTTTCTCTGCTAAAGAGAGTAAAATCCTTTTTCAGGAGTTGGTCGACCAACCAATAGCTAAACAGTAAAACAATAAAACATCAGTAACCGTGCCTGTAAGGAAAGACTAAAATGCACCAACAAGCACAAATATTAGCACACAAATGATTTGAGAAAATTACATCAAAACCCATATTTTATTTTATGTATAGCAATACCATTTACATATTAAATAACACTATAATAGAATGCTTTGATATAGCTTTCAACGAAACAAAAGAAAAAATCCATCTTTTTGTCTTATTTCATGTTACAAAAGAGGAAGGAACAGCCACGTTTCCAAAACGGGTCAATGGTGAGGAAATCATCTGGTGACTTATATGAGAGAGAGAGAGAGAGAGAGAGAGAGAGAGAGAGAGAGAGAGAGAGGGAGCTTTTCTATGGTTCACGCCCGGCAACAGAATCATAGCCTCCAGAGGGCGAAAAGCAAAGTTAAGAAGAAGGGGTAACATGGTGATATCACAATCACTGCCTGGACATGAACGGAGGGCGTGAAGCTGGAAACTGGAATGTGACGATGACCACAAGCTGCCACCAACAGCCACACCATGGGTGAATTCCAAGGGAGGGCACATATTTTTGCTAATATGTTTCGGCCAGACATGTTTGTGTCAGATTGGAAACCTTGTGAGAGCTTTGAGAGACATGTTACATGAAGAAATAATACAGTTAGTGGAGTATGAGCATGGACAAAAGGAAACATTTGAATTATGGAATTCAAAATCGATACATAAACAGTTTCCAGAGAAGGGCTGGGTGACAGAGGCAAGAAAATATATGTACATTTCTTATTAACAGAACAGCTGCATGTGCACTTGTGGCAATACAAAACACGCAGAAGATCAGACTAGCCTGAATACAATGATCGGAAGAAAGAGACTGGTGGAATGGCCATCTTAAGGTCCCGGTCACAGCAGCATTCACAACAGCATGAATGAACATTTCAGTTTGACTCGATCACACATTCAACCTGATAATCAATGATGTGAAGCATCACAGTGCTGAGCTTTGAGGGTCGGGGTTCAACATGGAGGCAGCTGTGACACACCCTCCAATTTGATATGACGCTGCTCTGCCTGAGCCGGGACACTCCTTTTCAACCAACGGAGCAGGACGGTCAGAGTGGCAGACATTTTTATATGTGTACCATTGCCGTAAACCGACTTTCAGCAAGTGTTGGACTCACTGAGGTTTCACAGAGGAGTCGTAACGTCAGGCAGCAGACAGACTAAATGGGTAACGTTTAACAATATCGCTATCGTCAGATGAGTGACAACTTTGTTCTGCTCATTTCCTGTAACCAGTTCAACATTATAGCAGTGGGATTAGCAAACTAGCTAGGGGATGGCTGGCTCGTTAGCTAATTCTAGCATCTTTAAAACTACGCCGGTTACAGAAGCGTTAAAGAAGGCTGGTGAACAGCAGCGGTGTTGGTTAGAATTCCTCGCCGGAGGATGAGCTAGCTAGCTAACTAGCCAGACATCCGTCTCTGCAGCAACTGTGATCTCCTGGAACTCAAATGAATGTCTCTGTGCCACTGTAACCGGGCTCTTAGCTAATGTATTACACAAAAATGAAAGAAAATCCCCAGAAACAAAAGCTGTTTTGTAAATGTCTCCCTACAAGTTGGGGAGTTAAGCTTATATGCCCGACTTTGAGATGGAGCATCTTTAATGCTCTTCAGTCTGCACACTTTATCCTTCAATGCTTCTCTTTATGAAGGGAACAAAGGTGTGGAACAATGGCTGCATGTACTTGATGCTGATATGGTGAGACTTTGAAGGACACAGATACAAATACAGATATAGTGTGAGAGCAGAATTCAAGTCTTTGGTCAAAGTTTTTTAAAAGATCAGAATACATTTGCCCCCTTTGCATTCAACACATTTTTGTTTTGTGCTGTGTGAAAAAAAACCCATTTTCTTTCAAAATGTAAAACCACAAGTGTTCATATCACGCCATCGATGGTACATAATATCATTAGAATCCGCAGCTAAATGAGAACCTCCTCACGTCAAAGAAACGTGGAACATGTGGAAATGTGTGTGTGTGTGTGTGTGTGTGTGTACGGGTCGCTGCAGCTAAAGTATGAACATTTCACACTCTTTGCTTGTAGGCCACAAAACCACTAAAAAAGTCTGGGAGGAACGGAAACGTTGGGGGGTGGGAGTGGGTGATCACACCTGTCAGCCAGCATGGATCTGGAACCTGTTCTGGCTTCGCCATAATGCTCCTCAATCTCTCTAAGATCTCTCTCTCACACATCGGACACAATTTGTAAAAGAGAGTGCTTGCTTTCCAGGTTGTGACAGATTAGAAATGAGCCTCTTAGATCTGTGTTAGATCAATCAGATGTGGTCAAAGTCCTGGATGTTCATGACGTTGTGGTTGCTTGGGTGGAAACCGGTGATTAAACACCTGTGTAAGGTGAGACAGGTGGAGTTTATGGTTCTCTGTGTTCATGGCTGCTAAATGTGTTTCAGTCACCCAACAAGGGCATGATTTCCTCCTGAGTAACGTTCGCTGAAAATCAATGTACGGCAGTCGGGAAATTTGCTAGTGTGAAGGGACGGACGGATGTCTTCTAGGTTTGGAAAGAAATCAAGAATAAGAGTAGAACTGACATTCCCATTCAAATTAACGTAGCACGATGGCAGCCATTTTGAAATGCACCGTTGCCAAACGGAAATAGAGCAGACCGCCGACTCACCGAGCAGTGGAGTCGTAACGTTACGATGCACAGAGTCAAATCTAACAATTGAATGATTCACACAGTGGTGGGAGTCACATTGAGCTTTCATTCAGCTCATTCTCTGTAACGTGCGTAGCATGGAAACATGGCAGAATTAGTGTACACTGCTTTGGTTAACTAAGTAATTCCACCATGCTTTACGCAACATGGGTTATAGGAAATGAAGGCCGACAGCAGCCCCCCCGCCAACAAGCTCCTGAGCTACCTAGCTAACTAGCTGCATCAAGACTGTACAGACCCAATGACGTGTCACATTCGTATGAGTCAAACGACCACTTGCAAACAATAGCACAACTATTTTTAAAAACACATCCTCGGTATCAGGTAAGATACTGCCAGAAGTTAAATGAGCGACCTGCTTATTGATAACGTTTCTTTTGAAATCCCTTTTGTTTTATTATCAAAGTAAGAAAAGAAAGCATGAACCAAGTTAACTTTCATCACATTAAAGCTGCCGTTTACCATCATGTCACATGAATGATAAGGCATTCAAATAAACATGTAAATATTCTTGTAAAGCACATCTTGACTGTTTGAATATTGATATCCACGTTCACTTGATTTGAGACACATTAAATAGCATAAGTGGATTCTGGGGCATTACAACATTGACCGTGGAACATGAAGAATGCTACTCCACGTTACAGGAAATGCTTTGTCATGTTGGACATGTTGCTGTCTCACTATACTCTTAAGTGAAGTTTAGCCACACCTGAGCATCACTACACACGGGAGTTGTTACAGGTGGAAGTTTCTCATAATGTCGTATAGGAATCAGAAAGCATGTGTCTTTAAAAGACTGCAGCTCTTCATAAGCAACCCTATTCAATGTAACAGTTTGTTGGAATTCATCTGAAAATAAAACATTAAGCTTTTGATTTCCAGTTAGTGAATGAAGAGAAATCATATGGAAAATGTTTGTTTGGCCGATTCTCCATTCTAACACAACATGCAATTATGAAAGATGTACTATATCACGTTATGAGTATAAAGACGGTTTAAAGTTGAAGATTATGTAGCACAGATAAAATGAAAATATTTTTAAAACTTTTAAAATTCTTAACCCACTGTGGTGAGACTAGTCAATGTAGAACCCAAAGACTGCTTTAAACCCTGTTTCAGATTTCTAAAACCTAACCAACCTTTTGCATAGAGCTTGTTTTTGAGTCCGCTGTTCCCCTGCGGATCACAATGACTATGTTTATATGCTCATATTCCACTATTATTCTGAACATGATAATATTCCTAATTTGATATGCCATGTAAACATTATATTCTGTTTGGATATTCTGAATGAGTTCTTCTTCTGAACGGATCATTTCCAGATGAAGACGTGTGTGATATGTTGATATTATACAGGTTTTAGCAGCATTCCTTGGACATGTATGCAGAACATTCACTTTGTCTGTTACATGTCACTGTGTGACACACTTCCTGTTTGCGTCTAGCTGTGTGTTGGACACAAACAAGCAGCCAACAGTTAGTGAAGCTGGAGTGGAGATGCATGGAGACGAGAACAGAAGGAGAACCACAGCTACTTTGAACCCTCACGAAGGACTTGGATATCAACACTTTATGGATATGAAGGAACATCACAACTCCAACCTCTTCAAGAAGGAGGCTGAAGGAATGAAAGAGTCCAACAAGTCCACCAGCGCTGGACTACTTTGAACAAGCAACGTATGGAAATGTGACCAGCAGCTCCTGCTGCTCCACTTTTCCTCTTTGAACGTGATAAAGGACATGTTAGGGCATGGAGCCGTCAAACAGCAGAAAACGTGTTGACGTGGGATTCTCCCACCTGGTGATGAGGACGTGACGGACCAGATGATGCTGCTAAGAGCAGGGACAAAGACAACTAACGGGAATATAAGCGGCTGCATGGAAACGGGAATATTAGTGGAATATTCATTTTCATCATATAAACACATTAGGAGGAATATGGTCTTTTAGAAATCAGAAGATTTGGTGCATGTAAACATAGTCACTGTTTCAACCCTGTAATCATGCACACAGGTGCACGTGAGTAACTGACGGTTCCACATTTAGGCCTCTGTGTTCTTAATCAGAATGAATTCATGACAGGAAAACAAAAACTCGATCATCTGGCGTTTCAAATGTAAAATCACTACTGGTGGCGTTTTTATGTGTGTGTGTGTGTGTGTGTGTGTGTGTGTGTGAGAGAGAGAGAGACATAGCAGCATACAAGACTGTAGAGGACCAAGGGAGTCCGCTTTCCAGATGGCTGTGGATCAGCTGTGAGTACTGGAGTGGTAAACTATTGGATCAAAAGGCCTGAGGCGGGAGGCCACAAAGGACATGTACAAAAATCACAAAGTTATTATGATAAGGATATATTTATATATGTATACATACAGTATTTCCATATATTAAAAGCATAATATGAATTATACAAAGAAATAATAATAAAATTTCACAGTAGCAGTTATTACACCACCTTAGGTATCCTAACATGGGTGTGACTCGCTAATAAGAGGGAGAGTGACAAAAAAAAAACGACTTAACTACTTAAAAAAAAAACAAGCACTACTTGTCTGTGGTTCCAAGATCTCCGTTCTTGTGATTGATGAGTGGTAATAGTTGTAGTATAGATGAGCAGGGCAGAGCAGGTCACACAGAGCTGAAGCTGCGCTGCATTTAGATACTGAAGCGGAAAGTTTGCATCTTCCTCCATCTGCTAAATCAACTGGTGGATGGCAAACAGAACCATGTTCTCAACAGAAGAAGTTGATTTAATGAGGGCCAAAGCCAAGGAACGTCACCAAAAGAACAAAAGAATTAGAGCTTGAGTGGAGAAAAGCCAAGTGAGTCAGCTTTAGTATAGGCAGTAACACTGACATTATATAGTGCAAACAAGAAAAGACAAAAAAGTGTTTCTCGTTGCCTACCGACGCTGTTGTGAAACTCAAAAACGCAGGTGCAAACCCTTCAGTAGGAGAACATTAAGACATAAAATGGCGAAAAAATAAATATCAAAAACTTTTTATCAGTGTAAAAAAGTAATCAGGTTATTCATTTTAACCAAAGTCTGGCAAAAAGGCCTCAAAATGTCTTGTTCACAATAGTTCCTTGACGGTTTACAAAGTTAAGTGCCTCCTTTCTGGGCTCAGAGGGCATTTAGACCCACCCTCAGCGTAGGTCGGCCCCTGAAGGTGCCGTTCTCAGACCAGTGACTCCATGTTCTCTGCCTGGTCAGACTGGTCGGACTGGTCAGACATGGACGCCATGGTCCCATTACTGTCCCTGGTCAGAATACACAAGCCGTTGTCCTTGGTGCTGGCGAGGCTGAGCACAGCTTGGTAAAGGTACTGGTACTGGTCCTGTGGACCAATCAATGACAGACAAAGACAAGAGAGACAGAGAGGACAACAGGTGAAAACAATATTGCCTACTGTATGACAGGACAATACCGTTGCCATCGTGACCGTTGTGGAGGGCCACTTCTTCTATAAAATAAGCTCACTTGCTGCAAATGTTGGACTCACTGAGGTTTTACAGTATCAGTTACTATCAGTGGGTCATTGTTTGGAGAGAGAGCGAGAAAAACAGACAGGTAGAGACAGACAGACAGGTAGAGACAGACTACAACACTGATCACACCGGTGGAAACTACACTGATGCTGGAGCATGACTGACTACTTTGTTCACATCATTTTATGTAACAAGTGCAAAATCAAAGCAGTGGAATTAGTAAGCTAGCTAGCTAACTAGCAGACAGCTAATTCTGTCATTCTTTAAAGCTACAATGATTCTAGAAGATGAGTTGAGCAGAACTGAGTCTAACAGTCCCTCCTCCTCCAGAAGGACAAGCTGCCTAGCTAGCTAACTAGCTTACTGGCTAGCTACCTAGCCAACTTTCTAGATATCTGTCTTTGGAGCTTCTCTCTTCCTGTGAGATGTGACATCACTTTACGACAACTAACAACAATCACCATATACTTGTATACCAGTCAGATGACCACTGAATACAGTTCAATGTCCATTCTACAATGATTGTATTTCTACGAATGACAATACATTACAAGATACTTAAAAGTAATTTAGTACATATTTAGAATACGTGTCAGAGAAATAATATAACACAACAAATATGTACTTGTCTCACTTTCTCTAACAGACTTAAACTGGCTGAAGTGTCTTTGTGAATCGTGGCATGCCTTAGTAGCTTTAGATGCTGTTGTCACACTCACAATGTCTGTGAAGACGCCTGGCCTCATGAGGTTGATCATCTTGGCCACTTGATAGACATCAGCAGCGCCCTCGTTCTCCAGCTGCTGAGACAGTGTGGTGAGGGCACACAGCATACCGGCAGACACTGCTCCAAACCTAACGGACACACAATCAGGGTCTGGGGTTAATCTCTACAATTATATCAGACTGACTCTCCAGCTCGTCAACATAGCTGGTTGAGGGAGGCGAAGCAGTAATGGCGCTGGAAACTTGAAATAGTTTTTTCAGTTTTATGAGTACAAACAATAAAGAAACAAAACAGACAACGAAACATACAGACCGAAAAGAACAAAAAAAAGTCCTACCCCAGTGAGCGCTGCAATATATACAAATACATAGACACACAAGTATACATATATACATACACATATAAAATAATTGAGTAATCAACAAGATGACAGGAGACAGGTAAATGAGTAGCATATAATATAATAAAAATAATAAATAATATAATAAAATAAAATAAAATAAAATAAAAGGGCAGTCAGCCCCCCTCTTCCAGGGACAGATGAGTTATAGTTTCTGTAAGAAGGAATGCAATGGTTCCCAAATTCGCCAAAACTTGTCCAATTTGTGATTAAGGTCATGAGTCAACTTCTCAAGAGGAATAAGAGCCGAAATCTGTGTTATCCACATGTTGACTGTAGGGACCTGAGGAGTTGACCACCTCAGCAGAATACATCGTTTAGCCAGAAACAAAAGAATTATCAACAGAGATTTGGTGTCCGTATCAAAGACATTGTTTGGAGTATGATTAAGGAGACAGAAAGAAGAAGTCAGCAAAAATTGTTTACCAGCTACCTCCTGGATTAGAGTGACCTCCTGAAAGTCTGGGTACGGTCACACGACCAAAACAAATGAATGAAAGTATGTGTGTATTTGTGTATTTTACATTTCTAACAAAGGTTTGAGGTGCCAGGAAACATTCTCTGGAGGCGAACGGGTGTGTAGTAAGTTCGATAAAAAAAATGTAATGTTCTGTTCATGTATAGAGATCGAAGTACATTTAGGGAAAATCCCATTATAGATCTTGCCCCAGTCTACAGGATTAAACATCATCTCCAAATCACGCTCCCACAACAGCTTCAAAGAGTCATAACCTGAAGAATCAGAGTAAAGTAGTGAAGCAGAAATCAGTCCTTTGGGGGTTGGCCGAAACAATTGTGTTTTCCAGCTTTGACAGTCTCACGCCGGGTTCACACCGTCCGCGGAAGCGCCGCGGCGCGCCAACGAAAATTGCGCGCGGTCCGCTGCCCCCCTGTTCAAACCAGACGCGTATTTCTCCGCAACAGTCGACAAGCGCTTCTGCTCAGCTGTTGTTCATTCAGAGCTATTTTTTTCATTATGGAGTAAATAACCCCATAAAATGAATACGCCATGTTTCTGTAACCAAGAAGTTTGTACACCTCTTTTATTCATGTGTTCTGGAGAGAGAGAGAGAGAGAGAGAGAGAGAGAGAGAGAGAGAGAGAGAGAGACACACACACACAGACAGAGAGAGTGTGTATGGTAGTAGACAGTAGTAGTGCAGATATACCTTTGAAATACACATTTGTTTATCTACTCTTCACATTTATTAAATGTATTTTCTCTTCCTGTCTCCCAGTGCAAGTTTAGATACACAAATATGATCACATTTGTCAATCGCAGTATTTTATTTTGAAAATTGACCGGATTGTCTCGTGTTTCTCGCAAAAAATAGAGCAGACGCCGAAACGTTCGCTTCATGCCGCGGGACAGCTGCGCCTATTTGCCGCGCTCCGCGTCTGGTGTGAACCAGGCGTCATGCGAATCCTGCCTGTCCTCAAAAGATACCCTATAAAGTGACAAATTTGGAGATACTTATAGAAATCTTTATGGGGAATATTAAAGGGGCCATATTATGAAAAACAGGTTTTCTCTGGTCTCTACACCTATAAACTGGTCCTCCCTGAGTCTGCCAACTCCCAGGATGAGGAAAACAAGCAATTCCTGCATGGTCTCTGCAGCCCACCCTCTGGTGAAACTGTGCTCCTACAGGCTGTTCAGATTCAGTTTCTTTCGTTACGTAATGAAAGGAGTAATTTGCATAAGCCCGAACACCTCTGCACGATGATAGGAGATCTGAAAGGGGGGCGTTTCGCAACACAGCGCTGAGAGCCGACAGCGCAGACGGAGAAAGCTGACAGACAGCGCCAACCGGAGAGACCCACGGAGAGCGCTGACAGAGAGCACGGACAGACCGACAGCAGGACCGACAGCACCACGGACTGGCATGGACCGACAGCACGCACGGACCCACAGCGCAGCCGACAAATCTGCAGCAACTGCGTGATGCTATCATGTCAATATGGACCAAACTCTCTGAGGAATGTTTCCAGTACCTTGTTGAATCTATGCCACGAAGGATTAAGGCAGTTCTGAAGGCAAAAGGGGGTCCAACCCGGTACTAGCAAGGTGTACCTAATAAAGTGGCTGGTGAGTGTGTGCATATATATATATATATATATATATATATATATATATATATATATATATATATATATATATGTAACAAGGTTAACTATACAGCAATGCAGCAGTAATACAACGATCAGCCATAACATTATGACCACTGATATGTGAAGTGAATTACCCTGTATGTCTCGTTACCATGGCACCTGTCTGTGGGGGGGATATATTAGGCAAGTGAACATTTGGTCCTCAAAGTGTTAGAAGCAGGAAAAACGGGCAAGCGTAAGGATTTGAGTGACTTTAAGGGCCATACTGTGATTCTAGATGACTGAATCAGAGCATTTCCAGAACTGCAGCTCTTGTGGGATGTTCTCGGTCTGCAGGGGTCACTACTTATCAAAAGTGGTCCAAGGAAGGAACACTGGTGAACCAGCGACAGGGTCATAGGTGGCCAAGGCTCATTGATGCAGGTGGGGAGTGAAGGTTGGCCAATGTGGTCCAATCCAACAGATGAGCTATTGGAGCTCAAATTACTGAAGAGGTTCATGCTGGTTCTGATAGAAAGGTGTCAGAACACACAGGGCATCACAGTTTGTTGTGTATGGGGTTGTGTAGTCGCAGACCAGTCCAGGTCCCCATGCTGACCCCAGTCCACAGACCAGTCAGGGTGCCTATGCTGACCACTGTCCACAGATCAGTCAGGGTGCCCATGCTGACCCCTGTCCACAGACATGACCCAAGTCCTGCACTCAGAGATTGTACACTAAGCAGAAGGAGGGAGGCAGAGGACTAGTGAGTGTTAGAGCCACTGTCCAGGATGAAACAACCAAGATCCAGGAGTACATCAGGAAGATGCCCCAAAGTGATGACCTACTAAGTGAATAGCTCAGACAGCAGAACCCTGATGATGAGGAAGACGGGGAAACATCATGGAAGGACACGCCCCTGCATGACATGTACCACCGACAGAAAGAAGAAGGGGCTTAAAAGGTTGGTCTGAAGGACAGCACAGAGGCAATAATCATGACATACCACTCCAGACAGGACCCCAGGTACAGGTGGGGGTCTACCACATCAGAGTCCAACAGACCAGAAAGCATCCCAAGGTTGCTACCATTGCTACCAGTGCAATTAGAGCAATTAAAGATTACTTTGACACTTAGGATCAAAACATATTTATCTCTTGCCATTGACCACTGTACATATTTTTTCTGAAATAATGTATGGGGGAGTGTACCAGAAGGTGACTTTATCTCAACGTGTTGCACTTCACCTACCCTGCACTATCCTGCTCATTGCACTTTGTATGACTTTGTAGATCAGATTTCTCTGATTTCTCTTCTCCCTGGACACTCCCTGGAGAACGCTTTCGCAATGTAAAGGATCTCCTCATCCATTAGCAGCCCTGTCAGCAGCACAGCAGAAACTCCACATGAAGTGTGCTCAATTAGTCACTTTTCTTGCTTAAGATGTGAAAAGCAATATTCATTATTCTGATGAATAAACATGAGCAGAGCTGCTGGATTAGAGTTGCATTCAAGACCACTAATGTGTGTCAATCCTGAGTCTTTAATCATGTTTAATTTCCTGGGCTACCTGTGGCTAGTCAGACTGTCAGTGTCTCTTTATGCCTGTTAGGGTGATTACATCTTTTGTTCACCTCATTTTGTGTTTACAGACAAAATACAATACAGTCTCAACGACGGCGTATTAGGGCCACTGTAGGAAAAAAAAAAAAAAAAAAAAAAACGGAGCCGAGAGAGGTGGGCAATATTCTGAGAAAAAAGTGGCAAACTAGTTTAAAGCGGCAAATTTGCAACTTTAAAACTAGCAAATTTGCTAGTTGTCATCTTATGGGTGTTTATTGATCGGGTTGTTAGGCTAAAATGCTAGCGGTAGCTTTCACTTGTTGTCATAGCAACGGCAAACATCCGGGTCAAGCAACGTGTTTACTTCCTCTATGACCTACCGCTAGCTTAGCCAAACCACACGATCAACAAACACCCATAAGATGACAATTTGGCCCAAATTAACCAACAATAACCATCAACAGCCATCACCCAAAGGACCTTAGCAAAGCGTTGTCACACATTGGGATGGATTAATTGGAAAGATAAAAGTGACCCCCCCCCCCCCCCCCCCAAAAAAAAAAACAGGTCTGTGCGGGTCTCGTGCATTAACAACTTGTGCTCTGATGATTCAAACTCCTACAATGAAAATGTGGAAGGAAAAAATGACAATGTGAAAAGATGCTGTGAAGTCTGAACATGGTTGAGTAACAATGGGACAGTTTTATCTGGGATCTAAACTTGGAGTTTAGTTTTCTGTAATATCTGTCATTCACTATCATCATCATCATCATCATCATCATTGTTACGTGTGGCCAGGTGTGTGTATGTATGTATGTGTGTGTGTGTCCTCTGTCTCCGCCCTCCTCTGTCTTCCGGAGCTCAGGTGTGGGTAATCACCTGAGCAGGTAAAAGGAGGCAGCAGCAGGGCGGCTCTCTCTCTCTCGTTACAGGTGTGATGCCGAAGGAGGGAGACCGGCGCTGGCCGCGCAGTCTGTTGTTTTTTTCCCTTTTGTTCCCCAGTTGAGTTTTGGGTTCAGGTCCCCGGCCCGTAAGGGCGTTGGGGCTTTGTTGTTTTAATTTGGGTTTGAGTTCCTGGTAGTCCTGTTTTCGCTTCTTTTGTTTTCATCCTATTAGGTTAAGTTGTTTGTATAGGCAGTAAAGACACGGCAATGCATAAAAGAGCCACAGCAAATCCTTTATCTCCTCCTCCTACCATACAACTATAACATGCAACTGGACTCACCGACATAAAGTGATCTAGTTTCTATTTGTTTGCCATGCAGTGAATAAGTAGCAAGAGTAAATAATGACTGACTCATCGTGGATGATGGCTGGTCCGTCGCGGTTGGCGGCCTCCTCTTTAATGACGTTGACGAGTTCGAAGGTGCTGCTGAAGGGGGCGTCTGGCTTTGGCCACTTTGGGCACTGAAAGTGACGTACCTCTAAAACATAGTCATCCTGGGGGACAGACATGGACGAGACAGACAGAGAGACAGAGGTTAGACGAAGGACAAGGAGCTTGAGTTTTGATCACAACAATGAGACTGTGAATTGTGATATGGCTGGAATAATTTTTGGTAAAATCCAAAACCTATGTTTCACAAATAGTCTTCGCTTTGTCCCTTTAACCTTTAACTTCTTAATTTGACGTAAAAAAAAAAAAAGGAAATCATTTGGTCGTGTTTGTTGGTTGTGTAAGATTACATTTATTTTTCCTAATGTAAAACTAGATGTACATTTGTTTTGTAAACGTACCTTTGTTCCCAAAGGTAAGAAGTGTTACAGTAGTTATCTGAAGCAGGTTCCATTAATAACTCATAATTGTCTTTACAAGCAAAACTCAACCACAAAAGCGGAGTGTCAACCAGTAGAGGGCAGGAGTGGAACCTGAATCAATCAATAATTTGGTTTTCAGCTGAAAAAAAGTAGACTTGCCCTGCATGTATGAATCTGTCATTTCATGCTCGCTCTCACATTGGAAGTGTCAGAGGGTTGTCCACCCACTAACCCAACCATGACCATCACAGGGTTAGAGAGCAGTGGACAGCAGGAAGGGAAGGATGGTATTCTTCCTCTTCTGCACCCTGACCACAGCTTTAAACATTGGATTTCTTATTATTGCATTTCATGTCAATACAACATGGTGACTAATACTGTAGGCACGATACTCTACTATTGTTCTACCACATGAATGTGTAAGCGTGCTGATCTATTTAATAAGTACACTTAAAGCTCGCTCTCACACACGCACACACTGAGCTTTACCTGTGTAGCTTCCAGGATGAAGTCGTGGATGAAGATCTGCTCCTCATTGGACAGACAGAGTCGGTCTTTACTGATGAGGGTGACAGTGAACGCCTCGCAGTTCATGGCCTCCTCCTGACTGGGCCAGTACACAAACTCATCCTCTGCCTGCAGAAGAGAACAGAGACCATGACTGTGTTTATTAATTCATCTCATGTAACATGTACTATTAATGTAGTATATATTAGTATATATGCCAGTGAAATGTTCACTTTCAGGGTGTAAATAACAATAAAATAAGGACAACAATAAGAGGAAATTGACTTGAAATGACCTCCTGGTAAAACCTATGAGTCACTGAATGTGCAGTAGTTGGATGTTCTGGCATTCCGGCAGAATCTTTGTCCCAGGCTGATGCTGCATTTGAGGGGAATCCCATGTTTAAGATTTACTAAATCCCCTGGAAAATGTTGAGATTAACTGGCTACACTCAATTAGGCAATGCTCAGGTCACTTCAAGTGACCTACCATATGATTGGCAATTGTCTGAGCCTCATTGCATGGACTTTATTGCTGGTCTAAGGTTGTATTCACACTTGGTTTCCTTTAATCCCTCCAAACACACTCAGAGCGTGCAGTCAGCATTTTGTCCGCATGTGAACTCTCCAAAAGACCTCAGACCTTCTGAAACGACCCGTCCTCAGACCTCTAACTATCAGCTAACAACGTTCACCGGAGTTGCATTGAGTAACATTATGATGCGTTTTAGCTCTAATCCTAAAAAATGATAACGCTATTGTGATGTGTTCAAATGCAATCTTGTAAAGAAACTTGAATAAATGCAGCTGTATGGATGAGTTCCATGTGGAAGCAACACCAAACATGTCATTGACCAGCAGATTGATGATTGGAACAGAAAAAGACTGAAGTGGACCAGAAATGGACCTTAAAACTGGACTGACAATTTCTGTTGGTCCACTTTAAGAGGACTGAGTTTGGTTTGTATAAATAATCATAAATTAGCTTCTTGGAAAAGTGAACCTCATTTTCTTGTGAGCAGAAACAGCTAGCCAGGTTACAATACGAGATGATATTAACTGATCTGAGAGACTGTGGTGTGTATAGCCTCCAGCTCCAGATACAGCAGGAACCCCTAACAGCTGTGTGGGTCATGACTTTCAAACTTTGACCAATAAATGGGGGGTTTGTTTGTCTAAGGGTAATTCAGAACACATTTAACTCTTAAAGTAGTTCCTTAGTGAAGAGGACCGCTTTGTCGCAAAGACCTGCTCCCCATCAATCAGCTGCAAAGCTAGAATCATACAGAGAGAAATAACTTGTAAAAGCAAGTTATTTCTCTATTTCAAGTTTGGATGGTGGTGAGTTATGAGGCAAATATGATCTGCTGACCAAAAACAGAAAACACACAGGAAATTATGATTTGCACAACATTGCACTTATGAGTCTGGAAACTCAGGAGAGTTGTGCTATGTACTATTTCAGGAACTTTTCTGTGTAGGATTACACACTGGAGTTGTGGCAGTATGTGGCCTACCACAAAAGAACGGAAGAAGAAGATACCTAGTGTAGTATGTAAATGTGTGTGTGCACACCTTCTGGAAGCAAGAGAGAGAGGAATGCAGACTGATGAGATGCTGTAAGGTGAGTATGAGCAAGACACAAATATGTCACAGCCCGGCTCAAGGAAATGACAAAGAGGAGACCACACATGACTTTAAGTTTGTCAAAATAGTTTATTTAACCCAAATTAAAATAAAGCAGGTTAATGTTGTGCATGTAAGTCAGTAATCAGTAATGAGTGCTGTGTCTGGATGAGTGGAGCATGTGGTGTATGTCAAAAGCAAAGCTGAACCAAAACCCCGAACAAACCATACGTCCAGGCAGAGAGAGAGACAAAATGGCTGATTCCCACAGCTTATATAAGCCGTTTCTCAATACCCAGTACGCCAAGTTCGAACTCGTGAACTCCGGGAGTCTAGACTTGCGGAGTTCAGTTGGAAGAACGAACTCCCGGGGTACGGGAGGACGGGAGAACGGGAGGACGGTGTTTTTCTGCATTTGGAACAGGAACGTACTTGATGACGTCATCGTTTTTGCCGGTTGACGGCGTTCAACTTCCGGTTATTTTCACTGGTTAAAATAAAATAAACACTATAAAAAACAACTCCGTTTCATTTGTATATTTTATTATATATTATATGAGGATATAATATGATGTTTTCTTTTTATACAAATATGAATATAAATGTTTGGGAACAACCGGGAATACGGGCGGATTACGTAAACACGACAAAACGCTTTAGTATAACGTTATAGTTGTATAAAAATATAAAAACCCTCCCTTAAAATGGACCGATTAGTCCGATATCACAGCCTAAAGTGTTTCGTTCAGAGACCAAAGTCTGCCTTTTAGACGCACAGAAAACAGCATTGCTTTACCACACTACAATCATACAAGACCAGCGTCAGATTTCAGAGGGTCACGCCGGGACAAGGCAGTCATCAGCGGGGTAGCAGTAATGCTAAGTGCCCGGGCCAACTTGCTAGCAGCTAGCGAGGTAGCTAGCCGTGATAGCCGTTAGCGGCGAAAACGTCGGAATAAAAACTACGTGCTACAGTAATAAATCACCCACAGCACCGATTTGAAGTTGTAAAAATGACATTCCCGCAAAAATACATAAAAACATTTATTCACCCCAAAACAGTAGAATTTCAAAACTTCTAACGTTAACAATTGTGCGTCTTCTCCTCCGCCATTGCTTTATTGAAATGCATTCTGGGATACGTAACTGCCCAAAGTCCACACAAGTCTCCTCCGATGCATCCTCGGTGAAATGGGCGGGGCAAGAACACATCCGGGGTATTTGACCGTACTTGGCCAGATGCGAACTTTGAATTGGAACAGTACTCGGTCCGACGCTGATGACGTTTCTCAAGTCCACAAGAACAGAAGTACAGAGAAGAACGCATATTGAGAAACGGCTATAGTGTAGGAGCTCAGCCCGCATGGGTGTTACCCATTACACTGATCACCTCCTGGAAGCCTGGCAATCAGGAGGTGCCAGAGGGCTGTCACACCCCCCTCCTTAGGAACGGGGTTCACCACGTAACCTGCAAGACAACAAATGTTACCTGGGTGGAACCATAAGTTACATAAATAAACAATAACCAAGTAGCTAAGGCAATGGTGCACGGGAAAGAGCGTCAGCGGCTACGTTATTCTGGCCTTTGATATGTCGAATATCCAGGTGATAAGGCTGTAGAAACAAAGTCCATCGCATCAACCGCTGGTTAGGATTTTGGAGAGTACTCAAGAATGTCAATGGATTGTGGTCCGTGTACACCACCAGCGGGGCCCCTGCTCCAATGTAAACATCGAAGTGCTGGAGAGCCCAGATCAATGCAAGAGCTTCCTTTTCTATCACAGAATAATGCAACTGGTACTGCTTGAACTTTTTAGAAAAGTAGCATACAGGTCTTTCTAAACCGTTACCATCTAACTGCAATAGAACTGCCCAAGCCCCAACATTGCTGGCATCCGTCTGCAACAGGAATGGTTTCACAAGCTGAGGGGCAGCCAGGACAGGAGCTGAACCCAGTTGCTGCATCACCTTCTCAAAGGCTGCCTGACACTCAGGTGACCAGTTGTACTTGGCTCCAGCCTTAAGCAGGTTTGTCAATGGGGCCACTACAGAAGAAAAGTTAGCACAGAAACAACGATAATATCCTGCCAATCCCAGGAATCTCATGAGCTCTGCTCTAGTGGACGGGGCTGGGTATACTTCAATGGCTGCGACCTTTGCCCCAACAGGCCGCACCTCACCTTGTCCCACCACCTTTCCCAGATATGTAACAGTGGCTCGAGCACACTCACATTTGGCGAGGTTGATAGTTAACCTTGCCCAAACCAACCGGTCTAACAATGCTGTCATTCGGGTTAAGTGTTCCTCCCAGGTGTCGCTGTATATTACCACATCGTCCAAGTACACCGCACAGCCACACAATCCAGACACAACTCTATTCATCAATCTTTGGAAGGTGGCTGGTTCGTTTCTCAATCCAAATGGCATAACAGTGTAAGCATATAAACCAAAGGGGGTAATAAAGGAGCAAACCTCTTTTTGAAAGGGGGACCTGCCAATAGCCTTTGAGAAGGTCAAACTTGCTGACATATTTTGCTGCCCCGACTTGATCGACACAGTCCTCCATCCTTGGAAGGGGATAAACATCGGGCTTTGTCACAGCATTAACTTTACTAAAGTCAGTGCAAGGCCTAAAAGTGGAATCCGTTTTTTTAATCAGTAGACATGGTGAAGACCAGGCAGAGAAAGATGGCTCTGCAATACCATTTTCCAGCATATAGTGTACCTCAGAATCTAGTACCTCTCTTTTGTCAGCAGAAAGCCGATAAAAGCGCTGTTTAATGGGCTGAGCATCCCCAACGTCAACATCATGCTCAATCAGGTGAGTGCGAGAAGGTGTGTCTGAAAACAGAGATGGATAGGACTGAAGGATGCTAACCAACTGATCACATTTACTGTCATCCAAATGTCCCAATGAGTCAGACAAGTTACGCAGTGTCTCTGAATTCGTCAGACGAGGTTGTAAAACCCCATCTCCTGACACATCTCCTCCCCCCTCAAGCTCTGCCATTACCTGTGAAGTACAGGGGGTAACCGTGCTTACCAAAAGAGTGGGGTTGCCGCATGCTTCGGACTTACCCACATTCACAGAGGACTCAGACGACAAACGAGCATGATAAGGCTTCAACAAATTAACGTGGCAGATTTTTGATGATTTCCTTTTGTTGGGCATGTCAATGAGATAGTTCTGCTCTGTAATCTGTTTCAAAACTGAACACGGACCAAAAACCTTGGCATGAAACTGTGATTCAACCATTGGCAGCAATACTAAAACTTGATCGCCAGGACAGTACTGGTATTGTTCAACCTTACGGTCATACAGCCTTTTCATTTTTTTCTGAGCAAGTTCCAATTTTTCCTTAGCCAGCGCACCTGCCTCATAAAGTCTCTGCCTAAAGCCATTGACAAAGGTGATCAAGTTTTGCGGGGGCCCTTCAGGCTTCCACTGGTCTGACACTATAGTTAAAGGACCCCGCACAGTGTGTGCAAACACAAGCTCGTTCGGACTGAACCCTGTACTTTCCTGCACAACTTCTCTGGCCGCCAACAGGAGCCAAGGCAACCCCTCTTCCCAGTCTACCTTTAACTCCGTACAGTAAGCACGGAGTAATGATTTTAAATGTTGATGATATACTGATGATTTATTATGTTTAATATGAAGTTGCTGGAGGACCTGGGCAAATAACCGAGATGTAAAATTTTAGCCTTGATCGCTCTGGATTACTTTGGGGATTCCAAACACCGAAATGAACTTGCTAAGGGCTCTAACCACTGACTTGGCAGAAATAGTATGCAGTGGATAACAAGCCGGATACCTAGTTGCCTGACACATTACAGTCAACAAATACTGACTACCCGATCTTGACCGAGGTAGAGGGCCAACACAATCGATGATCAAATGTTCAAATGGCTGACTTATCACAGGTATAGGGTGTAAGGGAGCAGGTGTAATACACTGATTTGGCTTGCCTGTCAACTGGCAAGTATGACAGGTCCTAATGTAAGCTGCTATCTCCCGTTTCAGACGAGGCCAAAAAAAATGTTGCAATACACGATCATAAGTCTTCCTCACTCCCATATGTCCAGCTACATTATCATGAGCCATCTTGATCACAGATTGTCTATACTACCCTGGAAGCACAATCTGCTCCACTACCCCCCCAGCCAAATTCTCACCATGAGGGACCCACCGCCTCATCAGCAGATCATGATGGAAAAAATACGCTCCAGAGTAGTTTCTCACCTTACGAGAAGGCGTGGCCTGCTCAAACAGTTCTTTTAACGAGAGATCATCTTTCTGGTCCTTCACAAATTCTGAATGAGAACCAGACACAAGATCAGTTGGCCACATGAATGCTAATTCAGCATTATTACCCTTACCTGAATCACACTGGGCAGCACACCCATAGAATGAGTTACCGCACACACCGGAGATATTGACTGCTCAGGGACCTCGGAACCCTGTGCCCTTATAGGCGATGACGCACAAAACCCCTGTGAGGTCACATCAGAAGCTGATACATCAGGCCACATACATGCTCCTGCAAAATCATTGCCTAAAATGACATCAACACCATCTACTGGTAATTCTGGACGCACACCAACCTCCACGTCCCCCTGTCCCAAACTGCAAGACAAATGCACTGTATGAACAGGCACAAAAATGGTGTTCAATCCCATTCCTCTGATTGGAACACAACTCCCTGTGTCCGAGCGTGGGGAGAAATGTAAGACTGACTCCCTGATAAAAGGTATTTAATGCCCCAGAATCTCTCAATTTTGACAGGAACCTTCTCACTGCTGTCAACTAGGGACACAAAACCATCAGATATAAATGGAGCATACCCTGAATCAATTTCAGCTGCACACAACATTTTAGTTTGCATCTGATATGGAGAGACAATTTTGTCAGTACTTGACCTTGAGTTACTAAGCGGAACAGCTAACCCAGCAGATTTAGCAGGCCATGTACTAGAACCCTTTTTGGATTTTAGCAAGGGGCACTCATTCTTCCAATGACCCTGTCGCTGACAATAATTACAAGCTGTAATAGATTTGTTGCTCCAAAATATGCGTTGCTCTCCCTTTGCAGAACCCCGACTGGAATCCGATTCATCTTTCTCCCCACTATCTTTGAGTTTAAACCATTGTTGACTCTGCTCCCCAAAGATGCGTTTGTGTGTCAAAACATATTTGTCCGCAAGTACAGCCGCTTCATCAGGAGTTTTAACTTTTCGCTCATTGATATAAGTAGATATGAAGCTAGGCACCGACTGCTTAAATTGTTCAATCACAACAAGGTTACACAGTTCTTCAAAGGAAACGACACTGGATGAAGAACACCAACGACCAAAATGTGTCACTAACTCCCTTGTAAACTCAACATGAGTTTGCTTCTCTCCTTTTTTCCAATTTCTGAAGCGCTGCCTGTAAGCTTCAGGAACTAATTCATAAGCCTTTAAAACGGCTTCCTTTACAATTTTATACTCTTTGCATTGTTCTGCTGTCAATGATGCATATGCCTTTTGGGCTTTACCTGTAAGAATGCATTGGAGCAACAATGTACGTTCACTATCAGGCCAATTCTGTGCATCAGCGAGACGCTCAAACATAGAAAAAAAAGTGTCTGGGTCTTTCTCAATTTTGAAAAAATCAGCAATTCTCAAAAGCTGATCTTTAGTGCAGCTATCAAGCAATGCCTCAGAAGGAGACCGAACAAAATCATCTACTACAGAAGCCATACTGCTCCACCAGCGCAACCTGAACCAAACAAAAAGGTGCTTAGCAACAGAGGTACTTACTAAAACGAACACTGGAGCTTCCCCTACCCTAGACTAGATAATCCCCAAACCCTAGCTATATACCTCATCCCTAGTCTTCAGGTGATTACTTGCAGTGGGTGTTTATTCACTGTAAACTAGTGGGTCTGAAAAGCCCCTGCTATGCAGTTGCCCTCAGAACACCCTAGACGTGATCCCGAGCATATAGCTCCAGCTGCTTTCACCACCACATACAAAAAAAAAAAAAAACATACGTCCAGGCAGAGAGAGAGACAAAATGGCTGATTCCCACAGCTTATATAGTGTAGGAGCTCAGCCCGCATGGGTGTTACCCATTACACTGATCACCTCCTGGAAGCCTGGCAATCAGGAGGTGCCAGAGGGCTGTCACAAATAACACACTGTCTCTCTTTCCACAGTGCTGTCAGTAGTTAACATATTTATGTACAGTATGTATTGTGAGGTTAAAGGTTGTTTAGTGAACATATGAGTTCAGATTCAAAGTCAAAAACAGAAATATGGGCCTATAATTCCCGATACTAGCTGTGACACCGAAATTACATCATACATTAAAGATAGAAGCATGATTTCAAAGTGCTAGTAGTAAAAAAAAAAAAACAAGTTTAGAGTGAGGAAGAGAAAGGCTTTACTGGCAGAAGAATCCAGTGAGTGTCAGGTTGTTTCCATCCTTAACATTTCCAAGATGGCACTTCATATGAACCAGGTCAAGCAGCAGACATTGGGCACAACAAAGCTACAGATTCGCAGAGGGCAAAAATGACTCTCAACTCACTCAAATGTCACTCAACAACTGTAGGAGACATCAAGTGACCTACAAACTGAAGTGCAGAAGGAGGACGGTTGGAAACAGGCTCCTAGAGGAAGTCCTGCAAAGCCAGAAAAAAGCCTTAAATAAATGAGAAGCAAAGGAGCCAGGCTGAGGTTTACAAAGACCATAGAGGACTGGACCATAGAAGACTGAACCGTAGAGGACTGGAGTAAGGTCATCTTCTCTGATGAGTCCAACACCTGGTGGTCTACTGGTTAGACGGAGACCTGGAGAGGCCTACAAGCCACAGTGTTTAACACCCACCGTGTTATTAGGTGGAGGATGTGATGGTCTGGGGTCCTCAGGGAGACTGGAACCAGGCAGGTTTGTCTTTGTGAAGGACGTTTGAATCAAGACCCGTCCAAGGTCCTCCTGGAAGAGAAGCTGCTTCCCTCTGCCCTGAAAATGTTCCCAACACTCAGGATGGGTTCTTCCAGCAGGACAATGTTTGCACCAAGAGTGACATGAAGGGCCCTAGTTTCTTGGCGCAGCGCAGGGTGGCGCAGGGTCAGTTTGTCAGTTTGGTGGATCGCCTGCGCTGAGATGGGTGTGGCGGCGCAGCAGGGGGAGGCGTCACAGATTCAGCTTGGCGCAGCTGAAGTTTCTTGGCAAAAAGCCTCGCCGAGACGCCCGGCAGCTCCAACCTGGTCGACTCTCGGTGCAAGGCAAATTACAGCTGGCGGAGTGGCAGATTGGCTCACCGGCTTGCGCACACGTCACCAAGACCTCACAGGCAGGTTTCCACAGTTCCACGCTCCAAAAAAAATGTTGCAATACACGATCATAAGTCTTCCTCACTCCCATATGTCCAGCTACATTATCATGAGCCATCTTGATCACAGATTGTCTATACTACCCTGGAAGCACAATCTGCTCCACTACCCCCCCAGCCAAATTCTCACCATGAGGGACCCACCGCCTCATCAGCAGATCATGATGGAAAAAATACGCTCCAGAGTAGTTTCTCACCTTACGAGAAGGCGTGGCCTGCTCAAACAGTTCTTTTAACGAGAGATCATCTTTCTGGTCCTTCACAAATTCTGAATGAGAACCAGACACAAGATCAGTTGGCCACATGAATGCTAATTCAGCATTATTACCCTTACCTGAATCACACTGGGCAGCACACCCATAGAATGAGTTACCGCACACACCGGAGATATTGACTGCTCAGGGACCTCGGAACCCTGTGCCCTTATAGGCGATGACGCACAAAACCCCTGTGAGGTCACATCAGAAGCTGATACATCAGGCCACATACATGCTCCTGCAAAATCATTGCCTAAAATGACATCAACACCATCTACTGGTAATTCTGGACGCACACCAACCTCCACGTCCCCCTGTCCCAAACTGCAAGACAAATGCACTGTATGAACAGGCACAAAAATGGTGTTCAATCCCATTCCTCTGATTGGAACACAACTCCCTGTGTCCGAGCGTGGGGAGAAATGTAAGACTGACTCCCTGATAAAAGGTATTTAATGCCCCAGAATCTCTCAATTTTGACAGGAACCTTCTCACTGCTGTCAACTAGGGACACAAAACCATCAGATATAAATGGAGCATACCCTGAATCAATTTCAGCTGCACACAACATTTTAGTTTGCATCTGATATGGAGAGACAATTTTGTCAGTACTTGACCTTGAGTTACTAAGCGGAACAGCTAACCCAGCAGATTTAGCAGGCCATGTACTAGAACCCTTTTTGGATTTTAGCAAGGGGCACTCATTCTTCCAATGACCCTGTCGCTGACAATAATTACAAGCTGTAATAGATTTGTTGCTCCAAAATATGCGTTGCTCTCCCTTTGCAGAACCCCGACTGGAATCCGATTCATCTTTCTCCCCACTATCTTTGAGTTTAAACCATTGTTGACTCTGCTCCCCAAAGATGCGTTTGTGTGTCAAAACATATTTGTCCGCAAGTACAGCCGCTTCATCAGGAGTTTTAACTTTTCGCTCATTGATATAAGTAGATATGAAGCTAGGCACCGACTGCTTAAATTGTTCAATCACAACAAGGTTACACAGTTCTTCAAAGGAAACGACACTGGATGAAGAACACCAACGACCAAAATGTGTCACTAACTCCCTTGTAAACTCAACATGAGTTTGCTTCTCTCCTTTTTTCCAATTTCTGAAGCGCTGCCTGTAAGCTTCAGGAACTAATTCATAAGCCTTTAAAACGGCTTCCTTTACAATTTTATACTCTTTGCATTGTTCTGCTGTCAATGATGCATATGCCTTTTGGGCTTTACCTGTAAGAATGCATTGGAGCAACAATGTACGTTCACTATCAGGCCAATTCTGTGCATCAGCGAGACGCTCAAACATAGAAAAAAAAGTGTCTGGGTCTTTCTCAATTTTGAAAAAATCAGCAATTCTCAAAAGCTGATCTTTAGTGCAGCTATCAAGCAATGCCTCAGAAGGAGACCGAACAAAATCATCTACTACAGAAGCCATACTGCTCCACCAGCGCAACCTGAACCAAACAAAAAGGTGCTTAGCAACAGAGGTACTTACTAAAACGAACACTGGAGCTTCCCCTACCCTAGACTAGATAATCCCCAAACCCTAGCTATATACCTCATCCCTAGTCTTCAGGTGATTACTTGCAGTGGGTGTTTATTCACTGTAAACTAGTGGGTCTGAAAAGCCCCTGCTATGCAGTTGCCCTCAGAACACCCTAGACGTGATCCCGAGCATATAGCTCCAGCTGCTTTCACCACCACATACAAAAAAAAAAAAAAACATACGTCCAGGCAGAGAGAGAGACAAAATGGCTGATTCCCACAGCTTATATAGTGTAGGAGCTCAGCCCGCATGGGTGTTACCCATTACACTGATCACCTCCTGGAAGCCTGGCAATCAGGAGGTGCCAGAGGGCTGTCACAAATAACACACTGTCTCTCTTTCCACAGTGCTGTCAGTAGTTAACATATTTATGTACAGTATGTATTGTGAGGTTAAAGGTTGTTTAGTGAACATATGAGTTCAGATTCAAAGTCAAAAACAGAAATATGGGCCTATAATTCCCGATACTAGCTGTGACACCGAAATTACATCATACATTAAAGATAGAAGCATGATTTCAAAGTGCTAGTAGTAAAAAAAAAAAAACAAGTTTAGAGTGAGGAAGAGAAAGGCTTTACTGGCAGAAGAATCCAGTGAGTGTCAGGTTGTTTCCATCCTTAACATTTCCAAGATGGCACTTCATATGAACCAGGTCAAGCAGCAGACATTGGGCACAACAAAGCTACAGATTCGCAGAGGGCAAAAATGACTCTCAACTCACTCAAATGTCACTCAACAACTGTAGGAGACATCAAGTGACCTACAAACTGAAGTGCAGAAGGAGGACGGTTGGAAACAGGCTCCTAGAGGAAGTCCTGCAAAGCCAGAAAAAAGCCTTAAATAAATGAGAAGCAAAGGAGCCAGGCTGAGGTTTACAAAGACCATAGAGGACTGGACCATAGAAGACTGAACCGTAGAGGACTGGAGTAAGGTCATCTTCTCTGATGAGTCCAACACCTGGTGGTCTACTGGTTAGACGGAGACCTGGAGAGGCCTACAAGCCACAGTGTTTAACACCCACCGTGTTATTAGGTGGAGGATGTGATGGTCTGGGGTCCTCAGGGAGACTGGAACCAGGCAGGTTTGTCTTTGTGAAGGACGTTTGAATCAAGACCCGTCCAAGGTCCTCCTGGAAGAGAAGCTGCTTCCCTCTGCCCTGAAAATGTTCCCAACACTCAGGATGGGTTCTTCCAGCAGGACAATGTTTGCACCAAGAGTGACATGAAGGGCCCTAGTTTCTTGGCGCAGCGCAGGGTGGCGCAGGGTCAGTTTGTCAGTTTGGTGGATCGCCTGCGCTGAGATGGGTGTGGCGGCGCAGCAGGGGGAGGCGTCACAGATTCAGCTTGGCGCAGCTGAAGTTTCTTGGCAAAAAGCCTCGCCGAGACGCCCGGCAGCTCCAACCTGGTCGACTCTCGGTGCAAGGCAAATTACAGCTGGCGGAGTGGCAGATTGGCTCACCGGCTTGCGCACACGTCACCAAGACCTCACAGGCAGGTTTCCACAGTTCCAGGCACATTTAAATGCAATAAATGATCACAACAAACACGGGGTCCCGCCGTTCTGGTGTTGGACGGGGAATCCGGTGCAGCTGTGGAGCGCAGATGATGAAGACGGTGATGATGATGATGAATGGCCCGGGGGCTCGTGCAGGCACCGGGTTCTCGCCACCATTATGTCTACTGCTGTGCACCCTGACCCTGTTTTGTGATAGACATGCCTAAAATGTGCCTACAATAGTGATATAATATCGGCATTATAATTATGACTATGATGATTTTTCATAATATTTTCGGTGCCCCCTCAGCACTTGGTGCCCTACGCACAGCGCGTGATGCCCATTGTGGGAGCAGCGGCGCTGCTTCTGTCATTGGGTTGTCAAGTGACGAAACTTGCACTGCACCTCGCCTTGGCGCATTAAAGGTGAGGAGAGGAGCTCATTTGATTGGTGAAGATCTGAATCGGCTGTGTTAATCCCACTCCACGCCTTGTCTCCTCCTCGTCTCCCACTCACGCCTTCTCTCCTCCCTTTTTCCCACTTGCGGGGGTAGGAGTGACGGGAGGAGTGCCTGCGCCCGACTGCACCGTGCATGAAACTTGTAAAGTCTAGGTGGACACACCCGACTGCGCCTGGTGTACGAAACTAGGGCCCGAAGTCACCAAGAGCAACATGAGAGACTGTTGGAGATGCCAAGATGCACGAAAGCTGGGATTAAACATCAGGGTTATTTCACCAAATATGGTTTTATGAACTCTTCACATTAGTATTGTGTTGGTTCAAAATAATTAGGAACTGGTTTTCTTTGTATTTAAGGTCTGAAAATTCTATAGAATAAAACAACAATGTTCATTTAACTTTAAACTATAAATAGTAAATCTAGATTAACTGATATTTTTTCAGTGAACCAACCCCTCCAACCTTCCAACACCACCACTGGTTGGTCCCTCCAAAGCCTGAGTAAGGATTTACCCTCGGCTGGTACGTAGTGTCATTCTTCTTCCATGTAGTGAGGCACAGCTTTCTCTTATCGAATTAGGACCATGCACGTATTTTCTTATCATTCAGACGGCTCTCGAATCCTTAAAGTCTCATTGTTAATAATTCCATGTTTCAATTATGCCCAAGCAAAAGTAAGGCCTCGACCCATACATTAATTATTATATGTGTCTGTTTCAAAGATGTCTGTACTGTACTGTATAAATGTACTTATTGTAAGTCGCTTTGAGCAAAAGCGTCTGCTAAATGACCTAAATGTAAATGTCTGGGAAGAGGCAAAGAGATCTATTGATCAGAGGCAGGGGAGGAAACACACACACACACACACACACAGATCGTCTGAGGAATGTTCATAGTTCAGCTGATGATACAATCACCATGTTTTCAAGAATCACACACTTTTCTATCGAGTCCATCAGAGTGAGTCTGTGGTGATATTTTATAAATAAAAATATTTATTTATTATATTTTTCTGATTTTCCTAAATTTTTCTACTTATGCTGTTTGACTGTATAAATTGGGTGTGAGAGAGGGGCAAAACGCTGTGTTCCACACAGGTTAGGAGATCGCACTAAGCACAGTGTGAGTGTTTCCTACCAGTTCATGGTTGGCCGGCAGCATAACAATAATTTGTGCATTGTGGTCCCAGATCATTCTCCAGAAGTCTTTTGTAGTGTGGGGCAGAGGATGCTGGGTAATGATGAACTCATTACTCCGGTAGTAACCCTGTGAAAAAAACACAGCAACAGCTTAGTGGAAGAGTTCCACCACATTCACTTGGATTTAGGTCCAATGTGAACACATAGCATTCATTTTAGCGAGGAAATCAGAGATTCATCTGCACAGTCCAGAGTTGGATTCTTTTGAAATGACTAAACTGAGCCTTGAGGGTTAAATCTAATTTGTGTGACAGAAGACATCTGCTGGTGAAAGAAAACACTTTGCTGCTGTTAGCTGAGCTATGATGTCACACTCCACAGGACCAACAAGGAAGTGACCTCACCTGACAGCACATGACAACCTGTCTACCTGCTGTTTACAAGTGGTGGCTTATTGGTTGCTCTTAAATTCTTCGTTGTGCCTTAAAGGGGCACTCCACAACTTTAAGCATTGAGTTCAGTTACTCCTCAGCTTGTTGATAACTTTGTGGTTCAGGAGGAGCTCTTCTTTAGCTCTGAGAAAATGTCATGAAATCAATCAGCTGAGCTTCAACATTTTACAGACCCAGTGCAACGGAAGTCAGAGTGTCTTTAGCTTCTGTTCTGTGAGTATTCCCAGTGAAAAGGGATTCAGACCAAATCCTTCGCATGGAATTGTTAGAAACTAAACAGAAATGTAGAGGATCTGCAGAGGACTGTGGTTCCACAAACACCTATTACTAAAAGCTGTAGATGGAGGTCATGATATTATTGGTTGAAAGTTGTTGTTACAAGCTTACGTAAACACGCTTTTGTTTTACAGGATGAAAAAATCACTGATTTTAATATAAACATATGAAGAAATAAACATTTTGGTGACTTTTTTGTATATGATGTTAAATAGATGGACAATATGACCGGGATGGCATCTCAAAGGGTTTAAAAGGAATTTCATGTCAACTTAAACAGAAAGCTTGCCTTTCAATCTAAGTCATGCAGTAGAGGTCTCCATGGTTACGAGAGAACAAGCCTCCACCCTGAACCCAAGTAATCGCTGTCGGTCTTATTGCATATCAATACATTTAATACTAAGATGGTTCTCAGTGGACTCATCACTAAAGTACCTGGGCTCTGCTGCTTTTTAAATGCAATACCCCGACTTCATGGAAGTGCAACACTACATTTATGCACCCTTTAACTCTGTCCCTGGTTTTCTTACACGCCAGCACTAAATCACCACAATCCTCACGCTTGATGTTCTTGAACTAATCTGTGAGCTGTGTTTAGCTGATATCAACAGACACATTTTGGGATTCAGACACCACGATTACAAACCATGGGAATGTAAATGAAAACACACACGGCTGGTGATTCTGATGACCTGCTGAGTGAAACATGAAGAGGAGATGGAGGATCAATGATTGACAGAAGAGGTGGAGGTGCTGACCATGATGTAGGAGGCGTTAATGTAATCCGTGCCTTTGATGCCGGGCAAAGGTGCTAAGCCGACCCTCGCTCGCTCCACTGCACACAAAGAGAGAGAGAGAGTTCATTAGAAGAGAGCAATCACACTGAAAAACCACTATGCATGTATTCATTCACCCTTCTGCTGTTACTGGCGGGTGTAACAGTTCTTGGTAATTGCTGGTTAGTGATTCAGAGAAGTGTGGGACAGCCGGTGACTGTGTCCAGATTGTGTAACAGCTGCAGATAACAGACAGGAGCTGAATAACCATGAGAGCAGGCGCCCTGTAAACAATCCGTGTTGAGGCTGAGCTGCATACCAGAGGGCTGCTATGAAAATGAATGTTTCTCACAGTCACATTTTTAAAACTGATAGCGACAGAAATTGTAATAGTGCAACAATGAGAGCATCTCGCTGGAATGGTAGTTAAGATGGCTGCCAACAACCCTCCTCCTCAAACCATGTTACACACTTTAGTCTTAGTTGTTATTATAACAACTAATAAGTACAACTATTTTATTTTAAGTTGTGCCTGACTGGAGGCGTGAAACAAACATTAATGTTGAGCCCTGGCAGGAAAAGGAAATCACACATACTATGAGAACATGAACATCTCGTTGATGGAACAGCATAGAAATATGATTCTCTATGTATCAGTCTTCTAGAATGTTGATTCTGGGGTCAATGTCTCTAACTGTAGCTGAGTTATCATTTCCTGCTGCTGAATATATATATATATATATATATATATATATATATATATATATATATATATAAGATTATTTTTTCGGCTAGAGCACCGTTCAAGCCCTTTTTGTTATTTTTGAATTGTGTGACACTTACATGGCACCACGGAGGAATTTCTATTTTTCTCTTTGTTGCACTCCTTCTGAGCGTTGAAGCAGTCCATGAATCTGGCATTACACTGTGTGACCAACTACAACACAAGAGGAGAAGAAGAAAAGCTTACACTTCGTTATTTTTTAAAAAGCAGAGCAATCACAGCTGGAAGTTATTTAATTTCATACCCAGACCCTGAGTTTTAGTATAGACATCAAAATGTACTTACATTGTACTGTTACTGTGATCAAAACAAATGGGTCTCTTTTCATGAAGGAAATACATGTACTAATACACTTGTGCCTCACTGTGCTACAATGTGTGTGTGCCATTAATCTTTTAATTGAACAGTATCACTTCACACATGCGATTCTTCAGAAGACTATAAAGAGTTCTATGAAGAGTTCTGTAAAGAGTTCTATGAAGAGTTCTGTAAAGAGTTCTATGAAGAGTTCTATAAAGAGTTCTGTAAAGAGTTCTATAAAGAGTTCGATAAAGAGTTCTGTAAAGAGTTCTATAAGAGGCCTAGAACCTGAAAGTAACACAGAAAGCAGCTCAAGGAGTTGGTAAACAAGCACAAAGCCCAGAGGAAAAACAAAGGAGCGACAAACAATGACTGAATTTTAATCCCTTTATGACGCCATCGATTTATTACCATAACAAAGAGAGCTGTTGTTTTGCACATGCACTCCATCTGCTGTAGACCTTGGACTCCATTGTGGCATATTGTGATGAAATAAGAGGAATTATCATCTAACCCTCATCAAACCAGGGCTGGAAGATTTGGTAACACTTTAAAATAAGCAGTTATTTTATTGCTAACAATCCAAGAAATGATCATTCAAAAATCATTACTAATGGTATAATTATAATAATTATGTTTCATCAATAGTTTGTATAATATGAAATAGTTTAATTACTCATATTCAAATGAACTATTATAGCATAGCTGGTAAGAGACAATAACAATTGCATTGCATATGAACATTATAAAGTAAATTAACCCGAAAGTATTCACTTTCTATCTAAATTATGTTTGATGCAATGGATTATTATTATATTATTATTAGTATTATAAAACGTATTATCATCAGCAGCCTTAACTTTATAATAGGATCTAAATAATATATAATAAGGTTGGTTTATAATCCAATTATTAACCATTAACAAAGTGATTAACACATATCTGGTCAATAATATGTATAGATGTTTTATAAACTATTTAATAAAGTAATCTCAGTCAGCATCTCTACCTCTTCTCTTTCACCGTGCACACGCGCACACTAGTGAGTTACTATGGTTACGTGCACAATGCCAGTATGAATAACAATTATGTTCAATGAGTAACTGTAAAATGTTTATAGTTTTTTAAATAAATTAACAAAAAAAGGTATTTTCTGCATTTTCTTTGTTTGTTTTCTAATGAAAACATAACAAACCATAACCCTGACTTTTGTATACAATTACACCGCTGATAAATAATACATAAATAATACATAAATAATATTTGACTAACTTTCTAATCCATAGTCTAATTTGTATTTGCTCCAGAGAGAAGCAACATGTCTAGTTTTATTATTTGTAGTAGAAAAATGACTGAATGCAAGTAAATTTGTGTTAATGTTAATTTGTACAACTGCAAGGACAAGATATCTACACATGTGTTTCTGCTGGAGAGTTAGTCATCTGAGGCCTTTCATGTAAAAGAATGCTTGTTAGCTAGTAAGCTAACACAGTATGCTCACAGTAATAAGAGATTGTAAACAAAAGCAACCAGCCTCATGACCAGACTTGTTTTAATGTGAAAATGTCAAATGTGTTCAACGTGTATTGAATAATAAAAGCCGTCAGTCCCTTCACCTTGAACTGTTTCTCCAGATACGTGTGGCCGTTGTGTCCTGGTGTCGTGATGCTGTTGATGTAGCTATGAAGCTGGCTGGCTGCAACATCTGTTTCCTTCCCCAAGATGGCTTCCATCAAGGCATCGTGGATAAAGATGTACTGTTCCTGAGTCAGAAGACAAAAAAGAAGTTTAGCAGCTGGTATGGCAAGATAGCCCAGACCATAGATTTGCATAACAATTTTGCAATAAAATGAATTGTATGTGCAAAGGGTTTAAAAGAGTAACACTATGTATCACACACACAAACATACATTGTACACTTTCCTAAAAAGTATAAACATGCATCATGGCTTGAAGCAAACAGTTATTTACATTATTTCAAAGGACTGAACAAAATATAGCTTAATAGACGTGGCTGCAAGAGGAGAGATGAGTTCTGTTAAAAATCATTTTTCGTTTTACTTTCAGTCCAGACTGCAGATGCCCTTTACAAAGCACCTACTGTTGCATGCAGTATGCTATAGGGAGTATGACTGTCTTCCTCAGACAACGGCATACTAGACACTGGGACATACTAAATCTTTCAGCTGCTTATGCTAATAGCTAATGTTAATCACCAGCATGCTGACTATTGTTATGATTATGGTGAAAAGGGGATGTAAAGGGTTGTAGTGACAAAATACTATATACCATTTTATAAAAGCTTTATGAACTTAAGTTTACATTAGCGCAAGTGATGTGTATGCTAGCTTTTAGAATTTGTGCTAGTGATTGCTGGCAGCCAAGCAGTGGGATTCATAACTCCTTAAACGAGTGAGAATTTTTCATTGTTTCCCTTCTGCTTTCCTAATCTCGAAGTCAATGGGTTTTTGGAAATAGGTTTTTGGTTAGATGCCTGAAATAAGAGCTGTAGTTAACACAACCAAGACATGTAGATGTGTCTTTACATAAAACATGTCAGTAAATATCCCACTTGTGAATTTTGAAATGTTATGTGTCTTAAAGGGATAGTTCGGAATTTTGGACATAAGACCTATTTTTCAAATCAGCCGGTGTGTTCGAGACGTCTGGAGACGTTTTCAAGACATTTCATTCAGTTCTTCTAGTTGCCGAGTTCGCTTGTGCTATGGCTAGCGCAAGTCAATCATTCTAGTTAGCATGGCATTAAAAACAGTCTTGCCCACTCCACAGTGCACCTGAGGCAAATCAATTAAGCTCCAGCGGGGGCTATCTCGGTCTCCACAGACGCTCGTTCACGTTCTGCCCTTTGAGCATCCCTCTCGCGCAATTCTTCCTCTGTATATTCAGGCTCGTACAGGTACGGTTGGGTTTGGGTGGAAAAAAACTCCTCATCAGAGTCTTCAAAAGTTTCAGTATATTCTCCAAAAGTGGCCATTTCTGTGAGATTGAAGAAATTAGCACTGCAGGCTACTCTGCGTCTGTAGCAATGACAGCAGGTAAACAAACTATTATAGAACCGGTAACTTATTAGTGCTAGGTGATATCAGTCCGCCGCTGCCATAGCCTACTAGGAAGTATGACACGCTGCTGCTGCTGAGACATAAATCCTTAAAAATGCAAGGTTGGTTTTATTTCAAACATTCTATCAACACAGATATGTACATCGATAGTCTGTCGTTACAATGGATTTGCCTCGGGTGCACTGTGGAGTTGGTATGAGTGTTTTTAATGCCATGCTAACTAGAACGATTGACTTGCGCTAGCCATAGCATAAGCACACTCGGCAACTAGAAGAACTGAATGAAATGTCTTGAAAACGTCTCCAGACGTCTCGAACACACTGGCTGAGTTGGAAAATAGGTCTTATGTCCAAAATTCTGAACTATCCCTTGAAAGAAGGTGGTTGCTAACAAGTGGCTAAATGAGAGCACTAAAGGAGTCCACCAGCCCTATTATGTAGACTCACACTCAAGGGGCCGTGGTGTAGTTGATAGCCTAGCGTTAGCTTTGTACTTCTTTTAATACTGTGGCGTCCCTCAAATAACGGCTACAAACCTCAGTCTGGACTAGGTAGTTGCGCTGGGTGCGGATGTGTTTGAGGAAGCCGAGGACGTTAACTGTGCTCTTGTTTTTGATCTGCTGCAGCATGCTGTCCACGACGATGTACGTCCCGGTCCGACCCACTCCAGCACTGCAACACAACAAGCCAAAGACATGAAAGATGGGAGAGATGTTTAATATGAGTAAACAAGTGTAATTAGCATTTTAATGGATATGAAATTACTTTTAAATGCCTTAGTAACAGAGGGTAGAGAGCTGTCAAAAACGCAGGGAATATAGCTGTTATGTAGTCAATGTCTTTAACATGTTTTCTCATCACTATCCACAACATGTTTGAAGCACCACTTTTCTGCCCAGGTAGTGTTGTTGCTTGTGAGTGGAAATATCCATATTTGAAACCACAATATTTTGGGTATATGCATGTATGCATGTATCTACATAGAGGTAAAGCTGGTTAATTAAAAACAATCCTATGAAGAAGACATTCAGAAATTGCACAATCATTATAAAAAATGAAATGAAACAACAACAACAACAAATCCCTCAGCGTACAAGTCCAGATTTAAGAGTGCACTTGGCAGGTTCCGAATAACATTTGATGCCAGTTTGGGGCAGAATTGACATTAAAGATATATGCCTGGTCATCGAGATAGAAGAGGAGAAGAAGTTAAAATGTTGCTGCAGCTCACAGTGACTGGCTAGGTAGCTAGTTAGATAGGGAGGTAGTTAGCTAGGGAGCTACAAAGCTATAGCTTGTCCTTCTCCAGAGTGGTGTGCAGTGAGGAGGAGGGACCGTTAGACTCCGCTCTGCTGAAACAGTGTAGCATTCATGAATCTTTCCTATAGTGGAACCAGTGTAGCATTCATAGATATTTCCTATAGTGGAACCAGTGTAGCATTCATGGATATTTCCTATAGTGGAACCAGTGTAGCATTCATGGATATTTCCTATAGTGGAACCAGTGTAGCATTCATGGATATTTCCTATAGTGGAACCAGTGTAGCATTCATGAATCTTTCCTATAGTGGAACCAGTGTAGCATTCATGAATCTTTCCTATAGTGGAACCGGTGTAGCATTCATGAATATTTCCCATAGTTCAAGAGATTCAAGATTCAAAGGGTTTATTATGAACAGTAACAAAATGGTTTCCCTGTACAATGAAATTCTTCGTTTGCTGTCCATAGAATCCCAAACAATGTTACATCTAATGTGAACCCAGTGTAGCATTAATTTATATTTCCTATAATGTGATAAGACCTGGTTTACAATACAAATGTGCCCGCTTCAATGGTTGCAATGGCAACAGTACACTTAAAAATGGCTGCTGCTCTGAACATCCTGCTACCTTGATTTGAATACTCCTATTTTATTTCTCCGGTTCTGGCAGATTTGTGTTTATGTAATTATCCTGTCTGGTCAGACTGCGACTATTTTTCAAAGTGTCATCATTTGTCTGTGAATTTCACCTTTAAAATAAGTAAAATGTTGGTATGCCCTGTACAGACATGAATCAGAACTGAGCAAACAAACTATGAAAAGGAGAGGATATAATTGAAAGAAAAGCAGAGAAGTATCACTGGAGAGTTGTCTGCATGTGGCCAGCATGGCCACAGATTCAATTAACACCTGTACTGTACCACTCAGAGTTTCCCGTGACATTAAAGCAGTAGAGTGAATGTGAATGTGTCTCTGTGTCTTGCATAAATAAGTGGGAGGATGCCTTTGTGTAGATGTGCCGGTACAAAATGGTCATAATGAGTGTTGTGTCTGAAGCCACAGCGGTGAGGTGGTGAGTTATTATCGATGATCACAGTGCAGATGATAGCAGAGAAAGTCATACTCATTCCCCCCGGGGCACAGTCAGGGGACAATTGCCAGCCGTTTCTGTGCCCGCCTTGCTGTAAAAAAGGCCCTTAAATACAAGCTGACACCTGTGACAGCAGGTTCACTGACACTGCTTAGATATGTGTAGAGAACCCCAGAGGTATACATACAAAGAGTTGAATATGACTGGAGCATTGATTGGGGTATTTGTAGGGTAGAGGATGATGTAGAGGACTATGTATAAGACTATGTAGAGGACTATATAGAGGACTATGTAGAGGACTGTATAGAGGACTATGTAGAAGACTATGTAGAGGACTATGTAGAAGACTTTGTAGAGGACTATATAGAGGACTATGTAGAGGACTATATAGAGGACTATGTACAGGACTATGTAGAGGACTAAGTAGAGGAATTGTGAATTGTGTAGAGACGTTACCTGCAGTGGACAAGCATGGGTCCCATGTCAGGCATCTGGGCGGCTGAGGACCGGCGGACAAAGGTGAGGACAGGCAGGGTGTACTCAGGGACACCCATGTCGGGCCACTGGGTGTAGTGATACTGGATCACTGTCCGTTCACCCTGGGCCCGTGCTTTCGGGTTCCCCTTCCCACCCTGATGGAAGAGAAGCAGGAGAGGAGAGGATGCAGAGATGGTTGTTATTTTGGATAAAGTTAAAAAAGACAGACGACAGAAGTGTCAAGCGAGGGGTCAAAAAAGCAGAATTTACATGAACCTCTGAAGTATGGTTTGGGTCTTATATTTACTCACGGCGCATAACATTACATGGATAACATTCACATTATCCCTCTCTCTTTATACTACCAGTTCATACTACCAGTTCTCTACCCATAATGCAGCTAGTGGGTGCATTGCATACAAATTCTCACACGTCAGGAACCAAGAAGAAGCACTGACCAAGCTGCATTATTTGACAGTATGGAGAGTAAAGGCTGGATTATGCTTCCGTGATGGTTCTGCGTTGGGTTTACGTGTCGAAATGCAATTCAATGCCACACCGGGAAAGGGCGCTATGTATTTTGTAAAGACTGACCGACCGACCGAGACTCTTGGCGTATATCGTCGTAGCCTCGTTATAGCGTATTTGTTTACTTTCCGGCTTTAAACGTCCACAATTTTTCAGAACTTGGTGTTTTATTTCTTTGTGCAAAAGTGAGAAGGTGCAAACAATAAAACGAGGTGCAAACAATAAAAGTAGCCTTTTAAAAGTTTAAATGGCGGTGTTTATGAGTGGAAACCGGATAGCGGTCTCCAGCGGATGTAGTTAGCGGACCAATCACAGCCGATGCCGCTGCGTTGGTGTTGCGTTGCTGTTGCGTCGCCTCGACGCGCGTCTAGGATTTTTGGGAGGCACACGTCAGGCCCTTGCGTTGACGTAAGGGGGGTCCGCAAGGACGTAAGGGGTCCGCAAGCCCCCTTGCGTTGTGTCGACGCGGAAGCATAATCCAGCCTTAAGGACTACCAGGTGAAATACCAAGGTGCATGCTGGCAAATCTTGCAGGAATGAGGAATGCCATCAACAGAAACAGCACCTGCAACACATCACCAAGGTAACCAGCGTTGTTACTTCCTCCCTTCTCATGCTCACCTTTGTGACTTTAGCATTCCGCAGTGTGAAGCGTCGGACAGTGTAGCAGGCATGAACTTTAGTGCTTTTCAGTGTGACTACCATGTTGCCGTACTCTTCAATGTTCTCTGTTGGCCAGTACTGGTCACATTTTCTCTGTACAACAAACACACACATGAATCACATTAACTTGCTGTCAACAAATTGTGGAGGTCGATCAAGTTTTTAACCTGAAAATGTCCATTTTCAATGCATCATTTTCCCCATGAATCAAATCCCTGAGTGTTTTTTGTGGTGAGGTATTCGAACAGCAACTGCTTTTCTGTACTGACTATGAACTGCTTCCCACCTTATAACCCCCCCCCCCCAAATGAATCAGAACATACCCGGCCTTTCTCCACCAAGTTAGTGATCATGACGATGATGCAGGTATTTTGCTCCCACACCATCCGCCAAAAGTCCTCAAAGGTGGACTTCAGAGGTCCCTGGGCTGCGATGTACGCTTTGGGCTTATTATAGCCCTAATGGATGGTGAAGAGGCAGACTATTAGTTTGTCATCACGTGGCATACAACAATGCTACACTATTACATTCAATGCATTGCCTTGCATCACTCGCACAAGTTTGACCCTGGAATTTTTTTTTTTTTTTTGTGTCACTCACTCTAGAGAGTGACACAAGTGTTTCCTCCATCATGGCTGAAATCACCACTTTTGCTGCTTTGTACATGTGGAAGTCCCAGATCCACCAGGAAACCAAACTCCATCCTGTCTGAGTTCCTGACATCATCCAGAGGTCCTCAGTGGATTTCACCAAGCTGGATTCACTGGATCTAGCAAGACCCACGTGGGCTGGTTTACCACAGCTGGAGGAACCCCGAATAAACGATTTAGCTTATCTTTAATATCAATAACCAGATGAAAAGGATGCTGAAATAACTCCATCATGATGGTGATTATTATAAAGTGTGAAGTCATGCTTTGTTTGGTCTGTCTGCAAGACCACAAGACAACTACTTTTAAAATGATTGTTTTCTGAATGGAGTCTGGATTAATGGGCGCTAGCCTATGCTAACATTGTAGCTGCAACATCAACGCTCCAAATAAGGTAGTTTCGGAGATAAATACGGCAGCGTCTCTGGTTTCTCCACATAGTCTGGTCTGGTCTCTGGACTAATGTGAGCTATACTATCTAGACCTCTGGGGGACCAGAGACAGTGTCTGGTTTCTCCACTTAGTCTGGTCTGGTCTGGTCTCTGGACTAATGTGAGCTATACTATCTAGACCTCTGGGGGACCAGAGACAGTCTCTGGTTTCTCCACTTAGTCTGGTCTGGTCTCTGGACTAATGTGAGCTACTATCTAGACCTCTGGTGGACCACAGACAGTCTCTGGTTTCTCAACTTAGTCTGGTCTGGTCTCTGGACTAATGTGAGCTACTGTCGTAGACCTCTGGGGGACCACAGACACAGGAGACAACATTTGGTTCCTCCATTTAGGATTAGGACGATCTCAACAATGATAGACTTAAATGTCACAGCCTCACTCAAATGTCTCACTCAAACTGAGATTTCAACTCGCACGAATATGTGAATGAAACATATTTCACATCATCGCCCCATTGAATACAACATAATATCTGTAGATAATGTCTCGTACTCATCTCTAAAAGGATGATCACACAAACACAGATACAGTATTTGATATCTCCCTCACTCACATCCACATAGTTGCTGTTGATGTAGTCGGTGTGTTTGGAGTCCTTCCCAGCCGACCTCAGCTTCACCCTGCTGTGGTCATCTGGGGAGGAAAAACAGTGAAACAGGGGGCCTGTTTGAAAGCAACCTTAACTTGAACCCCAACACAGTGCCATGCATGTAATGCTGTAAACTTGGTGTCCTGCCAAGACGTTGGCTCCCAACCTGGAAGCACGTTGACCTTTGTGGTTGATACAATGGTCAAACTGGGTTGTGGAGCTTTTACAGACAGCTCAACAGCGTGGTACCTGCCCTTTGCTTCAGGCATGCAGTATTGCAGTCCGATAAACATCAGACTTATCTGCTTTCAGAGACAGCTAGTGCCTGTATCAGACATGTGAAATATTTCATTACACATTGATGTAGTCAAGCACCGAGCCTGTGGTGGGGTTGGCGGTGGGTTTGGGCTCTGCTCGTGGTGGAGATGTGTGTTGGAGCATCCGGTTTACCATTACCACTTGGTCCACAGGTAAAAATGACAAGATTTTGAGTGCAAATATTCTCAAACTGTAGCAGAAATTACAATACAACTTTTGGACAAAAAAAAGTCTGCATGTTTTGCACTCTGCTCAGGGAAATGAGGATTTGGGGTCCGTTAATGAATTGAATGGCCTTTGCTCTAGTGTCACTTTCAGCACCAAGCTTCTGCATATCTTAGAATGGAATATGTACTTAACATTTACTTTGGAAATTCACACTTCCTGGGGAATCTTTATCTACGTTTTGGGTAATTACACAACCTTTCCTTTCATGCCAGCATTCGGAGAAATGGTTTGCCACTTTGCTTTCACTATTCAGAATCCCAGAGGAAGAACCATGATCCACTCGCCTTCTTCTCTACAACCACCCTAAAACAAAAATGTTAGCACTCAGGGTCCAGCATAGCTTAATACCATGACATGAATGCTCCCCAGAGGAGGAATCATTTTTGGTGATTCTTTGGCTCATGTGTTTTATTTCTCTTGGAAGTAGTCATTACTGTAAAACCTCCTTTACATCTCCCACAGTGGAAAGGAAACACAACATTTAACACCGAACTAGCGCTCAATGGCGGTGCTTTTCAGTGACAATTGGACAAAAAAACGAAAACAATTAGCTTTGTGGCATTAAATAATTTTTAAGAAGTCAAAATGACATACTTGTTTCCAGAAAATATTTGTGATAGAACTAGGGCCGGGACTTTAATGCGTTAATTAAGATTAATTAATTACACAGGCGGACCGATTATACTAGAGCACCAACTAGCGTTCATGACTTCAGACAACAACAAACCACAGTGAACATGAACGAAGAAGCTGATGAGACCGCTTTGGTTAGCCCCGTGGATGGGAAATTCTTTTATAAAAAATGGACGGATGGAAGTGTCGATAAGAGCATGGTTGTGTGCAAGCTATGCAACAAGGAATTCGCATATCACCGCAGCACATCGAGCCTCAAGTATCACCTTAATGCAAAACATATAGCAGCTAGCGTGGACGCTAGCGTGGTAGCTCGCGTGGACGTTAGCCCGACTCCGAGTACAAGGACCCACACCCAACCCGCACTCCACCAGATGACTTGGTTGAACAAAAATAAACAATATTTTGTTGCTTAAGCTTATGTATTCAGTCATTATTCAATGTTATACTAAAAATCCATGTGAAAAAAATTACTTCTCACTGTTCTCAGGTCAAATATTTATATGCAATTAAAATGCGATTAATTTCGATTAATTCATTACAAAGCCTCTAATTAATTAGATTATTTTTTTTAATCGAGTCCCGGCCCTAGATAGAACACTACCCATAGAAATAAAGTAGGGCCAGTTCCTTGAATAGCCACTTGAGGCTGGTTCCAAAAGCCACTCAATCCCCATAGACCTCAAGTTCAGAGCAGAAATAAACATGATTACAGTCTGGTTTTGTTTTGGGCTCTTTGAGTGACAGGTGGGAGCCGTCTAGCTGTCTGCCAGGCGTCACATCAGCTAAGTTGGCCAGGGAACTTGACCTCTGTTTGTGTTGTTTCTGCTTCATGCAACATAACGTATGCATAATAACTGTTATAACCTTATCAGCTTTTAATGGAAAATCTGTCCTTGTTTCAGCAAACCTTGGCTAAATCCTGGAATAAAGTTTATATGGATTTTGTCTAAAAAACAATGGAATAATTTTCAGTCCTAAAACAAAAATAACAAACCAACCAGAAAATCACCAGTGATCATCATAGAACTAGTGGAGAAAATATTCACACATGAACTGTATTTCTCTTTACATATGTATATATTTCCATATATAACTCATGTCTTGCTCCACACTCACTGTAGCAGTTTAACGTCAACCGCTCAGGAGACCTAACTGAGCCTGGGAACAGCCATCATACTGCACTTCTATCACAATCATAACAAAACTAAAATGTGTGTATGTTAGGCAACATTTGTGCGTGTGTGTGTGTGTGTGTGCGTGCTATATAGAGGATAAGTCCCGCCTCTTCCTGACCTTTTTTCATAAAGAAATAAGTATGCTAGTCAACCACGAGAGATCTGTACTATCAAGTGTGTACTCACAGGCCATGATGTTGATGTATCGGTTCTTGTGCTTGTTGTCAGGGTGGTTGGAGTGCTCTGACATGATCTTCATATCAGCAGTGCACCGCTGAACCTCCTGGGGAAGGACACACATTTTTTATACTTTAATTGATTCCACATTACAAGTCAGGTTTCAGTAAGAATCAAATATTTTGAATGATCCAACAGGATAAAACAGATCAGCACATTGTTATACTGTTTCAGGGATACAAGAAACATCTCCGTTTCCAGATAAACATGCTTCCTACGATAGAAGAAATTGAGCAGTACTTTACTAGCTGTTTGGCTGTTGTTCTAGAAAGCCCCCCAATGCGTAGTCCACGGATCGCCAGCCTATGCACATGCCCTAGACTACCAAACACCAGCACGATAAGCTGGCATTTGTAGCCCAGATTCTCAATGGTGGATATCAATGATTGATACTTTACAGTCTTAGAATAGTAAGAGTCTTCCATAAACAGATCAAATGCACATGATACCTCAAATAGCCTAACATTTCTGGAATTGTGAGATATGATGATAATATCAGGTGTATTTGGCATTCCTAAAAAAGTGTTTGCAGGTGAGTTAAACCATTCATTTTGTACAGTCATGTGTTTGGAAAGTGTTTCATCTGCCGCACAGGAACCTGAGCAGCAATAAGGTCCACAAGTCTGTTGTGTCTGGCAATGTAGAGTCCTTTAAATGATGGGCAACTGTTCATGATGTGAGCTACTGACTCCAGGTGTTGAGGGGAGTCGTGTAGCATACAGAGGGGTGAATGGGTGGACGGGAACCACAGTGATAAGTTATATTTTGTGGGGAGAACCTGCAGGCGTGCCTTAATACAGAAGATAAGTATCTCCTCACTGATGTTGGCATTGTTGTAGATGGTGTGTGATACAGAGTGATCCGCACAGGGCAGCTTTGCCAACTTTCACTTTCCAGTGTCTGCCTGGATGTTCTAGGCTGGAGCAGGTAGACAATGCTGTTATGGTGCAGCCTGGCTTCCACAACGACAGATGGATCCTTTATGACACACACACACACACACATGATTCTATTATGTCTTGTTGCGTTTCCAGAAATTGTACTGTAGATGTCCCCAGAGGATGAATACTAATATTTCTGGTGACCTCTGAAAAGTAGTAGTCCTGAAAAAAACCCAAGAGATATCTCCGTTTGTATTTAGTTGTGCTCTCAGGGAACTTTTTTTTTTTTTTTAAAAACATTACATTTCTTTTTGAATTCTCATAAATCACATTTTATTTCTATTGTGAACTCAAAGGAATTTCAATAAAAGTGGTTGGTTTATTATTGTAAATTAAGTCTAATTGGCTCTATCTTTTCTTGTGCATCTCGCCTTGCTTTAGGCCGACATCAAAATGTACATGATTACTTCTCATTATTCCACCAGACAGGTTTTTGTTCTCTCATTCCCGCCACCTCTGCAGTCTCAGCTGTCGACATCTCTCTCACGAAGGCTGCTCTCCTCGCTCGACCTGTTCAGGCTCATTTTCTTTCGCCTTCATTCTTTCTGCCTCCACCAAGCGTCCCTTCTCCACAGCTCGTGCTTCAATAAGCTACATCCCTCGCTTGGCATAGTCATTAATTCCTTTGACCTGAGGGCATGGTACAACGTGAAGTAACAGCTACAGTGAAACATCTCATGCTTTAGTTGTGGGACAATTTCAAGTTAAAATCAATTATGGGATTCACCCTGGAGATCCTTTCTTGTTTATTTGTTTTCACAATGATTCTCCTATGTTTATACTGCCTTATGGTTGTTGCTTACAGTCCTTACGAAATGACTGAAAGCAATTCTGGGCTAAGCAGCCTGTGAATATATGTCAGTGTTTAATGTGGAGTTCCTGCCAAGCAAACAGTTGTTGGCTGCCAGCTCAGCATCGCCAAGAGGGAGGCCAGGCGCTGGATTTGGCTCTGACCCGTCGGCCTGGTTTCCTCTGGAGCATTACAGGCCGGCCACCTTGTTGCAGCACTATTAAACATTGATTCATCTCACTAATTGGGAAAGGGATTTATTTTGGGCGCATAAAGCTTCATGGTGACAGCAGATCAGGTTGCAGGTATGTTGGATGGAGACAGGATTTGACTGGAGATGATGTCACAGAGACAGCTGATAGGCGAGCAGACAGTACACAAAGATATACGCACACGTGCAGACACTCAATCACATGTGACGTGCATTCACTGATATATGTGTGCACACATGTGCATGGCCACTTTGCCAGGGACAACAAGGAGGGGGCCATCGAGGCTGTGCTCTCTGCAGACCACCAGCCCCTTACACTCTCCCCCACGGACGTGTGTGCGGCACTGAGCAGGACTAAAGCTGGTCCTGATGAACCAGGACACGTCCTTGGGGCCTGTGCTGTGCAGCTGACTGAGGTTTGGACTGACGTATTCAACCTGTCACTAGCCCAAGCAGCTGTCCCCCCGTGCTTTAAAACCACCTGCAACAAGCTTTAATGACTTCCGTCCAGTTGGACTCACCCCCATCATCATGAAGTGCTTTGAGAGGCTGGTCCTGGCTCACCTCAAAATCTTCTTACCACCCACACTAGACCCCTTTCAATTGGCCTACCGTCAGAACAGGAGTATGGAAGATGCCATCTCAATGTCACTTCACTCGGCCCTGTCCCACCTCAACAGTAGCAACACATGTGAGAATGCTGTTCATGGACTTCCGTTCAGCATTCAACACCATCATCCCCTCCAAACTGATCACAAAACTCAGTGAACTGGGCAGCAACACATCCCTTTTGCAACTGGATTCTCCACACCTTCTCAACCCTCATCCTGAGGTGCATCACAGGGCTGTATGCTGAGCCCTCATCTTTACTCCCTCTTCACCTTGGACTGCACACCTGTACATGGCTCTTACACCATTGTCAAGTTTGCAGATGACGCAACAGTAATCGGTCTCATCAGCAACAACAGTGAGATGGCCTACAGGGAGGAGGTCCAGCACCTTACAACCTAGTGCACTGACAACAACCTGGCTCTCAACACCATGAAGACCAAAGAGCTCATTGTGGACTACAGGACATCAAAAGCTGGAACACACACCCCCATCCCCATCAACGGGACAGGTGGAGGGTGTCACCAGCTTCAAGTTCCTGGGTGTCCACATCTCTGAGGACATCTCTGAGACCCTCAACACCTCAACCCTCATCAAGAAGGCTCACCAGCGTCTCCTTTTCCTGAGGAGACTAAAAACGGTCCACCTACATCCTCAGATCCTGGTGAACGTCTACCGCTGCACCATAAAGTGCATCCTCACCAACTGTGTCACAGTTTGGTATGGAAACTGCTCTGACCGGAAAGCACTGCAGAGGGTGGTGAAAACACATCACCGGTTCCTCACTGCCCACCATCAACACTATCCAGGGCAAATGATGCATCTTCAAGAACTGCTCTCACCCCAACCACAGACTGTTCACGCCACTCCCCTCCAGGAGGTGATACATGCTCCTTCTTGGAAGAGCCTTCAGAGAGACTGGAGGGAAAGCAGGAAACAAAGCGACGATTGAGGATGAATAAAAAAGAGAGCTCTGGCTGCTCTGATGAAGCAATCAGGGCTGTAACAAATCTAAACTGACCATCACTGAAACGGCCTTCTTCTTTTCTATGCTATAACCATTGCCATTCAGTCTGCATCCTTGTTGTCTTCATTGTCTCTGCTTTCAATATGTATTTGGTGTGAGGGTGTTTTTCATGTCATATCCTTTGAAGAATGAATACACAGCTGGACACTTATTATCATGTCTTTTAGAGACCAGCTCCATCTGACTTCTCTGACTACAAATTTAAATTTTTTATTGATTCATGTCATTGAGTGTTTTTTGTGCCTTTTCTGACTCTGACCGTTAGAGCTTTAGAAATACAATGGATATAACATGTATTTATTATTTTGTTATGTAACCCTTCTAACCCCTGAAATCTGTTTTCTGGGAGAGTCCTGAGCGAACAGGGCATCATAACAGTTTCACACATAAAAGCACAAATAACAGATTAACAACAAAACAGCAAACACAACCACACCATAAGGAATTTCACATGACAGACAAACAGTGGGAGAGTTGCATCAATCAATGATTTAGCTGTGTGGTCCAGTAAGAGCACAAGTACATTCAGTATTCAAATACTCTTTAATCCTGGTTTTAAAACGCTTATACAACGATTGCGTTTGAAGTGACTGTTGAGCTCACTGTGAGAGCAGCTTGTACCAAAGACAAAGACTTGTAGGAATGTTTGAATGTACGATGGGAGGGTGCAGCTGCTGATCGTTTGAGGAGATAACTGCTACTATCTATGGTGTTCACCTGCTCTTGCAAATGAATGTACCAAAACCCAGCCCTCAGTATCTGATAGTGTGGGATTTCATGTGTACTGGTGTAGATGGCAAATATACTGATTGCAGGTCTGAGAAGGGAAAAGAACTTGACTGCCTACCTCAAAGTCCTTTGAGAATCCGTGGTGGTTATTTGAGTAGAGTTCAGAGATGTGTTTGATGAACTGCTTGACTGAAATGGCCTCCATGTCATCTGCAGAAAAGAAGAGACAAGGTTAAACCGGCTCCACAGGAGCACCGACTCGAGCCAACCATCTTAAACCATCGAGACTCAACTTTCACATTTAACTTGTCGTTAATGTCAGTGTAGTTTACTATTAAACCTAAGTAAACCACAAAAAGTCTTTGTTAAATACCATATTGTATTGAAATATATTGATCATATATATTAAAGTGGCAGTCCGTAAAATTTGAGATGTGTTGCTTCTAGCGGCCTCTTTCGAACTGTGTCGACTGTCTCATCTGTGTGATGCCTTCAAATTCTTGGGACTGGAAGTTGAATCTTTCTCTGGCTGTTGATCCTCCATTGTGAGTCAGCAGTAATGACAGGTAGGAACTTAAAAGACAATTACATAGAAGAAAATGTTACGGACTGCCACTTTAACATGAATGAATTTAAATATCAGGGCTAAGGGGAAACTACTAACACATAATGCAAACATGGTACTTGGTGTTGTTTTGAGTAAACCCATTCCAGACAAGGATCTAGAATAAGAATAATGCAAGTGTCAGTTCCGCTGCTTCACCACTGAGGTGCAAGTGCTTAAAAACAGTCAGGGAAGCTTATTGCTGTGTTGCTGTGTTGCTTATGGAGCTTCCAGCGGGACGCCACGGGGCTGGAGTGCACGTCTCATCGGCTGGCAAACACCTGCATACACATAGTTGCAACGTGGTCGGCGTTCTCCAGACACTGACAGCTGAAAAAAGCTGAACTCCACCCAAATGATTGGAGCCGGTTCAGTGAAACAGATGAAGAATCATTACACAACAGCTAGTCTCTCACAGCGCCCCTCAGTTTAGTCTTCATCAAATATTAACAAGAGCAGACACTCGCTCGCTCGCACGTCTTGTCTAACGAGACGCTCATTTAGGTATGCAAATGTGTCAGAATGATCTGTGTGTCCGTAAAGAGGGTGCTGGGTATGGAGAAGGCAATTAGCCCCGAGGATCCAACATCGTTTGAGTGTGTGTTCTGGATCGAACATAATTGTTGTGTATAACTATGTTTGTACAGTTTACTGTACAGCAGTAAAACAACCTCAGGAGTAAAAGTCATCAGTAAACCTAATGATCACCATAGTCAATGTGGTACATCATATGTATCACTTTGGGTACAAGCAGTCAAACTTCTTTATTATTATTATTATTATTATTATTATTATTATTATTATTATTATTATTTATTCATAATATTATGCCAAAATCTGTCTTTTGTCTTTTGTGAGGTCACACTGAATCAGTTCATGCTCGAGTGTAAGTGGACGTTGGTGCGTTCCTGATATATGTTCACACTTGAGGGACAGGCGACCTTTGACCTCCAACATCTAGTCGGTTCACAACGGGTCACCATGAATACTATGAAATAGTTGTCTCGTTCACTATGGTGGTAGAGTGAAACATAGCAACTGATTTTAAAAAGAAGAAGAATTTATCCTTTATTTATGCTGGGAGAGCTTTCGATTAATGCTAATCTTTTTAAAGATTATTCGTTGTTGTTTTTTTTAGTTCTGCTGGATGAGAAAACGTGTGTCCAACCCGCAATGGGAAAATAATATTTGCTTCCTAACAACATGCTAAGAGATTCCAGCATGTTTGAGTGCCATGTTGTGAGTTAGAAGCATATTTTGATATTTATGTGATAATATCGTGAATTATTTGGGCCAGGATATTCGTTTATCAATTGACTTTTCATAGCTTTTAATACCAAATGAGCATCGTTTGATCATCAGATATAGATTCTCCGATGCAAACAGAACACATCTGTAATGGCCGTCTGCCTGTGTGTGCTGACTGGAAGGTATTGCAGTAAGTAGCTGCTGCCTGCAGGGTTTAAATGTAGCAGAAGGTCTTAAAGCGGCTTATGGGATGTGCGAGGCTTGAGGTCTGAGCTTATTGAGACAATTAACACAAGGAACATATGGTTAAACACCATGCTGTCTCTGCTGTGGTCTCTGATGTCCATGCAGTGTTTCCTCCCTCAGCCTGCAAACACATCATCAGTGGAGCTCACAGAGCCTGTGATCCTGCTGGGGGACTGGACTTAGGCTCAATGGTCGACCCCCTTTCTGTTTGTGCTGGACTCTGCTGGGCACGTTGGCCCTGGTTTCATTGGGGGCCTTTGGATTAAGCCAAGGCCTATTATAAAGAGCCCCCCAAGCATTTCATTGATGTGATGGGTTTGGATCCAGATCCTGGACTGTAGCTGGAGAAGTGCTCTCTCTCTCTCTCTCTCTCTCTCTCTCTCTCTCTCTCTCTATCTCCCACACACACACACACACACACACATACACACACACACACGCACAGACACACACACACACACTCACAGACACACACACACACACACACTCAAAGACACACACACACTCACAGACACACACACACTCACAGACACACATACACAGGTTGCATTGTGATCACAGATCATATTGTTGGACTGAAGGGACCAATAGTTTAATATTTGAACTGGTTATTATTGCTGACCCTCTTTCCCAGGATCCACCTGCACTAACAGGAAGTTGGTTGTGGCGTTCTACATCCAACCTGATAGTTGCACCGGTTGCACCACCTAGACTAGAGCCTTCTCGCTCAGAACGCCTCATCGGAATGAGGTGAGAGCCGGCAGCGTGGGTGTCACAACCGCGGGGCGCTCTCAGGCATGGCAGCCATTTTACACCAAAATGAATACATATAGACCAAATATGCACAGTCTTAGAAGATATTATTGAAAACTATCAACATGCTGTTCTGAAGTAATTTGATGCTATTTGATGTTATCTATGTTGGAAATAAGTGTTATCACTTTGTTTTCCTTCAAAATGAAAACCAAAGCGATCATGAATGTGAGCCGTGCCGTGGTTGGGTCAATTTCAATTTCAATTTCAAAATACGTTATTGTCCCCCAGTGGGGCAATTTGTTGTGCAGAAGATAGTACGACAGATCCAAGTCACACACAATCACAAAAACACTATACAGTCATAAATAGTATGTAAAATGTGTGTTGGGTGTTACCTGGAATGGGCGTGGCAGGGACGGTCTCATTGGGCACCACCCGGGGGGAGCTGCTGTCTTCCACATAGAAGTGGGCTGTCTGGAAACAGCGCCTGGCACCAACAGAGAGGTCGCATGTTAGAAACGCTTCATGAGGAGGACATGCAGTCTGATGGGAATCCATGAAATTACACACAGTATCCTGCCAAAGCGCCAAATAGTATCCAGATAGTATGCAAAATATGTGTTCACATACTGATGCACTTCATATTTGGTTATGAAATTAACGTTATTGCATCACACGTAAAAAAACAATCACATTCTAAATCTTAGTTGTTTACAAAAAAGCATATTTTGACGATTATCAGGAGAATATTTTGAATCACCAATATTTTGGTCTTGACATGACATTTTCATATCGTCCTATGTTTATGTATATGGACACAAATCTTTCATTTATTATGTCATAATATGCACGATAGGTTCAATCTGCACATGCAATGTCTGGTGGTTGCAGTCCTGTGTTGTTGAACCCATCCAGAGACAGGAAGACAGAATATATTTAGTACTTAAGTGTACTTCACACACCTACAAATACATCAACACAAAGACACACACACACAACAGTCTTTTAGGCTTGTCTTCACTCACGTGCAAAGTGACTTTAAATGCATTAGGTGCTGTAGCACACACACACACACACATGCACACACACACGTTTACGTCCAGCTGTACAGCAAGTCTACACATACGATACATTTGTATTAACAGAATATCAGTCTGTGTTTATAGTACTACATGTACACGTAATGACATGTATACATTTTTGTTATCATGCAAACCAAACAAGTCAGCGCACTCAGAGGAGGTTTTGGTATCTTTTCAAGGCAAGGCAACTTTATTTGTATAGCACCTTTCATACACAAGGCAGACTCAAAGTGCTTCACATCATAACTTGTCATACAATAAAGTGAAAAAATAGAAAAATGAACAGAAAACTAGAAAATGCATTTCCTCCGGAAATACGTGGAAATGCTTTAATGCTGAAGCAACACTGGAAAAAAAGCAGAATATTGGAAGAAAATATTAAAAAAGCTGAATATTTGAAGAAAATATTTAAAAAGCTGAATAAGTGCAAAAGTATGAAAAAGCTGAATATTTGAAGAGAATATTAAAAAAGCTGAATATACAAAAAGTTTGAAAAAGCTGAATAGTTGAAGAGAATATTAAAAAAAGCTGAATATGCAAAAAGTTTGAAAATCTGAATAGCTGAAGAGAATATTCAAAAAGCTGAATATGTGAAAAGTATGAAAAAGCTGAATATGTGCAAAATTATGAAAAAAGCTAAATATTTGAAAATAATATTAACAAAGCTTAATATCTGCAAATGTATGAAATAAGCTAAATAGCTGAACAAATATGAAAAACCTGAATATTTGAAAAGAATATGAAATGGAAAAAAATGTTGAAGACACGTTGAAATGTCCTTAAAGAGCTGAACATTTTAATATTTGAATGTTCTTTTTGTTTGTAGTATTAGAAGGGTACTAATAGAAGTAGTAGGAGTAGTATCAGTAGTACTAGTAGTATTAGTAGAAGTAGTATTAGTAGTAGCAGTAGTATTAGCAGTAGTACTAGTAATATTAGTACAAGTTTTAGTAGTATTAGTAGTAGTAGAAGTAGAAGTACTACTAGTACTAGTAATATTAGTACAAGTATTAGTAGTATTAGTAGTAGCAGTAGTATTAGCAGTAGTACTAGTAATATTAGTACAAGTATTAGTAGTAGTAGAAGTAGAAGTACTACTAGTACTAGTAATATTAGTACAAGTATTAGTAGTAGTAGTAGTAGTAGAAGTAGAAATACTAGTAGTAGTAGTCCTAGTACTACTACAAGTAGTGGAGGTAGTATCAATAGTAAACTAGAAGTAGTACTAGTACTAGTACAAGTACAAGTAGTGGACATGGTATCAGTAGTAAGCTAGTAGAAAAGGAGTAGTAGTACTAGTACAAGTTCAAGTAGTTGACGTAGTATCGGTATTAGAAGAAGTAGTAGTAGTACTAGTACTACTACAAGTAGTGGAGGTAGTATCAGTAGTAGGCTAGTAGTAGAAGTATTAGAAGTAGTATCAGTAGTAGGCTAGTAGTAGAAGTAGTAGTAGTAGTAGTAGTACTAGTACTACTACAAGTAGTGGAGGTAGTATCAGTAGTAGGCTAGTAGTAGCAGTAGTAGTACAAGTACAAATACAAGTAGTGGACGTAGTATCAGTAGTAGGCTAGCAGAAGAAGTAGTAGTAGTACTAGTACAAGTACGAGAAGTGGACGTAGTATCACTAGTAGGCTAGTAGTAGAAGCAGTTGTAGTACTAGTACAAGTACAAGTAGGGGACGTAGTATCAGTAGTAGGCTAGTAGTAGAAGTAGTAGTAGTAGTAGTCAGACAGACAGAGAGTGAGACAGAGAGAGATAGACAGACTTGTGTATACATTTTAAAGTTTAAATGGAGTTTCTAGGTGAAAGTATATCTGAGCAGAAGATGTTTGACAAAAAAAACTACAAATCCCACTGACTGCTCCTGTCTGCCGCTCCTGTCCGCCAATCAGAGCACACCTGCTGTCACTTCTAAAGATCAAAGCCACAGAGATCAAAGCCATCTACGCGCCTGTGTAACTGTCTAGAGCCTGTCTCTATTCCTCCATTTCGGCTTTGCGGAGGGTCCGAACAAAAGCTTCTCACGCTCACACCGAAACTCGTATCGCCAAAATTTCCGCACCGTTAGCGCTACAAGACTCTGCTGAAGACACTGATCACTTTTATTTTTTCCTAGTCTCAGAAATGTGGACACTAGGGCGAGTTAGAAATGCTGCTCATTTCAGGTTTCTTTGAAAATCTGTTTCTGAATTTGTATTGTAAGTCAATGGGGAGAAAAACCGACGTGGCCGCGCTTAGAGGTTGCTAGTTCAAATTCTGTAAATCTCACAGAGTTTTTGATCACATTGTGAGAGACAGGACAAGTTTGTCTACAAAATTGGAAAATATCACCTCTGTAGAGTGAAAATTGTGGCCGGGAGGAGTTTGGAAAGAAAAAAAAGCTGAAGTGTCTTGGGCTGCTCTCACACTCTAAGCGATGATGTCACCCACTCTAGCACGCGCAATACACACCCATTATAAACTCTGATGAGGTCTGAAAAAACCATAAAACATAAACTGTGATTATAGAAAAACTGTAAAAGATATCAAAAAACTGAATAAGAATTGAATAGTTCAAAGTTTTGTAGGTTGTTTAAAGTTTAAATGGAGTCTGTAGGTGGAAGTATGTGAAACTAGTCGGAGTTCAAAGATGAGGATGTTAAAGAGGTTTTTAGGCTGATCTCCATAGGAATGCATTGAAAAAAAAATATGGAAAAGGCTGAATATATGAAAAAGTATGAAAGGCAGAAAAAAGGTTGAAAATCAGCACAAAAGAGCTGAAAAAGCTGAACATTTTGATAGTTGAATGGTTTTTGTAGCTGAAAGTATGCAGAAGTTAGAGGCGACCAAAAAAGGTACGGAAGAAGAACTAGAAAATGTATTTCCTGCGGAAATACGTGGAAATGCTTTAATGCTGAAGCAACACTGAAAAAAAAGCTGAATATTTGAAGAAAATATTAAAAAAGCAGAGTATTTGAAGAAAATATTAAAAAAGCTGAATATTTCAAGAGAATATTCAAAAAAGCTGAATATGTGCAAAAGTTTGAAAAAGCTGAATAGTTGAAGAGAATATTCAAAAAGCTGAATATGTGCAAAAGTTTGAAAAAGCTGAATAGCTGAAGAGAATATTAAAAAAGCTGAATATGTGCAAAAGTTTGAAAAAGCTGAATAGTTGAAGAGAATATTCAAAAAGCTGAATAGTTGAAGAGAATTTTGAAAAAGCTGAATAGTTGAAGAGAATATTCAAAAAGCTGAATAGTCGAAGAGAATTTTGAAAAAGCTGAACATGTGCAAAATTATGAAAAAAGCTAAATATTTGAAAATAATATTAAGAAAGCCACCAATAAAAAAGCCACCAATAAAAAGATTAGGATAACATAGGTTGGAAATGCTTTAAAGCATTTCCACCAATTAAAAGACAAGGAGAATAAAGACATATTTGCAATAAAATGCACAATAAAAAACAGTGCAGACGTTAAAAGATTTAGCAGAAAGCTATGGTGAACATAAACGTATTCAGTCTAGTTTTAAAAGTGGTCAGAGTACTGTGTGGGAATGTGATTTTTAGGAGAGCAGGCTGCTGAGAGAAGGAGAAGGCTCCGACTGCCTGCTTGCAATCGCCTCAGCATCCATTGCAGTAACATCTTGACTACACCTTCTCAATGGTTGTTCCATGCTCTCAAAACGAAACCTTCCAGGGTTAATACGAACAAATAAGGACTGTTGATGTTGTCAAGTGTCTGAATGCTGCTGTTAGCTGTTCTCCTACCAACACTCATGGCTGGTTTGTTTTCACCATGACCATAACTATAACCAAGTGGATTTATTAGCAAACAAACCTCAATCATAGAGGTGGAGGGACTGAACACACTCAGATGAATTGATTTTGTCACTATTCAGAAAGAACTACATGCCTGTATAAACTAAGTTTCTCCGCATTGACTTTCCATTCCTGATTGCATTTGGTGAAATCGAGGTCACACATCTTAGCAACATTCAAATCACCAAGGGATTGCCTTGCTGTATCTTTTCGGCAGTATTGTGACTCAATTGTTGGGAAAGACTCAATGTGATTGCTGATTAGATTTTTTCTTTCTTCTGAGATTTTGTTACCAGGGGTATGCTTTCCATGCGTGCTTGTTGGAGAAATTCCTAGATTAGTGGAGGACTGACCATTCCCTGGAGACCGGGCAAATTGCTCTGTGATATCGAGGGTTTTCAAAAAGAAATCTTTCCAGGTTCGAATTTGCTTTCCCTGTGTAGTTAGTCTATATTCAATTGCCTTCTGCCACTTTGATTCTGGGTTGTCCGTCTCTGTTTAATCTTTGTAACCATGTGGTTTATGATGAAGTCTCTTTGTCTAGACACATGTCCCATTGACCAGAACTGGTCAAAGATGTTTTGCCTCTCTGACTGAGGGAAGTTCTCATTACATTTGTATCGACAGGTGGTACAGTCTTTTTCCCTGACCTTGCGTGCTGGAACATTTATGTTTTTGACCTTAACATAGCTTTGGCCGGAGACTCTGAGCCTTTTTCGTATATTTTTTTTCCAGCTATCAGGGTTCCTCTGTCTTTTTCTTCCCCTTTGCTCACTCTGATACTCAACCTCGTCTACACTCACTGGCTCCATATTCAAAACAACATGCTCTTGTTCCTCAGGTCCTATCTATGTATTTGCACTGTCCCAGATGTCTTCCATTCCCACTGTCACTGGCTGCAGAGTTAGGATGATATACTGTTATTGATCCTCATAGCTCATCTTTACCTGCCTGATCCATTGTATTGTGTCTTTCCTCTGTCTGCTCCATTGCCTGGTTTACCTCCTGTGCCTGTAGGCCTACCACTGCACTGTGTCTCTTCTGTATCAGAGTCTCACTGTGTCTCCTGTGCTCTCTCTCTCTCTTGTGCCTGCTTTTCTGCTCTCTCTCTCCTGTGTCTGCTCTCCTGAAATACATAAACACACTATGTAAATTGTTTCTGTAATTATCTGCAGACACCCCCCCATTGTAATTAACTAGCCTACTAGTTTAGTAGGCTCGTTAGGCAAGTAGCTTCTGCTTGCTAAAGGCTAAGTTAGCCGGCTAAATGCAAACTTTAATGAAACATGTTGAGTTAAAACTTACCATCCTGTGCCTCTCTCTCTCAGCTCCACTTCTCTCTCTCTTACCTCTCTCTCTCTCTCTCTCTCTCTCTCTCTCTCTCTCTCTCTCTCTCTCTCTCTCCTGTACTGCTGTTATACTTTACATAAACACACCTGTAAACTATTTCTGGAATTATCTGCAGTGATCAAACCAAATGCTGAAATAGGCTACAAGTTTTACAGGCTAGTTCGGTAACTAGCTTATGCTCCCTAAAGGCTAAACTAACCAGTTAAAGGCTAACTTTAAAATGTTATTGTTGAAAATTATCCTGTAAACTGTTTCTGTACTTATATGCAGAATCTCCCTCCATAAAAGTTAACCTCCCCCCTAACCAACATGCTGCAATAAGCTAGCAGCTACTCGTTTAGTAGGCTAGTTAGGCAGCTTCTGCTTGCTAAAGGCTAAACTAGCCAGCTAAAGCCTGAAGGATAACTTCACTGAAACAATGTGGAGTTAAAACTTACCCTTATCACTTATTTCAGGTGTTTGAAATAACTTCAACAATACCTCTTCAGTATTAAACATCACTTTTCTGTGGCAGCCTATTCTAATTTTACACTTCATAGTATCAGCCATGACTTATGTGCTGTCTTCAGACTCTGCCCATAATACATTTTTCAGTGTCAAAAGGGCATAAATGCACTTACGCCCTTCTGGCTCTAACTGCGTCTGTATGTTCAGAGTTAGGACCTTTGGTTTTTGTTTAATAACTCTAAATTTATTAATATTTTACTTCTAAAATGTTGCCAATAGAAAGAGCTCATCAAGAGCTTTCAGATGATAACTCAAATTTGACCAAAATGTCATTTACGCCCTCTTGGTTCTCAGCACTCGTACTAAACTACTGATTATGGAATACAAAACCAAAATACAGAAAAGGAAGCAGGTAAAATTAAAGAATTTAATATCTGAAGTGGATACCAAAGAAGGGCAAAACTGAGCAGAATAAAAACTGAGAACAGACTGGGAAAACACAATGGGGACCACCTGACCCAGACTAAGGGAAAGACTGGCTGCGGTCGAATAGTCAAACAATTAGGTCCTAACTCCTTGACCTCGGGGGAAACGTCACAAGGTTAAGGAAAGGTGGGAGGAGAACTCAAAAGGATTTAGGATAAGACGACCGCGGTGCTCCTCCTTCCTGTTTGACCTTTTGCTGTATTTACATTTAATTTGTGGTTTTAGTATTGTTTTAAATAAATAATAGGTGTGATCTCCTTTCCTTTCGTATAGGAAGGTCTGTTGCATCCGATGCTAAAGGAGATCTGAAAGGAAACATTGGAGCTCCTTTCCATCAAATGTAGAGAATTAAACAGCTCTTATCATGGCGGCCACTTGTTTACTTCCGGGTCACTTCTTCCGTTAGGAACCTTCCTAAGCAAAATAGACTATTCCAGCCACTAAATACACGAGAAAGAAATGAGACAACCAGACACAGGTGGGCAGACATGAGGGCGGGCTGTAAACTGATTGGTGGAAACAAAGGGAGTAGAGCAAGACTGAAGAACAGGAGATACACAGAAGAAAGGAGGGAAAACCACGAAGACAGGAAGTCTCCAAAAACAGGACACAAGAGGCAGGGAACTTCAAAATAAAACTAAACCAATTAAAACCCAAGAGCATGCGAACCGTATAGCTCATGTTCAGAAAACTGTCATACTTCTATTTGTAATACTTTAGTTTGAAAGTCGTGCTGAGTGAGACGGAATCAAAATAGGAGAAAATGGCATGAATTACATATCAAACAGCAGTGATTTCACTATTTGCCAGGAATACCGAAACATGAGTGTCATCCTGTTCCCTCTTCACACCACTTCATGGACACTAAAAATGGACCAGCTGAGCTACACTCCATTACTAATACTGGTGTTAAAGTGAAGTACTGACAATAACTCACTTCCCATCTATTCTATAACGTGTCTTTACTACAACCTCCAGTGACAACGACAACAACACCCACTACATCTCTATGTGTGTGTGTGTGTGTGTGTGTGTGTGTGTGTGTGTACCTGTATTTGAAACAGAGCAGAGAGCAGAAACTGTTCATCCTGGTGAACAAGCAGAGGATGGAAGCTGCCACATGCTGGAGCTGACATGAACTAAGAGCAAGTGGACGGGGGACAGAGGGAGGGAGGAGGGTAGGACAGAGGGAGGGAGGAGGGAGGGACAGAGGGAGGGAGGGAGGGACAGAGGGAGGAACAACAGGGTTGTGCGCGCGCACACACACACACACACACACACTGGTCAATCCCAAGCCACTTCCTGGTGTGAGACAGCTGGTGTCATGATGCATTCAAGTCACATGGGAAAAAGTTCACAGAATCATGCTGTGTTTCAAACTGATAGAAGGTCACAGTAAAGGAAAATTCAAAGCCAACTGCCACTCCTTTACTAAGATTCTGATACTCTATTCTACAGATAACTCACTCTGTCCTCAAAAAGAAGCACCATTCCTGTTCCCGGTCCAAAGTCAACAACACTGCAATGAATGTGGTGAGACATCAGGGGCTGGATTAAGTACCCATGGGCTTTATCTGATTCTGAACACATAGCAGGAAACATTAAAGGCAGAGTAGGTCATTTGGAAAAACATCCGAGACTTTAAACGCATCGGCAAACAGAAAAAGTCCCGCCCCCTTTGCTCAGACCGCTGTTTAAAGCCGCTCCCCCAGAACACCAACGAGTGCTCCAGATTGGTGCAGGCAATCAGGAAGTAAATATTGACAGACAGGCCATCCAATTGTTTTCTCCAGCTCCACTTTTTTGATTGGACGGGGTTTTTACAGTCTTGCCATGGCCACAGATGACATTTTTTGTCAGAGCATTTAATGTATTCATTAATTTTCAATTTTCAATTCAGGATTTCAAGTAATTTAACAGAAAGTGTTTCTGAATAGAATCACTGACTCTACCTTTAAGAATGACCACCTGAAGGTGTAGATGGAGAGAGGTCCAGTCACGTCAGTCATTGTTTCATTTTCCATCACCAGTGTCACATAGCAACCACAACACATTACATTGTTCTGTTTTAATCATTTAGGGGCTAGTTAACCAGCTAGCTAGCTGGAGTGCTAATTCCTTGCTGATTTCATGCTTAAGTTACAGAACAAAAAAAGCACACGAACTGCTGGGCCTGTTTGACATTACGTTAACATGTAGCTGGACTTAATTATTTTCAACTGAACGTTCAAGATGGCCCTTTAACAAGCAAATCGCTACCAATGCTGACGAGGTTATCATTACGGTTAGGTTAGTGCTGTAAAGGTCTGCTATTGTGACAAACTATTTAAAACTCTTATAAACATTTGTGAATTTCAGTTTACATGCAAGGCAGGGATATCAATGTTAGTGATTTGTGATAGCTATTAACATAAGCATAAGGGGTTTGTTGGTGACGGTTGATGACTAAAGCTGCCTCCACATAAGTCACCTGACTCCAGATCAGCCTAAATTGCAATAGCCAGGTTTCCACCAGTAGAGTGCAGCCACTGTGAATTTATCACACAATATTCTCTGAAATGATGATCACTGAATCACTCAGCAACACTATACTACAATACTACATACCCAGGTCAGTGGCGGCGCCAGGGGGGAGCTAGGTGGTGCTGTAGCTCCCCCTATAATAGCCATAGCACCCGCCCAGCACCCATAAGAAATGTCTGTAATTTTTCTGTATTTATATTTTAATGTCATGCACGGACGTCATTTGGGGGGGGACACAGGGGACATGTACCCTGCACTTTTTCAAAAGGCCGTTTTGGTCCCCTGCACTTTTTACGGTCCAAAAACAATGTTACGCTATAGTAAACAGAGACGCGTCAAGTGCTAGGACCAAGCGGAAGACGGCCGCTCAAGCTGAAGCCTGTTTCCCTTAGTTTAGACTGCCCACAAGCTTGTACACCGGTCTGCTAGTCTGCGGTCAGGAGACCTACAGGAGTCCGCTACTGGAAGTTGGGAGTTTGTTCAGCCTGGTTCACGTCAGCTAGAAGGATTGTAATATCAGAGGTTTCATTTACATTAACATTTGAATCGGTGTCCATGTGCGTATGTGCGCGCGTGTATGTGTGTTTGGTAATTAGACACAGCCAGGATGTCTAAAAAAATGGACATAAGAGACTTCTTTAGAAGTCAAAGTGTAAGTTACTCAAAGAAATGCGTTACAACCATCCTGCAACACCTTCACTGGCTCCCAATAAAGCAGCATATCCACTTCAAGATCCTCCTCATTATTTACAAAGCTCTCAATAATCTGATCAATAAAATGTATTATTATTATTGTTGTTATTATTACTATTGGATTAGAATTGGGTGATAATGTTTTGCTACATGATTTACAACCAGTCAAACCAAAAAAGGGAACAGGAGACTTAGAAGTAGCAATAGAAAACTAGAAGAACTTCTAGAAAACACAGTGAACTGAAAGTTAGAGTTTTATTAAAAATACTTGTGTCCCCCCCCACCTCTGAAATCAAAATTGCGTCCTTGATGTCATGTATGTTGTATCTATAGCCCTTGTGTTGCATACTTTTACATATATGCTTATAGTCGCGGAACGAGTATAGTTAATGCAGGGGATGTACGCGTGTGTAGCTATATATACCAAGGGTGGTCCGATGCGACCGCCATAATGAAATGCCCCGAAATTCAAAGCACCTTCTCTTAAGTGTTGAGCATCCCCATAGCACCTGCAACAAAAAATCTCTGGAGCCGCCACTGACCCAGGTATGTTGGTTTACAGCTGAAAGATGTGATTTGGGGTTGTGACTGTGAAAATACTTTCACATCATTTTACAAATATGTTCAGAAAAGCTCACAAACCGTGTTGTTGTTTTGCAGTGTAAAAGTGTGAAAATATGCAGACTATCAAATTGTAATGACAAAATATCGTCCAACTCTTCTGCATCTGTAGATATGACTTGAACGCTGCATATTCTCCCCAAATATTGTTTATCATTGTGCGTCGCAACAGCATTTACAGTAAATACTGCATGATGAAGTTATTATAATGACCTCTTTCTCCCATACAACCTGAATGCAGCAGAGCAACATGGAGTAATGAGGGTGCACCAACTGCTGCTTGAGGGCCAATAGGAATGCAGCTGGGGCGGAGTCTATGTGTGACCTGAGCTTTGCTCCACAATAGGATTAAATACCGCAACACACACCCAGCACTTGTGCCAGGCCTGTGTGTGTACATGTGTGTGTGTGTGTGTGTGTGTGTGTTTCTCCAAACTTATCAGCTCATAACAGTGTTCTCAGTAAGAACTCTGCTGAAAGCAAACTGGATTTCGGTCCAGAGATCATGTAATATGAAAAACAGTCAATCTCATGTTTTACTCAGCAATGATTAGCCAATTATTAAATAATCACCATCTGATGCTTTCATTTTCCACAATATTACACGTTACTTTCAACAAGGAGAAGTCATAAACTAATGTGTAAATCAAACAGGAAGTGGCTAAAGTCAAAATCTATTCAATAAATAGAATGATAAAAGCAGAAGACTTCTTAAATAAAGAGCTCTCACTGAGGTATGAATGCATTGCTAGACCACGAATGATATGACACTATAAATACAATTTAATTGAAGTGAAGAATATTGAGCCAATGAACAATAACTCACTAAGTGGTTGCCAGGCAAGTAGTTATCAGCTTTTTGGTTGCCAAAATATGTTGACCATTGTTAGTCCCCTTATATTTGAGTTAATGAGATTCTATGCAGTTATACATCAGCTTAATATTGTAAATGTATACATGTACAGGCTTTGCTGTATCATTTTCCATTCAACTCCAAGATGCTGGAATTCTTTGCCTTTCAAGACTTCACTGATTTTCGTTTTCCATTCAGGTTCATCTCATTCAATTTTCACAAATTGTTTGTGATGTTGACATGGAACTTTCTTTCACCATTGTGTAAAAAATAGTTGTCCATGTCCTTATTTTAAAGAGTGGTTGGCCCAGAATAGGTTGCCAATTTCTCCACCTGGCAACCGTTCCCGTCGAGCCCTGCCACTACACCAGACAGAACTTTTGCATCATGTTTATTTGTATTTGTTTGTCTTCGCAAAAAAAAGTTGTGGTATGCCATTTAGAATGTTTCATCTTCATTAGGTTTAAAGTTGTACTCCGTAAGATATGAGATGCTTTGCTTCTAGCGGCCTCTGTGGCGGTAGATGGAACTGCAGGCGAGCCTCTGGGACTCATCTCCCTCACCCAACAGTGTGACTGTCTCTCAGCTGGGTGATGCCTTCAAATGCTCCACACTGAAAGGAGGTCCGTGGTTTCCCCTTGTTGGCGTCACTTTGCTTCTTGATGACTTTCTTCTTCACTTCCATTAGTTTGTTGTTTCTTTTTCTTGGACTGGAAGTTGAATGGTCTTCTTTCTCTGCCTGTTGATCCTCCATTGTAAGTCAGCAGTAATGAAATGTACCTGGTCAAACACTTTAGACAAGAGGGAGCCTGACTCAGCAGTTGGAAGTTACTGATTTCCCATTCCAAGTAAACGCAGCATACTTCCGTGAGTAGCTCCACCTGCAGACCAACCGCTGCTGATTGACGGAAAAAAGTCAAACTAATTTCGAGTTTAACGGGAATGTGACCACAGACACAGAGATCCTCTTTCTGGGCAAAGCAGCAAGTACAATCACTTTCATTAGTGGGTCACATGATCAACCACCATTGTCTTAACTCACTCTTTGATAGGTAGCAACTTAAAAGACAATTACAAAGATGAAAATGTTACGGACTGACACTTTAAGGTAATTGGTCATGTTTCAGAATGCACTTCAAGCCATTAGATATTTTGATGTCTGTTACAACTTGTGTTCCTCTAGGGTTTCCTGTTATTGGACAACTTGGAAGGGTCCCTTTTGGTGCATTTAGTTAGTAAGAGTAAAGCTTCAGTGGAGGATGTGGAGCAACACATTTTGTTAATGTAGATTGTAGGCTGTATTTCAGTTATTTTAATTTTTTTAAAGACTATCATTTAGGGTTGGGCATCAAGATCCTAACCTCCGGTTCCGGAACCGTTAAGAAGCTGTTGGAATTGCGATCCTTTTTTTTCGGTTCTTAAACGTCCGCACTAGTTTGTTTGTATTACTCCGCCCGGCGTGCGGAGACTCCGCGATAGAACGATCAGTAACGAGTAGTCTAACGCGCTACTATTGCCAAACCAGTAGTCAGATTAAAGTTACTTATCCAAATACACGGTGCGTTACTATTTTTGTCAGTAAAAAAAAGATCTGCTTTCTTCGTGCGTCTCGGGGGTGACGTATGTTAGCCGACACCTTCACGGACGGTCGCGTGTAGTCGGCTATACCGGCAGAAACGTAAACAATGGAGGGGGAGAGATACGCATTTTCCAGCTGGAAATAGAAGCATTATTTCGACTTCATCTCAGCAAAAGATGGCAACATAAAGGTTCGTTGTACACTCTGGGCCCTAGTTTCGTAGACCAGGCGCAGTCAGCTTTCAGCGCACCTGCGCCGCGCCGACGGGGTGTGTCCGCCTGGACTTTGCAAGTTTCGTGCACCGCGCAGGCTCGCGCAGGCACACCTCCCGTCTCGCCCACCGGCGCAAGTGGGAAAGAGGGAGGAGAAGAAGGCGTGAGTGGGAGACGAGGAGGAGACGAGGCGTGGACTGGGATTAATACAGCCGATTCAGATCTTCACCAATCAAATGAGCTCCTCTCCTCACCTTTAATGCGTTAGGGGAGGTGCAGTGCAAGTTCCGTCACTTGACAACCCGATGACAGAAGCAGCGCCGCCGCTCCCACCACGCGCATCACGCGCTGTGCGCGCGTATCATAATAATAACAATGCCCATATTATAAAAAACAGGAGAGAGAGAGGGAGATGTTTTGGTCCGAGAGGCTGAGTTTCCGTTATGCGTGCCATCCGCCTTTGATCTGACGTCAGATGTGACGGGACAATCTATATATAAATTCACGTGTTGATTCAATTAGTTGCATTAAATAGTGTTTGTTGTGATTATTTATTGCATTTAAATGTGCCTGGAACTGTGGAAACCTGCCTGTGAGGTCTCGGTGACGTGTGCGCACTGCGCGCCGGTCCGCCAAACTTCCGATCCGCCAGCTGTGATTCGCATTGAATCAATGGACTTTATTTACGCCTTGCGCCTTGCGCCGAAAGTAGACCAGGTCGGAGCTGGCGAGCTTTCAGCGCAGTCTCGGCGAGGCTTTTTGCCACGAAACTTCCGCTACGCCAAGCTGAATCTCTGACGCCTCCCCCTGCTGCGCCGCCACACCCATCTTGGCGCAGGCGATCTACCAAACTGCCAAACTGACGGTGCGCAAGGCTGCACGGGTCGAAACTTGCACTGCGCCGGCTGCGCCACCCTGCGCCGCCCTGCGCTGGTCTACGAAACTAGGGCCCTCTGTGTTAACAACAAAGTGTTGTCTACTTTCAAGAATACAACGTCAAACTTGAAAAAACATTTAGAGTCACAACATGGCACAACCACATTAAAAGAGCCGGTCCCGCCCGGTGATGGTGAAAAGGCGCAGCGTGTGAATAGACAAGACGAGTTCTCGATTTCACGGAGCTCCTGCCAACTCAGTCTGTGCTGAAATGCGAGCGGAGTCTCTCTTGAGTGTTTCGTGGAGAAATGTCTCGCTGCTTGCTGGCCCCGCCCCCTCCCTTCGTCATCACGCCGCTCATACTTTAGGACTGTGCTCATTTGTTTCATAAAACCAATCCTTGCTGCTCTAATGCCGGTTCAATATTCATAAAATGTTCATTCATGATGTTACTGCCATTACAATATGCAAACAATTATTTAAGTTAAGTGAAGTCAAGAGTACTACTTTTCAAAGTAACTGTGGCAACACTGGACCTATTGACCTGCACCTCAAAGAATCGGAATCGAGAATCGTTTAGAACAGGAATCGAAACAGAGGATCGGAATCGGGATCGGAATCGGTAAAATCCAAACGATGCCCAACCCTACTATCATTGTACATTTATATTTACATATGCTTTCTTGGAGTAAACCTTTGACTCACTAGCCTCATGATCATTAGTTATTATTGGATGTGGACATGGTCCGAACCCTTTATATCCTGCACAAGAAACCCTTTACAAACCTGACCCTTTCAGACTAGAAAGGAATATATAACCACCATATCTGTTTCATGAAGCATAAATCATCTGTTTATTCTGAGCTTGGCGCTTTGTTCATACATCTACTACTTTGTACCATCATCATACTCTGCCTCCGCTGCCTGCCTGGCCTTCTCTAGAACATGTCCTAAAATTGTCCATGTCATTCTAAACATGCTGATGAATTGTCTCCTTCTGTCTTATATAATTCAGGTATTGCCTATAGGGCAGCTTGGTGGTGATGCATTGCATTATATGCATCATGGTAAGCACCACTCTTTTCCTTGAAACGAGGCCTGCCTCACACTCACACAGTATGTCATCAAATGCTACACAAGGAGAATTTAAAATAAACATAAAAAATAAAAACAAGGATATGAAAGAAATAAAAATGACCATGCAGTATCAGCAATTCATGAATTGTATTGTTTACTGAAAGGCAGCGGCAAACAGAAAAGTTTTCCATCTTGATTTGAAAGAGCTGAGATTTGAAGCAGACCTGCAGCTTTCTGGAAGTTTGTTCCACATATGTGGTGCGTAAAAACTGAAGGCTGTCTCTCCATGTTTGGTTCTGAGTCTGGGGACAGAGAGCAGACCTGTCCCAGACGATCTGAGAGGTCTGGGCCCGGTTTCCCGAAGCCTTCTTAAAGCCTACTTAACGCTACGTCATTCGTAACCCCTACTTAGAGTTCCTACTTAACATTTCACGTGTTTTCCGAAACATTCTTTGCTACGAATCTCTTTCATACGTCATACGTTGGTAAGGGTGGTCTGGAGCACTCTTAGAGCCTTCTTGTTTCAGCTCCTGACGCTAGTCGCCGCCACTGTACAGTAATCCAGAAATCTCTGTTGCGCATGGAACTGCACATTGCCAGTGTTGTGTTTCACCAATGGTTTTAAGTAATTCATGAAGAAAATAAAAATAAAATGCGCATGCATTTCATCACAAGGCTAAGCTTTACCTCAACCTCAGAAGTAGAATAGGTATATTACAGTGTCATTTAATTAGCCCATTATGCCTAGTCAATGTCAAGGCATGTCATAAATGGATGGTGACGGTTGTGAACGGTGGCAAAACTATGGCAGCAATACAACGCATCCTCGTGCTGAACCAAAGACGTAGCGTCCTCGGAGCTGTTTAGTTGGAATACATAATTTCATAAGGATCAACTTCAATCCCATGGATATATTGACCGACGCGGCTATACTGCATAAGTTTCGACGACAATGGCAACAAATACGCATGTAATTAAGGATGTAATTGGCTCAAACTCCTCCGCTGTTTCTATATTTTTTTTAAATCAGTATAGGCTATGGTAGTATGTTCGACCATGGTTAAATAAATATTTAGGCCTAGAAGGATTTCTAGCAATGTTTTATTCGCAAACACTGCAATAGCCTACATTTTATAGCTGTCATGCACCTGCACATGAAATGGAAAATCGAACTCTGAGCAATCGATTTCAGCACTTTCTTTCTGGACAGCGCCGTGTACGAACGATGTAAGGAGTGTTTCTTAAGAAGACTCCTAAGAGACCGTTCGGGAACCACGACTATAGAGGTAAACAACTTTGGTAAGTCATAACGTAGGAGTCTTCGTAGCCTGCTAAGAGTGGACGTTATCGGGAAACTGGGCCCTGGATGGTTCGTAGCTAAGCAGAAGATCAGAAATGTATTTGGCCCTAAACCATTCAGTGCTAGGTAAACCAATAGTAGTATTTTGAAATCAATTATTTGATAGGGTGGAAGCCAGTGTAAAGATCTGAGAACTGGAGTGACACTTTTTTGGTCTTAGTGAGAGCTCGAGCAGCAGCGTTCTGAACCATGAAAATTTTGCTCCATCCAATCATTGATTTGATCAATAATTTAACATTTCAGTGCTTGTATTGAACTATACTGTCATGCAAAGCATAACTGCAGTTACTATATTTTTGATCAAAATTAAGTTATAACTAAAAATGAACTCCTTGATTTCTGTTTTATCTTGTGACAAAGATTTAGATTTCAATTCTGCTTTATTTCAGAGAAATAATTATATGAAAATTGCAGAATATCCAACTCAAAACCAAAGCAGACCGCAGTAATTGCACTTACCGCTGTAATTCTGTGAAACTGTTTCGTCTGCCTGTTTATGGTAACATATTTTGTTGTTTTTCATGATCTGCGCCAGTAGGAGCATGTACATTTGAACAGAAGAGGCCCCAGAATGGAGCCTTGGGGAACACTACGTGTAACTTTTGCCCGCTCAGATGTGTAATTATCTATAGACACAAAGTAGTCCCAGTACTTCAACTAGGATTCAAACCAGTTTAACCTGTTATGCCTGAGCCATATTTTCACAAAAAAGTCCTAAACAGACCAACCCAAAGTAAATCAAGAATTACGCCGCAATAATAAGTCTCATATGCATGTTCTTGGTGTAAGGGTTACTACAAAATAGCAAAATAGACTATTCAACTGCAGCCACCTTCTCTTAGGAAGGTTCCTAACTGAAGTGAACTGAAGTGGCCGCATGATAAGAGCCGTTCAAACGGACCTTCCTATACGAAAGGAAAGGAGATCAAGCTGACCCACAATTCTTTGCGAGAGCAAGATTTAACGTGCTGCACACCTCGGCCATTCATGAAAACAAACGATATTCATATTTGCATATTTAAGAATTACTTTCATGCAGACATATAATAATTGGAATTGTGTTGATAAATGCGTGTGGACAGTGAGAATCATTTATTGGTATTTTTATTTATTTCAATCATGTTACAAATGTTTGACAAAAATGAAACTAAAACCACAAAAAAATGTAGAGAAAAGGTCAAACAGGAAGGAGGAGCTGCTGGAACTGAAGCTGGTCAGTGAACAAGCTATTTATAGAACAAACAACATAGGGAGAAGTGGACGATGTGCATTTTGTAGTCCATTATTATTTTCTTCAGCGCAGATGCACGTCAATCACTAGTGTTGATCATCAGCTGTCGATCATCAGCTGTCGATCATCAGCGGTCATGATAATGGCGTAGCTTAGTGAAAGTCCAGTTGGATTGTCTGAGTAACCCTGAGTCGTCTTTTCCTAAATCCTTTTGAATTCTCCTTCCACCTTTTCTTAACCCTGTGACGTTTTCCCCCCGAGATCAAGGCATCAGGAATAGGAGTTAGGACCTATTTATTTTCCTTTTCAATTGTAACCTGCGTTTCCCCTGTCTCCTCGTCGGATCATGTGTTTGTTCGTCACCCTGCTGTGCTGCACAACCCTGATCCCTCTTGGATGTTTTCGTATTTCCTGGTCCAGCCTTCCCGTGTCCTTTTGTGGTTTTTGTTATAGTGTTTCTTGTGAATGTTGTTTTTGTGGTCCCACTCTGTTGTTACTTTGTTTTGTTACTTTAAATACTTTGCCTTCAACCATTTTGTCTATGCCTGCATTTGAGTCCAACCCTTTTTATCCCGCTTTACACCAAAATGTAACATAGGGAGCAGTATCCCCTATGAAGAAGGAGGCTGGAGGCTAAGATCAAGGCACACAGAGGAAAGTTAGGCAGAAAGGAAAGGTACTCTCGAGAAATAGAAGCAAGGAGAATAAACAGGATGTTCTCCACAGAACGATCCGAAGTGTAGTCCTAGTGGCAGGGTAATAGCATGAGAACAGACCCAACCAGAGCTGAAAATGAACAAAACTGAAAAACATATGGGAGAAGGAGGCAATACATAACATCAATGCTCAGTGGCTAGTGGCTCTGAGAGCAGACCACACCATCCAGCCAGAATGAGACCCCACATCCCATAATGAGTTTCAGGGATGGAGAGCTGGACAGCACCAGGACCTTGATATGATCCACACCTACTGGCTAAAGAAACTAACTGCACCACTCAATGAACGCCTAGCATCACAAATGAACAGGCTGCCAATGGAGGGGACCCACCCAGAGTGGTTAACCCAAGGCCTGACAGTCCTGATCATGAAGGAATTCTTTCCAACTACAAGCCTATAACCTGCCTCTACACATCATGGATGCTCCTGTCAGGCATCATTGCAGCTACGATGAGTAAGGACATGACACAATACACGAGCGGGGCCCAGAAAATATTTGGTTATAACACCAGAGGAGCCAAGCACCAGCTACTGGTAGACAAAGCCAGTGGAGACTGTAAGATCAGACAGACCAACCTGTGCATGGCCTTGATTGATAACAAGAAAGCCTATGACTCAATGCCACACAAATCTGGTAGGCTTGGAACTGAACAACATCAACAGGACACAAAGAGCCTTCATCAAGAACTCAATGGTGCTGTGGAAGACAACTCTAGAGGCCAACTCAAAGCCAATTTCACAAGTTACCACAGCAGACAGGACCCCAGGTACAGGCCGGGTCTACCACACCAGACAGGACCCCAGGTAAAGGCTAGGTTTACCACACCAGATAGGACCCCAGGTACAGGCCAGGGTCTACCACACCAAACAGGAACCCAGGTGCAGGCCACAGTCTACCACACCAGACAGGAACCCAGGTGCAGGCCATGGTGTACCACAACAGACAGGAACCCAGGTGCAGGCCAAAGTCAACCACACCAGGCAGGACCACAGGTTCAGGCCGAGGTCTACCACACCAGACAGGACCCCAGATACAGGTTGTGGTCTACCACACCAGACAGGACCCCAGGTACAGGCCAAAGTCTACCACACACCAGACAGGACCCCAGGTACAGGCCGGGGTCTACCACACCAGACAGACCACAGGTATAGGCCGAGGTCTACCACACCAGACAGGACCAAATTCTAGGAATAACATCCTAGATCTCTGACTAGAAGAGTTCGGCCCTAGGAACAGTAAAGATAATTTGCAGAACCCTCAGGCTCCCAGGTCTTTGGTAGAGGACTCAATCTTGAAGAAGGAAACACAAGACCACCCATGGCACGGAATTCTTGGTATTAGTATTAGTATTCATCAAACCTCCTGTATTCAGTGTGAGAATTATTTTGCAATCACACATGCTCCAGGTTACAATCTGAAAGTTTGGTGAAGTACCCATGTCATTAGTGAGATGGTTTTAAACTCAGTTTATCCTTCAATTTACAGAAATTGCAAAACATGACCATATACTTTGTGCACTATTTAACTATGAATATGTGGATGCTTGATTCTAACCCATGTCTTGCTATCATGGATGGAATGTGTTAATTGCATAGATTTAACACCTTGGGCCCTAGTTTCGTGGCGCAGCGCAGGGTGGCGCAGGGTGGCGGAGCCGGCGCAATGCCAGTTTCGACCAGTGCGGCCTTGCGCACGGTCAGTTTGGCAGTTTGGTGGATCGCCTACGCCAAGATGGGTGTGGCAGCGCAGCAGGGGGAGGCGTCACAGATTCAGCTTGGCGCAGCGGAAGTTTCCTCGCTGAGACTGCGCAAAAAGCCCGCCAGCTCCAACCAGGTCTACTCTTGGCGCAAGGCGAATTACAGCTGGCGGATTGGCAGTTTGGCTCACCGGCGCGCAGTGCGCACACGTCACCAAGACCTCACAGGCAGGTTTCCACAGATCCAGGCACATTTAAATGCAATAAATAATCACAACAAACACTATTTAATGCAACTAATTGAATCAACACGTGAATTTATATCTATATAGATTGTCCCGTCACATCTGACGTCAGATCAAAGGCGGATGGCACGCGTAACAGAAACTCAGCCTGACTGAATTAACACAGCTGAAACTTGGACCTCTCGGACCAAAACATCAGTTTCATCCTGGGAAAAGTTTGGCCGTCTGGCACTGCTGCTGCTGCTGCTGTCTTCTGTCCAGCGCCGCCGCTAGCCATTTTGGTGCCCTAAGCAGAATTTATTTATGATGCCCCCCCTACCCGAAAAACAGTGATTTAGAGGCACGCAGGTGTGGAGTGGTTAGAGCGCATGCCATGTATGTTACACGTACGCATACGCTGCCGACCCGGTTCGAATCTCGTCCGAAGGTCTTTTGCTGCATGTCACACCTCCCTCTCTCTCTCCTGTTTTTCATATCTATCCACTGCTAATAAAATGCGTCCAAGCCTGAAAAAAGCTTTAAAAAAAAATATGCTGGTCTCGCGCCTCGGCAGCCTGTTGTCCGTGTCCGTGGAGAAACGCGCAACTTTGCCGTGAGCTGAAACCGGAGTTGGGGCTGCAGCTGGTCCGAGCGGCGCGCGAGGTCCCAGTGTCCTGCCGTTCTGGTGTTGGACGGGGAATCCGGTGCAGCTGTGGAGCGCAGATGATGAAGACGGTGATGATGATGATGATGATGAATGGCCCGGATGGCTCGTGCAGGCACCGTTCTCACCATTATGTCTACTGCTGTGCGCCCTGACCCTGTTTTGTGATAGACATGCCTAAAATGTGCCTACAATTTCTATAGTGATATAATGTCGGCATTATAATTATTATGACTATGATTATTTTTCATAATATTTTTGGTGCCCCCTCAGCACTTGGTGCCCTATGCACAGCGTGTGATGCACATGGTGGGAGCGGCGGCGCTGCTTCTGTCATTGGGTTGTCAAGTGACGAAACTTGCACTGCACCTCGCCTTGGCGCATTAAAGGTGAGGAGAGGAGTTCATTTGATTGGTGAAGATCTGAATCGGCTGTGTTAATCCCACTCCACGCCTTCACTCCTCCTCGTCTCCCACTCACGCCTTCTCTCCTCCCTCTTTCCCACTTGCGGGGGTAGGAGTGACGGGAGGAGTGCCTGCGGACAACTCTTGCTTAGTTTGATTGGCTGCCTGGACCAAGTGCAACATTGACGAGCAATGCCCTCCACACCTGGTGCTGAAGAGTTGAGAGTATCTGAACTAATGTGCATTTCAAGGCTGTGAGAAAAACGTGACGCATAGTGAAAGAGAGGAGCACACACCAAGCACCATGTACGATCAGAAAACAATGGTTTTGGAGTAATTGTTTCCAGGCATCCAAGGGGCCGATTTCACACACACTCAACTAGAAAAGCAGCAGATGTCTTGCAAGCCACGACAAGGCTATAACCCTGCAAACATCAAGCATTTACTTCTCCAACTGATTAAGGTGAAACTTGTGAGCTGCCAAACACTCACTTCACTGCTGGTGTACATGTTTGATCCCTAATGTATAAAGCTTGGCCATGATGTTTTGTATCGCCATCTTCAACCACAAACAAAATGCAGCAATCAGTGCCAGTATAGAGTCAATTTGGATCCTTTTTTTGTGGTGGAAACATGAACCAAATGCATCCACATGACTATGCAACAGGCAGAGCTAGTAATGTAGTGTTTAATAATGAAAAAGAGGTGGATGGGTCAAACAAACACAGGACTTTCACCCAGGACACCCGAGTTTGACACAGCGTGTCCTAAAGTGTCATTGTGGAGTGATGAATTTGTGACAGTTTTCCCCAAACCTGGAGTGTAACGTCATCCTGACTTCTTTTTTTTTCTCTTTCTAAAAAGCAGGCCATAGGTGATGGTGTTGTTGTACCAACCTCCAGAAGACGAGAACAGCCAGCAGGAAAATGAGGCAGAAAGTCAGAGCTGACACCACCACCAAAGGGACCAGCCACTCCACAGGGCCCAGACCCGCCCCAGACCCGGGCCTCGCCTGCTGGGTCAGGTTTGTTACAGCACTTGGGCGGTCTGGAAGAAAAAAACAGAGAAACTAATGAGAGAAAGAAATGTCAACAGACAGAATGAGGAGTAAAAGAATAACATCTAGAAGGAAAGTCAATTTTTACAATATGTGGAAATCAGGATTAGTTGAAAGTAATAAAGGAGAAGCGAGAAATAGGAACAAAGGAAGAAAGCAAGTAGTAATTATAGAGTTACTGTTAATAATAGTACCTTCTTGGATCCTACATGATGAATGTGTTTCATATTTGCTTTTATAGGACAAGACAAATATATGAAAGCCTTGAGCACTTATGTCTTGTTGTGGAAGCAATAACATTAAAAAGAAAAGAAAAGCAATCAAAAGTCAGAAAGATTGACACAATCCTTTTTTATCATTGTATGGCATTGATCAAATGATGGAAGCAACAAACAAACATAATGTAGTGGGACAGATCGCCCCCTTGTGATTGTTTGTCCATGGGTTCATTACTCCCTGATTGACAGATTTCAGGGCAGTCCCTTGCCAAATGATTATTGAAGTCCCAGTCTGCAACATTTCTTTAATCATATTCACTGAAACCGACACTATGCTCCGATAGACCAACATAAATCATCCAGTTTTAGGGGAAAAAAGCTATGTGCACGTAGAGCCTTTTGTTTGTTTTGCAAAAAATCGACAGCGCCCGGATCATCCTGTCCAATCAGCATGCAGGGCTGTGTTCGTGTACACACAGAGCCCCTCCCCCCTTGGGTAGTTCCACTATCACAGGAGGGAGGTGGAGGGAAGTAGCAACAAGCTTCCAATTTCTCGGTTAAAAACCGAAACGAGGAGGTCCAAAACAACCAAGGAAAAGAAAACACCGGTGGAAAAGAAGGACAAAAAGAAAGATTGTGACGGTGCCCGTAATAAAACCAAGTCAAGAGTCAACATCGGATCTGCGTTTCAAAGGTGGCGTGATCTAAAGGATGTCAAAGGGCAAAAAGTCGAGGGGAAGGAGCGTGAGAGTTGTAAACATTCAAAATCTGACAGAGTGCCCTCGATCCGCCGGACTTGCCGACTGGGACTTTAAGGAAACTTTCACTGACCTACCACCAGAGAATGGACTTCTGGGTCAGTGCAGAGGGATGCAGGTAAGCGATTGCTGTTTTCAATTCTTCTATTCTCCAAAATTTACCAGTTTTTTGGTAAATTTTTTAAAAGTGTTTTAGTTGTTTTAGTTATTGGACTTTATTTTTTTGTTAGTTAATAATTTAAATAAAACCTTTTTAACTGCATTTGGGTCCATACCTCCTTCACTTCGAGTACATCCGTGACAAGGAACAGTCTGACATTTTAGGAAATGTCTTCTGATAATTTCAGAGTTGTTGGAAAGTGACTTTTTATTGAGCTCGGCTTAAACTGTGTCCAAATTCCATACTTAACCTGTTAACCCTGAGCCATATTTTCAGAAAAAAAAAAAGCCTGACTAAATTGGAATAAATCAAAGGTTTAGAATAAAACATCCTCACCTATTGTTTTCCCCTATTTGACAGAGGATAACACCATGCTAACAATGATTCCAGGCACAAAGATGCCATTGGTCATCTTCAGCAACTCCTTGACTTCAAATGTACCAAATTTAATAGAATTTGAGAAAAGGGCAACACCTCCACAAAGGTTTTAGTAAGGATACCACTAGGTGGAAACTCAAAGGGCCAGATTTACAAACACATTTGCGCCCACTTGAGGGGCAATCCGTTCGCAACAAGTGCGTACAAACATGGAGCGGTATTTACAAACAGGGGCACTTGGGTAAAAGCGCAGATTGCGTGCCACATGAGCAGAAAGAGGCAAGTAGCGCTTTCAATATGCTCTCATGGGAGGGTCACGGGGAAAGTGGGAGTTCCATGCAAAAATATGGGAGGATATGCGTAAAGTGCGCCTAATTATATATTCCCCGGTATTTACTAAAACTGCGGGTGAGAGTGCACCTCTATTTTGTGGCGGAAATTCTCCGCCTCTTAAAAGCAGGTCTAAACCAGGAAGCACCACACAAATCATACTTTATCAAACATGTGAACCAGAAATCCTCGTTGCAGATTAAGCAGCTGTATAATAATAACTGTATTATTATACAGTTACTGGAGTAAAAGTGAGAAAATAAATAATCAACGCAGCCTTGAACAATACCGTTTTTGTGTTTTGCCGTTTGCGATCTTGCAATAACAAACGCAGCGCAAACTGCACCAGTTTTAATAAATCTAGCCCAAAGTGTCTTCATTTCACTTCCAAATGGAAAACACAGCTTATGTCCATTACAATAGTCTATTGTCATCTACTGGAGCTTTTGGATATGAAATGTACCTTGTTTCATTCAAATACAAATACATTAAAAACAACTACTAAATTATTTTTTATTATACCAACAAATTAGTAATAAACGAATGCCAATGGTTGAAAAGCCCACCAAGTTTTCTCTGCCAAATCAGATACGACACTGATGCCTCCTGATGTTGTTGTTCAATTCAATTCAATTTAATTTTATTTATAGTGTCAAATCACAACAGAAGTCATCTCAGGACACTTAACACATTGAGCAGGACTAGAATACGCTCAAAATTTCAAGAGTCAACACAATTTCAAATTCCCAACATCACCCAGGGGCAAGCGTTACAGCGACAGTGGCGAGAAAAAACTGCCTTAATAGGCTTTTAGGCAGAAATCTCGTGCAGCCCAGGCCCTTGGGTTCCAACTGCATTTGGTGTTGGTAGTATGGTAGTAGTAGCATTAACAGTAGTGGTGGTATTAACAGAAGCAATAGTATCAACAGTAGTAGTCCATGGCAGCAGGCACAGCCACGCCGAGATGGATCCATCCCAACCACGTCGCCGTAGACCAGAAAGCAGGAGTAGTTGAGAAGTCACACAGCGGGCAGGTGGAACTACAATGTGGTGTTTCCAGCATCAGGCCAGTTAACAGTCTGCATCGGTCAGGACCTCAGTGGACTCTGCTGGACCAGAAAGCATAGCCAGACTCCCGGGAGTGATCCGGAGATGCCGGTTTTAGTCAATTACTTTAATTAAAAATACAGGCGGTAAGAAGCAAACAAGACCACAACATCGGTGCAGTCCGGATCAGGTTCCACCACGGTCCAGGGAGACCTGCTAGGCAAGAGAGCACAGGGACTCCGAGGGAACATACACAGAGAGAGCGAGAGAGAGAGAGAGAGAGAGAGAGAGAGAGAGAGAGAGAGAGAGAGGCTCAGTGTGCCACTATAATTCCCCAGCAGTCTAGGCCTATAGCAGCTTAACCAAGAGCTGGCTCAGGGCAAACCTGAGCCAGCCCTAGCTATAAGCGATGTCAAAGAGAAAGGTTTTAAGCCTACTCTTAAATGTGGGAACAGTGTCTGCCTCACGAACCAGAACCGGAAGACGGTTCCACAGAAGAGGAGCTTGATGGCTGAAAGCTCTGGCCCCTGTTCTAATTTTGGAGACTTTAGGAACTACAAGTAACCCTTTATTCTGAGAGCGTAGTGCTCTAGGAGGACAGTAGGGTTTAATGAGCTCTTTAAGATATGATGGTGCCAGTCCATTAAGAGCCTTGTAAGTGAAGAGAAGGATTTTAAATTCTATTCTGGATTTTACTGGCAGCCAGTGCAGAGAAGCTAATACAGGAGAAATGTGATCCCTTCTTCTGGTTTTAGTCAGAACACGAGCTGCAGCATTCTGGACCAGCTGGAGAGATTTAAGAGATTTATTAGAGCAGCCTGATAATAAAGAATTACAATAGTCCAGCCTTGAGGTAACAAATGCATGGACAAGTTTTTCTGCATCTTTTTGAGACAGCATTGGCCTAATTTTAGTAATGTTACGCAGGTGAAAGTAGGCTGTCCTCATGGTTTGTTTAATATGCGAGTCAAAGGACAGGTCCTGATCAAAGATAACTCCAAGGTTTCTTACAGTAGCATTTGAGGCGATGGCAATCCCATCAATAGTCGCTATATCTTTAGACAGCGAGCTTCGGAGGGGTTTAGGCCCAAGTACAATAACTTCCGTTTTATCGGAGTTTAACATCAGGAAATTGCAGGTCATCCAGGATTTTATGTCATCCACACATGCCTGGAGTTTAACTAGCTGATTGGTTTCTTCAGGCTTGATCGATAGATATAACTGAGTATCATCAGCATAACAATGGAAGTTTATAGAGTGTCCTCTAATAATGTTGCCTAAAGGAAGCATATATAAGTTGAAAAGAATTGGTCCGAGCACAGAACCTTGAGGGACACCGTATTTAACTTCAGTGTGCCTAGAGGATTTTTCATTGACATGCACAAACTGAGATCGATTGGATAAATAGGACTTAAACCAGCTTAATGCATTTCCTTTGATGCCAATTAATTTTCCCAGTCTACATATTAGAATCTCATGGTTAATGGTGTCAAATGCAGCACTAAGATCTAGCAGAACAAGTACAGAAACCAGTCCTTTGTAAGAAGCAATAAGAAGGTAATTTGTAATTTTTACCAGAGCTGTCTCTGTGCTATGATGTACTCTAAATCCTGACTGGAAGTCCTCAAGTAGACTGTTATTGTTGAGAAAGTCACACAGTTGATTGGCGACTACTTTCTCAAGGATCTTAGAGAGAAAAGGAAGATTTGATATTGGTCTGTAGTTTGATAAAACCCCTGGATCTAGAGTAGGCTTCTTAAGAAGAGGTTTAATTACAGCTACTTTAAATGACTGTGGCACATAGCCTGTTAATAAAGACACATTGATCATATCTAATAGCGACGCGCTAACTAAGGGTAAGACTTCTTTCAGTAGCCTGGTTGGTATCGGTCTAGGAGACAGGTTGAAGGTTTAGAAGAAGAGGTCATTGACGTTAGTTGGTTTAGGTTGATTGGAGAAAAGCAGTCTAAATATATATCAGGTCTTAATGCTAGTTCTAAAACTCCTGAGTTTGAGGGTAACACGGTTCCAATTGAAGGCAAGATGCAAGGAATTTTGTCGCGGATTGCTAGAATTTTATCATTAAAAAAGTTCATAAAGTAGTTACTACTAAGATCTCTAGGAATGCATGGCTCAGTAGAGCTGTGACTCTTTGTCAGCCTGGCTACAGTACTGAAAAGAAATCTAGGGTTGTTTTTATTTTCCTCTATTAAAGATGAGTAGTAGGCTGCTCTGCTACGGAGAGCCTTCTTATATGTTTTAAGACAGTCCTGCCAAACTAGGCGGGATTCTTCCAGTTTGGTGGAGCGCCAGATGGTTTCAAGTTTACCCAGTTTTTGTTTTAATTTACGAGTTTGGGAGTTATACCAGGGAGCTAACTTCCTATGCTTTATAGTTTTCTGTTTTAGCGGAGCAACAGAGTCGAGAGTCGTTCGCAGTAGGCTTCCAGATTCATCTATAAGAGAATCGATCTGGGAGGGACTAAGATTAACATAAAAGTCCTCCGTTTCATTAAGACATGGAAGTGAACTCAAGACTGGCGGAATTACTTCCTTAAACTTAGCTACTGCTCTATCCGATAGACACCGAGAGTAGTAGCTTTTTCCTAGAGGAGTGAAGTCCAGCAACAATAATTCAAAGGTTATCAAGTAATGGTCAGATAAAGAAGAATTTTGAGGAAAGATTATTAAGTTTTCGATTTCAACACCATAAGATAAGACGAGGTCGAGAGTGTGGCTATGACAGTGAGTCGGTTTATGTACACTCTGACTGAAGCCAATAGAATCTATTAAGGAAGTAAATGCTACACTAAGGCTGTCATTTACAACGTCCACATGGACATTAAAATCCCCCACAATGATTACTTTATCTGATTTAAGGACTAAACTTGATAGCAACTCAGAGAATTCAGATAGGAATTCAGAGTATGGACCAGGAGCATGATACACAATAACAAACAGAATTGGCTGCATTGTTTTCCAGTTTGAGTGCGAAAGGCTGAGAATCAGACTCTCAAATGAGTTATAGTTTAGTTTTGGCTTAGGATTGATTGACAGGCTTGAATCAAAAATGGCTGCAACTCCTCCTCCACGTCTGCTGCCTCGAGATATGAGTATTAATATGGCTGGGAGGACTAGCTTCGTTTAAGCAAACATAGTCTTCATCACGCAGCCAGGTTTCAGTCAGGCAGAATAAATCAATATGATTATCTGATATTAAGTCGTTGACTAATACTGCTTTGGATGAGAGAGATCTAATGTTTAAGAGTCCACATTTAATTCTCTTATTTTGTTTTACTACATCGGAAGTGCTAATTTTTATTAGGGTTTTCATGTGAAAACTCTCTTCTGTTTGACCTGATTAATTTGGTTGGTCGGGGGACAGACACCGTTCTTATGTGGTTTTGGTTTTGGGTGGGTGACTGCTCTAAAGGAGGCGCAGAGAGGTGTGTAAGACTGCAGCTCTGCTTCCTGGTCTCAACACTGGTTTGTCATGTTTTAGGACTACCAATGAGATCAGCGATGTTTCTAGATAGGAGAGCAGCTCCATCCAAAGTGGGGTGGATGCCATCTCTCCTGATCAGACCAGGTTTTCCCCAGAAAGGCTGCCAATTATTAACGAAGCCCACATCGTTATCTGGACACCACCTCGACAGCCAGCGGTGGAAAGATGACATGCGGCTATACATGTCATCACTAGTAAAGTTTGGCAGGGGACTAGAGAAAACGACGGAGTCCGACATCGTTTTTGCATATTCACACACCGAGCCAACATTAATTTTAGTGACCTCCGATTGGCGTAATCGGGTGTCATTAACGCCGACGTGAATAACAATCTTACTGTATTTACATTTATCCTTAGCCAGCAGTTTCAATTGAGCTTCTATGTCGCCCGCTCTGGCCCCTGGGACACATTTGACTATGGTCGCTGGTGTCGCTATTTTCACGTGTCTCACTATGGAGCTACCAATGACCAGAGTTGGCTTCTCAGCGGGTGTGTCGCTGAGTGGGGAAAATCGATTGGACACGTGAACATGGTGGTTAACCGTGGGTTTCGGTTTTGAACTATGCCTCCCTCGGACATTCACACAGCCTCCCGGCTGCTCAGGGTTTGCCGAGGGACGGCTAGCTGCTACGCTATGTCGGTCTGCACCATGTACAGCTAGCGTCAGCTGGCTGGTTACAGCGGCAGCCGACGGAGGATTGTTGGTGCGGAACCGCGCTTCCAAATGATTCATCCTCGCCTCCAAAGCAAAAAGTGAACTACATTTATTACATGTACCGCTATCAGTAAAGGAGGCAGAGTAGTAGCTAAACATCAGACACAGCGGGCAGGAGAGAAGAGAAGGAGGACAGGGAAAGAGAGAAGCCATCGTAGCCGCTAGGCTAGCTGTTGCGCTAAAGTAGCTAGCAGAGATAGCGCGTAAACAATAGCAAATTTAGCGAGGCAACTCAGAGAGTGAGCGATGTGTCTACCGAAGCAGGGATAGCGTGTGCTTAGTTTAAACTTGGCGGTAGTAAGCCGCTGAACAGGGAAACTACGTTAAATCAACAGAGTTAGGCTAGAGAGAAAAACACAGCCTGTATCGACTATCACGGAGAAACAGGAAATGACGCAAAGCGCTTACCGTCAGAGAAGTCTCGCCACGAACCGTGGAATGAGACCCTGGACGACAGTCTGAGCCCTTTGCTAGTAGCTCCGTTGGGCCCGACCCTGCCGGGCTACCAGCAGGCCAAGTGCAACCGTGACTGGGGCAGTATTTCAGCCAATACTACCTGTTGGTGTGAGTGACCTCGGCACGGACAAACGGAACAGGTTGTGTTGAAGAAATATCCAGTCAAAATAAAAAAAATGATAATTTTCCTCTCGCTGGTATTTGAACAGGGACTGACTTGAGTACTCGGAGGAAAGGGTTTTTGTTTTGCCTGCAGGACATTCAATCTGTATCATCAGACGCGACCTTCTCCATTAACGGATTTAATGATTGGAAACATGCAATTGAAACAGGCAAGGGCTAAAATGGGCATGCAGCTTCAAAAGAACATTTAAGTCTGTGAAGCAATGTGGAGAGATTCAGAAAAATCTAGAGAGACGGGGAAAGAGATGTCCACTCTCTTAAATTCAGAGCAACTGGCTCGCAATAGATACTACATGTCAGCCGTAATTGAAATGCTGGAGTTTTTAGTGGTGAATCAATTGCTGTTATGTGGAGATTTGCCAGTGTGTTAGATGATAGTAGCTCCACGGGGCTGATCTTGTCTCTCTTCGAGTACACCATGCGCAAAGATCCAGAACTGACAAGGATTACAAAAACAATCCCACAGAATGCACGCTATACCAGCCCAGATACAAAACGAGATTATTGAAATGTTGAGCAAACGTGTGACAGAGAGGTCGTGAGAAAAGTAGATGTCACACGGGATCCTTTAGGCCAAGAAAAGTATCTGTAGTTGCGCGTTTGTTGATGAAAACTACCATGTGTAAGCACCTCTTGGTAATGGCCACATCTGAGAAAGGCTCTGACAGGTCCCCCCCCCCACGACCCTGAATACAGGATAAGCGGTAGACAATGGATGGATGGATAAATCATGTTACAAATTTGACAGAAACAAAACTAAAACCACAAATGAAATGTAAATACAGCAAACGGTCAAACAGGAAGGAGGAGCTGCTGGACCTGAAGCCGGTCAGTGAACCAGCTGTTTATAAAACCAACAACATGGGGAGAAGTGGACGATGCACTTTTTGTAGTCCATTATTGTAGTTTCTCCAGCACAGACCCACGTCAATCACCGATGCCGATCATCAGCTGTCAATCATCAGCAGCATTATAATGACGTAGCTTAGTGAAAGTCTGGTCAGATTCTCTGAGCACCGCAGCCGACTTTTCCTAAATCCTTTTGAGTTCTCCTATCGGCTTTCCTTAACCCCATGACGTCTTCCCCAGAGGTCAAGGATAGGAGTTAGGACCTTATTTTTTGACTATTTGACTGCAACCAAGGCCTTGAAGCAGAGGTGCGTGTCGAGGCTACGGTGCTGCTTCATGCCATTACACAGCGCATTGTGCACCTTGTTCTGAAACTGTTGTCACTTTTCGAGCCGCCTAACAAACTACTACAAGCCGAAGATATGGACTTGTTCACTGTGGTGACACTTGTGAACTGCACTTCTGACTGCGTGAAGACACTGCGCACAAAAAACAAGTTCTCTGCGCTGGTGCAAGCAAGAGAAGACGCACAATTAACAAGAACTTTGGCGGATGTGTAGTTGAAGAAACGGTTGGTCAGCCACTAAGTGACATAGACGAAAAGACTTAGGGCCCTAGTTTCGTAAACTAGGCGTAGTCAGCGTGCGCCACGCCGACGGGGTGTGTCCGCCTGGACTTTGCAAGTTTCGTGCACCGCGCAGGCTAGCCCAGGCACACCTCCCGTCCCGCCCACCTGCGCAAGTGGGAAAGAGGGAGGAGAAGAAGAAGGCGTGAGTGGGAGACGAGGAGGAGACGAGGCGTGGACTGGGATTAATACAGCCGATTCAGATCTTCACCAATCAAATGAGCTCCTCTCCTCACCTTTAATGCGTTAGGGGAGGTTCAGTGCAAGCCGCCGCTCCCACCACGCGCATCACACGCTGTGCGTGCGTATCATAATAATAACAATGCCGATATTATAAAAAACAAGAGAGAGAGAGGGAGATGTTTTGGTCCGAGAGGCTGAGTTTCCGTTTCGCGTGCCATCCGCCTTTGATCTGACGTCAGATGTGACGGGACAATCTATATAGATATAAATTCACGTGTTGATTCAATTAGTTGCATTAAATAGTGTTTGTTGTGATTATTTATTGCATTTAAATGTGCCTGGAACTGTGGAAACCTGCCTGTGAGGTCTCGGTGACGTGTGCGCACTGCGCGCCGGTCAGCCAAACTGCCACTCCGCCAGCTGTAATTCGTCTTGAATGAATGGACTTTATTTGCGCCTTGCGCCTTACGCCAAGAGTAGACTAGGTTGGAGCTGGCGGGCTTTCGGCGAAGCTTTTTGCCACGAAACTTCCGCTACGCCAAGCTGAATCTGTGACGCCTCCCCCTGCTGCGCCGCCACACCCATCTTGGCGCAGGCGATCCACCAAACTGCCAAATTGACCGTGCGCAAGGCTGCGTGGGTCGAAACTTGCATTACGCCGGCTCCGCCACCCTGCGCCGCCCTGTGCTGCGCCACGAAACTAGGGCCTTCTTTAATGTCCATAAAACTTACATGAAATGGAAAATTGTCTTTGACAGTGGCATAAAGACACACAAGAAACACACACATCACAGACACTATGCACAATAAATAGATAAACATAATATATAAGTAAAAACTATGAAATCAGTACAGTTTGCAGTTCTTTGTTCAGGATGGTCACGGCTGATGGAATGAATGACTGCTTGTAACCATTCTTTCTTGCCATCGGGACTGCAGCAGCTGGAAAGCACAGTGGAGGGGATGAGTGGGATCTTGATAAACCTGTAATGCCTTTTTTCTTAAAAACTGTGAATACAAGTGTGAGAGTTGATGTTGTTTATGTCCAATGATCTTTCCGCCCTGGTCGATGATTTGTGCCACTGTGTTCTTTTGTTTGACCAAGAGGTGCCCATACCATGACATGATGTTGAACGTCAGCATGCTCTCGGTCAATGATTTGTGTGTTTGTGTGTGTCTAATGGCAATACATATCCCTCTGTTGACTGCTTTAAAATGCAATGTTTGAGAGATGCGTCTGGTGTAGAGGTCGACCGATAGTGGATTTTTAAAGGCCGATATAATAACGATAGTTTGGAGCAGGAAAAAGCCGATAGCCGATTAATCGGCCGATACCGATCCCCCCCCCGTTTATGCTTGTTGAACAGGTGGTACTTATTTCCTCCACCAAGGAGGTTATGTCTGTTCACTTTCAACTTGTGAAGGTTTAAATACACGGATGGTACAGACACACCAACTCCGGCAGCAGACGTCAAGTCAACGGATCCCATTCATTGTCTATGTAGAGCAGGAGCTCCGCATGATGGATACGGCACGTCGAATTGACTGCCCTGTCGCCGTACGTGAATTTGCATAAAGTTCGATGGATTGAACTTTATGCAAATGCCGTCCGTCCAACGCAGTGCCGCCGGCTCCAGAAACTTCGTTCAAACTATCAAACCAGGCAGTGTTGATCAAATATGAATCCAGATTCTGTTACTGCACTACACATTTCCCGCCTCAAATGTTTTCAGAAACATGCTTTAGCGTGTAGTTTAACTGTAAAATGAGATCGTTTGTGGCCCGGCCGCCATGTTGGAAACGGCAGAGCGAAACTCAAAGTCCCGCCCACTTCGCAGGACGTCTATCCAATTGATCCAACTTGAACACAGACCTGCCCACTCGCCGTTGCGTTCGACGGTCCGTTGCGTCCGTATCTGTCGCTGCCAGAGTTGGTGTGTCTGTACCATTCTCCTCTCTCTGCTGCCGCTGCGCTGCTCACGCTCCGTCTCTCTCTCTCCCCCCCCTCCCTCCCTCCCCCATGCGCGCTGTGTGTGCAGAGCAGCCCCGCCCCTCAGTGATCAGAGAGACAGAAAGCAGCAGGCCATGGAAGGAGCAGTTCACGGCGCTGCGGGGAAAAAAAAAAAAGAAACAGCCATCGGCCACTATCGGGGCCATTTTCCGTTAATTACGATAGTTTGTAAAACGTCCTATCGGGGCCGATTAATCCGCCAAACCGATGAATCGGTCGACCTCTAGTCTGGTGTTACATCTAATATGTTGTATAGCCGAGTATTTTATTGATATTCATAACATTGGTTCTATGTAATGTATTGCATTAAATTATGAGGACTGATGTTGTAGGCTATACCTGGTCATATTGCTGTTGGTTATGTTTAACGCGATGATTACGTGCTGCGTGAATACAGAACAGGATTATTATTATTAATCATAATTGTGCCCTCCCATGCATTTCATATGCCCCCCTTAAGTCTGAGGTCTGGCGACGGGTCTGGGTGGACTCACTGAGGGTTTACAGTAACGACAGGAGTCGTAACATTTCAAAGCAGAGAGAGAGAGACAACATGAGGAACATTATCTACTTCATTTTTCATCCTCATTCTGATCACGTCGGAGGGAAACTACACTGATATTGTCACATCACAACTAACACAATCTCTTCTTTTGTCCAGTCAAATGAACACTTAATACAATTGAATGTCCGTTCTAATCCTGTTCTGTTTCGATGGTTTTGCCCCAACCAATCATGTCATGTGTCTGTGGACACAGAAGGTGTGGTAGCGGTTGCCAGGTTTGTACTAGTGAGAGGAACAGAGGGACGACTCAGGGCTCCAACACAGTGTATTCCTCATAGCCTACAGGTTGGGATTTAAGTTTAAGACTTTGTCTTTTTCGATTTTTTATAAGTAAACTTTTACAGGTGGATGAATAAGTAATGCACATAGTCAAACTGAAGTAGGATGGTTCCAAAATGCAGTAATATTGGGGTTTTCAGTTTAACTTACAGTATTTGTGTCATTTAAAAAAACTAGAATTATCACCTCATGCATGTACGCTTCCGCCAACCGTCCTGTTGCAGTTTACATCCATGTCTGTCCAAAATGTCATAATTTGATCCTATTAGACGGTGGTAGGACATTGTGATAATTAGCATATTAAAATCTTTTAGTTATGTCTAAAAAACGTCTTCTGTGAGTTCACAGTGGACGATTAAGCAGAATGTGAAGAAATTCCCTCAGGGCATTGTTGAGATATCACGTTGATGAGAATGGACAGTACAGACCTGCAAACATAAAGAATAACGCCTGGTTCACACCGGCCGCGGAAGCGCCGTGAATAGGCGTGTAGTGGAGCCCGCTTCCTTTCAGCGCCCTTGTTAAGCGATAGTGTAGTTCACACCAGACGCGAAGCGCCGTGGATAGGCGCGGCCGTCCCGCGCCGTGAAGCAATTGTTTCGGCGTCTGCTCTATTTTTTGCGCGTGCCGTGTGAACACGTCAATTCTGGCAGGAAATCACACAAAGAAACACGACACAATCCGGTCAATTTTCAAAATAAAAGCAATTTTCAAAATGAAAGCGATTTTCAAAATAAAATACTGCGATTGACAAATGCGATCATATTTGTGGATCTAAACTCGCACTGGGAAACAGGAAGAGACAATACATTTAATAAATGTGAAGAGTAGATAAACAAATATGTGTATTTCAAAGGTATATCTGCACTACTACTGTCTACTACCATACACACTCTCTCTGTCTGTGTGTGTGTGTGTGTGTCTCTCTCTCTCTCTCTCAGGAGAACGGAGAAATAAAATAAGTGTACACACTTCTTGGTTACAGAAACATGGCGTATTCATTTTATGGGGTTATTTACTCCATAATGAAAAAAATAGCTCTGAATGAACAACAGCTGAGCAGAAGCGCTTGTCGACCGCCGCGGAGAAATACGCGTCTGGTGTGAACAGCGGGCCGCGCGCGATTTTCGTCGGCGCGGCCGTTGTGAACCTGGCGTAAGCATGAAACGAGGCATAAAATGAGTCAAATGACTCAGAATTATTGTTATATAAATCTGTACAACATTAAAACAAAAGACTCTAACATTAATTACAGTATTTTCAGAGAAGAGGGCTGAATCATGCGGAGATTTAACACTTACCATAATAATCACCCCATGAATACTAGTTGATTCAGTTCTTTTACAGGCAACACAATAGATGTATTCAAATGGGAGACTTTTTGAGCTAACCTTCCGGTGGGAGAGTCTTTATCTTTGGAATCCCCAGTGAAACTGAATATATGAGCGGTGTTCAGTTACAAATGGGATTTAAGTGAAATCTTTGCGTTTGATTGGACGGCTAAAAAGTGGGCGGCTTTACAATGTTGAAGGGTACGGAGTCACAGAGGACTGCGACCGTTTCATGTTGCAGTTTAATTGATGGATAGATGTGATTGTAAGTTGAAATGAGTCGGTACTAACTTAACTAAATGTGCATCTTATTTTGTTTTACAGGAAGAAACCTTGATTTTGAAAATATGAAGAAATGGATTTAGTTAGTTATTTTTCTTTGCACAATAAGACCGGAGATGTAATCTAAAATGATTAATAAGAAACACATCAAGCTAAAAACTGTATAACAATTTATGTATAACAGCCTGATCTGTGTTGTTTTGATTCATGGACATCGTTGACCTGTTGTCACATCCAAGGCGTCAAATAATGAAGCATGGTCAGTGCTGCTTGGCATCTGACAAGGACCCTCATTTAGTGTGTATCTGTTTGTATGACGCACCAACCCTCTGCATTATGGGTAGAGCAATAAACGTAGTATAAAGATTGAGATAGTTTACACAGGCAGGGAGGGAGGGAGGTGAGATGGTCAAACAAATTCAACACTTTAACCCAGGAGACTGCTGTTAGTGTCCCGTGTCAAATGTCGTTAGTGACGTTAATCTTTAGTCAGTCATGTTCAATGCCGCTCTTTTCCTGGTCAAACCATTTCGCTTCCTCCATGGGAGGAGTCCTTATTTTACATTTATGGGTGAAGCGTTCCAAAACTTGATCGCCATATATTGGAACACGTCTTGTTTTCATTTCCTGTTCATGTTGCCATGCAGTACTTAGTGTTTACTTTACTATAATCATAATGTGAAACGGCTCATTTGCTAAGCAAGGATATACATGTCCCGGACCTTTTGTGTCTCTGTAGAAATTAAACAAATCAGTACTCATGCTGGTAAGACGGTAGACAGGCTCATTTCCAAAAACATGAGGTCATTCCTTTAACTTCATCTCACCACCATCACTGTCATCACAACCATCATCACCGTCATCACCATCATCACCAACATCACCACCATCATCACAACCATCACTGTCATCACAACCATCATCACCGTCATCACCATCATTACCATCACCAGCATCATCACCAACATCACCATCATTACAATCACCACCGTCATCACAACCATCACCATCATCACAACCATCACTGTCATCACAACCATCACCATGACCACTATCACAACCATCACCGTCATCACCACCTTCATCATGACCACTATCATCACTACCATCACCACCATCATCACCATCACTGTCATCACCATCAATACCATCATCAACACCAACACAACCATTACCATCATCATCACCACCACCATCATCACAACCATCAACGTCATCACCACCACCATTCACCACCACCATCGTCATCACCATCGCAACTAGGGTTGTCACGATACCAGAATTTCAGTAGTCGATACCAATACCTGTGAATTTCCACGATTCTCGATACTAATTCGATACCCATGTACTTTTAAATTCACTAATTTATTGAAAACTGCTTCAAACTGTCAAGTATTTAACACCACTGTGCTTTAAGATCTTTTTGCACAGAATTTAAATTGCAGTACCAGCTGCCAACAGACCTATAGCCATCCAGTATAAAAACAAACAATACTGTGCTTATAAGGCTTTTTGCATGGTGGCTTGTTTGAATCAAGAATTGCTCCGGATTCATCTGCCTCGAATGCAAAATATTTCGCACCTGTCTTGTCGACGAGCCGACGTGTTGTGCTTTCGCTCCCACCTGCTGAAGCCATTTTTTTCGAAGACGGCAAGTTTTCTTCTTCAGCGCCGCTTACTGCTCTGTGCTGCTCACAAGCGTATACTGCCCCCGTCAGTTCCGCCAAGAATTGACACGGCTCGCCGAGTGAAAAGTTGTATATTCGGTTCTGACGATACCAGAAAAAAGCAAGTATCAAATTATTTTTTTCGTGTCGGCATCGAATTGGTACCTAAGTATCGGTTCTTGTGACAACCCTAATCGCAACCATCATCACCACCACCATTACCATCATCGCCACCACCACCATCATCACAACCATCAACGTCATCACCACCACCACCATCGTCATCACCATCACAACCATAATCACCACCACCATATTCACCATCATCACCACCATCATCATCACCATCATCATCACCAACATCATCACCACCACCACCACCTCATTACCATCATCATCACCATCATCATCACCACCACCATCACCACCACCTCACCACCATCATCACCACCACAATCACCATCATTACCACCACCATATTCACCATCACCATCATCACCACCATCATATTCACCACCAACATCATCACCACCACCACCACCATATTCACCATCACCACCAACATCATCAACACCACCATATTCACCATCACCACCACCCACATCATCAACACCACCATATTCACCACCATCATCACCACCACCACCATCAGCACCACTATCACCACCTACCCACTTCAGCGGCTGCAGCTGTGACGTTGCTGGAGCTGACGCCGGCCCCCATGGCCTTCCGTCTGCAGCTTTGCCTTTGCAGCCGTACACTACGTCAGGCTGGGACGCTGCACTGCGCGGCAGCCGGCTAGCAGCAGCGCCACTTACTCCTTCCTTCCATCCTCACAAGCACACACATGCACACGGAGAGCAACCCGGAGATGCTGCCTGCCTCCGTTTCCATCTCTCTTCCTTCTGCCTTTCTCTTACCATCACAGCGCTCTGCCAAAAATAAATAAATATATAAATTAAGCCTCGGCAGCAGCACGCAAACACGCAACACACGTCCAATCATAATGTGCAGTGAGATACTGTACAGGCACGAACACACACACACACACACACACACACACACGTAACTATAAATGAAGCTTTTTTTTACTCCTCTGCAGCTGAGTCTGGCCTGCAAGCCACATCTCCTCTCGCCATGTCTGAAAGTAGGCCAGCACTTAGATCAGAGCGAGAAGAGAGGGAGAGGCAGAGTGAGGGACTGCTGCGGGAGGGAGAGAAGGGGGGGGGGGGGGGGGGGGGGTTGTTGCTGTCAGCACAGAAATACAGGAGAAGGACTGAAAGGAAGAGATAGAGAGAGAAAAAGGGGAAAGTATGGCAACATTTGATCAGCAGGTAAGGGGGATGCAGACAGACAGACAGACAGACAGACAGACAGACAGACAGACAGGGCCAAGGAGAGGACAGACTTCCTGATTCTATGACTGTGGCTTTAACATCCTGGTCCCACAGGCTGCTGGTGAACTGAAGGTAATTAACAAGCTCAGAGTTAAAGTATTCAGATAATTTACTGAAGTAAACATATTTAAGTATTATCAACAAAATGTATTGAAAGTATCCAAAGTAGAATTCTCCCTCTACAGAATTAGTTCTGCACCGGTATCAGGCCGATACTGACTTAAAAAGCAGGATCAGATGTCAGTGACAATCGGACCCATCTATTGACTTCAGATGTTTCTATACTAAATGTATTATATTATTTGAAAGCAATGGTGCCAGTTAAGGCTTCTGTGATTATTTTTAGGAGAGCAGATTTAAGATTGAAGATCCCTCACTTTATCAAAATAAATTCATTTAACTGAAATGTTTAATTGGATTTGAACAATTGATATAAACATGACAATGTTCAAGAAACCGGTTGAGTGTACGCTGGCGCGTTTAGCTGGCGCGTATAGCTGCCGCTGCTCTCCGGCTCTTTTTTGCGATTTAACTGTGGAATTGTTTTTTGGACTCTCGCTCATCATGTGGATGATTTACCCGACTGTGAGGTTTGTGCTCCTCTGGACTATCCTGTCCATCGTATTGAACCCATCGTCAGCCTTGCTCCAATACACCGCTGCTGAGCTCCTCCAGCTCCGGTTCCATCCATCCGATCCTCCACCGCAGCGCTTCTGCCCGGACATCGCTCGCCCACCGTATCGAAAATACACCCACTGTGGTTCCCGACGAAGCTACAACATTGATGACTCCACTGCCATAAACTCCATCTCGTCCACGACCCGCCACCGGCCGAGAAACTCCAGCCGCAAAGTGAACCGCAGTGTGTTAGCTCGCTTACCCAGAGCGGCGGCTAACGTTGGCTCATCCAAGGAGCGTAGCAATATCAAAGTGGGATTACTTAACATCCGTTCCGTGAGAGGCAAAGGACATCTGCTGCAGGACCTCCTTCTCGACCGCAACTACGACTTTTTATGCCTAACTGAGACGTGGCAACAACCTAATGACTTTTCCCAGCTCAACGAAGCTATTCCATCTGGGTTTGTTTACACCTGTCAACCCCGTCTCACCGGGAGAGGAGGAGGTCTCGCGATAATCTATCACGACGCCTGGAAGATCTTGTCTGTCACAGTGACTGCATATTCATCTTTTGAATCCTTGGCTCTTCAACTGAATGGTCCAACTCCTACTGTTTTACTCACTGCCTATCGACCACCTAAGCCAAATAAGGATTTCATAAAGGACTTTTCTGCTCTTCTCATTCATCTCTCCTCACTCTCCTCCAATATAATTCTGCTTGGTGATTTTAATATCCATATGGACAATGTCAATCAAGCCCTCTCCAAGGATTTTACTTCCTGCCTGGATAGTTTTGATTTTAAACAGTATATCAACTTCCCTACCCACTCTAAAGGCCATATTTTAGATCTTGTTTGCTGCTCTGGTATTACTCCTTTTAACTGTTCTGCTGATGACCTAGCTAGCTTAACTCTATCCAAAGTTAAGCAGTCACGGCTCATTTATTTTCGCGACATCAAAAATATTAATATTGCAGCTCTCACCACAGGCATTAACAGCCTCCCCATTCTCAGTTATGCATCCACTCCTGATCAACTGCTTACCCACTACAACGACAGCCTCCATTCCCTGTTGAATTCACTTGCTCCTGTTAAAACTCGGACTGTGTCATTCACCAACTCTGCTCCCTGGTTCACACCCCATCTATGACAACTCAAAGCCATGGGAGGTCAATTAGAGCGGCTCTTCAAAAAAACCAGACTCTCTGTTCACAAACAAATGTACCACACCCACATTCTTCTCTACAAAGACACCCTCTCCTCAGCTAAATCACAATATTATGCAGGTCTAATCAGTGCTGGTGATGGGAACACTCGAGCCCTTTTCTCAGTGCTCAACAACACACTACGTCCCCCAACCTCACTTCCTCCACAGTTTTACTCCTCAGATCACTGCAATTCCCTAATGTCATTCTTCACTGAAAAAATACACAGGATTCACCAGCAACTGTCCCCTCAAACCCCCTGCATTCCCTCCCCTCCGGTTTCCCACGCCCCCTTCTCTCAAGCATTCTCTAGCTTCCAACTGCCCTCTGCTGCTGACATTTCGAACCTCATTCAGAAATCTTAAACATCTACATGTCAGCTCGACCCCCTGCCACCCTGTCTCCCCTCCTTGTTACCCCTGATAACTGCCATCATTCACTCCTCCCTCACCTCTGGTTCTGTACCATCCACTCTTAAATCTGCTATCACACCTATACTCAAGAAACCTGGTTCAGACCCCAGTGACTTCAATAACCTACGACCAATCTCTAACCTACCATTTCTCTCCAAGATTCTGGAAAAAGCAGTACCTTCACAGGTACACACACATCTTCATAACAATAACTTTTACAAACAGTTCCAATCTGGATTCCGCCCACGTCATAGCACATCCTCCTCGATCTGAGTGCGGCCTTCGACACCATCTCCCACACCACCCTCATTGACAGATTAGCATCTATTGGCATCTCCGACACACCCCTGGTCTGGTTTGAATCTTATCTCTCTGGCCGCACTCAGTTCATCCAGTTGAAAACCTTCACATCCCAACCATCTCCCCTCTCCTCTGGTGTTCCCCAAGGCTCTGTACTTGGCCCCATCCTGTTCATCATCTATCTCCTCCCCCTTGGTCAGATCTTCCGTAGATACAACATCCATTTCCACTGTTATGCGGACGACACCCAGCTCTACTTTTCTTCCAAACCCACCTCCGCCCTCCCGCCTTCCTCCCTCTGTGACTGTTTACAAGAAATCAAAACCTGGTTCTCTTCCAATTTCCTGAAACTCAACAGTGATAAAACAGAGCTTCTCCTCATTGGTTCCAAATCCACTCTCACTAACACTCCAAGTTTCACCATCCCCATCGATAATTCCCCTGTCTGCCCCTCCCTACAGGTTAAGAGTCTGGGTGTCGTCTTTGACAGTACTCTCTCATTCCAAACCCACATCAATAACATCACTCGGTCTGCCTATTACCATCTACGCAACATCAACCGTCTCCGCCCTTCCCTTACTCCCAACTCCACTGCCATCCTGGTCCATACCCTGGTCACATCCCGTCTGGACTTCTGCAACTCCCTTCTCTTTGGTCTTCCCCACAAGTACATCCATAAACTTCAATTGGTTCAGAACTCTGCCGCCCGCATCATCACCAGGATCCCATCCATCAATCACATCACACCTGTTCTGCAACAGCTTCACTGGCTTCCGGTCAAATCCCGTATTGACTTCAAAATTCTGCTCCACACCTTCAAAGCCATTCATAACCTCTCTCCCCCATACCTCTCTGACCTTCTCCACATTAACACCCCCTGCCGGACACTCAGATCTGCCTCATCTATCAGCCTCATTGTGCCCCCTGCCCGTCTGACCACCATGGGGGCCAGAGCCTTCAGCCACTCTGCCCCCCGTCTCTGGAATTCCCTCCCACCCAGCATCAGGAACATTGACTCACTCTCCACCTTCAAATCCCATCTGAAAACCCACCTTTTTAAACAGGCCTACTCCCTCTAACTCTCTATGCCCCCCCCCCCCCCCCCCCCCATGCATCTCTCATTATTGTCTGTTGCAGATTTGTTTTTAATGATTTAGCATTCTTTTATTGTTATTGTTTTTGTTATTGTTTTTTTGTTGTTGTAAGGTGTCCTTGAGTGCCATGAAAGGCACCTCAAATAAAATGTATTATTATTATTATTATTTATAAAATGAGTAGTAAACACTGGTATCGGCTCGTACCCCAAAACAGGGATCAGGACTGGGAGAGTCGGATCAGGGCATCCCTTTCATACTGTTATGTTTCACATAGTGTATAGTACATTATTGAAATACTTTTTAATAACCGATGTTTTCGTGTATGATACTCCTGAGTGAAGGGGAACTCATTTACTTGGTAGGGGAAGCTGGCCAACTATCCTGCACCCCCGACATCACTGCTGTGGCCCGATCCTGCAGATTTGCCCTCTACAATATCTGCAGGATTTGGACCTTCCTCACAAAGGATGCAACGCAACTCCTGGTCCAAGCACTGGTCTCCCGCCTTGACTACTGCAACTCTCTCCTGGCTGTACTCCCGGCCTCGGGGACTAAACCATTGCAGCGTATCCAGAACGTTGCAGCACGCCTTGTCTTCAATCTACCCAAATTCTCCCATGTGACCCCCCTCCTCCGTGACCTCCACTGGCTCCCTGTTGCAGCACGCATCCAATTCAAGACGATGGCACTGGCCTTCAGGGCCATCAATGGAACGGCACCCATCTATCTTCAAACACTGGTCAAACCACACGCCCTGAAGCGAGCACTTCGCTCCTCTACTTCAGCTGGCCGGCTAGTACCACCATCGCTGAAATCAAGCGATGGTGGTACTCTCTCCCCCCCCCCCCAAAAAAAAATAGCACTTCTATGTTCTTACCTATAACACTTTGATCATAGCACTGTTGTTCTTAAGGTATGTTTGCTGAACAGCTATAACTTTACTCAAATGAGGACCTAACACTTGTTTCTATTTTTTAGCTCTTACTTTATCGGCAATTATATGTTGTGGTTTCTTTCTTTTGACAAATGTACTTATTGTAAGTCGCTTTGGACAAAAGCGTCTGCTAAATGCTCTAAATGTAAATGTAAATGTAAATGGGAAGCCAGGTCTAGCAGTGCATTTATAAAGTGATCATATTGTTTTGGATGGAAAATCTCACTATTCAAAGTGACTACTAGCTCCAGTCTGGTGAATGTGGGGGAATCCAGTCCATGCAGCTCTAAAGTCACCAGCATCTGTTCTACATGCTGCTAGCTTTCACCTACGTGCAGCTCAAGTTAACAGACCTAAATGTACCATAACATGAGCTGCACATCTATATCCACACAGTAACTACAGCATCTGGAGAACACACAGACAGACTCCTACTGGAACTCTGTTCACACTTCACTCACATTACAGCACATTTTCATCACTGCTGTACAAAATCCCCACTCGCTTCCCAAACAACCGGCTTGTCATCGTGCTGCTCCAGCTCTCCCCGCTTAGAACGCATTCACGTGACTATGCCACGGCGCACGGAACGCACAGCTGATGACGATCAGCTGATTACTGATGCCACATAACTCACCTGTCGCCGTAAGCCACGGTTCGCATCCGGATCGTAGGCCCGAGAACACAACACGTCTCCTTTCTCCTGGCCGGCAAACTCTACCTGTGTGCCTTATTGGAACGCCACCGTTTGCCTCCGGATCGTATGCCCGAGAACACAACACGTCTCCTTTCTCATGGCCGGCAAACTCTACCGGCATGCGTCGTAGCACACCACCGTTCGCCTCCGGACACAAGCCACACCAACACACATGCAACCACCCACAACCACACACCTGAACTACGAATAAATGCCCATTTGTGGCCAAAATGGAATCTCTGCCTTTGTCCTCCTTCAACTCTCCAACCATCTGACTGTGGTTAGCCTGTCCCCAGCCTCTCTCCGACTGTCCCAGTGCCTCACCTCACCTAAAGTGTTCCCACTCTTTCTCATGGTCCTTCGGGCCGGAGCTAGAGTGTCCAAACTCTTTTTCAACTGCAATGCATCAGGCCTTCGGAGTTCCCAGTCAATCATATAAATAGAAGAGAGGTAGAACGGACACTGAAGTGTTTCCAGTAAATATTTGAATAGTATTAAGGAAAATAGTGATTGTTGCTGCTATCTATTCACTATTCAAGAAAATACAGCCAGCACAAAGGGATTTACAGGGCCAAAGAACTCCCTGACTGACAACTTTGTTCACATCATTTTCTGTAACAAGTTCAAGATTAAAGGGCCGTACCAGCGTAAGTAAATGTTACTGTCCATCGACAACTAGTTTACATACATTTCTACAATGTTAACCAAAATTGCTTTATTTTGTTGAGAGATACTTAGATTTTGTCCGGATTCAATAAACGTTTCAGAATGTTCCTGAAAAAGTTTGTCAAGTTTAGTTAAAAACTCGTAACAATCCTCCTTCTAGTTCAAAGTCCAGTTAGAATTTCATTTCTTGTAAGGAACAATTTTTTCCATGGGTAATAACATTCAGCCCAACAGCTCTCGTGTTTGACAGTATAAAGGAGGTCAATCATTGGCTGAAAGTTACTCCTCGGGCTTGTATGAGTTTCAGGCTCGTACTGATATGACTCAACAGTCTCCATTAATGAATGATGTCCAACTTCTCCCAGTACGCCTTCCTCATATTCATACTGGGAGTGTTGGGAAGGTGTTCTCTGACCAGTATCTTCTTCTCTACATTGAATTGTGGATCATAAACCAACGTTGAGCATATATCGTACAAGCTTGTTTATCTCACTGCACTACTCCTGGTTAGAAGGTCCAATCAGAGCCAGCCAGAGAGCTGGGGCCAATGGGATACAGCCAAGGGAACATGACTGTGCATAAAGTAAAATGAAAGTGTGCTTGTTATTGAGGGGAGATTCTCTTGAACTTGATATTAGCGGCCAGCTCCACCCGGGTCACTTCCATGAACTGGAACCAGATCAAATAAATAATGATTTTCACCAGTGTTTTTCACCATTTCAACATGAACGTCATTGAGCAGAAGTTAAAACAGGGAGGCAGAGCTCTACCGAAGTAAACACTGATACACTGATGATGAGGAGGAACCACTGGTGATGGAGAGAAGTCAGGACTAGACTGATCTGGTCATTTAACGCAGTGGAATTAGCAAGCTAGCAGCTAGAGGACAGAGTTGAGCTAACTTGCTAATTCTTTCATCCATTAAAGCTACACTGGTTACAGAAATGGGTTGAATGGCAGGCTGGTGAACAGCAGTCCCTCGACCCCACCGCCTTTCACTCCGGAGAAGGATGAGCTACACAGCTAGCTAGCGGACAGCTACACTGGTTACATAAATGAGCCCCGCTATGTGTCTCTGTATGCCTCCGCTCTCTTCACATTGAGCTGTGACATCACTTACCCCCCGTATCCTATACTGTATCCCCGACTGGAGAGGGTTGCTGAAAAAACTGCTTTTTGGACAAGTGCCCATGAGGATATTTTATTACTTAAGAATATACTCAAAATATGTCCAAGAGGTTTGAAAAAAAAAAAACAACGTGGTACATGTAACAGCGGCTGGTGTCACCAAATTTTGTGTTCTTAAATTAGTACAAGAAAGGGAATATCTAAGAATCATGCACCAAATTCCACCTTGTTCTACAACTGATCAAAATGAATTGTTCCCATGAGGCACATTAGTGGACTCACCGGTGTGGATGGAGAGAGGCCAGTGCTTCTTGTCCCTCCCTGAGCCTGGTCTGAGTGTCGTGGCTCGGTTCTGAACTGCAGCGACTTCTACCATTTCATTGGCTGCCTCTGTGGCGGTAGTGGAGTCCTGTGGATTGTAGGTATACACCTCCAGATGGTCTTCTACAGGTGGATCTGGCTCAGTCTCTTCTTTCTCCTTTGCAGTAGCCTCCAGTGTCTCGCTTGTCAGCTCATTCGCCGTTTTGCTGCTGTCCTTCCTGCCAGCCTTGCCACCACTTCCTGATCCCTTCTTCTCCTTCTTCTCCTCTTTCTCCTCTTCCTCCTCCTGATCATCTTTATCCTCTCCCTCCCTCTCTCTGTCCTCCCCTTGACCCTTGCTGTTCTCCCTGTCCTCACCCGCCGCCTTGCTGTTATCTTTGGCTGTGACTACAGAGGAAGAAGTCGTGGCGTCTTTGGAGGAAGTGGGATTGTGGGTAGGCGCTCTGCTCGGCCAAACAGAGCTGGGGAAGGAGGAGAGGACACCACCACTGAAGCCCAGGCCGGCCAGTAAAGTACTGGTCACCACGGACGCAACCGTTGCCTGACTACCGCTGGAGGACGGTCCAATTCCTGTCGCCATGGAGACAAATGAGAAGGGGATGCCTGAGGAGGTCCAAGTAGATGAGCCGGAGGAGATGGGAGCCATGTCAGCAGATGACGCTGGAGACACGGTCGGCTGAGGAAGAAATATTTACTAATTACAATTTGTTGTTTCTCCTCCTCAGTCAGATCTGACTTTTTATTATTGATGAAGGACATTTAAGGGTTAAGTCCCCGAATGTCACACAATTTTTCTTTTTTTTAATTTGTTTTTTTAAGTTTTTTTTGGGGCCGTTTTTGCCTTTTATTGAGAGAGAGAGAGTGAGAGTGTAAGGGGGAGAGAGAGATGGGGATGACAATTCAGAAAGGGCCATCGGTCGGCCGCTGTGGTGAGGACTTAGCCTCGATATGTTGGGCACCAACTCTACCACTGACATATCCTGATGCGAATGAGGCAAATAAACAAAGTTTGTCTGGAAATATTAAAACTCCGGCGACAAATTAGCCTCATTATCCTGATATTGCTAAATCAGATATGGAGGGGAACGTATTGTATCAGTCTGTGGTCCCCCAGAGGTCTTCTTTAGTAGCTCACATTAGTCCAGAGACCAGACCAGACTATGTGGAGAAACCAGAGAGTGTCTGTGGTCCCCCAGAGGTCTAGATAGTATAGCTCACATTAGTCCAGAGACAAGACCAGACTATGTGGAGAAACCAGAGACTGCCGTATTTATGTCTAGTTGACCTTACTTGGAGTGTTGATGGAGCAGCTATAATGTTAGCTTAGCCTAGCACCCATCAATCCAGACTCAATTCAGAAAACAAGCATTTTAAAAGTAGTGAGCTTGTGGTCTTTCAGATTTAGATTAGATTTAGATTTGGTTTATTTGTCATTGCACAGGAATACACGAGATTCAATGCAATCACGTACTGGACTCAAAAAATTAAAACATAAAAAAATTGCATAATAAATAGACAATAAACTATACAGACAGACAGACCTAACAAGGCATGACATCACAGTTTTTACTGATCACCATCATTATGGAGTTATTTCAGCATCCTTTTCATCTGGTTATTGATTTTAAATCACAGCTAAATAGTTTATTCTGGTTCCTCCAGCTGTGGTAAACCAGCCCACGTGGGTCTTGCTAGATCCAGTGAATCCAGCTTGGTGAAATCCACCGAGCACCTCTGGGTGATGTCATGACCCAGACAGGATGGTGTTTGGATCTGGGACTTTGACATGTACAAAGCAGCAATAGTGGTAATTTCAGCTGTGATGGAGGAAGCCTTGGTGAAACTCAAGTATCCTGTTACACATGAAGCACTGCTTTCAATGCCTGACTTTAATCCCCTTTGAGACATCCTTGTCCACACAGGGAACAATGATGCTAATAGATACACTAGTGTCTGCTAGAGATCATGTGAAAAGACAGTAGCAGTGATTCTCCTCAGCTTCGCTTACCATTCCAGTTTTTACGATCCTCGTCCCCTCGAAGATCCTGGTGGTGTTTGCTAAAACAAAACAAAAAACAGGATATTCCAGAGTCAAACACAGGAGAGTCAACCAGGCAACATTTCACATGAGGGTGTCTACAAGACATCCATGAGTGCACTGCAAGCACATTAATCACAATATGACATAATGGAAAAGTGAGGCACTGTAGGCCTATACTTAATGGGGTGGCCAATAAACTGAATGTAGTCGAATGAAATGAATTAATCTTGCTGCATTTCAACTGTTAGACCATATGCACGGCCTGTTGAGAGAGACAACGCACCACTGCTCACATTGAGAGTTACATTGACATTAAAGATGATGTGGATGAGATTCGTGAGCATTTCACATGTAGTGTGTGTTTCTGTTACCTCTGAAGAGCATGCTCTGGCTGAAGTCACTGCGCATGTCATTCATGCAGATGGCCTGGACTCGAAACAGGTACAGGACATCGGGAGAGACAGGAGATATGACGGCCTCCTGGACAACACAAGACACACAGCAGTTTGCATAAAGAGGGAGGTTGCATAGATTTCCACCAACATGGAGTTAAGTGGTGTTTCTCAATGTGTTTGGTACCAGGATGTAACGTTACTCACACTAACAACAGGTCTCTCTGTGTGTTGGGTACCAGGATGTAACGTTACTCACACTAACAACAGGTCTCTCTGTGTGTTGGGTACCAGGATGTAACGTTACTATAACAACAGGTCTCTCAGTGTGTTGGGTACCAGGATGTAAAGTTACTCACACTAACAGCAGGTCTTCACACATAACCATCGTGGTATTAAGGGCACAAAACTCCCCCTCCTACCCATTAAAGTAACAGTACTATCAAGCAAGATGTGGACTCGCTTAGAATGGGGGTCTTAACTTGTCTTCTTAAAGCCCATCAGCTCACACCATTTTGTAAAACCCACTCTGACAAGTTTTACAAAGCACTTACTAGAAAGAAGTCACACTGATGATGAAGTCATCATGTATATTGAGGATTATCATCTCTAGGGGGTGAAAATATCATATGACAAGACTAATCCTAAAACCAATAAGAGATGGATTCCGGAAGAGACTTGTTTTAATCAAATATTATTTTCTATTTCTATTATTTCTTCATTGTCTTACCATATTACGTAAATCTAATTTTTTATACTTGTCTGACAAATTCATTAGGTAGCCGTTATATCTGCAGATAATCAGAATCACAAAGATCCAGCGGGCCACTGGAAGATATTCTCTTCTACATTTAATGGTCAGCCAGGGGGTGACACCATTACGTCATATCAGCTGTCTAAAAAGGTCTATTCCTCAGTGGGAAGATTAAAAGCATTTGAATTATTGATAAATCATCATCAAAGAGTTTACACTTGTTGATATATATTGTAAAAACAAAGAAACCATGTGTAGCCTCTAATGCTAATGTGTTAGCCTGTCTGCTCCATCATTATGTAGGCCAAGAGCTACGTGACGTGTCCCAGTCTGAGCTGCAGCTCTGCCTGAAGGCGTGCACCTGCTCCCACAGAGGATTCAACCCTGTTTCTGATCCCACCCAGAATCGGAAGGAGTTTGACATCATGGGCCCTAGTTTCGTAGCGCAGCGCAGGGTGGCGCAGGGTGGCGGAGCTGGCGCAATGCAAGTTTTGATCAGCGCAGCCTTGCGCACGGTCATTTTGGCAGTTTGGTGGATCGCCTGCGCCAAGATGGGTGTGGCGGCGCAGCTGGTGGAGGCGTCACCGATTCAGCTTGGCGCAGCAGAAGTTTTGTGGCAAAAAGCCTCGCCGAGACTGTGCCAAAAGCCCACCAGCTCCAACCTGGTCTACTCTTGGCGCAAGGCGAATTACAGCTGGCGGAGTGGCAGTTTGGCTCACTGGCGCACAGTGCGCACACATCACCAAGACCTCACAGGCAGGTTTCCACAGTTCCAGGCACATTTAAATGCAATTAATAATCACAACAAACACTATGCAACTAATTGAATCAACACGTGAATTTATATCTATATAGATTGTCCCGTCACATCTGACGTCAGATCAAAGGCGGATGGCAGTGACCTCTCGGACCAAAACATCTCCCTCTCTCTCTCCTGTTTTTCATATCTATCCACTGCTAATAAAATGCATCTATGCCTGAAAAAATACAGCAGCTCGTGCCTGGTCTCGCGCCTCGGCAGCCTGTTGTCCGTCTCAGAAGAAACGCGCAACTTTGCCGCGAGCTGGAACCGGAGTTGGGGCTGCAGCTGGTCTGAGCGGCACGCGAGGTCCCGGTATCCTGCCGTCCTGGTGTTTGACGGGGAGCGCAGATGATGAAGACGGTGATGATGAATGGCCTGGCCGGCTCGTGCAGGCACCGGGTTCTCCACTATTCGGTCTACTGCTGTGCGCCCTGACCCTGTTTTGTGATAGACATGCCTAAAATGTGCCTACAATTTCTATAGTGATATAATATCGGCATTATAATTATGACTATACGCACGCACAGCACGTGATGCGCGTGGTGGGAGCGGTGGCGCTGCTTCTGTCGTTGGGTTGCCAAGTGACGAAACTTGCACTGAACCTCGCCTTGGCGCATTAAAGGTGAGGAGAGGAGCTCATTTGATCTGAATCGGCTGTGTTAATCCCACTCCACGCCTTGTCTCCTCCTCGTCTCCCACTCACGCCTTCTTCTCCTCCCTCTTTCCCACTTGCGGGGGCAGGAGTGACGGGAGGCGTGCCTGCGCCCGACTTCGCTATGCACGAAACTTGCAAAGTCCAGGCGGACACACCCCGTCGGCGTGGCGCAGGTGCGCTGCGCCCCGACTACGCCTGGTCTACGAAACTAGGGCCCCATATGTTGCACGTTCACCTGAGGAGTCCACCAGTTATGATGCATTTATGCTAAAATGGCATTGGGATATAGTTCATGTTAAATACAGCAACTAAAGGCTGACAGTGTTAACAATGGCAGTGCTGTTTGGTCACATGGTTTACACTGAAACTAACAGCGATGTGGTGATGATAATCACATGTTAAAATGTTATGTTAAAATGATGCACATAGCATACATTTCCATGTTGAAAGTTGAACAGGGTTGATTCTAAGGCCTCGTCCACACATGCCAAAACCTTTCCTTGGCGTCGTGTCAAGAAAATCTACGTCCAAACAAATCCACTGTAAACGACTCAGCACGCTGTAGTTATACATATTCCAGGCCTATATGTGGTGCTATTTATGCTACAAAAATACACCAAAGCTTGTACGCTGTATACAAGCTGTCTGTAATCCTTTTAGCTCAGTGTAGTGGCAGAGGAGCAGAATATGTTGCCATAGTAACCAAAACAGGCTGAATATCCGCTGCAGCACGATCACAAGCACGTAGGCTGCCATTGTTGTGGACGTCAAAGGTTAGAGGGCGAGGAGTGGGGCGATGACGTGAAAAAGTGCTTTTACAGGCCCCAAAACCTCTGGATCCGTGTGGACGGTCGGCCCAGACGTGCAAGACTTCTGCATTTACACACAGAAAACGTTTCCGAGTGGACACGGCCTAAATGTTCCCATTTCATCATCGCAAAGGCAGAACTCTGACGTGCTTTCATGAGACGGCGGCGCTCTGTCAGGCCACCGTGGGTGCTGCTGTTTACGCCAGCGCTTCCCACTGACTCCTGCTCAAACCGATAGGTGGCAAAGGTTTAGTAAATTACAAGGTTTCATCTTAACATCTCACAGCTTCAAAGTACAACATCCCTCGACACAGCTGATCTGCACCGTCACAAGTTACCCACAAATACAACACCACGTTTCAATGTATACAAATAAACATCATGCAATTACATTACAGCTGCAATACAACTAACCAGAGCAGCAGGCGATAAAAATATATGTTTGTTGAGGAAATGTGCAACGCCTAAAACGAATGAAGGGAATCATCTCAGTACTTTTTTGTACTTTTTATTTATTATTATACTGTATTTTGCTTTTTTAACACGTCTAACAAGTTATTTTACTTGAAAAGCATTTTTATAATCTTTGTTCTTGAGACAAAGTGAATTTGTCTCATTTCCTGTAAGTTCATATTTTGTTCCCTGTGGTGGAGATGTTTACTTTGATCTACATGGATAATCTGGGGCCAGTTGTTCAAAGGTAATCTGATCGGATTTTGGTTATCAGATTGGATCAAATCAGGAAAATGGGTTGTTTAACCCTGTAACACCCCTTGTTGTAAAATTACAATGTTACCTTTAGCCATCCTAAAAAACAATCTGGTATATTTTATTTTGTTTTTTTACCACATATACATAGTCATTGGGTTCTATTGTTCAGTCTCACAATGCTATTGGATCGTACATTTGTTTATAAGTCCCGCTTTATGGCCATGAAATCACACAACCTCTTAAGGTTTCCTTCGAACATTCATTGGACTGGATTCATCAGATTCAAGAAAGTAAAATATCTTTTAGTGTAGTAAGCAAACAACCTTGCAAATGAACCCTTAGTTGTTCTGAATTGTTGTTCAGACAACGTGAGCACAAATACAGGAATTCTGCTCCCATCTAAGCCCAATTTTGCAATATTATTATTTATTATTATTATTCTCTAAACATTTTTTTTTTTAACTCTTTAATTTCTGCATCAAAGGCCTCCTACAACAACATCTGAAAGGTAAAATACATTTTTTTAGGTTTTTCTATATCTGGGTCTTACAGGGTTAAAAGGGAAAGAAGGATTCTAAAATTGGATCAGATCCTGTAATCCAATCCGAGTTTGGAAATGGATCAAACCTTCAGTTTTTGTTGTTCAAAACTTTTCAGTAGGATTTGGATAACTTTGATCCAAAAAAACAGGATTACCCTGATCCCAACAAGGGGTAGGATTTCAAGGTGGATTTCAGGAAGAAAATGTAGTAAAACTTTAAAATTGGTCAAATAATACATTTATAATACATTTATATTTTGCACTTGACTTGTTTAACCGTTACAGTGATAAAGTAGACATAGGCAACCAATTAAGCCTTTCAGTATAGTAAAGTAAAAATAAAAATGATCTTGTTCCCATGAAATAAACCCCCAAACAGATTTCAATAACAAACAAAAATTATATATTCAATTTTTCATCTCTGTCACTGTCATTCATCATTGTATTAACGTCAAAGAAACAATCATCCGATATGAACCTGTCAAAAATAATTGCATCCCTTACTACACGTCCAGTATTTTTATTATTTAAAAATCAAAATCAAATCAATGCAAGTATGAATACATGATATTGTGGCAGATCTGGGTAGCCTAGACTGTGCTGAAAAACCCCCAATATGTATCATGTGTGAATGGCACTTACAATGACCAGGATAAATGCTTCTAACTAAAGGTAGTGAAAAACAGCCTAGGGCTCATAGGGTTGAAAACTGTGTATCTGGTTCAGGGTGATCCAATCCAATGTTGCTTTGAAAAACCGTCTTAAAACAATTTCTGGTAAGCAAAAGGCACCCTGGAGAAAAGCTGCTGTTGTGACAGCCCAGAGAAGAGAGTGCAGGAAGGCTGAACGAATCTGGCGGAGTACTAAACTTCATATTCACCATGACATCTATAAAGAGAGCCTCCGGGCCTACAATTTAGTCTTAAAAAGTGCGAGAGAAACATACTTCTCCAATATCATAAACAACAACACTAATAAGGCGAAAACCCTATTTGCAACTGTTGACAGACTGACCAACCCCCCAACACAAATACCAGCTAAACTCCATTCCACGCAGAAATGCAATGAGTTTGCATTCTTTTATACTAATAAAATTGAAGGCATCAGACGCGCCATCAATATCTCAAACAAAAAAGTTGGATCACCACCCTGTTCAGGCAAAAGTAACACAGCAATGATGGCAAGCTTTAATGCCATAGACTCTAAAACTCTAGTGGAAACGGTGACAAATCTAAAATCATCCACCTGCTGCCTTGATGCTTTACCTACCAACTTTTTTAAGAATGTTTTTGACTGCCTATCAATAGACGTATTGCAAATAGTTAATAACTCCATTCAATCAGGCAATTTCCCAAAGGCCTTCAAAACTGCAGTCATTAAACCTCTTCTAAAAAAGCGGAGCCTAGATGCCTCTATTATCAACAACTACAGACCAATTTCAAATCTACCCTTCATAAGTAAAATAATTGAGAAAGTTGTCCTCCAACAACTAAATCACTTCCTGGCTTCAACTGGCTGCCACAACAACTTCCAGTCAGGATTTCGACCTTTTCATAGCACCGAGACGGCCCTTATTAAAGTTGTAAATGACATCCGTCTTAACACAGACTCTGGCAAAACTTCAATATTAATGCTATTAGACCTCAGTGCTGCATTTGACACTGTCGACCACTCAATACTCTTGGACAGGTTGGAAAACTGGGTGGGGCTCTCAGGCACAGTCTTAAACTGGTTCAAGTCATATCTACAAGATAGGAACTATTTTGTTTCCATTGGCGACTTTGTATCAGAACCTACCAATGTAACGTGTGGAGTCCCCCAAGGTTCAATCTTGGGGCCAACTTTATTCAACATCTACATGCTCCCACTAGGACAAATCATGCAAAATAATAACATTGACCACCATTGCTATGCCGATGACACCCAAATCTATGTAGCACTATCACCAAACGACTATCGCCCCATAGATCTTCTGTGCCAGTGCATTGAGCAAGTCAAAGACTGGATGTGCCAAAACTTCCTACAACTAAATGAGGACAAAACTGAGATAATTGTTTTTGGTGCTAAAAAAGAAAGGTTTAAAGTAATTCAACACCTTCACTCTCTGTCCCTGAAAACCTCAAACAAAGCCAGAAATCTTGGGGTTATTATGGATTCTGATTTACATTTCGACAGTCACGTTAAATCAGTAACAAAATCAGCCTACTATCACCTAAAAAATGTAGCAAGACTTAGAGGGCTCATGTCAGCTCAAGACTTAGAAAAACTTGTACATGCCTTTATTACTAGTAGGCTAGACTACTGTAATGGTCTCCTTGCAGGTCTTCCGAAAAAAACTGTCAGGCAGCTACAGCTTGTTCAGAACGCTGCTGCTAGAGTTCTTACAAAGACCAAAAAATGTGAGCACATTACACCAATTCTTAAATCCTTACATTGGCTCCCTGTATGTCAGAGGATTGATTTCAAAATCCTCCTGCTCACATATAAATCACTACATGGTCTAGGACCGAAGTATATCACTGATATGCTCCCACTACATAAGCCTTCTAGACCACTAAGATCTTCTGAGACCAATCTGTTAGTGATTCCCAGAGTAAACAACAATCACGGGAGAGCATCATTTAGTCACTCTGCAACAAATGGCTGGAATAAACTTCCTGAAGATGTAAGACTTGCCCCAACTCTGACAACTTTTAAAAACTAGACTGAAAACTGTTATGTTCACCATAGCTTTCTGCTAAATCTTTTAATGTCTGCACTGTTTTTAATTATTGCAAATATGTTTTTATTCTATTTTCTTTCTGTAATGCATTTTTAAAATTTTTATTATTTTCTTTTAATTCTTCTATTTTTCTTTTCTTTTTTTTTTCTTCTCACTTTGTTTTATGATGTGAAGCACTTTGAGTCTGCCTTGTGTATGAAATGTGCTATACAAATAAAGTTGCCTTGCCTTGCCTTGCCTTAAAAGTAAGACGGATTACCTGATCCTGGATAGCAAAAAAAGGGATTTCCAAATCTGGATAATTTTGATCTGGATTACATTTTTTGAACAACTGGCCCCAGGTGTTTATCACTTAGAACCTTAATGAATTTGAATCTTAAGAACTAAAACTGGTTTGAACAGATAGATAGACAGACAGACAGACAGACAGACAGACAGACAGACAGACAGACAGACAGACAGACAGACTTTATTGACTACTACATGTGTGAAACACAACATGGTCTTCTGCAGGTTCAGTGAGCGATAAGCCTTTTCCCTTTCCTACAGACCCTTTTTGGCTCTACAGTAAAGAGGGTAGAGGGCCATAAAACAGTGTTTCATGGGGATTCTCCACTGATTGTGACAAGGGGGGGTGGGCAGGATTTGGGGGGTCCTAAAGCCATGTAAGTCCCAGTTGTGACCTAGATAGGGGCATCAAGAGAGAATGTGAGGAATAAGAGCAGAATCAAAGGGCTGACAGGGAGGGAGTGTAAGGCAAAGCAGACAGGTTGAGGGAGAGTGAAGTAGATTTCCAAGGAAAGGGTAGTCTCTCGAGTTAATGATGGGAGGATAAAACACTTCCCACCTCTCTCCCTCCATGTCTCAGCTCTGAAAGCTGATGCTGCCTCCACAGCCAGGGGGCACTCTCATCCTTCTTTTGCAGCTGGTCCTGTTTTCCCACACAGCCACTGGCACAAGGTCATGCTTTCTGCACAGGCTGGAAGCCCTGCATCCCCTCCAGCTAAGCATTAGTATTCTGCTGGCCCGTCGGCAGACCACAATGTAAGGGAATGAAATCTCCCATCCGCTCTGAAACCTTCTCTCATTTTGGCTCCTGATGAGAACATTTGTGATGGAAGTGATGGAGGACAATGCTCAGTGTGTGTGTGTGTGTGTGTGTGTGTGTGTGTGTGTGTGTGTGTGTGTGTGAACAAACGCTTTTGTCGCCAGACAAATTAATAATCTTCCCATTAAAACCTCTGCTGACATATTTTCTAATATATATATATATATTTTGTGCCAGAGCTGCATTTATGTGCCTTTGTTAAACAAAACAAAAATGTCATATTTTTAATGATGCAATCAGTGCTGATTTTGTAAGCGTCTAAACAATTTGGGTCCAAAGCAAGTTATTCAATTTTACAAGGACCTTGCAGTCATATTTTTGATGATGTAAAATCCACTCTATTTCTGAAATAATACACACATACACACACATACACACACGCACACACACACACATAGACACACACACACACACGCAAACACACACACACACACACACACTTCTCTTCTGCATTTGAGTGTCTGTTTATCTGAAATCGTCCTGTCATTATTTACAATAAATAGGACTGTGGCTCTGTCCACTGCAGCTTGACTGTCTGATCTGAGATCAACCTGGACGCTGGGGACACATGGGAATGCACTCGACGATTAAAATCTGTGCAAATGTGTAGTGTATCACTGTGATGAGGTTAAATCACAGTCATTAATCACGCTAACCAAACAGCATATGGCTGAAGGCTGGGGTGGCTCAGCTTGCTATGTACCGAGGGGGGAGGGAACAGAAAGGAAAGGAAGAAAGAAAAGAGGAGAAAAGGCTGAGAGAGGAAGAAGTAAATAGCAGCTGCAGTTAGACGTACAGAGCAGTGGGTTGTGTGAGCGGCTGGAGAGGAGGTGCTCAGGGAGGTCATGTGATTACTGGCTGATGGTTGGTTCATCTGGACTTTGAAGTGACTCATTTGGGGTTTTCGGGACCTGTTCTTGGAGATAGGAGACACCCGTAATCAGTTTGTACTTTTAAGTTCTCAAACATGCTTTAAGATGCTAAGAATCATCATAGATCATAATAAATGCACCATCATAAGCAACTTTATCTCAATCGAAGGCAGGACCAGCTTCAAACTAAAGGCCTTTTCACGGAAGATTTTTCCATAAACAGGGAAATATTAAATATGAAAATATGCCGCGATCACTTATGATTCTCTATAGAGAATCATAAGTGATCGCGGCATATTTAACGTATACGTTCCCCTCTAGTGTCACTTGATCACACATCAGTGACGGCGTGTGAATGTACACTTGTCACATACAGAGTGAATTTTCAAAATAAATTTCACAGGAAGTTATGTTTAATTATAAAGGAAAAGAGCCTGGTTGACGTTAACTTGACTGACTAACGAGTCACCGAGCTAACTCACAACAGAGCTAATGTCGGAGCTAGTGACAGAGACCACGCTGTCGCAGCTCAAGAAAAACTTCTCTGTCGTGTAAACTAAACACAGTCGACCGAGATACGTGAAAAGAGTCCTCTGGCCGATTAAGTCTCTCTGGGCAGTGCAATATCTGGGCCAACATTAAGTTCCAGTCTCCACACATTGACTTCTTTCTCTCTGCCGAGGAAAACACGAAGATACTTCCTCCCGCGGAAATAAACAATAGTTTTTACTAAACAGGAAAAACTAAACCGTTATAATTTTTTAAAGACCACATAATATTTTTAAAACAATATAATACATGAATTACACAGTTAATATATGAACAGTATTAATTTAAACAAGACTATCGCAAAACGGGAAAAACAGAGGATTCTGGGAAATGACGGCTTACTCTTTACCATCACTAAGATTATAGAAACACGGTAAAATAAGAATGAATGTTTTTACACATTTTTAGAGAACCCTACAGTTACCATCGTTAAAATCTCATCAGCACCTTATGTCAGGCATCTAACCAAAAACACGTTCAAAAAACACAAGATGGGAGAAGTGCAGAAGTGCTGACTCATTTCCATGTTGGAGGACTCAGTCCTGCAGAACTCCATTTATTCATTACTCTACGGTAGCATGGCTGCGGCTTGATTTCAGAGTTAGGAAGGCCATAAACTAACATGCCGGGAAGTCGAAATAAACTCAGTGAAAGTAACTTCACACATGGATTCCCTCACCCAGCCTGAAACACAGCGGTGTGATGAGGCACGCAGGGATGTCGACATGAAACGTGAGCTGTGTGTGAGGAAGAACTGAAAGGATTTATTGTTCTTCTGTATCTCTGTGGAATATACGGCAGAACAAACATGGCTATCGACAGCTAAGTGTCAGGAAAGTCTGAACAGAGGTTTTTCCTTGTATTCTATTCTCCTCCAAAACCAGGCCAAGAAAGCACATCAAACAATGACTGCTACTGTGTGTGTGTGTGTGTGTGTGTGTGTCTGGATAAAGCACTGAGCTCATTATATATGCACACATTTGATGTAGATTTCCTGTATGTTATACTATAGAACACTATGAGGGGCCGTCTGGGACATAATTCAGAATTACCTCTCACACACACATGTGAAATGCTCTCATATACACTACTGAAACACTCTCACATAAACAACTGAAACGCTCTCACACAGACTACTGAAACGCTCTCATACACACTACTAAAACGCTCTCACACACACACTTCTAAAATGCTCTCAAACATACAAGTAAAACTCTCTCATACACACTACTGAAACGCTCTCACACACACTACTAAAACGCTCTCACACAAACTACTGAAACACTCTCATACACACTACTGAAACGCTCTCATACACACTACTGAAACGCTCTCACGCACACTACTAAAACACTCTCACACACACTACTTGTAATGGCCAATTCTGTGTTTTTTCTTTTTTATCACCGTGGGCCTGGGCTCGGTGATGCCTACCTGCGCGCGGCTGCAGGTATTTGAGAGGCTTGAATGATTGAGTGCGGGTTGGGTGAAGTGTTGGGCAAACAGTGTGGGGCGGGTGGACAAGAAAAAATATTTTTACCACACACAAACACAAATCGCAGGCAATATGGAATGCTTTGGAGATGGAAGATGGAATGATTAAGAGCTTTTGTGTTTAAATGGAATTTTTGGAATAAAACCCTGGAACTTAAACTGTGTTTGGTGCGTAAGTCTTCAAGCCGAACCCACGCCACCCACGGCCTTCTTTTTTGGAATTTTGGATGTCGACGAAGGCCGCTACACTACTAAAACACTCTCACACACACTACTAAAATGCTCTCGTACACACTACTTCACTTTAATTTGTAAGAGGATTTTACGTGGTTATATGAGAGCGTTTTATTAGTGTGTGTGAGAGCGTTTTATTAGTGTGTGTGAGAGCGTTTTAGTAGTGTGTGTGAGAGCGTTTTAGTAGTGTGTGAGAGCGTTTTAATTGTATGTATGAGAGTGTTTTAGTAGTGTGTGTGAGAGCATTTTAGTAGTGTGTATGAGAGCGTTTTAGTAGTGTGTGTGAGAGCGTTTTAGTAGTGTGTATGAGAGCGTTTCAATAGTGTGTGTGAGAGCGTTTTACTTGTATGTATGAGAGCGTTTTAGTAGTGTGTGTGAGAGCGTTTTAGTAGTGTGTATGAGAGCGTTTAAATAGTGTGTGTGAGAGCGTTTTACTTGTATGTATGAGAGCGTTTTAGTAGTGTGTGTGAGAGCGTTTTAGTAGTGTGTGTGAGAGCGTTTTACTTGTATGTATGAGAGCGTTTTAGTAGTGTGTGTGAGAGCGTTTCAGTATAGTGTGTGAGAGGATTTAAACCGGAAGGCATTTCAGTCAAAGCGGAAGGTGTTTCAGTAAAACCGGAAGGTCTTCCGTTCAACAAAATTGTGCAATTAACAGCGCGATTCAAGTGTTGATCGTCAGCCACGTTGTTTGCAACACTAATGTCTGCCCAACAGCCTGCACGTAGCCTAACCGAGGCAGCAGCGTTACTTTACACTGTACTGGCGTCAGCGGAGACCATCAGAACCTTGTCAAATGCGTTGTCGGGCAGCAATTGACGTTGCAAATCCAAGCCGCGACACGCTGGGCAGTCATATCGCGTCGCTTTTCCCCTCCCGGACAGCACAGCAGCATAACACTGCCAACTGCAGCTCCAGTCCGGAGAGAGTGTGCGCCGTGTTATCACGGGCAACGCTTCATCTACATCAAGGAGGAAAGGGTAATTATAAATATTGTTTTTCTAAATGATTGTTTAATCGAACGTAACGCAACGTAATATGGCATGGTAGTGAGCTAATAGTTAGCTGTTTGTGCCACCACTACAAACATGCGGGGGATTGAGCCCTCACTTTCTGCTCAGTTGTTGTTTATTCAGAGCTATTGTGTGCGTGTGTGTCTTTGTGTGTATCTGTCTTTGTGTGTTTGTTTGTTGGTTTTCATCTCTCTACTCTGTTTAGATACACAAATACGATCGCATTTGTCAATCGCGGTATTTTATTTTGAAATTGCTTTTATTTTGAAAATTGATCGGCTTGTCTCGTGTTTCTATGTGTGACTTCCTGTCAGAATTGACTCGATCGCTCGCGGCTCGCGCATAAAATAGACCAGACGGCGAAACGATCGCTGCACGGCGCTTTGCGTCTGGTCTGAACTACTCCAACGCTACTAACGCCCTTGTTAACTAATCTGTTAACAAGGGCGCCGAAAGGAAGCGGGCTCCGTTCCATGGCTATTCGCAGCGCTTCGGCGGCCGGTGTGAACCGGGCGTAACAGGGTTTGCGCAGGTCCTAAGAATATCAGATCTACTGCAAACTTGCAGGGCGCCCAAAGAAGTACACTGTCGAATTAGGTGCTTGTAGGTGCCAGCTATTATTGTTTGTAGTCTTGTAGCTGTTGCTATGGTAACATACGGAATGTGAGTCACGTGGTAGTACGTCAGCAGGCAGTAAAATCGGCTGTTCTTCACCTGGTGTGTGAACTGTCTCTAAGACAGTCTGAGCAGCCTCACAACAACACCAATTAGAGTAAAAGAAAAATTATAACACAATGTCACTGCTTGTGTTCTTAGCTGCAATAAATATACACAAACCAGCATTCCTTTGGAGATATGTTTTATTGAACAGCCAGTGCATCCAGCAGGTAAAGTTTTCCCCTGCTTAGCCCCGTGGCGACTGGCTCCTGTTTTTAAATTTTTTTAAATTTTCATAGTCACTTAATAGTCACGCAATTTGGACACACGACGTGTTCAATATTAATACACCTAATAAAATAAACCAGCAAACATCGCTCTCTCTATATATATTTGACCTAAATATGAATATTAATGCGTTAAGTATAACTGATATTAATAACCATTACCCATTATTGATATAATATTGATAGGGGGTGGTGGTAAGTATTTGGTTTTGTATTTCCACTAGCAGTATGACTTATATTGTACTGGCTGTTTTCATGTAGTCGTGATTGTTGCATTCTTATTTCAGAGTCAGGACACAGCAGCATAACCATTTCAACAAGGACGTAATACTACTCCCTAATCAAAAACAATCAAGCTGAACATATGCTCTGTATCCCTTTCTGTGCCTCACTTTCTGTCTCTGTCTGTTTCTCCCTCTGCCTGTTTAGGTCTCTGTTTGTCTCTCTTGACCTGTCTTTGAACGTTCGTTCCTTTGAACAATTGTTGATCATCTATCCATCGTCTACCGCTTATCCTGTTTTCAGGGTCGCAGGGGGACTGGAGCCGATCCCAGCTGACATTGGGCGGAGGCAGGGTACACCCTGGACAGGTTGCCAGTCCATCGCAAGGCCAACATGTAGAGACAGACAACCATTCACACTCACATTCACGCCTACAGGCAATTTAGAGTCATCAATGAACCTATCCCCATCCTGCATGTCTTTGGACTGTGGGAGGAAGCAGGAGAACCCCGAGAGAACCCACGCTTACACGGGGAGAACATGCAAACTCCACACAGAAGGAACCCGAACCGACCCGGGAATCAAACCCGGGACCCTCTTGCTGTGAGGCGACAGTGTGACACTACACCACTGTGCAGCCAGTGTTTGTTTATCATGTTCATTTATTTTTCATAAAATGTTTTAATGTTTTTAATGTTTTAACAAAACTTTAATTCACGGAATACACTGCACAAGTGAAGAAAATGTATTAAAAAACCTTAACATAACTCAAATGTTATTCACTGAAGACTGCAGAAGTGAAGAAAAAACATCTATTCCATGGTTCCCATCATTTTCAATGCAAATGTTCCTGCATTATTAATGAGACCTGAATGCCACAGCTGAAGAGGGGTCTGTTGTGTGAAGAGGCCATGGTTTTTCCATTGATTTATGAATTGTGTTACTACTCTTTCAATCCTTGGTAAATAAATATAATGCAGACAAAATAAATGTAGTTCATTCAATGAATCCAGTACACCCTGTTCCTCCATGAAGTTAAAGATGTTTATAAAGTGTCTAGATATGACTATTGCGTTCTATCAATAGTCTCTCAATCCTTTGGTTGTGTACTGATACACCTGTAATAACACTGTTCAATCCTCTTCTTTCCAACATAAGACTGGCAACATTTATATTTTCCATACTATGATCACATCTGACCCTTAAGGGCAATCCAAAGTTCTGTACTCCTCCTAGAAGTAATGACAAGACGGTTAAGGCTCTGTTGTTGGACAAGCACCGTAAGTATATAATAGTCCGGCTGAAGCCATCCACACAGCCATGAAAGACCACCTGACCAGCTTGGGGTTGCCATCGTAAATATATATATATATATATATATATATATATATATAATGTGTGTATATTTATATGTGTATATATATATATATATATACATATACATACTGTATATATACATACATACTGTATATATACATATACATTATATAAACAGTATATATATATATATACACACTGAGTGTGTGTGAGAGCGTTACTTGTATGTATGAGAGCGTTTTAGTAGTATGTGTGAGAGCATTTTACTTGTATGTATGAGAGCGTTTTAGTAGTGTGTGTGAGTGTTTTAGTAGTGTGTGTGAGAGTGTTTTAGTAGTGTGCGTGAGAGCATTTCAGTAGTGTGCATGAGAGCGTTTCAGTAGTGTGTATGAGAGCGTTTTAGTAGTGTGTGTGAGAGCGTTTCAGTAGTGTGTGTGAGAGTGTTTTAGTAGTGTGCGTGAGAGCGTTTCAGTAGTGTGTATGAGAGCGTTTCAGTAGTGTGTATGAGAGCGTTTCAGTAGTGTGTGTGAGAGCGTTTTAGTAGTGTGTGTGAGAGCGTTTCAGTAGTGTGTATGAGAGAGTTTGACTTGTATGTATGAGAGCGTTTTAGTAGTGTGTGAGAGCGTTTTAGTAGTGTGTGTGAGAGCTTTTTACTTGTATGTATGAGAGCGTTTTAATAGTGAGTATGAGAGCGTTTCAGTAATGTGTGTGAGAGCGTTTCAGTAGTGTGTGTGAGCAAATACTTTTTCAGTTGTTTATGTTAGAGTGTTTCAGTAGTGTATATGAGAGCATTTCACATGTGTGTGTGAGAGGTAATTCTGAATTATGTCCCAGACGGCCCCTCATAGAACACTGTCATCAGTGAGCATGTGCTTAAAAATGCTCACTTGTTTTTGATTCAGCAATTCCACTGACATGCAAGTAAATATGTCCCCATATATACTATATTGCCAAAAGTATTAACTCACCCATCCAAATAGAAAGTAGGCGTTCAATCACTTCCATGGCCACAGTGTATAAACCAAGCAAGTCCAGTCTTGAAATTTCCTCACTCCTAAATATTCCACAGTCAACTGTTGTCACGGTTGTGAGGGGTGGCTTGTCATGGGTTTTATAGTCCGCGTCTCCCTTTGTCCTGTGCCAGAGTATATAGATTGTCCATGTGCCTCCAGCCATTTTTGTCCACAGCCCACGCCAATGGGGTTGAGTTGTATGATCTGGATTTCTTGTTTTCCTCTCAAGAAAGAGTGTTTTTTTGTTGTAGCGTTTTGTTCAGCTCTAGAAAAGCCCGTTTTTGGTTAGTAGCCTTGTGCTTATCTCCGTTGGAGTGTTTTTGCTTTGTACCTTTTTCTGCTCTAGTGTAGCGCAGTTTAAGTTTACAGCCTTGTCTTTTTCCTCCGTTGGAGTGATTTTTTTTTTTGTTCATTTAATAGTTAATTCAACCTTTGACTTTAGTCTTAGTGTTTCATTGCCATATTGTGTTTGTTTTCACTCTGTCTCAAGGGAAGATTAAAGTTCCTAATAAAGATCTGCCTGAGCTGTTCACCCTCTGCATCTGCGTCCTCTTTTAGTCCAGGCCTGACTGTCAGTGGGATTAGGACAAAGTGGAAGCGATTGGGAACGACAGCAACTCAGCCAAGAAGTGGTAGACCACGTAAAATGACGGAGCGGGGTCAGCCGATGCCAAGGCACATAGTGCACAGAGGTCACCAACTTTCTGCAGAGTCAATCGCTACAGACCTCCAAACTTCATGTGGCCTTCAGATTAGATCAAGAACAGTGTAGAGAGCTTCATGGAATGGGTTTCCATGGCGATCAGCTGCATCCAAGCCATACATCAGCAAGTGCAATGCAAAGCGTCGGATGCAGTGGTGTAAAGCACGCCGCCACTGGACTCAGTAAAGACGCCTTCTCTGGAGTGACTAATCACGCTTCTCCATCTGGCAATCTGACGACGAGTCTGGGTTTGGCGGTTGCCAGGCCAACGGTACTTGTCTGACTGCATTGTGCCATGTGTAAAGTTTGGTCGAGGGGGGATTATGGTGTGGGGTTGTTTTTCAGGAGCTGGGCTTGGCCCCTTAGTTCCAGTGAAAGGAACTCTGAATGCTTCAGCATACCAAGAGATGTTGGACAATTCCATGCTCCCAACTTTGTTGAACAGTTTGGGGATGACCCTTCCTGTTCCAACATGACTGTGCACCAGTGCACAAAGCAATGTCCATAAAGACATGGATGAGAGAGTTTGGTGTGGATGAACTTGACTGGCCTGCACAGAGTCCTGACCTCAACCCGATAGACCACCTTTGGGATGAATTAGAGTGGAGACTGAGAGCCAGGCCTTCCCTCCAACATCAGTGTGTGACCTCACAAATACGCTTCTGGAAGAATGGTCAAAAAGTCCAATAAACACACTCCTAAACCTTGTGGAAAGCCTTCCAGAAGAGTTGAAGCTGTTATAGCTGCAAAGGGTGGACCGACGTCATGTTAAACCCTATGGATTAAGAATGGGATGTCACTTAAGTTCATATGCGAGTCAAGGCAGCTGAGTAAATATTTTTGTCAATATATACATATGTATATATATATATATATATATATATATATATATATATATATATATATATATATATATATATATACATATAGGGAGATATGCCTATATTGCATATTCTTCACAGCAGATTACCTTTTTGGTAAATGACACTCCTACTGTGATTGCGATCCCATCTCCTGCTAAATATGTTCGAATGTAATGTATCATATTATACTAATATAATTTGGAAGAAATTTAATTTCTGCCTAGATTTTAATTACGGGCACTGACTTTGATTTAATATAGGAAGTGTGATGCTCCCATCCTGCACAGAAGCCATATGGAGGAGGTAAGTCCCGCCTCTTTTTGAAAAATATGTACAGCAGTAGGAGAGACAAATCATGTATTGATCCCATTTGAACTGTCCCATGAATTACACACATGATGTTCGTCAATTTAAAATATTTTAGGTAACTAGCAAGCCAAGCTAAGAGCCTTGTTGGTGACGTACCCATATAAGTTAGCTAGCAAGCAGAGCTAATGGCTGTGTTGGTGACGCACCTAAATAAGTTAGCTAGCAGGCCAAGCTAACGACCTTGTTGGTGACGTACCTAGATAAGTTAGCTAGCAAGCCAAGCTAACGGCTGTGTTGGTGACGTACATTGTGTGAGACCAGAGATGTAGTTCACCGAGCGGTTTCACACAACCACAGTCTAAGCCTAACCAAGCAGCTGTGTTGCCTAAACATTTGTTTTAATTCACAACATTAAGTTCCAACAATATGATAACCACCACCAGGTGATAACCACTGTCAACACCCATTCAATCAGCTGATAACTCATTTCTGAGGCAACTACCTGAACACACAAAGTACACATGTTCATTTTGTGCATTCTGCAGACTCCAAATTAAGAGGATGAAAAGGACCTGTTCCCTTGATGATCAACAATATTTCCAACTCCCAATGACACGATTTTGACTCATACACTTACACTTGACACTTTCATACATAATTGTTTCATGAAAACGTAGTTACTCTTGTGCCGGTCGCCGGTGTACCAACTTGTTAATCAAGCTGTCCTCACTGCTCACGTCTCATATCGAACTGACATACAGTTTTGACCTTTTTTTATGTTGTATGCTCCTCTGCTTTAGACCTATGGAGAGGCTTTTCAGCAGCCTTGACAGTAAATATCACCGTGGTAACCTTTGATCACTGGCAGACACAGACAGGTGTTTGAGATGAGGTAATTACTGCAGTTTCACACACACACACACACACACACACACACACACACACACACACACACACACACACAGGCTGTCTCTCTGGCTGACTTTGCTCAACAGTGTTTAATGTCACTGAGTCATTTTAATGTACATGCTGCTGTGGTTGAGGGAGAGGTTTGAGTTTGAACTCAGAATCTGGAATAATTCGATGATTTACACCCATAAACCATCTTACTGTCTCCGACTTTGATAAAAGGTTGAGTTCAGACTTTAGGCTTTCACTCTTTGACTACAGAGACCCGGGTTCAATCCCCACACAAGAAATAATTACGAGAGAACAGCTATATCTAGCTTCAAACTAAGAAGTATAGAGTAGTCTATTGGTATAGACTACGAACCAATAAGGTCGCTGTTGCTGGGTCCAGGGAGGCCTGTACATACATACCATGGCGACCGATCGCCGAGCAGTTTTTAAAAATTATCCTGGTAATTTGTCTGCGTGAGAAACACGAGATGTGGCATGTGCTGCTTTGTCCTCTGACAATGTAAACAGACTGGTCTGTCTCAGTAACGGGCTGAATGTAAAGGAGGACTAAGCTGACTTGTTGTTCTATGGAGTGAAAAGGATTTATCATTCTGACTTCACAGCAGAATATTTCCTTATTCTTTTTTCCATATTTGCATGTTCTATTGTTCACCTTATGTTCTGTTAGTGCATATAAGAAATATGCCTTTTTCAAGCTGACAGTTCATTTTGACGGCCTTGATGGTTTCTTTGGAAATCTGTAGTTCACATGAGAGAATCTGTGCTTAAAGTTAAAAAAGCTGCTATTTAACAATAGTATTTGAATTTAAATACTTCCTTTGTGTTGATTCTACATAAATTCCATCATTTTACATTTAAATATCCATTATAACATACTTTATTCTTAAGAAGAAAGAAAGCGATTAATTGCGATTAATTACGGCAAATTGTGTGATTAATTACTTAATTTTTTTTAATCGATTGACAGCACTAATACATACACATACATACATACATACATATACACACATACATACACATGCATACACATACATACACATACATACATACATACATACACATACATACATACATACATACATACATACATACATACACATACATTAGGGCTGAACGATTTATCGTTTTCTGACCGAAATTGCAATTTCAGACAACGCGATCATGTGATCGCCAAAGCTGCGGTTTTAGCAGGCTCCTGACTTACCCAGGATCTGTTGTGTCAACTATTTTTTCACATACATACATGCCATCTCCCTACATCCTGCCAAGCTCACCAATCAGAAGCGGCATACTACTCGTGGACAAGTGACGCTAACCAATCAGTATTAACCTGCTCCGTATTTGTAATTAGTCAGAAATGACTTCAGCTGGACCAGAAGCGGAGTTAGGGGATTTAATCGCCAAGAAAAACAGCACGTCCGTCATTTGGGAGTATTTCAGGTTTGAGGCTGCAAACGTGCACCAGAAACCGGTACTGTGCAAAACCTGTTGCGCTAAAGTTGCAACATCCAGCGGAAACACAACCAATTTATACCGGTGATATAATCTCCCGCTAGAGGGTGCATTTCGCAGCAGGGATGCTGATTACGGCACAACACCGGCACTTGAAAAATCACCACAGACATTTGCATGACGGGTGCATGACGAAAAAGTCTGGTGAAAAGTCCGGTGACAATGATGATCAGGCCCACTGTAGCAAACAGACTACAATTACAGCATTGTTTGCCAGTGTAACTCCGTATAAGAGCAGCCGAAGACACCGGGAGAAAACGACGAACATAACACACTACATTGCTAAGGACATGGTTTCTGTTAATAAAGTCACCAAAGACGGATTTAAAAACCTCCTCAGCATGCTGGACAGAGGATATATGATTCCCTCCCGCAACTACTTCTACCAGGTTGCCGTCCCACAGCTATACGCGGAGTGTAAAGAAAAAGTGGTAAGCCATAAATGAATGATCCACCTATTTTAATGTCTGACATATTTTTCAGAATCATTTTATTTTAATAACAGTTTTTGTATTTTATTTACAATTCAATTATTACAATGAAGGATTTTTTGCACAATTTTTAAGTTAGTTAAGACTAGGGTTGCACGGTATACCGGTACTAATTTCGTACCGGGGTACTGAGGCATTTAAAACGGTACCATATTGCATTTGGACGGGACCGGTACTTGCAGCGCCGCCGGCAGCGCCCGCAACAGCGCGGCGAACTCGCCACGTGACGTCACCACGTTGTAACTACAGCTGAGAGGACGAGGAGCGAGCCGCAGCTTGGGGAGATAAAAGGCAAGCCGGAGGAAACCGCTAGCAAGTTAGCGAGCAGCGTGGACGGTAGCAACAAACGGAGCAGGACGAAAGCTTGGAGAGCGCGAGAGAGAGAGAGCGAGAGAGCGCGAGAGAGAGAGCGCGCGCGAGAGAGCGAAGCACGGAGAGGAGAATGGCTGCTGCAACCGTCACCACACCGCAACTTGCGGACAAACCAGCGCCGCAAAGTGCGATATGGCCGTACTTTAGCTTAAAACAAATGCGCAAAGCGAGGCAGTTAACGCTGATGCACCACTGTGTAAACGATGTTTAAAACATGCATGGCTAACGGCGGAAACACCTCCGACTTAGCCAAACACTTAAAGGACAAGCACCCACCCTGCACACTGAGCTCAGGGAACGACAGGTCATTTAAACTCATGAAAAAAAGCCACATTCAGTGCTAAAAGCAAGCGCCACCGCCCTTCACTCTTAACAAAAGTAGCTCTGGAAGAAAAAAAAAGAGATGATTTATTTATATTATTATATTTTATATTATATTATTGTATTTATATTTTAACATTTTTAAAATTGTGTGAATTAGAAAAGCTTGTCTTTGTGGTATTTTATTTTATTTGCTGATTAATATGTTATTGTTCTAAGATTTTCTATTAAAATAAAGTCAGTAATGACATTTTTTGCGTTCACTTTTTATTTGAAAAAGTATCGAAAAGTACCGAAAAGTACCGAAACACATGTTGGTACCGGTACTGGTACCAAAATGTTGGTATCGTGACAACACTAGTTAAGACAGTCAAAGATGGCTCTTTTAGTTAATTTGTAATAACTGCCGTTGGTCAAGGACTTTAAAGAAAGTGCATGCATGTTTCTTGTTAATAAATACATTTGGAAGCAATTTTTAACTTTAGTTTTCATCCTTGCATTAGAGTAATAGCATTTCATGTTTTAATGTTACTGTACATTGTGAATATTGCACTGAAGCTTGATTTGAAGGAAACTGTGAATCAAATCGAAATCGCAATATCTGCCAGGAAAGTCGCAATTAGATCTTTTCCTAAAATCGTTCAGCCCTAACATACATACACATACATACATACACGTACATACATACATACACATGCATACATACATACATACATACATACATACATACTGTACATACAGTAAAGAATACATTTTTTCTCTGACCTTAAATAACTAACTAATAATAATAATATTGTATCAGGCTTTAGTTGTCAGGAATTCATTTTTCTTTTACAAATGAATAAAATGTGTTTTCGGTGGACATTTGGCAGGATGACGGGACGAGATATTGATCAGCTATTATATTAATGTAGTACGATGCAGTATAACAGCAACATATTAACACGTGTATCATTTCCTCAACAGAGGGCTCCAACACGGTACTGTTCAGCAGTTCCTGTATATGTCACATTTCAGCACCTAAATGCAGGACAAGTCAGTGTTGGCCTTATCAAATGACAAGAAGGTAACTCATTAATACTGAACAACACATTCAGTGTCAACCCATTACACCCACAAGCTCCAGTCCCTCCCAGTCTCACCAGTTTGTGTTTGTTGTCGGTGAGGTGCGTCTCCTCATAGCTGTCGTCGTGAGTCGTCCAGCTGTAGGACACCAGGAAGTGGAGGATGGGCGGGTGGTAGGTGGCCTCCGGACGAGCCCAGCGCACCACCAGAGCACTGCTGTTCACATGCTGCACCTTCATGTTGATGGGAGCGCTGCTGCATACTGGGGGAGAACAGAGGAGGGAACAGGAGAGAGGGGGAGGAATGGAAGGGGGGGCATCAGTAGGGGAGAATTAAAAGGGGGGAATTAATGGATGGAAGAGGAAAATTAGTGTGAGATGAAAATTGCAAGGAGGGAAAACACAAAATGGACATGAAAGGATGGATGGAAGACAAGAAACAAGAACGCAGAAGAATAAAAAAATGGACAGAAGAGGATAAAAGGGAAGGATGGAGGAATTAAAGAAAGGGAGGAAGTAAATAAACCAATGGATTGAAGGAAGGTGACATAAGAAACACATGAATGAAAGGATGGATGCAAAGGACGGGAAAGAAGGTACAGACAGGTGGGAGACAGTGAGTGTCATGTGAGCGTGAGTTGTATTCATGATGTGTTATTAATATTGCTGAGACACTGTGAATCAGTGTATAGTATCACATATGGAAAAATCTACATCAAATGTTTGCATACATAATGAGCTCAGTGCTGTCAATCGTCTTTGAATAGGCTTTTTTACACACACACACACACACACACACACACACACACACACACACACACACACACACACACTTTGTCAAATAACATACAATTTCATATAAAGTCTCCTTCAGGCCAAAAGCAACCAACCTGCCATCTTCATATATCTGGCCGTAGGAAACACGAGATATGTTTTATTGTATGTTTTCATTCATTCTGATGGGAGCAGTCCTGCACTGGCTGATACTCACCACTAAATGTCTCTGTTTGACCAGGGAGATGTTCTGCTCCAACAGTACTATAGATGGAGGATTTGCATTCAAATATTAAACGTTATTATTACTGTAAATTCTCAGACGGTGAATGGGGACACTGTCTGTTAGTGTGAGTTAGTAAGACATCTGGCTTTTCACATTGTCCCATATGTGTCATGTGTACATGCCTTCTTGTTTCCTGATCTGCTTACATTTTAATTTGCTGTGAATACAGCAACATTTCTTCATTTTTATCTGATTCATAATTGTGTAACAGACTAATTTCAATGGTGTGACAGCAGTTGTGTTGTACCCAAGACACTGAATTTCCAACATAGTGTTTTTTATCGACTACTTATTTCCAGCTTCCATTTTGCAACTGCTGTTAAACTACCATGAGTGAGTCTTGACATTTCACATTAAAAGTCTTCTAGCTACTCAGAGAACATTATCCCTACTGGGTTTATAAGGTGACATGTCTGTAGGAAGATCATCATTCACACAAAGATGCAGACTGGAATTACATTGAGAATTAAAATATTGTTGTTTTCCAATAAAATGGATGTTGGAGCATCTTCAAATGTACTGTGACGTTTTTCCACAGTCAAACCAAATCTGATTTAAATCAAATCTTTTGCACTTGATGGACTGGATTGGTAAGCACACGTGAACATTTTCTTTAAGAGAATAAAGAAAATGTTTGATATATGTTGTTACATAGATATGATCCAAAAGGTTTCAAATTAATCTCTGATTATGTGAGCTTTTATCTGATCTCTTAGCAGAGGTAGGAGTAGTCAGTAAAATGTATTGGCATTGCTTGAGACTTTTAATCCTGTTTCTGGACAAATTGTCTCTGATTTTCTACTGACATAAGCAGAAATCCAACACAATATAGTATGTTACCAAACATGTCTGTCAAGGCCCCCAAATTCTGCAGAAGGGAACTCTTATTGCCACAGTATATAATGGTAGTTCACACATTGCTCAAAGCACACTTTTGGGTGGTACCACAAAATTAGATCTTTATTGTCTCTCATCACTGGCTATAGTGCATATTTTTTTCCGAAATAAGGTCCGCACAGTGGACACAGGAAGGGACTTAGCCTCACTATTCCCCCATGCATAGTCAGGTCCACAAAAAAAGGGTTTTACCAGTTTGTCGTGGAAGGACTTGACTGGTGTGCACAGAGCCCTGACCTCATGCCCAAGCATCCAACACTTTTGGGATGGACTGAATCGTGGACTCGGCATCTCTACTGTCACTAACTTGACTACTCCCGGGATCACTCCCGGGAGTCTGGCTATGCTTTCTGGTCCAGCAGAGTCCACTGAGGTCCTGACCGATGCAGACTGCTAACTGGCCTGATGCTGGAAACACCACATTGTAGCTCCACCTGCCCGCTGTGTGACTGCTCAACTACTCCTGCTTTCTGGTTTACGGCGACGTGGTTGGGATGGATCCATCTCGGCGTAGCTGTGCCTGCTGCCATGGACTACTACTGTTGATACTATTGCTTCTGTTAATACCACCACTACTGTTAATGCTACTACTACCATACTACCAACACCAAATGCAGTTGGAACCCAAGGGCCTGGGCTGCACGAGATTTCTGCCTAAAAGCCTATTAAGGCAGTTTTTTCTCGCCACTGTCGCTGTAACGCTTGCCCCTGGGTGATGTTGGGAATTTGAAATTGTGTTGACTCTTGAAATTTTGAGCGTATTCTAGTCCTGCTCAATGTGTTAAGTGTCCTGAGATGACTTCTGTTGAGATTTGACACTATAAATAAAATTGAATTGAATTGAATTGGACTGTGAGGAACACCTCATCACTCAACATCAGTGTTGCTCTTAAGATTGAATGGGAACAAATCTCTGTATGTTCCAAAATCCTCTTAAACCAGAGTGGAGGTTGTTATAGCAGCAAATTAATCACATTCTGGTTGAATGTTTGAGTGTCCACATACTTTGGTCATCTGTCATGTAAAGTGTATGTTAAACAGCAATTCATTACAGGATGCACTGTTGGAAAAGAGGGAGTAGCATATCACTATCTAACAATGCACATAATGATTATTCCAAACACTGTATCATATTATGCAAATGCAAGTAATTTGATGAGGAACATGGCTTGATTGAGAATGGGGATCACTTGCCTGGTGGAACCAAATTGATTAGCTTGCTCATAAAGAGCTGCAGTGGAGTTTTTCTATTCATAACCTGCAGTTGAGCCCCATGTGGCTTAGCATTACTAAAGCCATTAGTCACACACACACACACACACACACACACACACACGCAAACACACACATTCACAAAGTAGAACACACACTTGCACATACACAGACGTCATTTGGAAGTCAAGCGGAGAATGACCTCTATGCAGGGAAAACGTATAACAGATTAGATCAACCTAGGTCCAGTCGGCTGTGCCGAGTGTGTGTTATCACAAGTAAGAATATTCATACCACTATAATTGCAGTCTCAAAGTAAAGTTAAATGGGGCAGTAAGTCAGAGGAGCAGCCTACGCGGTACAAAAAAAATGATGGTAAACAGAGTGGCCGACAGGGAGTCAGCACTTGATGATATGAAAATGTCATATCACCATTATCCTATTATGTACTCCTTTCTTGAGTTATAAACAGCGGTTATGTACAGCTCTTTAGTAGCTCTGTCTAATGCAAGTGCCAGAATCACAAAGAATCTGGATCATCTGGATCCTTCTCTGATTATTTCACTGGTTTGCCAGCAGAAGACAGCTTGTCTTTGATGAATAATCTAACAACCCGTACTCACTGTACAGATCCAACTACGTGGTCTCAGTTACAGAGGACGGACGTCTGCTATATCTACTTTCAACTTTACTTTATTTATAGAGCACTTTTCCTACATAGACATGTAACACAAAGTGCTTTACACACATAAAAAGAAAATAGAAAAACAATTACAAATAAAGCCCCTCCCTCCCACCCTCCATACTACACACACGCACGCACACGCACGCACACATACACACACACACACCTGCACACTCTCACTACTGACAATAGGGAGACATGGCATGACACTGATGATTGAGGAAACGCTATCTTTGGGGCCATCCACACTGGGAGGAGTCGCAGGCTGTGCCACAGGGGGCACCAGTGCCCAGGCCCCCCGACCCCGACAAACAACAGTCAGCCGAGCCGAAGGGGCCCAGGGACAGCGCACCCAGCAGCAGCCCAGACACAGCTTCCAGTGTGGAAGACCCCCCTGAGGAAACACTGGAGTTAAAGCTAAAAACTAAAAGCATAAGATAGGATTAAAAAAACATGAAAAAATAAGTAAATAGAGTGAACAGCTTAAAAGGATAAAAATATATAAGATAATAAAATAAAACAATACCAATGATAAGTAAAACAACTTTCACAATATCATCTTAAAAACAAGATAGAAGCAAAAATATAAAATAAGATAAAATCACGTAAGAACGTAAGAAGAATTTAAAATACTAGTTAAAAGCCTGATTAAAAAGGTGTGTCTTTAACCTTCCTTTAAAAATATCAACTGTCTCTTCGGTCCTGAGGCTCTCCGGCAGGCTGTTCCACAGGTGGGGGCCATAGTAGCTAAATGCCGCCTCACCATGGGTTCTGGGTTTTGGTATGGATAAAAGGCCGGTGCCGGAGGACCTCAGGGTCCGCGAGGGTTGATATGGTAAAAGCAGGTCAGCTAAATAAGAGGAAGCAAGGCCGTTAAGACATTTAAAAACTAGTAAAATTACCTTAAAATCGATCCTGAAGCGTACAGGGAGACAATGCAGCGACGCTAAAACTGGTGTAATGTGCTCCCGCCCTCTGGTCCTTGTCAGCACGCGTGCGGCTGAGTTCTGTAATAATTGGAGATTTAAAATACTCTTTTTGGGAAGACCAGAGAGCAGGGCATTACAATAATCTAAACGACAGGAGATAAAAGCATGCATCAGCACCTCCGTACTGGCCTGAGAGAGAAACGGGCGGACTCTGGCTATGTTCTTAAGATGATAAGGTGCTTTGTCTGTTGTTGGTAAGTCAGAAACTAATTGTAGATTTGAGTTCAGGCATTGTGTGAGCAAAGCTAGTGCAACATTAGTCGTGTGCTGATAGCTTGTTGTTGAAATCGTGGTGAAACTGCATATGTTAAGTGAGTAATCAACTAAGTTTGAGCCATCTCAGGTGTACTGAATAGACTTGATTAGAGGGAGGGGTCACACACAGTACTTACGGTAAACTGAGCACTTAAAAGGCTGTCACTACAGCGTCAGCTGCAGCGTCTGGCCATCTGAACGAAGACAGCTGAACAAAGACAAGGGAGTCTATCTGCGGGAGTCAAGACAGCTGAACAAAGACAAGGGAGTCTATCTGCGGGAGTCAAGACAGCTGAACAAAGACAAGGGAGTCTATCTGCGGGAGTCAAGACAGCTGAACAAAGACAAGGGAGTCTATCTGCGGGAGTCAAGACAGCTGAACAAAGACAAGGGAGTCTATCTGCGGGAGTCAAGACAGCTGAACAAAGACAAGGGAGTCTATCTGCGGGAGTCAAGACAGCTGAACAAAGACAAGGGATTCTATCTGCGGGAGTCCATCGAGGACGTCCACCGAGGTAGGCATAACATCTTACCCCCCCTCGCAGCCATGTGTCTTATCCCAGTCAGGACATCACACTGGAGAAGATTTCACCGGAGACCCTTCACTCGAGGCTGTAACCCATCCAATCTCTGCTACCCACCATTCTCCACCGGTAAGGACCTTGAAGTACTAGGGGGGCTATGGAACTGCCAGTCTGCAGTCAAGAAGGCGGACACCATTTCAGCCTATGCCTCACTGCAGACTCTCCACTTCCTGGCCCTCACAGAGACCTGGATCACCCCGGAAAACACTGCCACTCCAGCTGCCCTTTCAACTGCCTACTCGTTCTCACACTCCCCAAGACGAACAGGGCGAGGAGGAGGAACTGGGCTCCTCATCTCACCCAGATGGTCCTACCAGATCCTTCCTCTGGACCACCTACCCCGATCTACACTTGAATTCCACGCCGTCTCTGTCACCCTTCCTTTCAAACTCAACATCATAGTGATCTATCGCCCTACCGGTCCTCTCGGTGACTTTTTGGATGAGATGGATGCCCTCCTGAGCTGCTCCCCTGATGATGGCACACCACTCGTCGTCCTCGGTGACTTCAACATCCACTCGGGAAAGCTGCACTCATCTGAATTCATCGACTTCTTTTCCGCATTTGACCTTACGCTCTCCCCCTCTCCACCAACTCACCGCACCGGGAACCAACTTGACCTTGTCTTCACAAGATCCTGTGGCATCTCGGCACTCTCTGTTACCCCGCTCACCGTGTCCGACCACCACTTTGTGACTTTCTCCCTCCCCATGGAGCCCACCACATCCCTCCCCTCTACGCCTCGAATGGTCACCAGCCGCCGCAACCTGAAATCCCTCACTCCCTCCGCTCTCTCCTCAACTGTTATCTCCTCGCTACCATCCTCCGAACAGTTCTCCCTAATACCTACTGAGGAAGCCTCCTCCATCCTGATGTCCTCACTCTCCTCTTCTTTGGACACTCTCTGTCCCCCTATCTCACGACCTGCCCGATCATCTCCCCCCCCTCCCTGGCTGTCTGAACCTCTGCGAACCAACAGATCATTGTTGCGAGCGTCAGAGAGAAAATGGACCTTACTCACTACCACCGCCTCCTCTCTGACTTCACCTCAACTGTTTCGGCAGCTAAATCTGCCTTCTACCTGGCAAAGATCAACTCTTCTGCCTCCAACCCCAGGAAACTCTTCTCCGTGTTCTCTTCCCTCCTCACCCCTCCGCCCCCTTCCTTCCTTACTGCCGATGACTTTGCTACTTACTTTAACAAGAAAGTAAATGACATCAGCTCCTCATTTACGCCTATTCCCTCCCAGAAGACATCTCCCCCAACCCTCAACTCGGATGGTCTTACCAGCTTTACCCCCCTCACCTCTGAAGATGTTCACGCACTTGTTACATCTAACCGTGCCACCACCTGCTCCCTCGACCCGATCCCCTCCTCTCTTCTCCAAGACATCTCACACGACATCTTGCCATTCCTCACCACCCTGATCAACTCCTCCCTCACCTCAGGTCTCATTCCAGCGGATTTTAAGACAGCTACCGTGAAGCCTCTCCTTAAAAAACCCATCCTAGACGCTACTGACATCCAAAGCTACAGACCTGTATCTCTTCTTTCATTCCTCTCTAAAACCTTGGAACGTGCCGCCTACAACCAACTGTCATCCTATCTCTCGCTGAACAACCTCCTAGACCCTAATCAATCAGGATTCAGGACTGCTCACTCCACTGATGTCCTTGATTTTATCCTGAAGTGGTCTGCAAAGTTCTCACAAAGATCATCTGTTGGTGTCTTAAAAACGTTATTAGAATTAGTGCCTGTTAAAATATCAAACGTGGAGAAGAGAAACCGGGGGTTGTTTTTATTGATGGTGATGAGTTGTGAGAAATGTGAAATTCGTGCCTTTTTGACTGTATTATTGTAGGTTTTGAGTTGTTGACGTAAAATGTCGTAATGAATTGTCAGTTTACTTTTCCTCCATCTTCTCTCGGCACTCCTGCATTTTCTTTTCAGTTCATTGATTTCAATGTTTTTTCTCCACGGGGGTATAGGTTTTCTTTTTATTGTTTTAGTTAAAAGTGGAGCTACTGAGTCCAAAGTTGACTTCAGTCTGCTGTTAAAATTATCAACGATAAAATCACAAGGTGCAGGTAAAATTTCAGCAGGAGTGCTCTGTAAAATCTCCATAAAATTTGCAGCCACTTCAGAAGTAAGGTAGCGCCTCCTCTTGGTTAAAACTGGTGATGTTAAAAAATACACAGTAGTGGTCAGACACAGCCAGGTCGACAACAGAGGACACACCGATGGACAGGCCATGGGTTATGACCAGGTCCAGGGTGTGTCCTCTGTTGTGAGTTGGCTGAGCGACGTGCTGCTTAAAATCAAGACAACTTAAAAGATTTAAAAACTCTCTGGATATCGGATCCGAGATTTCGTCAACGTGTAGATTAAAATCACCAGTTATTAAAATCCTGCTAAAAGAGGTGTGGATAATTGATAAAAGTTCAGAAAATTCACTGATAAAAGAGCTAGAGTGATGGGGTGGTCTGTATACAGTAAGGCAAAGAATTGGAGGACTGCTAAAAGTAAAGGCATGGTGCTCAAATGATTAGTAACTGTTAAAAAACATTCCATTTGAGGTCAATGAGTTGTCTATAATCGATTCCGTCCCTTCTACCCTCTCTAGTAGAAAATAAAAAATTTAAATTTGGTGGGGAAGCCTCGGTGAGAACAGCAGGTGCATCAGTGCCAAGCCATGTCTCAGTTAAAAGAAGACAGTCTAACTTGTTATCTAAAATCACATCATTCATTAAAAAAGTTCTATTTAAAATATAGCGAACATTAAAAAGTGCCAAGTTTATGGTGACAGGTGGTTTGTTGACTGGAGTGGTGGATTGTTCTGTGAGTGGTCTGAGATTATGAAAGTTCACAGAGTGGGTGTGGTAGTGTCTGATGTGGTGGTGGTGTGTAATAATTACGGGAATGGGTGAAGTGTTGGTGTGAATATGAGGTCCAAGTCCGGTGTTGTATGTATGGTGGTCAGAGGTGGAAATGATTGCATAGGAGCATGGACCTGGGGGACATCAATTGGTGGCGGACAGAGCAGCTGGTGCGGGTTTAGGGTGATTGGCATGCTGAACCCCGTATGCCAGGTTGGCAGCTAGCATGCGGGCACCTTCTCTGTTCAGGTAGAGCCCGTCTGACCCAAAAAGGTGTCATCTCGCCCAGAACACGTCAAAGTTGTTGACAAAGCCTACCTGATGTGAGCTGCAGGCAGAAGAGAGCCAGGTGTTGAGGCTGAGCAGCCTGCTGAAGCTGGTGGACAAGCCCAGTATCTCTTCAAAAGAACAACCTAGTATCTCTACTAAAGAACAACCCAGTATCTCTACAAAAGAACAACCCAGTATCTCTACCAAAGAACAACCCAGTATCTCTACCAAAGAACAACCCAGTATCTCTACAAAAGAACAACCTAGTATCTCTACTAAAGAACAACCCAGTATCTCTACTCAAGAACAACCCAGTATCTCTACAAAAGAACAGCCCAGTATCTCAACTAAAGAACAACCCAGTGTCTCTACTAAACAACAACTCAGTAGCTCCACTAAACAACAACTCAGTATCTCTACTAAAGACCAACCCAGTATCTCTACCAAGGACGAAACTTTGATTTCAGAAGTGGGGGGGACACAAGTATTTTTAATAAAACTCTAACTCTTTCAGTTCACTGTGTTTTCTAGTAGTTCTAGTAGTTTTCTATTGCTAATTTTAAGTTTACTGCTCCCTTTTTTGGTTTGACTGGTTGTAAATCATGTAGCAAAACATTATCACCGAATTCTAATCCAATAGTAATAATAACAACAATAATAATAATAAATTTTATTGATCAGATTATTGAGAGCTTTGTAGATGATGAGGAGGATCTTGAAGTGGATATGCTGCTTTATTGGGAGCCAGTGAAGGTGTTGCAGGATGGGTGTAACGCATTTCTTTGAGTAACTTACACTTTGACTTCTAAAGAAGTCTCTTATGTCCACTTTTCTTTTTTTAGACATCCTGGCTGCGTCTAATTACCAAACACACATACGCACGCACGCGCGCACATACGCACATGGACACCGATTCAAACGTTAATGTAAATAAAACCTCTGATATTACTATCCTTCTAGCAGACGTGAACCAGGCAGAACAAACTCCCAATTTCAGTAGCGGACTCCTGTAGGACTCCTGACCGCAGACTAGCAGACCGTCGGTGTGCAAGCAAGATGGAGTGACAGCGGGGACGGCCAATCACACAAGAAACGGCAGAGCCAATCGAGGAGCTTGTGGGCGGTCTAAACTAAGGGAAACAGGCTTCAGTTTGAGCGGCCGTTTTTCGCTTGGTCCTAGTGCTTGATGCGTCTCTGTTTACTATAGCGTAACATTGTTAATGGACGGTAAAAAGTGCAGGGGACTAAAACGGCCTTTTGAAAAAGTGCAGGGGACATGTCCCCTGTGTCCCCCCCCTAAATTACGTCCGTGATCTCTACTAAAGAACCAAGTATCTCTGCTAAAGAACCGCCCAGTATCTCAACTAAAGCACAACCCAGTGTCTCTACTAAACAACAACTCAGTAGCTCCACTAAAAAAACAACTCAGTATCTCAACTAAAGAACAACCCAGTGTCTCTACTAAACAACAACTCCGTAGCTCCACTAAACAACAACTCAGTATCTCTACTAAAGATCAACCCAGTCTCTCTACTAAACAACAACCCAGTATCTCTACTAAAGAACAGCCCAGCATCTCAACTAATGAACAGCTCAGTATCCAGGGCTCCAGACTAACTTTTTGCATTGGTTGCACTAGTGCGCCTAACTTTTTTTTTTAGGTGCACCAGCACAAAATTTAGGTGCACCCACATTTTTCATCGCGTCGCCTTTAACGCCAAAAAGTCACCTTTTTATCGCTCTCCTTTTACATAATGACACCCCCCTTATGGCCTAGGTTAACTGCAGCACCATCAGCACCCAGAGCAACCCTTTTCTCCAGCCAATCTGCACACTGATGCCCAAGTGCAGCAAATGCTTGCTTTGTGGCACAATAAAAAGATCATACAGGTCGCTAGTCTATAGATTGCAAATGGAAAACTGTTTATGTGATCTTAGCCTAGCCTACTTATATTTTTACTTAGGCTATTCATTTTTAATAATAATATTAGGAATAGGCTACTATAGTAGCCTATTCCTAATATTATTATTATATATATATATATACAATTTCCTATTCATGATCTCTCATGCTGTAATGTGGGCCTTCAAACACTGTGCGTGTCCATGCTCCACCTCGACATGTCCAATTAACATGTTGACCGGCCTCCCTTTATGCAAAACGCGACAGTAGACAATAACGCACTCCTTCGTAGAGACGTCTGTGTCGCCGTCAGTCATGAATGACGTGTATGTGGCGTTTCCAACCTCAGCTGTCTTGTTCTTTAGTGTGTCGGCATTTTTTTTCATCAGAATAATTTCTGACTTAAATTTGGTGAACGGCAACTCCTCCTTTGCAATATTGTATGCGACGTTGAATTTTATAATAATTTCAGATTCCTCAGCGGACGTGATCGATACAGCCTGACGCTGAAATGCAGCTGGATGAGGGGCCACTTTATTAACACACTTATCACGGCATGTAGTATGCTTTTTGGACATAATGCGCTTTTTCAACGTCTCGATGCAAACAACAACAACAACAACGGCAGCCTCCGTGCTCGTAGCAGCTATTCTGCTCGTCTGTACGACGGCGTATCAGGGCCGCTGTATGAAAAAAAAAACGGAGCCGAGAGAGGGGGGCAATATTCCGGGGAAAAAGCTACTTTATTATGATGCTAACAATCAACCGCTAGCTAACTTTCCATGAATGTAGGCATTTATTTGTCTAATTAATCCATCCCAACGTGTGACAACGCCTCGTCAAGGTCCTTAGGGTGACGGCTGTTGGTGTTTATTGTTGGTTTTATTTATACGGGACAAATTGTCATCTTATGGGTGTTTATTGATCGGGTGGTCGGGCGGAGATTAGCCGTAACTCTCACGTGTTGCCATAGCAACGGCAAACATCGGGTCACGCTCCGTCTCTTCTTCTGCATTTTTGTAGCAGAAACAGCGCCGCATAAGGGCCTGGAATATGTACTACAGCGCGCTGAGTCGTTTTCAGTGGATTCATGTGGATGCAGATTTTCTTGAAACGACGCCATGGCAAAACGGAGAAAAAAAGTTTGTCCCCGTGTGTACGGGGCCTTAGTCTCGGGCGAGGCTTTCTGCCCCTCTTCATTTTCAAAGAAAATCGAAGCGCACAAGAGTACCTGCTCAGCTCGCTCGCATTTTTCGAACTGACACAATTTACAGCAGTGAAAAGGACCACAGCCAATCAGAGGCAAGGACCCGCCCGAGCTCTGTCTCTTATTGGTTTAGACCACGATGCCATCAGGAGAACACAAAGAGATGCTGCGCTTATGATTTTTTTTTTCACCCGAGCAGCGTTAGGTGCACCAGTGCGACCTATAATTTTTTTCAGTCGCACTCATAAAAATTTTGGTCGCATATGCGACCAAAATGGTCGCACTCTGGAGCCCTGGTATCTCTACTAAAGAACAACCCAGCCTCTCTACTAAACAACAACCCACTAAAATGTGCAACTGCAGTGATGTAAATGTGACATCAACTCCAAATTGGTCTCTAGTCAAGGGGCAGCTGCCAGATCCTGCTTTACACTGTGAATAGTTGTGTAGATTAATGGTGTTTGGAGTTCATGAGCAGCCTGAACCCTTTACAGTGTTACAGCACAGTTTGGAAGGAGTTCTTTGCCATTTCTGATCCATTCTTCAGCACCCACTGAGCCCTGCTCTCTTAAAAAATGACATTCCCACACACCTAAACCGCAGGTTTCAAGTTAAACACATTTGGTTGTGCTCTGTGTTCTTTTTCAAATGAGTCAGTGGAAGTCTGAGGAGGTCTGGGTGGTGGACAGGTTAAAAAACACAGGGCTTCCACCAGGAGACTGATGTTAGTGTCCTGTTTGAACAAAGTGCTTTTGTTGCAATTTTGTTTTGTTTCATTTTCATAGTCATTTAATCCATGATTCTAATCTGTGATTAAAATGACCATGATGTGTTTTACTAAACCTAAATAGTACTAAACCTAAACCAAACTGTGCGGACCAGTGTTATGTCTCCAGGTATCAACACTAAGTGAGTAAAATGTCCAGACTTATAGCCAAGACTCAAGCCAAAAGATAATAGCCAGGATTGACCATGTTGGTCAATGTGCTTAATTGAATATAAACTAAACTTCTCAACCTCAATGATTATTTTGTCAAACACCACCCAAAGTAAAATCATGCGCGGATGAAGCATGTGATTTCCTTCCTGTCTTTGTTATTGTGGCGTTAGCAGCACAGTGCATTAGTACCGGTGTACGTCATACTGTGATCATTTCCCTGTTAATAGTCTGCAATTCACAAAGACTGGTTTCATACTAAGGTGTCGGACATACTAAAAACATGTCACACAGTGTTATGGTGACTAAATATCACGTTGGTGAAGGGTTTCATCAGCAACGTTCCTCTGTGACGTTGTAGGTTTAAGTCACTGACCAACTGACCAATGGTTGCAATTTGATCAGTTAGTTACTTACTTACTCTGTTGCAGAGCCACTTATAGGGCTGGTCCTCTGGTCCGAAATGTAAACGCTGCTATATGTGACGTTTATATCAGTCTCCACTCTATGGAGGGCTGGAAATGAAGTAGCAGTTGGAATGGCACTGGCATTGCTCTCTTGCTACTTGATATAGTACTTCTATGGGGTTTTTTTAAACTACTATTTTTGCACTTCTAGCTATTATGCAGGGGCATAATTCAGCTCTTGGACATCTTAACCTTACCATTAAACAAAATAGAAACAAAATGTACAGGGAGGTGAAATATAATTACATTCACACTGCAGGTTAGTGTCACTTCTTCTTTTAGTAAGGCACAATTTGGATATTTCACTAATTTATCACTGAAATTAATTGAAAAGGAATGTGTGACATTAATATGCAGATTTAGATTCAGATTTCCTTGGATAAAAAAATTAAGTATTAATCTACAAGTTAAATTGTCTTTGGAGTCCCAACACCTTGACCTTTGGGAAAATGTCACGGGGTTAAGTAAAGGTGGAAAGAGAACTCAAAAGGATTTAGGAAAAGTCGACCGCGGTACTCAGAGAATCCGACCGGACTTAAACTACGTCATTATAATGCTGCTGATGATTGACAGTTGATGATCGGCACCGGTGAGTGACGTGTGTCTGCGCTAGAGAAACTACAATAATGGACTACAAAAAGCGCATTGTCCACTTCTCCCCATGTTGTTGGTTTTATAAACAGCTGGTTCACTGACCGGCTTCAGTTCCAGCAGCTCCTCCTTCCTGTTTGACCGTTTGCTGTATTTACATTTCATTTATGGTTTTAGTTTTATTTTTGTCAAATTTGTAACATGATTGAAATAAATAAAAGTATCATTAAAGGGATAGTTCGGAATTTTGGACATAAGACCTATTTTCCAAGTGAGCCGGTGTGTTCGAGACATCTGGAGACGTTTTCAAGAAATTTCATTCAGTTCTTCTAGTTGCCGAGTTCGCTTATGCTATGGCTAGCGCAAGTCAATGGTTCTTAGCTAGACAGGCATTAAAAACAGTCTTGCCCAATCCACAGTGCACCCGAGGCAAATCAATTAAAACACTAGACTGTCAATGTACATATCTGTGTTGATACAATAATATTTGAAACAAAACTAACCCTGCATCACATGAATCATCCATTTTTTGAAGAACTAGTTTCTCAGCAGCAGCGGAATTTTACTTTGCTCCGTCGGACTCAAAACTCTAAGACTGCGCCGCCCGAAATACTGCCCGTAAATAGGCAATCGAACCGGGCCAAACTGTCGGCACTTATACCCCCAAGGCTGTCTGAAAAGCCCTCGGAGCTCACTCAAACACCGAGCAGCCCACGGCCACGCGAAGCCACAATTACGCACCGCAAACCTGGACCACTGCTCCGTCCGGAGAACCGTAAACCCTCGGACGCGTTGCGGGGATTCCCTCCGGTAAATAGACACATGAACACCGACGAATAGTCGGGCCTCGTGCCCTCAGAGCTGGGTGAAAAGCCCTTGGACCGCAGACCAACACCGGGCAGCGGGCGGCTCCGCGAATCCACACATGCAGACTCTCCGTCGGACTCAAAACGCACCGCCAGAAATACTGCCCGTAAATAGGCAATCGAACCGGGACGAATTGTCGGGACTCATGCCCTCAGACCTGGGTGAAAAGCGCTTGGACCTCACGCAAACACCGGGCAGCCCACGGCCACGCGAACCCACAATTATGCACCGCGAACCCGGACCACTGCTCCGTCCGGAGAACCGTAAACCCTCGGACGCGTTGCGGGGATTCCCTCCGGTAAATAGACACATGAACACCGACGAATAGTCGGGCCTTGTGCCCTCAGAGCTGGGTGAAAAGCCCTTGGACCGCAGACCAACACCGGGCAGCGGGCGGCTCCGCGAATCCACACATGCGGACTCTCCGTCGGACTCAAAACGCACCGCCAGAAATACTGCCCGTAAATAGGCAATCGAACCGGGACGAATTGTCGGGACTCATGCCCTCAGACCTGGGTGAAAAGCGCTTGGACCTCACGCAAACACCGGGCAGCCCACGGCCACGCGAACCCACAATTACGCACCGCGAACCCGGACCTCTGCTCCTTCCGTAGACCCGTAAACCCTTGGACGCGTTGCGGGGGATTCTCTCCTGGCACCACCAGTCTCCGTTTGTTCGGTCCCGGTTCTCAGCTCCAGCGGGGGCTATCTCGGTCTCCACAGACGCTCGTTCACGTTCTGCCCTTTGAGCATCCCTCTCGCGCAATTCTTCCTCTGTATATTCAGGCTCGTACAGGTACGGTTGGGTTTGGGTGGAAAAAAACTCCTCATCAGAGTCTTCAAAAGTTTCAGTATATTCTCCAAAAGTGTCCATTTCTGTGAGATTGAAGAAACTAGCACTGCAGGCTACTCTGCGTCTGTAGCAATGACAGCAGGTAAACAAACTATTATAGAACTGGTAACTTATAAGTGCTAGGTGATATCAGTCCGCCGCTGCCATAGCCTACTAGGAAGTATGACACGCTGCTGCTGCTGCTGCTGAGACATAAATCCTTAAAAATGCAAGGTTGGTTTTATTTCAAACATTCTATCAACGCATATGTACATCGATAGTCTGCCGTTACAATGGATTTGCCTCGGGTGCACTGTTGAGTGGGCAAGACTGTTTTTAATGCCATGCTAGCTAAGAACGATTGACTTGCGCTAGCCATAGCATAAGCGAACTCGGCAACTAGAAGAACTGAATTAAATTTCTTGAAAACGTCTCCAGACGTCTTGAACACACCGGCTCACTTGGAAAATAGGTCTTATGTCCAAAATTCTGAACTATCCCTTTAAATTATTATCACTGTCCACACACATTTATCAACACAATTCCAATGACTATATGTCTGCATGAAACTAATTGTTAAATACGCAAATAAGCATATCGTTTATTGTCATGAACGGCTGAGGTGTGCAGCACTTTAAATGTTGCTCTCGCAAGGAATTGTGGGTCGGCGTAATCTCTTTTCCTTTCATATATGAAGGTCCGTTGTAACCGATGCTAAAGGAGAACTGTAAGGAAGCATTGGAGCTCCTTTCCTTTGCATTTAGGGAATCCAACGGCTCTTATCATGACGGCCAGTTGTTTGTTCAGGTCACTTCTTCAGTTAGGAACCTTCCTAAGAGAAAAAGACTATTCCACCGTAGCCTTGGTATCTAAGGAGGGTTTAGGGACCTCAGAAAATGTATTCCCAGTGTCAAAAATATTGTGTCTGTTACTATGACTGAGTAAATTGGAATAAATCAAAGGAGAAATGTGAATTTTCTATCCTCGCCTATAGTTTTCCCCTATTTGACAGAAGATAACACCATGTTATGAATGATTCCAGGCACAAAGATGCAATTGATCATCTTCAGCAACTCCTTGACTCCAAATGTACCACATTTGATAGAATTTGAGTAAAGGGCAAAGCATCCACAAAGATTTTAGTAAGGATACCATCAGGTGGAAACTAAATTTGGCACACTTTCTCACCAAAATGTGCCAAATGGGTTATTTTCCACTTCCAAATGGAAAATACAGCTTATGTCCATTACGTTAGTCTATGGTCATCTACTGGAGCTTTTGGATATGAAATGTACCTTGCTTCATTAAAGGAGAAATCCGGTCATTTTTTACCCCATTGTCGTTGTCCCCAGGATCATCCCGACTTATTAGAAGCAAAAAACCTGACAAAAATTGACTTGACCTAGCCTGAGATGTGAACCTGCCTGCCAGCCTTCCAGAATAACTCCAATGTCTGACATTCTCACTCTGGAGCTGTTTGCATTGTTTTGGCTACGGGCTGCTGTTGAGCTGTAAGCAATAGTTGTTATGTTGTAACATAGTCACACATATGGACAACATGGATAACAGCTTCATGGATTTATTATGGACATGACGACTGCACTGCTCGATCGTTTCTTCATGGATACAAAATCAAAACTACGAGGAAAACGTTTTCGTTTCTGCGGTGACTGGGAGGGATGTGCGCGCGCTCGGCTATCTACTGCTAATGTCTACGGGGTGATTTGAGGTGAGTAACTCCATGCAAAAACACATATTTATGTTGTTTTGCCACACTATTTGAGCTAAACGAGCGCTGTCGTGTCTCGTACAGACCCAACCTGTGTTGCATAGGTCTTGGAATTATTTTCTGAGGCCCAGAAAAGCAGATAATACTTGCCCCTATGGGTTAGCAATGGAGCGATTCTGGAAGGCTGGCAGGCAGGTACAGATCTCGGGCTAGGCAACGTCAATTTTTGTCGGGTTTCTTGCTTCTAATCGGGATGACCCTGGGGACAACGAAAATAGGGCAAAAAATGACTGGATTTCTCCTCGACTTCTACTATTGTGCACACTATAAAATACATAAAAAACAACAAAATGTATAATTTTGTCTCCAAATGGAGTAGTTTTATTATACCAAAAAAAAAAGAAGAATATATATATATATATATATATATTTTTTTTTTTTTTTAACTCTAATTATATTCATGTTATTGTGGTATTATGGAATAATAGCAAAAAGAATGCCTTTATTTTGTAGTAACCAGGGGGTGATGTCAGTTCCGGGTGTTCGAGCCTCATTATAAGAATAACTTGACATGGTGTCAGAACTGGGCAACTTGTAAGCGAACAAAAAATAAATAAATAAAAAGAAGAGGAAAGTGTATCGTTTTGGCGGAGGAATGGGAGACGAGCCGGCAGAGATGGCACAACCTACACCAACTGCTACGTTCACAATACAACCTCCAGAGCCATTCGATTTTACCAAGCCTCAAGAATGGGAGCGTTGGATCAGGATATTCGACCGCTTTCGGCTTGCAAGCAACTTAAACGCAATGTCGGAGGAAAACCAGGTGAACACGCTAGTGTATTGCATGGGCGATGAAGCCGAAGATGTGCTAAAGGGGCTAACGCTAACTGCAGACGAGAGGAAGATATACGCGAATGCCAAGGCGGGCTTTGATGCATTTTTTGGGCCTAAAAATAATGTAACCTACGAAAGAGCCAAATTCAATCAGCGTGTGCAACCGGAGAAACGGTGGATTCCTTGATCACTGCTCTATACGGATTAGCTGAACACTGCAAATATGGACAGTTACAGAACAAGCTGATCCGTGACAGGTTAGTGGAAACGTCTCATTGTCAGAGAAGCTACAGCTAGACAGAGACCTAACCCTTGAACCTGCTATAACAAAGACAAGGCAGGCTGAAGAATTTAGACGACAGCAGTCTGACTTAAGAGGAGAAATGGCAGTGCTAGCAATTGCTCTAATGTTGATGCTGTGCATGCTAAAAGCTACAGAAAACCCAAATTTCTCTCAAAGCCTCAGCCACAAGCACAAACACCAAGCAAAAATAAACCTAACGCTTTGCCACAGCCAGGTGCACAGGCCTGTTATAGATGTGGAAAAATGCCCTTGCATGGAAAACTGGAATGCCCGGCTAAAGATGCTGTGTGTCACAACTGTGGCAAAAATGGACATTATTTATTTATTTATTTCGGGCATGTCAGTTAAATCATCATCATCACACTTTGTTCAAATAATACAATACACATGGCCGAAAGGGAAAGCGGGAGAAGCCAAGGCTTATCTAGTCCCGCCCCCATTACCCACAGGATAAAATCGTCATCGTAGTATTATCTTATCTTTAGCATTTTCCATTTGACATAACATTTTCTTTTACTTGTGACATTTGACATAACATGTTACAGCAGTAGGTGGTACAGAGAGCTGTACTCCCTGCTACGTACAACTGACATCGTACCATACAAGCTTCTCAATTTCAACTTATTGTTTGGGTACATAATGTTCATTAGTTATGCTCCCATCCCAACACAACACCATGTCTGCTGATTCGTGCCTCAGACCTTTTTCAACTCTCATGCAATAATCTGTACGGGTCAACAGTTGAATTTACATACTTCTTCTTAAAGCCACTTAGTGTTGCTGATTTTTTTACTTCTTCTTCTAACACATTCCATTGTCTAACACCTGTGACCGATAAGGAAAAGGATTTTAACGTAGTTCGTACCTTCCTTTGCCTGAAAATCATGTTCCTGTCTCTCCTCTCTTTCTATGAAGAGTATTTGCAGGTTGTGAGGGAGGCTTTTGCTAGCAGCCTTGTACATCATTTGTACTGTGCGATAGTTTATTAAGTCATATAGTTTGAGTATTCTTGATTCGATAAATAACTGATTTGTGTGTGCCCTGTAGTTGGCATAGTGTAAGATTCTCAAGGCTCTTTTTTGGAGAATTAACAAGGGCTGTGTGGAGCCTTTATATGTGTGTCCCCACACCTCTGCACAGTATTGCAGGTGCGGAGAGACTAGTGCGCAGTATAACAGATGAAGTGCTTTTTGATTTAGTATTTTTTATACTTTCCAAAGTATGGACACACTCCTGGCCAACTTCCTTTTTAATTGTGTTATGTGTGGCTTCCAACTTAACATGTCATCGATAATCACTCCCAGAACCTTATTTTCACGGACCCTCTCAATATTAACTCTGTTTACTTGAATGTTGGGACTGTTGTTGCAGCCTCTTTTCCCATATAGCATGTATTTAGTTTTCCCAAGATTTAGTGATAATTTATTTATATTAAACCACACTTGAAGTTTAGCCATTTCCTGATTTACTGTTTCCACAAGTTGGTTCAAGTCACTCCCCGAACAGAAAATATTTGTGTCATCCGCGAATAATATTAATTTCAGAGTATTTGACACTTGTATATATCATTTATGTATAGTATAAACAGCTTTGGACCCAGAACTGACCCCTGTGGGACCCCACAGGCTATGTCCAAGCTAGTCGATGTGCTATCATTTATTTTGACATATTGGGATCTGTTGTGTAGATAGCTCTTGACCCACTGCAGTGCTACACCTCTAAGGCCATATCTCTCCAGTTTAGCTATTAAAATATCATGGTTAACGGTGTCAAATGCTTTTTTCAGGTCTATGAAAATTCCTATGGAATAATGTTTTTGGTCAATGGCGTCAGCAATGATTTCCACAGACTCAGTTAAAGCTAGGGCAGTCGAATGGTTCCTTCTGAAGCCGTATTGGCTGTCATATAACAATTTATGTTTGTTGATGAAGTTGTCGAGCCTATTGTTGAATAGCTTCTCTAGGATTTTTGACAGTTGTGGCAGTATTGAAATTGGTCTGTAGTATGGCAGGGTGTGCAGAAATAGTGCAAAATCTCTGAATGCTGTCACTACAGAGGAAGAAGAGAACTTTTTCATGGGAGCCGTGGAGCTACAAGTGAGACGAAGAAAAGTGTGCTTCAAAATAGACACTGGTGCTGATGTCACCGCCCTGCCAGCCGAGGTGTACCATGACATTACAGGGGGGTATGATGTGAAGCGCCTGGCAGTGTCGACACACCCATTGTTTGGGCCAGGTGGCAATGTACTCTCTGTCCTAGGTGTAGCCAGAGAAACACTGCGCAGAGGCAAAAAGACAGCCATAGAGGACATTTATATCGTAAAAGACCTGCACACTGCACTGTTGGGAAGGCCTGCCATAGAACAGCTTCAGCTTGTGTGCAGGGTTGACAGCATCACCATGGAATCAGTGAAACAACGGTATCCAATGCTGTGTAGTGGCCTGGGTCTTGTTCAGAGGCCATACTCAATTAAATTAAAGCCAACGGCTGTGCCCTTCTCTCTCCACACACCACACAGAGTCCCTCTGCCACTAATGGGAAAAGTGAAGGAAGAGATAGACCGTATGGAGAAGATGGGTGTAATCACCAAGATTGAGGAGCCGACTGATTGGTGTGCCGGGATGGTGGTGGTGCCGAAAAAAGCAGGTGATTTTTCGCATTTGTGTGGATTTCACAATGATGAATGAATCAGTATGCAGAGAAAAGTTTATCCTGCCTTCTGTTGAGCACACTCTGGGCATGCTAGCTGGCGCAACAGTATTCAGCAAATTAGATGCCAACATGGGCTTTTGGCAAGTACCATTGACAAAAGAGTCTGCCAAATACACCACCTTCATCACGCCGTTTGGGCGCTACCATTTTAACCGTCTAACACTTTCAAAGGATGATGGTGACAGAAGTGACCGGTGGCCTAGAGGGGGTACTGTGTCACATGGATGACATCCTGGTCTGGGGACAGACGCAGGAGGAGCATGATGTGCGGCTACATGCGGTGCTAGAGAAGGCACAAAAGGCCGGCATTACGCTCAACATGAACAAATGTGAGCTCACACGCCGCACTGTCAGATTCCTGGGTCATGTGATTTCAGCAGATGGAGTGAAGCCAGATCTAGAGAAGACGAGGGCGGTACAAGAGATGGATGCACCCAAAAATGTCAGCGAACTCAGGAGTTTCCTGGGCATGGTCAATCAGCTGGGCCGCTTCTTGCCTAACCTGGCTGAAAAAGACAAAGTGCTACGGGACCTGCTGTCCAAGAAGAACCACTGGTACTGGGGGACAGAGCAGCAGGCCGCCTTTGATCAGTTAAAAACAGAGCTGTCATCCACACCAGTGCTCACACTATACAACCCAAACAGTGCACTAAAAATCTCTGCTGATGCTTCTTCCTTTGGCTTGGGGGCAGTCCTGCTGCAGAAGAGCGATGCCATGTGGTGACCTGTAGCATATGCGTTGAGGTTAAATGACACCAACAGAGCAGCGCTATGCTCAAGTAGAGAAGGAGGCATTAGCTGCAACGTGGGCATGTGAAAGGTTCAGCTGTTTCATCCTGGGAAGACCATTCGAGCTGGAAACTGACCACAAGCCATTGGTGAGTCTGCTGGGAGTGAAAGCTTTGGATGACCTCCCACCAAGAATCAACTATACAGTCAATCATGTCCCTAGCAAAAGCCTGTGGACAGCCAACACCTTATCTCGTGCTCCTCTGAGAGCTGCAAGAGCACACACAGATACAAGCCTACTAGAGGACACCAACATCTATGTAGACTCGGTCATCAGCAACATTCCTGTCAGTGGAGGTTATCTGAGCAGCCTACGTGAGCACCTGAAGACAGGCAGCACATGCTCTGCACTGATAGAGTACAGCACAGACGGCTGGCCTGACAAAAGCCACCTGCAGGGAGTGCCGAGACATTACTGGGCTGATAGAGCAGTACTGATTGTGCACGATGGACTGCTGCTGCGGGGCACCAGGCTCGTCATCCCAACAGCCTTACAAGGGGATGTGCTGCAGAGACTACATGAGGGACACCTGGGGGTGACAAAGTGCAGGGGCCGGGCCAGACAGATGGTATGGTGGCCAGGACTCAGCAGCCACCTGAATGACATGGTGCTGAAAGGTAGAACCTGCATTCAAGAGAGAAGGAACGTCAAAGAGCCACTGATGCCAATGGAGATGCCAGACAGGCCTTGGCAAACCTTGGGAGCTGACCTGTTCACGCTGAAAGGCAAGACCTATCTACTGGTAGTAGATTACTTTTCAAGGTATGTGGAAGTTGCGCTGCTGTCACCCACAAGGTCAACCGATGTGGTGGTGAACCTGAAATCCATGTTTTCTCATCATGGAATTTGTGAATTTCTTAAAAGTGACAATGGGCCTCAGTTCTCAGGTAGCCTGAAAGCCTTTGCAGCAGAGTATGGCTTTGTGCACATCACGAGCAGCCCCAAGTTTCCTCAGAGCAATGGGGAGGCGGAACGCGCTGTACAAACTATGAAAAACCTACTAACAAAGGTATCAGACCTGTATCTTGCATTGCTGGCCTACAGAGCAACCCCTCTACAGAACGGCTATAGCCCGGCCGAGCTGTTGATGGGGCGCCGCCTCTGCACTACAGTTCCGGCTCTTCACACCCTGCTGAATCGAGTTTTGCCTGACTACAACATGCTGGAGGCCAAAGAAAGGGAGAAGAGGAGGAATGATGCAAGATCCTTGGACTAGAGACACGGAGCGAGAAACCTGAAGCCACTCATACCTGGGGAGGATGTGTGGATCACCGATGCACGAGTCCAGGGCACAGTGCGATCTACACACAACTACCCTCGCTCTTATATCGTCCAGGTGCATCAGGGCACACTGAGGAGGAACCGGCATCACTTGGTGCCACTGTAGACCAACAGTGGTGTAGTCGACGCTGATGAGTCACCGGTGGGAGAAGATTCACCTACGCCAGAGCCAGCTCCACCAGTGACAACGTCACCCAGCAGAGAGGGCCCCACCACAGAGACTGTGCGGACCAGGTGTGGGAGAGAGGTTATACAGGCGCAGAGACTTGATTGGTGATTAATTGCTTTGTTTTCAAACAAAAAAAAAACGAGTTAAATGTGATTGTGAAATTGTTCTGCTTTACTGTTTACATTTACCCAAAACCCAAGAGTTAAAGTTTTGAAGAACACAGCCTGCGAAAGTTATAGTTCACAGTATGGTAATGTGTAAGTTATTTTATTTCTATTTTGCATGCTTAGAACAGGGACAGGTCTTCCGGCAAAAGGGCAGAATAAACCCCTTAAGACCTGCAGAGACAAAGGTAGTCCACCCTTTGTTCTCAAAGAAAGGGAGATATAGTATTATGGAATAACAGTAAAAAGAATGCCTTTATTTTGTAGTAACCGGGGGAGATGTCAGTTCCGGATGTTGTGAGCGGGAGAGCCGTGCATGCACGCTAGTTGACTGCTGCTGTACGGAGTTGCTCAATAAAGACAGACTCCGATTACATCGTTGTACGAGCCTCATTATAAGAATAACTTGACAGTTATCTGTCATTATATGTGTACAAAGTAATTTTTGATTATTTTATTTTAAAAGGATGATTTATGCTGTTGAAGTCCAAGCCACTCCTTAAATATTAGTGGTTTGAAGGTCCCCTATTATACTGTTTTTCATCAATTTCACACAGCTGTCAGAGGTCCAACAACATTGTTTTCGATATGCATTGCCCCAAACCCATCTGTGGTCCTGAATTTCAGCTGTCTAGAAGTTGCTCAAATGAGTTCTGCTGAGAACAGGCTGTTTCTGTGTCTGCACCTTTAAATGCTAATGAGCTCCGTCTGTCATCGCCTACTTGGAGAGACGGAGACGATGCCGCTTACGCTAGCTGTAGCATGCACCAATGTTTACGTGGATGTATCGCTATGGCTTGCCTATGTGTCTCAGGTGCAGTTGCTTGGTCCCTTATGGTTGGGACAGATCCTTTTAAGAGGGTCCGTGTTAGCACACACTTTGGTACGACCGGGGAATTCTCCTTCTCCTCCGTCTCTGTGCAGACCAAACCCGTCCTGCAGTCCTGAGTGACAGTTCTCCACGGGTACACGGACATGCAAGTGTTGATGAGCCGACATCACTCCAAGTATGGAGAAACATTAAATGCGACGTCTGACCACCTCTGTATCTCGGCAGAAATCTCTGCCATGTCGGTGTTCTGAATGTTCTTTGCCATGCTGGAAAAACACACGGTGTGAAATAAAACTGTGTAAAACTTCTTTGTTGTCCAATGCGGCACTGTGCGTTCGGCTCCCCTGCACTCTGCGTCAAAGCTTCCTGCAACACGATGACGTTGCCCTCGGTGCGCAGGATTTTAAGTCGGCTGAGTATTGTGTTTCATAGGATGTTTGGTATCATTCGACAGAGTAGCTTCTCCCCTTTCATTTAACTATAAACATGGCCTCACCACGGATGGATTTATGATCATATAAATAATTTAGTTATTCTTGTCCCATGCGTTAAATGAGCCCCAAAAAGTTTAAACCCATTTCTATTTGCACTAAAATACATGTTAGGTCTTGTTTTATGAAGAATAGGGTCTAAACTTTGAGCAACAGTTGAAAAGAAACACCATTGTCCCGTTTTGTTTTGGGTTTTTTTTGCGGATTAATAGGACTGTAGGTTGTTCGGCCCTTCGACAGGCCGATTGGGCTTAACAGGTTAATGGAGTCTGGGAGGTGTTATTCTTGAGGAATGCAAAATCAATATTCCTTAAGAGGTTGTAATGTACTGAAGTTAAAATTAAGAACCACCTCCATTTCATACACCGGTATACTCGAGAAGCTGTTCTAAAGTGTCATGGAAGGACACGTCCTTCATCTATAAACAGAACATTACATCGCTCTCCCTGACCAACTGAGAGGAGGCCCGGACAGACTGCTGTTGAGAAGTGTAAGCATATTTTTGGTTCAGTTTTTGTTTAACTGTGGGAAACACTATCAGATGAAGTCACATGACTGTTTACCTTTAGCTCTCCTGTGAACAACACTTCATTCAAGGAGAAGGCAGTTTGCGGATCCAATGGAGTTTAGTCACAAGCAGTTTAATACTTTTAATTGGTAAAATAGTTGTATTTGTATAAGTATGTAACAATGGAGATTACTAAAAATTCACCCACTGAACACTAGATGTCTTTTCATCATTGCCTCTGTGCTCTCAGATAGACCAACATGTATCAGGCTACGTATCACCCAGACTTAGATTATATTTTAAAAATACAATTTAACATGCATTTGAAAATATGTTAACAACAAATCTAATATACATCGATGGGCCTATTTTAGACATCAAATGGCAGCCTGGGAACATAACCACCATCACCATGTGACTAGATAAGACTTGCTACCAGCCACCACACCAATGCCAGTATCGTTTTCACCTTGTAATAATCAGTCTGAAGATTAGAAGATTGTTATGGCAACGGTAGGGATGTAAAGACCTAGGAAGTTGGGAGGGGGGCATCTCCTCGACAATTCCACTTTTTGCCCCTAGCCTGATTTTGGTGTCGCGGTGGGTGTGATCGTCACAAGATGTTCTCTCTAATGAGTCAAATAACACAGTTTGGGGGAAACACATCGCCCCAAATGTTTTACAAATGTGTCGCTGAACATGTTTAAGATGTAAAAAGGGGAGCTAACTAGACAGCTTGGTGCTCCTGTGTTAGTTTCAGCCCTGACCGTTCTCCGTCCAGACTCACAGACTAAACCCTTAGTGATCCTCTGATTTCAGAAAAGAAGTAGATTTTCCAAAGTGTTGCTGTGCAGGTTTAACAATGCCTGCACACAGTTCCTCTCTAAATATGGGGCTGCCAGTCATTTGAAGACGGAAAAGTAAATTAACCATCATTGCTGATGAGAAGCAATGTCTAGCAGGAGGCGGGGGTTCAGGCTCAGTGAAATGGAATAAATTAGCACAGGGAGGGGCCACTGCAAATTATGCAAATGATTCATGCATTTCAGGTGCTGCTGTAAAGGTTTTGTGCAGGTTTTCCTTCCACAGTACATGATACAGGCCCGCTGGACACTAACATACATTCACAGCTTTACGTCCTGAGCCCACTCAGCTGTAGCTTCTTTGTTAAGACTGCTCTTCTTCTTTTCTGAGCTTCCTCCTCCTCTGCTAGCCTTATAGATCTGCTTAATGTCCCACTGCAGCACTCAAGGACAAACTGCATGAGTATGCAGTGCACTGTACCAGGAGAACACGCACACATCTCCAGTGCATGTGTGTGTGTGTGTGTGTGTGTGTGTGTGTGTGTGTGTGTGTGTGTGTGTGTACTTTTAGGTAATGCACTTCTCCCCTAGATCACCATATGGAAGTGTGTATGAAGGGAGGGAGGGGACAAATCCTGCTAGGACAGTTGACACAGCACAGATGCTAGGCCACACATGCATGCACACACACGCGCACACACACACGTGTTGCATGTGTGCGGTGTTGTTTGAGTGGTAATGAGGCAGGAGTGGGAGGACGGCTGGTGTGCCTCCCACCGCCTTATGCTTGGGGAGTTACCCAGCTCACTGGTGAAATGACAGAAAACTAGACCACACACACACACACACACACACACACACACACACACACACACAGCTTCCTCTGGGCAGATGAGCAACACTGAAAATGCCCCATTTATTAACATTAAGAAATGTCACTATCCAGGAATAATGTGAGAATATTGGAGCAGTTTAGAAAGAAATGAGGGTGATTTAAGTGATGCTGTATAGATCAGTGAAGAGAAAAAGCAACAGCACTGAGAGGGTCTTGAAAGTAATGTAGTCTCTGTAATATGCAGGATGACAACATGTAAAAACAAATCATGTTTCTTCAAACTTAACTCATAATATCAGATACATTTCATATTAAGGGCATATTATGTATCTAATATGTCCTTCAATTGTGGGGATAAAACATTCCCATTGCTATCATTATGTCATTGAATTATTTATTGATTCATTGATAAGAACTATAGACTATAGGCCTTATAATTAGGGTTAGGGTTACAGACATTGAACTGTTTTCAGCAGTCATTTGACTTGTCCAATACAAAATGGTGATTGTTGTGAGTTAGACACATGTCACTGGGGCCAGAAAGGCTGGTCACAGCACATCAGGAAGGCAGAGTAGCTAGCTGGGTATCTAGTCCTCCTCCAGAGTGGTCTGGTGTGAGTTGGTGGGACCGTTAGGTTCAGCTCATCTTCTGAAACCAGTGTAGCTTAAAAGAATGACAGAATTAGCAAGTTAGCTAACTAGCCAACTGTCTGCTAGTTAGCTAGTTAGCTTGCTAATTCATGAAATGTGGTCAGGAGTGAGGATGAAGCATTAAGTAGTTCAATGTTCCTCATGTAGTCTGTCCCTCTCTCTACTTCCTCCACTGATAGTCATTACTGGAAACTTGCTGTGAGTCAGTTTACTTCATATAAGTTTCCCGCTGCAACAGTCCCAAAAGAACAGCAGCCTACGCATGTCCCTTCTACTCCTATTATATTACTATGGTCGGCTTGTGGCATCAGTGTAAAGTTTGAACGGTAAATCAATAAAAAATCTGAGCTGAACATGAACATGATTTGACAAGGAAAACAACTACCCAAGAAACGGAATAAAGTTTTGGTGCAGATTTGCTCAGTGTCTTGATCAAAGAGTCAGGTTTTTCCAGATATAGAACAAGTTTGCGGGTCTCACAACCACTACCTTTGGAAGCCTCTGTGCCATAGGGCCCACTGCCACTGTCAGTCAGGTCGGGCAGCCAGGCGTCTTTCACTGCTGACTTGAAGACGTGGCGGTTGTCCAAGCTCTGGATGGGCCTGAAGTTGCTGCGCAGATACTCCACCGACTTAACATGGTCCTGCTGCTCCGTGGTGAAGATGGAGTAGAAAGCCTCCAACTGGTGCCGGCGGGGAGAGCGAGCATGGCAAAGATAAGGAATGAAAAGAGAAGAGTAAACACAACTAGGGGTGGAAATCACAGAGTAACTGACGATACGACAACATCACAATATTTTGCCCATGATAATGATAATATCACAATACTGAGATTCGGCGAAACGTGATATATTGCAAGAAATCATCTACGATATGCATCATGATATCTGTGTATCTGAAGGAGAAACAAACGCACACACACACACACACACACACACACACACACACACACACACACTGACTGAACATGTCTACATGTGCCATCATTCCAATATAGCCATAAAAAGGCCAAGAGGAGTGATGAAGTAGTGACTCTGGTGAGGCAAAATGGTAACAGGCTTAATGCATACAATCAGTAAGTAACACCTGCATATTTGAATAAAAAATAAATAATAATAAAAAACATTTCATATTGATCTTTGGCACCAATAACGTATCACAGCAGGGAGTACAGTGTTTCCCTTAGAATTTTTTTCAGGCCCGGTGGTACCCACCGAAAAAACCCTAAACAGACGAGATGCGTGGGATGGTGTATTGGTGCAGTTGGATTAAGTCAGGTGGCACAGCAAGCAGTCTGCAATTCTACAATTATTAGGGCCCGAGCGCCGACAACGTCGGGCAGCGAAGCCCTATTGAAACTGTATTGTTTATTAGGGCCCGAGCGCCGACAACGTCGGGCAGCGAAGCCCTATTGAAACTGTAGTGTTTATTAGGGCCCGAGCGCCGACAACGTCGGGCAGCGAAGCCCTATTGAAACTGCTTTGTTTCTTATTATTATTTTTCCGCAACTTTGCTTGCCATTTTGGAGGCCTTAACATATTCAGAAGTTGAAAAAAATGTTCATGCACATGGGGACTGGCGAAAATTGCGACATTTTGGAGGTCACATAATTGGCCACAAAAAAGTGGCTCTCTAGCGCCACCTAACGCATCTTAGCCCTGGCCCCCGCACACCGTAACTCCAATTGACACAGAATTTGGTGTACATGTGCAGGCAAGTGTGCTCTACAAAAAAGCCTCTTGGACTACAAAAGTCCGCCTACCGAAATTTTCCGCCATTTTGAATTTTGTGAAAAACACGTTTTTGCTCAATTCTCCTAAACCGTAGATCCGATTCGCACCAAATTTGCTGTGCGTCATCATTAGACCACGTTGGGCAAATGACATCAAAAGCTTTTTAAAATGTCGTTGCGTTCACAAGTTATTAGCCAATGAACATCAGAGGGGCAGGGCTCTAGCAATCAATAGATATAACTCCACAATATTTAACCCAATCGTCACGAAACTTGCAGGATATGTTGAGATAACTCCCTGGAACATATCCTGAAAGTTTCATTAAAATTGACCACTCGGGGGCGCTACAGTAAATCAGCCATTTTGGGCCATTTTTGGCCATTTTAGCTTATTGCAGGCTTTGTATTTTAACGAACTCCTCCTACAGCGTTGATCCGATTCCTGCCAAACTCGCTGAGACTGTTCTAGAGGCCTCAACGATGCAAAATCATCGAAAGGTCTTCCAAAAGTCAAAGGGCGTGGCCAGGACGGCGTCCTGAACATGGACGAATTTCATGCTTCGACCACAAAAATCTAAACTGTTCTAACTTCAATGTACATTGTCTGATATGATCAAAACTTCACATATTTGTCAAGAGTCCAACTCTGAACACATCTGCACTGTAATATTGACTGATATTCAGAGCGCCACCTACTGGCAATAGAAAGTGTTACATTTTATACTTCAGCGAACTCTTCCTAGCAGCTTTTTCGGATTAACCTCAAACTTGGTCATCATGTACTCAAGTCTTCAATGATGAAAAATCATCGAAAGGTCTTATATAAGTCAAAGGGCGTGGCCAGGGCTTGCGTTATGGCCAGTGTACAGGAAGTTGTTGTAACTTCAGGATACAATGTCCAATCTGCTCAAAACTTGACATGTTTGATAAGAGTCTCACCCTGAACATGTATGCACTGTGATATTGACCTTAGGTCAGAGCGCCACCTGATGGTACCTGGAAATATCATGTTTTTACACTTTTACGGCTCCTTTTCGGATATTGAACACCTTTAACTTTGACGTACCTGCATGAAACTTTGTAGGTACATAGAACATGTAGAGATGTACAAAAAAGCCTCTTGGACCGATGCCCTAAACCCAACAGGAAGTCAGCCATTTTGCATTTAATGTGAAATTTTAAGCGATTTTTCGCCTCTTTCATGCAGTATATTTTAACGAACTCCTCCTAGACCGCTGATCTGATTCCTACCAAACTTTATGAGCCTGTTCTAGAGGCCTCAATGATTAAAAATCATCAAAAGGTCTTACATAAGTCAAAGGGCGTGACCAGCACGACCCCACGAACACGGACGAATTTCATGCTTCACAACACTCTAAACTGTTATAACTTCAATGTCCATTGTCCGATCTGGTTCAAACTTCTCTCATTTGATAAGAGTCCCAGCCTGAACGCGTCTGCACTGCAATATTGGCTCACAATCAGAGCGCCACCTATTGGCGACATGAAATGTCATTTTTTTACACTGTATAAGGTCCCAGTGTCGTAGAACTTTGCACCCCAGTCGAGCAAGACAACTTCAATCATCTGATACGATGACTGACACGACGATTCAGGCAAGGGACGACCGGCTGCATGGCAATGGCCGGGGACGACGCGCGCCGTGGCGGGGGCCGGGGACGACCCGCGCCGTGGCGGTGGCCGGGGACGACAGGCGCCAGCCGTGGCAATGGCCGGGGACGACCCGCGCCGTGGCGGTGGCCGGGGACGACCGGGGACGACTGGCAACGTGGCGGTGGCCGGGGACGACCCGCCCCGTGGCGGTGGCCAGGCCAGGCGGTCCGACACGTCAGGCGGCCGTAGCACTAACCGAGTTACGTGCCATGCGAGGGCCCGTTATCACTGCTCGCAGTTTTAATTAGGGCCCGAGCGCCGACAACGTCGGGCAGCGAAGCCCTATTGAAACTGTATTGTTTATTATTATTATTATTATGCAAAGTAACTGCCTTTTTGGGGGCTTTATCATATTCAGAAGTTTAAAGAAATTGGTGAACTCATGGGGACTGGCGAAAAATTTTATATTTTAAAGGTTTCATAGTTGGCCACAAAAAAGTGGCTCTCTAGCGCCACCTAACGCGTTTTGAGGCCAAACAACACACACCCTAACTCCAATTGACACAAAATTTTGCACACATGTGCAGGCAAGTGTGCTCTACAAAATTGCAATTTTGCGTTTTAAACTCCGCCGACCAAAATTTTCCGCCATTTTGAATTTTGTGAAAAACACGTTTTTGCTAATTCCTCCTAAACCGTAGATCTGATTCTCACCAAATTCGCTCTGCATCATCATTAGACCAAGCTGGTCAAGTCCCATCAACAGCTTTGTAAAATGTTGTTGCGTTCAAAAGTAATAAGCCAATGAACATAAGAGGGGCGGGGCTCTAGAAATAAATACACATAACTCCACAATATTTAACCCAATCATCACGAAACTTGCAGTATATGTTGACATATGTCCCTGGAACATATCCTGAAAGTTTTATTAAAATTGACCACTCGGGGGCGCTACAGTCAATCAGCCATTTTTCGATTGTAAGCTTTGTATTTTAACGAACTCCTCCTACACCGTTGATCCGATTCCTACCAAACTTTGTGAGCCTGTTCTAGAGGCCTCGACGATTAAAAATCATCAAAAGGTTTTACATAAGTCAAAGGGCGTGGCCGGGACGGCGTCCTGAACATGGACGAATTTCATGCTTCGACCACAAAAATGTAAACTGTTATAACTTCAATGTACATTGTCCAATCATGTTCAAACTTCTCACATCTGATGAGAGTCCCATCCTGAACACGTCTGCACTGCAATATTGACTCACAATCAGAGCGCCACCTAGTGGCGACATAAAATGTCATGTTTTTACACCCGTATAAGGTCCCAGTGTCGTGGAACTTTGCACCACAGTCTAGCAGGACAACTTCAATCGTCTGATACAGTGATTGATGCGACGATTCAGGCAAGGGACGACCCGCTGCGTGGCAATGGCCGGGGACAACGCGCGCCGTGGCGGGGGCCGGGGACAACCCGCGCCGTGGCGGAGGCCGGGGACAACCCGCGCCGTGGCGGTGGCCGGGGACGACAGACGCCAGCCGTGGCGGTGGCCGGGGACGACCCGCGCCGTGGCGGTGGCCGGGGACGACGGGGGACGACTGGCCACGTGGCGGTGGCCGGGGACGACCCGCCCCGTGGCGGTGGCCAGGCCAGGCGGTCCGACACGTCAGGCGGCCGTAGCACTAACCGAGTTACGTGCCATGCGAGGGCCCGTTATCACTGCTCGCAGTTTTAATTATTATTTTTTCACAACTTCCGTTGCCATTTTGGAGGCCTTATCATATTCAGAAGTTGAAAAAAATTTCTGAGCCTATGGAGACTGGCGAAAATTGCAACATTTTAGAGGTCTTGTAAAAAAAATTGCTCTCTAGCGCCACCTAGCGACGTTTCGTCCACACAACGCACACTGTAACTCCAATTGACACAAAATTTGGTACACATGTGCAGACAAGTGTCCTCTACAAAACTGCCATAGGGACTACTAAAGTCCGCCTACCGAAATTTTCCGCCATTTTGAATTTTGTGAAAAACACGTTTTTGCTCACTTCTCCTAAACAGTAGATCCGATTCTCACCAAATTTGCTGGGTGTCATCATTAGACCAAGTTGGGCAAGTGCCATTAAAAGCTTTGTAAAAGGTCGTTGCGTTCAGAAGTTATTAGCCAATGAACATCAGATGGGCGGGGCTCTAGAAATCAATAGACTTAACTCCACAATATTTAACCCAATTGTCACGAAACTTGCAGTATATGTTGACATACCTCCCTGGAACATATCCTGAAAGTTTTAGTAAAATTGACCACTCGGGGGCGCTACAGTAAATCAGCCAATTTTTCAATTGAAAGGTTTGTATTTTAACGAACTCCTCCTACACCGTTAATCCGATTCCTACCAAACTTTGTGAGCCTGTTCTAGAGGCCTCGACGATTAAAAATCATCGAAAGGTCTTACAAAAGTCCTACGGGAGCATAATTACGGCGCCCTGAACATGGACGATTTTCATGCTTCGCCACAATACTCTAAACTGTTATAACTTCGGTGTCCATCGTCCGATCTGGTTCAAACTTCTCACGTTTGATGAGAGTCCCACCCTGAACACGTCTGCACTGTAATATTGATCCACAATTACAGCGCCACCTATTGGCAACATGAAATGTCATGTTTTTACACTCATATAAGGACATAATTCCACAATATTTAACCCAATCATCACGAAACTTGCAGGATATGTTGACATATGTCCCTGGAACATATCCTGAAAGTTTTATTAAAATTGACCACTCAGGGGCGCTACAGTAAATCAGCCATTTTTTAATTGTAAGCTTTGTATTTTAACGAACTCCTCCTACACCGTTGATCTGATTCCTACCAAACTTTCTGAGCCTGTTCTAGAGGCTGCGACGATTGAAAATCATCAAAAGGTCTTACATAAGTCAAAGGGCGTGGCCGGGACGGCGTCCTGAACATGGACGAAATTCATGCTTCGCCACAATACTCTAAACTGTTATAACTTCGGTGTCCATAGTCCGATCATGTTCAAACTTCTCACATTTGATGAGAGTCCCACCCTGAACACGTCTGCACTGCAATATTGACTCACAATCAGAGCGCCACCTATTGGCGACATAAAATGTCATGTTTTTACACCTGTATAAGGTCCCAGTGTCGTGGAACTTTGCACCACAGTCTAGCAGGACAACTTCAATGGTCTGATACGGTGATCGACGCGACGATTCAGGCAAGGGACAACCGGCGGCGTGGCAATGGCTGGGGACGACCCGCACCGTGGCGGTGGCCGGGGACGACAGGCGCCAGCCGTAGCGGTGGCGGGGACGACCCGCGCCGTGGCGGTGGCCGGGGACGACCGGGGACGACTGGCAACGTGGCGGTGGCCGGGGACGACCCGCGCCGTGGCGGTGGCCGGGGACGACGGGGGACGACTGGCCACGTGGCGGTGGCCGGGGACGACCCGCCCCGTGGCGGTGGCCAGGCCAGGCGGTCCGACACGTCAGGCGGCCGTAGCACTAACCGAGTTACGTGCCATGCGAGGGCCCGTTATCACTGCTCGCAGTTTTAATTAGGGCCCGAGCGCCGACAACGTCGGGCAGCGAAGCCCTATTGAAACTGTATTGATTATTAGGGCCCGAGCGCCGACAACGTCGGGCTGCGAAGCCCTATTGAAATGCTGTTGTTTTTTATTAGGGCCCGAGCGCCGACAACGTCGGGCTGCGAAGCCCTATTGAAATTGTATCGTTTATTATTAGGGCCCGAGCGCCGACAACGTCGGGCAGCGAAGCCCTATTGAAATGCGAATGTTTTTTATTATTAGGGCCCGAGCGCCGACAAAGTCGGGCTGCGAAGCCCTATTGTTATTCGAATGTTTATTATTATTATTATTATTATTTTTTCACGAGTTCGACCTGCGTTTTGGGGGACTTCGCCTGAAAAATAAATAACGCAAATTGGAGTGTCTATAGGGCCTGGCGAAAAATTTGAGAATTTGGCGTCTTCGCATTCACCCACGAAAAAGTTGCTCGCTAGCGCCACCTAGAGTTGAGAATCGCCAGCCCCGCCGCACCGTAACTCCGATTGACATGAAACTTTGCACACATGTGCAAACATGTCTCCTCTACAAAAAATCCTCTTGGAGTACCAAAGTCCGCCTACCGAATTTTTCCGCCATCTTGGATTTTATGAAAAACAGGACGTTGCGCAGTTCTCGGACACCGTTGGTCCGATTTGGACGAAATTCGGTACGCATACTCTTTAGACCTAGCTATGGATATGGTCCGAAAACGTTTTGAAAATATGCATTTAATCAGGAGATATCGGCCAATGAACATTAGAGGGTGTGGCTACCAAAATGCAATTAGCATAACTCTATAACCTTTGCCCCTAAAATTACGAAACTCAAAACCTATGTTGACATCGCTTGAAAGAACATGTATGTCAAGTTTCATCTAAATGGAGTCATATTTGCCACTTCCAGAAAATCCCAATTATTGCAGTGTTTGGTTGATTTTGGCTGTTTTTGGCCATTCACAGGGGTCACACAAAATCAAAAAATCATTATACCGTTGATCTGATAGATACCAAAATTTGATATGTGGTTGGAAAGGCCTAAAGGAGAAAACGCAAGTTAAAGATGCTCCGAAAGTATTGGGGCGTGGCCACGCCGACGTCATGACTGCGCTACTATTTTCATCCCTCGCCATTGGCATTAAAGCTGTTATAACTTCACCGTTTCTTCTCCGATCTGCTCCAAAATATTCATGCTTGTTAACAATCACGTCCTGAACACAACTGCACTGCAATTTTAACTGACAGGTAGAGCGCCACCTAATGGCAAAATGAAATGTGACCGATTTTATGCCCATCTTCTGAGCAACAGCCCCCCCTCTAGGTAGGGCGTACACTTATGAAATATTTTTTCCTAGATAGCCCAAGTGGAGCTGTACAAAAAAGCCTCTTGGACCCACCGCCTCAAGTCATGATAAAGTAGGTAAAAAAAATGTTTTTAGCCAAGTGTGTAAATCAGCCAGGTTTTCACTCAATCTTCACTCGGGGAGCATAGAGGGGAGAGACACAGGCGCACAGCGACCACCAGATGGAGTCAGAGATCTATCAGTGACACATGGAGATCTGTGAATCTCACATGCAGCTCAATCTGCCTCACACCAGATCAACAGCCATGCCACTTTTAATTCCTTTTTTTAAATTCCTCTCATTTCAGCCTGGACACAGAGAGGAGGAGAGATGGCACACATCTCCACATGCACCTCACACAGCTGTCAGTTGAACTCTGCCATAAACATTATAACTTCAGTGTTTCTTCTCTGATCTGCTCCAAACTTTGCACACTTGATTAGAGTTCCTTCCTGAACACATCTGCACTGTGATATTCACTCACAGTCGGAGCGCCACCTACTGGCCACAGGAAATGTCATTGATTTTGTGAATTTTTCCAAGTTAAAGCCACACCTGATTTTTTTTATAACTAATTCCTCTCATTTCAGCCTGGACACAGAGAGGAGGAGAGATGCACATTTTACATGCATCTCATACAGCTGTCAGCTGAACTCTGTCTTTAACATCCAAACTATTATAGCTTCAGTGTTTGTTCTCTGATCTGCTCCAAACTTTGCACACTTGCTTAGAGTTCCTTCCTGAACACATCTGCACTTTGACATTCACTCTGTCAGAGCGCCACCTACTGGTGACAGGAAATGTCATTGATTTAGTCACTTTTTCCAAGTTAAAGCCACACCTGATTTTTTTTACAACTAATTCCTCTCATCTCACCTTGCAAGGAGGACACAGGGAGAGGAGGAGGAGAGGTCACACTAGGGGGAGGAGGAGAGATGTCAGGAAGGCATGAACATGTGTGTATGTCACAGACAGATGGCTTTAAATGTCAATCACTTGTGTCTAAACTCACGCCACGAGGAGGTGGCTGCTGCACAGGTAGGAGGCTGCCACGCGTGTGAATGCAGGCACTCCACGACCGCACGTGACAGACGGATGCCTTTCGGTGTCCATCGCTTGTGTCTCGACTTGCGCCACGAGAGGCGGCCGCGCCAAGGGCAGCGTCCACGACACTGCCCTGTGACCGCAGGCACTCCACGACCGCATAAGAGCTCGGGCCCGTCACGATACTGCTCGCAGTTTTAATTATTATTATTATTTTTCTGCCACTTTGCGTGCCATTTTGGGGGCCTTAGCAAAATAATTAGCTTACCAAATTTGGTGTGCTAATAGAAAACGGCGAAAATTTTGATATTTTAAAGGTTTCATAGTTGGCCACAGAAAAGTGGCTCGCTAGCGCCACCTAACGCAAAGAAGGATGGCCAGCTCACACCGTAACTCCAATTAACTTGAAATTTTGCACAGATATGCAGATCCGTGAGCTCTACAAAAAATTACATTATGGCACCAAAGTCCGCCTACCGAAATTTTCCGCCATTTTGAATTTTGTGAAAAACGCCTTTTTGCTAATTCCTCCTAAACCGTAGATCAGATTCTCACCAAATTTGCTGTGCATCATCATTAGACCAAGCTGGTCAAGTGCTATCAAAAGCTTTGTATAATGTCGTTGCATTCAGAAGTTATTAGCCAATGAACGTCAGAGGGGCGGGGCTCTAAAAATCAATACACATAACTCCACAATATTTAACCTAATCATCATTAAACTTGCAGATTATGTTGACATATGTCCCTGGAACATATCCTGAAAGTTTTATTAAAATTGACCACTCGGGGGCGCTACAGTAAATCAGCCATTTTTCAATTGTAAGGTTTGTATTTTAACTGACTCCTCCTACACCGTTGATCCGATTCCTACCAAACTTTTTGAGCCTGTTCTAGAGGCCTCGACGATTAAAAATGATCAAAAGGTCTTACATAAATCCTACGGGAGCGCAATTACGGCACCCTGAACATGGACGAATTTCATGCTTTGCCACAATACTCTAAACTGTTATAACTTCAGTGTCCATTGTCCGATCATGTTCAAACTTCTCACATTTGATGAGAATCCCACCCTGAACACGTCTGCACTGCAATTTTGACTCACAATCAGAGCGCCACCTATTGGCGACATGAAATATCATGTTTTTACACCCGTATAAGGTCAGAGTGTCGTGGAACTTTGCACCCCAGTCAAGCGTGATGACTTCAATCATCTGATACAATGATCAACACGACGATTAAGGCAAAAGAGAGGACTCAGGCAAGGGACGACCGGCAACGTGGTGGTGGCCGGGGACGACCCGCGCCGTGGCTGTGGCCGGGGACGACAGGCGCCAGCCGTGGCGGTGGCCGGGGACGACCCGAGCCGTGGCGGTGGCCGGGGACGACAGGCGCCAGCCATGGCGGTGGCCGGGGACGACCCGCCCCGTGGCGGTGGCCAGGCCAAGCGGTCCGACACGTCAGGCGGCCGTAGCACTAACCGAGTTACGTGCCATGCGAGGGCCCGTTATCACTGCTCGTTTTTCTTTTTTTTCTGCCACTTTGCGTGCCATTTTGGAGGCCTTCGCAACAGAATTAGCTTAAGAAAATTGGTGTGCACATTTGGACTGGCGAAAATTGCGATATTTTATAGGTTTCGTAATCGGCCACAAAAAACTTGCTCGCTAGCGCCACCTAACGTGATGCGCACACCTTTTAGGCAACCCTACTCACACTGTAACTCCGATTGACATGAAATTTTGTACACATGTGCAGGCAAGTGTGCTCTACAAAAAACTCTATAGTGGTACTAAAGTCCGCCTGCCGATTTTTTCCGCCATTTTGAATTTTGTGAAAAACACGTTATTGCTCACTTCTCCTAAACCGTGGATCGGATTCTCACTAAATTTGCTGTGCTTCATCATTAGACCAAGTTGGGCAAGTGCCATCAAAAGCTTTGTAAAATGTCGTTGCGTTCAGAAGTTATTAGCCAATGAACATCAGAGGGGCGGGGCTCTAGAAATCAATAGACATAACTCCACAATATTTTACCCAATCGTCACGAAACTTGCAGGATATGTCGACATAACTCCCTGGAACATATCCTGAAGGTTTTATTAAAATTGACCACTCGGGGGCGCTACAGTAAATCAGCCATTTTGGGCCATTTTAGCCAATTGTAGGCTTTGTATTTTAACGAACTCCTCTTACACCGTTGATCCGATTCATGCCAAACTTGCTGAGACTGTTCTAGAGGCCTCAACGATGCAAAATCATCGAAAGGTCTTGCAAAAGTCAAAGGGCGTGGCCAGGACGGCGTCCTGAACATGGACAAATTTCATTCTTCGACCACAAACATCTAAACTGTTATAACTTCAATATACATTGTCTGATATGATCAAAACTTCACATGTTTGTCAAGAGTACCACCCTGAACACATGAGCACTGCAATATTGACTCATATTCAGAGCGCCACCTACTGGCGATAGAAAGTTTTAAATTTTATACTTCAGCGAGCTCTTCCTAGCAGCTTTATCAGATTCATCTCAAACTTGGTCATCATGTACTCAAGTCTTTAATGATGAAGAGTCATCAAAAGGTCTTGCATAGGTCAAAGGGTGTGGCGAGTGCGTGACGTTTTTGCCAGTGTACAGGAAGTCATTGTAACTTCATCATACAATGGCCAATCTGCTCGAAACTTGCAGGATATGTTGACATCTCTCCCTGGAACATATCCTGAAAGTTTTATCTAAATTGACCACTCAGGGGCGCTACAGTTAATCAGCCATTTTAGGCCATTTTTCCCATTTTACCTATTGTAGGGATTGTATTTTAACGAACTCCTCTTACAGCGTTCATCCGATTGCTGCCATACTCACTGAGACTGTTCTACAGGCCTCAACGATGCAAAATCATCGAAAGGTCTTACAAAAGTCAAGGGGCGTGGCCAGGGCTTGCGTTTTGGCCAGTGTAGAGGAAGTTGTCGTAACTTCAGAATACAAAGTCCAATCTGCTCAAAACTTGACATGTTTGATTAGAGTCTCACCCTGAACACGTATGCACTGTAATATTGACCTTAGGTTAGAGCGCCACCTGATGGTACCTGGAAATATCATGTTTTTACACTTTTACGGCTCCTTTTCGGATATTGACCACCTTTAACTTTGACGTTCCTGCATGAAACTTTGTAGGTACATAGAACATGTAGAGATGTACAAAAAAGCCTCTTGGACCCATGCCCTAAACCCAACAGGATGTCAGCCATTTTGCATTTAATGTGACACTTTACGCGATTTTTCGCCTCTTTCATGCAGTATATTTTAACGAACTCCTCCTAGACTGCTGATCCGATTCCTACCAAACTTTATGAGCCTGTTCTAGAGGCCTCAATGAATAAAAATCATTAAAAGGTCTTACATAAGTCAAAGGGCGTGACCAGCACGACCCCACGAACACGGACGGATTTCATGCTTCACAACACTCTAAACTTATAACTTCGGTGTCCATCGTCCGATCTGGTTCAAACTTCTCAAGTTTGATGAGAGTCCCAGCCTGAACACGTCTGCACTGCAATATTGACTCACAATCAGAGCGCCACCTAGTGGCGACATAAAATGTCATGTTTTTACACCCGTATAAGGTCCCAGTGTCGTGGAACTTTGCACCACAGTCTAGCAGGACAACTTCAATCGTCTGATACGGTGATCGTCGCGACGATTCAGGCAAGGGACGACCGGCTGCGTGGAAATGGCCGGGGACGACGCGCGCCGTGGCAGGGGCCGGGGACGACCCGCGCCGTGGCAGTGGCCGGGGACGACAGGCGCCAGCGGTGGCCGGGGACGACCGGGGACGACTGGCAACGTGGCGGTGGCCGGGGACGACCCGCCCCGTGGCGGTGGCCAGGCCAGGCGGTCCGACACGTCAGGCGGCCGTAGCACTAACCGAGTTACGTGCCATGCGAGGGCCCGTTATCACTGCTCGCAGTTTTAATTAGGGCCCGAGCGCCGACAACGTCGGGCAGCGAAGCCCTATTGAAACTGCTTTGTTTCTTATTATTATTTTTCCGCAACTTTGCTTGCCATTTTGGAGGCCTTAACATATTCAGAAGTTGTAAAAAATTTTCATGCACATGGGGACTGGCGAAAATTGCGACATTTTGGAGGTCACATAATTGGCCACAAAAAAGTGGCTCTCTAGCGCCACCTAACACATCTTAGCCCTGGCCCCCGCACACCGTAACTCCAATTGACACAGAATTTGGTGTACATGTGCAGGCAAGTGTGCTCTACAAAAAAGCCTCTTGGAGTACAAAAGTCCGCCTACCGAAATTTTCCGCCATTTTGAATTTTGTGAAAAACACGTTTTTGCTCAATTCTCCTAAACCGTAGATCCGATTCGCACCAAATTTGCTGTGCGTCATCATTAGACCACGTTGGGCAAATGCCATCAAAAGCTTTTTAAAATGTCGTTGCGTTCACAAGTTATTAGCCAATGAACATCAGAGGGGCGGGGCTCTAGCAATCAATAGATATAACTCCACAATATTTAACCCAATCGTCACGAAACTTGCAGGATATGTTGAGATAACTCCCTGGAACATATCCTGAAAGTTTTATTAAAATTGACCACTCGGGGGCGCTACAGTAAATCAGCCATTTTGGGCCATTTTTGGCCATTTTAGCTTATTGCAGGCTTTGTATTTTAACGAACTCCTCCTACAGCGTTGATCCGATTCCTGCCAAACTCGCTGAGACTGTTCTAGAGGCCTCAACGATGCAAAATCATCGAAAGGTCTTCCAAAAGTCAAAGGGCGTGGCCAGGACGGCGTCCTGAACATGGACGAATTTCATGCTTCGACCACAAAAATCTAAACTGTTCTAACTTCAATGTACATTGTCTGATATGATCAAAACTTCACATATTTGTCAAGAGTCCAACTCTGAACACATCTGCACTGTAATATTGACTGATATTCAGAGCGCCACCTACTGGCAATAGAAAGTGTTACATTTTATACTTCAGCGAACTCTTCCAAGCAGCTTTTTCGGATTAACCTCAAACTTGGTCATCATGTACTCAAGTCTTTAATGATGCAAAATCATCGAAAGGTCTTACAAAAGTCTAAGGGCGTGGCCAGGACGGCGTCCTGAACTTGGACAAATTTCATGCTTCGACCACAAAAATCTAAACTGTTATAACTTCAATGTACATTGTCTGATATGATCAAAACTTCACATGTTTGTCAAGAGTACCACCCTGAACACATAAGCACTGCAATATTGACTCATATTCAGAGTGCCACCTACTGGCGATAGAAAGTGTTAAATATTATACTTCAGCGAACTCTTCCTAGCAGCTTTATCAGATTAACGTCAAACTTGGTCATCATGTACGCAAGACTTCACTGATGAAAAATCATCGAAAGGTCTTATATAAGTCAAAGGGCGTGGCCAGGGCTTGCGTTTTGGCCAGTGTATAGGAAGTTGTTGTAACTTCAGGATACAATGTCCAATCTGCTCAAAACTTGACATGTTTGATTAGAGTCTCACCCTGAACACGTATGCACTGTGATATTGACCTTAGGTCAGAGCGCCACCTGATGGTACCTGGAAATATCATGTTTTTACACTTTTACGGCTCCTTTTTGGATATTGAACACCTTTAACTTTCACGTACCTGCATGAAACTTTGTAGGTAAATAGAACATGTAGAGATGTACAAAAAAGCCTCTTGGACCCATGTCCTAAACCCAACAGGAAGTCAGCCATGTTGCATTTAATGTGAAATTTTAAGCGATTTTTCGCCTCTTTCATGCAGTATATTTTAACGAACTCCTCCTAAAGGGTTGTTCCGATTCCTGCCAAACTCGCTAAGACTGTTCTAGAGGCTTTAACGATGCAAAATCATCGAAAGGTCTTACATAAGTCCAAGGGCGTGGCCAGGACAACGCCACAAACATGGACGAATTTCATGCTTCACAACACTCTAAGCTGTTATAACTTCAGTGTCCATTGTTCGATCCTGCAATATTGACTGACAATCAGAGCGCCACCTATTGGCGACATAAAATGTCATGTTTTTACACCCGTATAAGGTCCCAGTGTAAATCAGCCATTTTAGGCCATTTTTGGCCATTTTAGCTTATTGTAGGCTTTGTATTTTAACTAACTCCTCCTACACCGTTGATCCGATTCCTGCCAAACTCGCTGAGACTGTTCTAGAGGCCTCAACGATGCAAAATCATCGAAAGGTCTTACAAAAGTCAGAGGGCGTGTCCAGGACGGCGTCCTGAACATGGACGAAATTCATGCTTCGCCACAATACTCTAAACTGTTATAACTTCAGTGTCCATTGTCCGATCTGGTTCAAACTTCTCACGTTTGATGTGAGTCCCACCCTGAACACGTCTGCACTGCAATATTGACTCACAATCAGAGCGCCACCTAGTGGCGACATAAAATGTCATGTTTTTACACCCGTATAAGGTCCCAGTGTCGTGGAACTTTGCACCACAGTCTAGCAGGACAACTTCAATCGTCTGACACAGTGATCGACGCGACGATTCAGGCAAGGGACGACCGGCTGCGTGGCAATGGCCGGGGACGACGCGCGCCGTGGCGGGGGCCGGGGACGACCCGCACCGTGGCGGTGGCCGGGGACGACAGGCGCCAGCCGTGGCGGTGGCCGGGGACGACCCGCGCCGTGGCGGTGGCCGGGGACGACCGGGGACAACTGGCAACGTGGCGGTGGCCGGGGACGACCCGCCCCGTGGCGGTGGCCAGGCCAGGCGGTCCGACACGTCAGGCGGTCGTAGCACTAACCGAGTTACGTGCCATGCGAGGGCCCGTTATCACTGCTCGCAGTTTTAATTAGGGCCCGAGCGCCGACAACGTCGGGCAGCGAAGCCCTATTGAAACTGTAAGGATTATTATTATTCTTCTTTTTATTATTTCGCAAGTTCGACGGCCTATTTGGGGGCCTTAGCATAATAATTAGGCGAAAAAAATTGGAGTGCAGATGGGGACTGGCGAAAAATTTGATATTTTAAAGGTTTCATAGTTGGCCACAAAAAAGTGGCTCTCTAGCGCCACCAAACGTCGTTTTGGTCTAGCCCCTCACGCCCCTCACACCGTAACTCCAATCGACACAAAATTTGGCACACATATGCCGGCAAGTGTGCTCTACAAAAAAGCCTCTTGGAGCACCAAACTCCGCCTACCGAAATTTTCCGCCATTTTGAATTTTGTGAAAAACACGTTTTTGCTAATTTCTCCTGAACCGTAGATCCGATTCTCACCAAAATTTCTGTGCATCATTATCTGACCAAGCTGGTCAAGTGATAATAAAGACTTTGAAAAATGTCTTTGCGTTTAGAAGTTATAAGCCAATGAACATCAAAAGGGGCGGGACTTTAGACATCAATACTCATAACTCCATTACCTTAAACTCAATCATCACCAAACTTTCTGGATATGTTGACATATCTCCCTGGAACATATCCTGAAAGTTTTATTAAAATTGACCAATAGGGGTCGCTACAGTAAATCGGCCATTTTATGCCATTTTTTCCCATTTTTTCAATTGTTGGGTTTGTATTTTAACGAACTCCTCCTACACCGTTTATCCGATTCATGCCAAACTCTCTGAGATTGTTCTAGAGGCCTTAACGATGCAAAATCATCGAAAACTCTTCCAAAAGTCCTACGGGAGCGCAATTACGGCGCCCTGAACATGGACGAATTTCATGCTTCGCCACAATACTCTAAACGGTTATAACTTCAGTTTCCATCGTCCGATCTGGTTCAACCTTCTCACATTTGATGAGAGTCCCACCCTGAACGCGTCTGCACTGCAATATTGACTCACAATCAGAGCGCCACCTAGTGGCGACATAAAATGTCATGTATTTACACCCGTATAAGGTCCCAGTGTCGTGGGACTTTGCACCCCAGTCTAGCAGGACAACTTCAATCGTCTGATACGGTGATCGACGCGACGATACAGGCAAGGGACGACCGGCTGCGTGGCCATGGCCGGGGACGACGCGCGCCGTGGCGGGGGCCGGGGACGACCCGCGCCGTGGCGGTGGCCGGGGACGACAGGCGCCAGGCGTGGCGGTGGCCAGGGACGACCCGCACCGTGGCGGTGGCCGGGTACGACGGGGGACGACTGGCCACGTGGCGGTGGCCAGGGACGACCCGCCCCGTGGCGGTGGCCAGGCCAGGCGGTCCGACACGTCAGGCGGTCGTAGCACTAACCGAGTTACGTGCCATGCGAGGGCCCGTTATCACTGCTCGCAGTTTTAATTATTATTATTATTTTATTTTCTAGAGGCCTTTTTGGGGGCCTTAGCAAAATAATTAGCTTACCAAATTTGGTGTGCTAATAGAAAACGGCGAAAATTTTGATATTTTAATGGTTTCATAATTGGCCACAGAAAAGTGGCTCGCTAGCGCCACCTAACGCAAAGAAGGATGGCCAGCTCACACCGTAACTCCAATTGACTTGAAATTTTGCACCGACATGCAGATCCGTGTGCTCTACAAAAAATTACATTATGACACCAAAGTCCGCCTACCGAAATTTTCCGCCATTTTGAATTTTGTGAAAAACCCGTTTTTGCTAATTTCTCCTAAACCGTATATCCAATTCTCACTAAAATTGCTGTGTGTCATCACTAGACCGAGCTGATCAATCTCTGCAAAGGGTATTGTGAAACATTGTTGCGTTCAGAAGTTATAAGCCAATGAACGTCAGAGGGGCGGGGCTCTAGAAATCAATAGACATAACTCCACAATATTTAACCCAATCATCACAAAACTTGTAGGATATGTTGAAATATGTCCCTGGAACATATTCTGAAAGTTTTATTAAAATTGACCACTCGGGGGCGCTACAGTAAATCAGCCATTTTTCAATTGTAAGCTTTGTATTTTAACGGACTCCTCCTACACCGTTGATCCGATTCCTACCAAACTTTGTGAGCCTGTTCTAGAGGCCTCGCCGATTAAAAACCATCAAAAGGTCTTACAGAAGTCAAAGGGCGTGGCCGGGACAGCGTCCTGAACATGGACGAAATTCATGCTTCGACCACAAAAATCTAAACTGTTATTACTTCAATGTACATTGTCTGATATGCTCAAAACTTCACATGTTTGTCAAGAGTCCAACCCTGAACACATTTCAACTGCAATATTGACTCACAATAAGAGCGCCACCTACTGGCGATAGAAAGTGTTAAGTTTTATACTTCAGCGAACTCTTCCTAGCAGCTTTATTAGATTCACCTCAAAGTTGATCATCATGTACTCAAGTCTTCAATGATGAAGAGCCATCAAAAGGTCTTGCATAAGTCAAAGGGCGTGGCCTGTGCGTGACGTTTTTGCCAGTGTACAGGAAGTTGTTGTAACTTCAAAATACAATGTCCAATCTTCTTGAAACTTGCAGGATGTGTTGACATCTCTCCCCAGAACATATCCTGAAAGTTGTATCAAAATTGACCACTCGGGGGCGCTACAGTTAATCAGCCATTTTAGGCCATTTTTCCCTTTTTACCAATTGTAGGGATTGTATTTTAACGAACTCCTCTTACAGCGTTCATCCGATTACTGCCATACTCACTGAGACTGTTCTACAGGCCTCAACGATGCAAAATCATCGAAAGGTCTTACATAAGTCAAAGGGCGTGGCCAGGACAATGCCACAAACATGGAAGAATTTCATGCTTCCCCACAATACTCTAAACTGTTGTAACTTCGGTGTCCATCGTCCGATCCGGTTCAAACTTCTCAAGTTTGATGAGAGTCCCATCCTGAACACGTCTGCACTGCAATATTGACTCACAATTAGAGCGCCACCTATTGGCGACATAAAATGTCATGTTTTTACACCCGTATAAGGTCCCAGTGTCGTGGAACTTTGCACCCCAGTCGAGCATGAAAACTTCACTCATCTGACACAGTGATGGACGGGACGATTCAGGCAAGGGACGACCAGTGGCGTGGCGATGGCCGGGGACAACCCGCGCCGTGGCGGTGGCCGGGGACGACCCGCGCCGTGGCGGTGGCCGGGGACGACAGACGCCAGCCGTGGCGGTGGCCGGGGACGACGGGGGACGACTGGCCACATGGCGGTGGCCGGGGACGACCCGCCCCGTGGCGGTGGCCAGGCCAGGCGGTCCGACACGTCAGGCGGCCGTAGCACTAACCGAGTTACGTGCCATGCGAGGGCCCGTTATCACTGCTCGCAGTTTTAATTAGGGCCCGAGCGCCGACAACGTCGGGCTGCGAAGCCCTATTGAAATTGTATCGTTTATTATTTTTCTTTTTTTTCTGCCACTTTGCGTGCCATTTTGGAGGCCTTAGCAACAGAATTAGCTTAACAAAATTGGTGTGCACATTTGGACTGGCGAAAATTGCGATATTTTATAGGTTTCGTAATCGGCCACAAAAAACTTGCTCGCTAGCGCCACCTAACGTGATGCGTACACCTTTTAGGCAACCCTACTCACACCGTAACTCCGATTGACATGAAATTTTGTAGACATGTGCAGGCAAGTGTGCTCTACAAAAAGCCCTATGGTGGTACTTAAGTCCGCCTGCCGATTTTTTCCGCCATTTTGAATTTTGTGAAAAACACGTTTTTGCTAATTTCTCCAAAACCGTAGATCCGATTCTCACCAAATTTGCTGTGCGTCATCATTAGACCACGTTGGGCAAAAGCCATCAAAAGCTTTTTAAAATGTCGTTGCGTTCACAAGTTATAAGCCAATGAACATCAGAGGGGCGGGGCTCTAGCAATCAATAGATATAACTCCACAATATTTAACCCAATCGTCACGAAACTTGCAGGATATGTTGAGATAACTCCCTGGAACATATCCTGAAAGTTTTATTAAAATTGACCACTCGGGGGCGCTACAGTAAATCAGCCATTTTGGGCCATTTTTGGCCATTTTAGCCAATTGTAGGTTTTGTATTTTAACGAACTCCTCTTACAGCGTTGATCCGATTCATGCCAAACTCGCTGAGACTGTTCTAGAGGCCTCAACAATGCAAAATCATCGAAAGGTCTTACAAAAGTCTAAGGGCGTGGCCAGGACGGCGTCCTGAACTTGGACAAATTTCAAGCTTCGACCACAAAAATCTAAACTGTTATAACTTCAATGTACATTGTCTGATATGATCAAAACTTCACATGTTTGTCAAGAGTACCACCCTGAACACATCTGCACTGCAATATTGACTCATATTCAGAGCGCCACCTACTGGCGATAGAAAGTGTTAAATTTTATACTTCAGCGAGCTCTTCCTAGCAGCTTTATCAGATTCATCTCAAACTTGGTCATCATGTACTCAAGTCTTTAATGATGAAGAGTCATCAAAAGGTCTTGCATAAGTCAAAGGGCGTGGCCAGTGCGTGACGTTTTTGCCAGTGTACAGGAAGTCATTGTAACTTCATCATACAATGTCCAATCTGCTCGAAACTTGCAGGATATGTTGACATATGTCCCTGGAACATATCCTGAAAGTTTTATTAAAATTGACCATTCGGGGGCGCTACAGTAAATCAGCCATTTTTCAATTGAAAGGTTTGTATTTGAACAAACTCCTCCTACATCGTTGATCCGATTCCTATCAAACTTTGTGAGCCTGTTTTAGAGGCCTTGACGATTAAAAATCATCAAAAGGTCTTACGTAAGTCCTACTGGAGCGCAATTACGACGCCCTGAACATGGACGAATTTCATGCTTCGCCACAATACTCTAAACTGTTATAACTTCAATGTACATTGTCCGATCATGTTCAAACTTCTCACATTTGATGAGAGTCCCACCCTGAACACGTCTGCACTGCAATATTGACTCACAATCAGAGCGCCACCTAGTGGCGACATAAAATGTCATGTTTTTACACCCGTATAAGGTCCCAGTGTCGTGGAACTTTGCACCCCAGTCTAGCAGGACAACTTCAATCGTCTGATACGGTGATCGACGCGACGATTCAGGCAAGGGACGACCGGCAACGTGGCGGTGGCCGGGGATGACCCGCGCGTGGCGGTGGCCGGGGACGACAGGCGCCAGCCGTGGCGGTGGCGGGGACGACCCGCGCCGTGGCGGTGGCCGGGGACGACCGGGGACGACTGGCAACGTGGCGGTGGCCGGGGACGACCCGCCCCGTGGCGGTGGCAAGGCCAGGCGGTCCGACACGTCAGGCGGTCGTAGCACTAACCGAGTTACGTGCCATGCGAGGGCCCGTTATCACTGCTCGCAGTTTTAATTTTTTTTCTTATTCCGCAACTTGTGATGCCATTTTGGAGGCCTTAGCAATAAAATTAGCTTAAAAAAATTTCTGTGCATATGGGGACTGGCGAAAAATTTGAGATTTTAGAGGTTTCGTGATTTGGCCACAAACAACTGGCTCGCTAGCGCCACCTAACGCGTCGTAGCCCTGGCCCCCGCACACCGTAACTCCAATTGACACAAAATTTGGTACACATGTGCAGGCAAGTGTGCTCTACAAAAAAGCCTCTTGGAGTACTAAAGTCCGCCTACCGAAATTTTCCGCCATTTTGAATTTTGTGAAAAACACGTTTTTGTTCATTTCTCCTAAACCGTAAATTCTATTCTCACCAAAATTGCTGTGTGTCATCACTAGACCGAGCTGATGAATCGATATTAAGGGCTTTGTAAAATACCTCTGCGTTCAGAAGTTATTATCCAATGAACATCAGAGGGGCGGGGCTCTAGAAATCAATACACATAACATCATAACCTTTACCCCAATCATGACAAAACTCGCAGGATATGTTGACATATCTCCCTGGAACATATCCTGAAAGTTTTATTAAAATTGACCACTCGGGGGCGCTACAGTAAATCAGCCATTTTGGGCCATTTTAGGCCATTTTAGCGAATTGTAGGGTTCGTATTTTAACGAACTCCTCCTACACCGTTGATCCGATTCCTACCAAACTTTGTGAGCCTGTTCTAGAGGCCTCGACGATTAAAAATCATCGAAAGGTCTTCCAAAAGTCCTACAGGAGCGCAATTACGGCGCCCTGAACATGGACGAATTTCATGCTTCGCTGACAATACTCTAAACTGTTATAACTTCAGTGTCCATCGTCCGATCTGGTTCAAACTTCTCACGTTTGATGAGAGTCCCACCCTGAACACGTCTGCACTGCAATATTGATCCACAATTACAGCGCCACCTATTGGCAACATGAAATGTCATGTTTTTACACTCATATAAGGACATAATTCCACAATATTTAACCCAATCATCACGAAACTTGCAGGATATGTTGACATATGTCCCTGGAACATATCCTGAAAGTTTTATTAAAATTGACCACTCGGGGGCGCTACAGTAAATCAGCCATTTTTCAATTGTAAGCTTTGTATTTTAACGAACTCCTCCTACACCGTTGATCCGATTCCTACCAAACTTTGTGAGCCTGTTCTAGAGGCCTCGACAATTAAAAATCATCCAAAAGTCATCCAAAAGTCCTACGGGAGCGCAATTACAGCGCCCTGAACATGGACGAATTTCATGCTTCGCCACAATACTCTAAACTGTTATAACTTCGGTGTCCACCGTCCGATCTGGTTCAAACTTCTCAAGTTTGATGAGAGTCCCATCCTGAACACGTCTGCACTGCAATATTGACTCACAATCAGAGCGCCACCTATTGGCGACATAAAATGTCATGTTTTTACACCCGTATAAGGTCCCAGTGTCGTGGAACTTTGCACCCCAGTCGAGCATGAAAACTTCACTCATCTGACACAGTGATGGACGGGACGATTCAGGCAAGGGACGACCAGTGGCGTGGCGATGGCCGGGGACAACCCGCGCCGTGGCGGAGGCCTGGGACGACCCGCGCCGTGGCGGTGGCCGGGGACGACAGACGCCAGCCGTGGCGGTGGCCGGGGACGACCCGCCCCGTGGCGGTGGCCAGGCCAGGCGGTCCGACACGTCAGGCGGTCGTAGCACTAACCGAGTTACGTGCCATGCGAGGGCCCGTTATCACTGCTCGCAGTTTTAATTAACCTTATTTTCATTCATATCATGCAGACATTAAAATGTTTGTTGTTAATAACAGTTCAAGAAATGTAAATACGTATATAAGTTATATGTTAAACATTCATTCTATATACAGTTAGAAGTCAGAGCGAAAAGAAGTGTGGTGTTCTACAATGATTCATGGTTGGTTGTCTGCACAAGTACCCAAAGACCACGTTTGTTTGTGGGGCAGTGAAGCATCTTTTATTCTCTCATCTCTGTTGGTATGTTTGTAGTCCTGAACCAATCCTGTCCTCACCTTGTTCAAGGAGGAGGTGCTTAGCGTCACCTCCGTGCCGCTGCAAGGTTAGCGACAGCAGAATCGGCCTTCTTGGCATCCGAGCAGGATAACTGTAACGCTAAGAGTAAAATAACACTCCTAACTTCCAAGACTGACGAAGAGTCGTTCTGTGGGTGATGTGTGTGAACTCTGAGAAGCTGCCAGAGGTAAATACATGTGTTTTAATGTATTTGGTGCTGTTGTTTGATTGGAAAGTGTAAAAGACGAGCTGAATTGCTAATCGCTGCTAGCCTTTAGCTTAGCGTCTCATAGACTCATACTGTTAATACCGCATTGCAGCTAGCAATTGCGCATTTGTTAAATACTGTGGGCTTTTTGCCGTGAATTAGCCTGTAGCACAATTACTAAGAGGAATTATGTGATTCAGGACCGGACATTTGCCGTTAGAGGGAGAGAGTGAGGACCAGGAGAGCCCTGGACCGTTGGAGAGAGACTGTAGCTGCTGTACTTGAACACGGTTCGCCGCCACGTGTGCCGCTGCCACTGCAACTTGCCATTGCCCTTCCCCCATTCCCCAATCTTCATCTCTGACTGTTGTGGACTTGTGAGTACACTTCTAACTCTGCACGTGCTTTTTGTTTATGCTGGCTAAACCCAGTGAACTGGCCCTTTTGTTTCTGGCCTCAACGCTCACAAGCATCGACCGGGCCCGCAACGTTTTCATTTATTTACATTTAATAGCCCGGTGTGAATGTGTGTGTGAGCGTGGGCTGTGGACATTTCAGTAATTTTGATGTTACCTTTTCTCTGTGTGTTCATCACGGGTCATTTGTCAACTTACCAGAGCATATTGTGAGAGAGTTTGACACTGTTATCATTGCATATTTAAAGGTCAACAGTGAACCAGTTAACTAATTTCCAAAGACTTTGTAATAAATAAGGCTGGTTGCTTCAACTCAATCCTGTGTTATATTTGCAAAGGTGATACTTTCTATATATTAAGTGATAACAGGTTAACGCAAACTTTTATTTTCAAGGGGAAGTACCAAATTTTGTGTTTACTTTTGTGCCAAGTTATTTTTTATCACTAACCCAGTTATCACGGGTACAAAGCGCCATTTTAAGACGAACTCAGGCCCCGTCCCATTGTACTACAACACCCTAATTGTTTAGCAATTAATATTTATTAGCTACATGGGACTGGGGTTACACAAACAAAAATCTTATGCAATCTTTGCATATTTAGGTATTTCTAATGACCAGTGTCCAAAGTAAGTTACATTTCCATTTTTAAACCAAACAATTAAATCACAGAAAAGAGAGAAAATATCCCCTTCCTGATCCAAACCTGAGGGAAAAGCCAAACGCTGATGTTTGAAAGGATCAACTGCCAACCCTCCACATCCTTCCACCCCTAGAACCATGAACTTTCAGTGTGTGTGGGTCCTTGTGGCCTGCCCTTCTGAAGTGCACACTCAGGGGATAATTGCAGTTTTGGAGTCCTGATAGCATATTCATTTTTTGTTGGCCAAGTCCTCAAAAAATTGTTTGTTTTGATAAACACATTGAAATGAAGAGTTGTGATAAGTAATAGTCAAAAATCCGTCCCACTAGCAGTCGAGATCCAGTAAATCTTATTGCCAAACTCTGCCAAACTCATGCCAGCTGGTGATTCAGAAATATCCCAAGTACACTGGTCTTCTTTCTGGAGGCCAACTGCAGCCTAAAGCTACTTTAATGCTGCTGAAATTGGTCCAACCCCCCCTCAAATCTATCTGTTCTGGATTGGGTCCCACCTGTCTGGATATGGCTGAATACCTGTTGGTATGTGCATCTGGGAAAAAAGGTTGTGGTTGCAAAAAGAACACATTTGTAGTGGCTGTGAAATTTGTATTTGCAACAGTGAAATAGTTGCCAACGTTGTTTTAAAATTAATTTTGCTGCCATGTTATCAAGCTGTGAACATTTTGTACCACTTTGGGTCGATGTTGAAGTTGGCCTTCTCCTGCATGTTGCCATTTGTCAAATGCATGCTGGGTGGCAAGACATGCGACCAGACATGGATTTGCACTGTGTGACTTAAGTGTCATCTCTCTGTCTGTGTTGGCAGATGGAGATGCTGTACAATGTGTTTGGAAGCAATGCACACAGACAAACAGCTTGTGTGCAAGTGAGTGTTGGTGAGAGGAGGGGGTGTTGAGAGGCAGATTCAGTTTCACTGAGGCAAATGTCTCAGTGAGGACAGCAGATTCTTTCTGTGACGGTCTTTGTGCTGTTCTACAATCAGGTGGTCGGAAATAAAAATTCAGAAACTACAGTTACATTAGTTAGTATTGGGGTGTGGAATAGCTTGTCAGGCTATGTCAGGACATAAACCACCAAAGATTGCAAATGCAACATAAAGAAACTGACTTTCCAGATGAGTGTGCTATTAGTGAGTGGGTAGGATACGTTGGCAGGTGGCCCAAGTAAGAGTGTTAACTGACGACTGTCGGCCCAATGCTTTCTGTGGTTGCTCGTAGTGACGGCAGCTGTTGAAAACACCAACAGAACATGTAGGTGTCCTCATGAAGGCCTTCAATAATTTGAAATTGAATTCAATGTTTAAAGCCTCTAACTTGTCTGGATGGCCGGGGCAAAATTACACTCCAGTTGCACACATGCGTGCAATTGTTGTTGATGACGTCAACTGGAAAAGGATCTCTAAGGCTTGAATGAATTTGTACTGAAGTTATTGTAAGTTGGCCTCTTATCCACATCAGAGCTCAATAACAAGGATTCCCTGCTTGCCCATGGCAGCTAAAATGCTACTTTAGGACCTTTTGAAAAAAATAACTGATAGAATCTCAATTATGCGTAGGGATGTTTTGTTGCTTATGCCTAAGCAGCCCAAGTCAGCATAAGCAGCCCGTGAAAACAGACCTCAGGAACAGGCTGCAGGGGGAGCACTTGAGGGCCTGCGTGAGTTTCTATGGTCCCCCTGTGGCCAAGTTCCCCTACAACAAAGCCTTGGTGAAGTTCTTCACAAAACCCAGAAGAAAAAAAAATCAAGTGCAGCAGAGAACGATGCACACTGTGTGGTTGAAGTGCCAATGTAGCATGTTCCATTTGTACTGTATGCAATAAATGCACCTTAATAAGTCACTCTCTCCTTGTGATCTTGAATACACTCGGGTTGAACAAAAATTTGAATGCAAATATAAGAATTGCAGACTACTTGCTGTGCCACCTGACTATATCCAACTGCACCAATACACCCTCCCACGCGTCTCGTCTGTTTAGGGTTTTTTCGGTGGGTACCACCAGGCCTGAAAAAAATTCTAGGGGAAACACTGTATATATATATATATATATATATATATATATATATATATATATATATATATATAGAGAGAGAGAGAGAGAGAGAGAGAGAGAGAGAGAAACAGCCATGTGAAAGCGGCACCCGACCTTACTGGATCTGGATCCTGTGTGAAGCTGCTAACAAAGTTAGCTTCATAATTCAATGTCAACTTTACAACTAACTGTTAAAGTTATCTTAGTAGCTAACTGCATTGGTAGCGTGGTAGCGACTAGTCAATCAGCAGGTACTCCCGCCCCCTAAAGCATCCCCTGTTTTCTGGTCCGTTGGACTCTAAATGGACCTTAATGTACTAAATGAACATCATGCTGGATTGAAGAAGACTTGAAACCTCCTGGTGGCCAGCAGAGAGAATTCAAGTTTAAGGCACTTCCGCGTTGGCGTCAGTTTTCCAAATAAGCGGTTGCCTCCTCGATTTAACACTGTCAAAATGTATTTTTAGTTTTAAAGATAATGAGGGTTGTTATGATGTCTCCTATATACATCGCTTTTGCATTTTGTTCGATAGAAAACTATTTAACAAGCCTACATATGTATTAATGATCCTGTGGCCTTGGGCAGACAGATTTGAAAGATTTATAAATAAATGTTGTGGGCTCCGCATCAGAACTTTAAGCACAAGCTGTAGTTGCACGGCAACGATTCCTGGAAGTGGACCAGTCCAGAGTGGAAACTGAGCTGAGGATATGAATGTGAAAAGCTTAAACTGCACATCCAGTACTCATGGATAATTTAAATATAGTTCATGGACAGGGGCTCTAAACTGTTTTTTCAACTTCCTTTTATATTCCAGAACAAAACGTATCAAGCCTTGCTGACCATTATGTCAGAATTTGAGTATGCAATATCTACAATACTAATTCTGGATACTAATAATAATGGATTTTGTGTACAGCTACACCCTAGGTTAATGTTTCAACAGCATCCCAATGACAAAATCAATGTGTAATTTGGGCCTGCTCCACCATGAAATCATTAAGATGCTCATCAAGCAACAATTAAATACATCTTAGATATCTCAAAAGGTATTCTTAATTTTTGTTTAGCACAGATTTAATCCAGATGCATAAATGGATATAATCACCACATCAGTGCTTAATGAGGAGGTATTTGACAATCTTACAGCGTTAACTACTCTGAAAGACCTTGAGGAGAAAAGGAAACCCATATGGCTGCATCTTAGCTGCTTTCTGGACATGTTGGCACATTTACACACAATGCCAGATGGAAAATTATGAGAAAAACTTGGAATTGCTATAGGAGGCTGAGCTCAACAGACCTACCCAGTTGGCAGCTTGTATACAGTGTGAATGTGATGTGAGACCAGTGTGACATAAGCCATCCTAGGTTGGTAAAATCACAGAGGCAGTCTTCCTCACACACACACACACACACACACACACACACACACACACACACACACACACACACACACACGTCAGGAGCACGAATACAAATGTGGCAAGTCCGTATGTCTGTCTGAAAGGAAGGCATTTTGGGTGAGTTGTTGTTTCAGCCTGAGCATCGATCCACTCTAAAAGCAGGCCCAAAGCAACGGCTGTCACTCCCGCTGACCTACTTCAACTATCATCCAAAACAAAAGACGAGCAGGAAGAGAAAAGTGGAAGAAAATACGAAGAGGAAGGGAGACAATAACTAGTCACCATCTGTGTTAATTCTCATCTCAACCTCCTCCTTTTATCTTTCTCCATAATGTTTTCTCTGGAGAGTCGAACAGTGAGAAAACGAGAGGAAACAAAAGCACTTCAAAAGAGGCTTTTCAACATGTTGAGAAAGACTAGCTAATGGTCAGGAATCATCAGGAAGGATGAATGATGCCCCCATCGCTCACTTCCTTGTTGACTCTTTGATTCCCGTCTTCATATTCCGTTGGTATTTGCATCATTTCCTATGTATCGACTTTGAATTCTTACTTATTATCCTTGGCATTTAATCATAGTTAAGCGCCTTGGGGTTGTATATGCCTCCGCCAACCATTCATGTAATGTTCATCCATATCTGTTTTTCCATTGTATGCCGTTACACATTCATGTGAAATTTTCATGATTAGCATATGAATTCCTCATCAAGAACATTTTTGTATGGAAGATCCCGTTTGGATTTTACCATGAATTACACATTTAATGTAATATCTAATATCAATTTAAAAGTTGAAATTTAAGTATGAGAAGGTGAAAATACATAATTCTAAAGAGTTTCCACCAACAGGGAGGTAAGTGACATCTCTCTCTGTAACGTTACTCACACTAACAACAGGTCTCTCTGTGTGTTGGGTACCTGGATGTAACATTACTCACACTAACAACAGGTCTCTCTGTGTGTTGGGTACCAGGATGTGACATTACTCACACTAACAACAGGTCTCTCTGTGTGTTGGGTACCAGGATGTAATGTTACTATAACAACAGGTCTCTCTGTGTGTTGGGTACCAGGATGTAATGTTACTCACACTAACAACAGGTCTCTCTGTGTGTTGGGTACCTGGATGTAACATTACTCACACTAACAACAGGTCTCTCTGTGTGTTGGGTACCAGGATGTGACATTACTCACACTAACAACAGGTCTCTCTGTGTGTTGGGTACCAGGATGTAATGTTACTATAACAACAGGTCTCTCTGTGTGTTGGGTACCAGGATGTAATGTTACTCACACTAACAACAGGTCTCTCTGTGTGTTGGGTACCAGGATGTAACGTTACTCACACTAACAACAGGTCTCTCTGTGTGTTCGGTACCAGGATGTAATGTTACTGTGACTTACCTAGCTAAGTTAGCTAGCAGGCCAAGCTAACGGCTGTCTTGGTGACGTACCTAGCTAATTTAGCTAGATAGCAAGCAGGACGAGCTAACAGCTGTGTTGGTGACGTACATTGTGTGAGACCAGTGATGGAGTTCACTGAGTGGTTTCACGCTAAACTCGATATAACGACGCAACATTTCTGAGAAATGATCATATGTGTAATTCATGGTAGGAGGGGTTCAAAACATTATTTGTGTCTCACTGTTGACTAGCATAGGCTATGTTGTGAACTACTTCTGTGTAAACAATACTGAACAAAACTTAAATAACATTACATTTAATTCATCCAGCCCCAGATCCCATACCCCAAATGTGTACAAAAATGTGTGTTTAAAGGCATCATATCTCCTCATAATGCTTATGCCCATATGATTCTTATTTTATCAAGCTCAGGCCTGTTACAAAATGTTTCCTCAAGTTGTGGAGATGATTTGTTGACTATTTCAATAACTTTTTCTCCATTGCCTTTATTACATGTTTAATTGTGTATATTTTCTGCCCAACTTGATCTATTACAGTTTTTCTCAATTGCTAAAACACTAAACCCTATTGTCTGAACCAAATGCTCCATTGCCTGAACCCACTGATTGAATCAGTCACTCTTTTGGCAAAACCATAAGCACTTTTCACCTGTTTAGACACAACTTGCCAACACATTTTCATTGTGATGCACCTGTGTTGCATAATGGTGAGCACAGGTGGCAAAAGTCAAACACAAGTAAAGCACAGGTGTCACTGGTTGAACACAACAATTCAAAATTGATCACACTTGTGGCTAACAATGTGGTTTGTGAGGCACTACAATGGATAGAAATCTGAGAGGAGGAGTTCGTGTGAGAGGTTGTCGAGGGGGTCGAGGAGGTTGAGGTGGTCAGCGAAGACAAAGAACAGTAACATCTGATGAAATCAGAGCTACTGTGATTGACCATGTTGTTGTCCATGGTATGAGCATGAGGGAGGCCGGACAAAGGGTACAACCAAACATCAGTAGATTCACTGAGTCCACCATAATCCGAAGATTTAGAGAAGAGAACAGGTAATTACCTTTTTTGACACTATAGTATGTAAATGTTGACAGCACTTACTGTATGACTATACTATATACTGTACCACAGTATACTGTAAGTAAATATATGTTTCAGTACATCACTGTGCCAATGTACTGTAGTATTGTAATGGAGGGTTAGTCTAACTGTTTGTAGGCCTAGTATTCCATGTATATTTTTGTACTCTATGTTTACGTAGGCTTCTACGCAGGCTACTGTATACAAGTGCTAAATGCACAAGATTTCTGTTTTTGGTACTTTTATTTTTTACTATGTACAAGTGCTAAATAAACAGGTTTTTTGTTTTGCAACATGCATTTAGCCTACAGTGAACAATGAACATTTATTTCTACAGCTTCATGTCCTGAGCATTGTGTTTTCTATTTTTCTATGTAGTGTTTAGTGACTGCTCTGTAGTGTTTTTAATTTTGATTGACTCTGGGCACGATTTGACAACATAGTTCAGTTTTGAGCACCGATTGAACTGTTTTGAGATGAGAATTCAGTTTTGGGCACAGATTAAACTGTTTTGAGTTGAAAGTTTGGTTTTGCAAGAAGAGTCTGAGGTTTTGTGAATGTAGCTTGAAAATTGGGTTTTGTGTTCACAGTTTAGAGAAAAGGAGAGCAGCTTTCGAGAAATGTGTCTTAGCAATCGAGAAAAACTGTAAAGTCCCAGTCAGCAACATTTTTTTGATCAAATTCACTGAAGCCAACACTATGCTCCGATAGAACAACATAAATCATCTGGTTTTAGAAGAATAAAAAAAAAACGCGCCTCTATGTGCACATAGAGCAGGGATGCCAGGGTGAAATTGGACAGGGGGCCAGATTTTTTTCAAGTGAGACCTCAGGGGGCCTGATTACACTTTCGGACTGAAAAGGCCAAACATTGACTCAACACATGGATAGGTAGGCTATTTGAAATCATTCATGAAGGCCTACACATCAAAAAGAAATTGCATTGGCACCAAAATAGCCTCACAATGAGGCCTAAATTACATACGTTACAAAGGAGGATGATTGACAGGCGCTCTCCTTCATACAATCACGTGCACACTATGGCTGCACCTGATTGGACGATCGCTTTCACAGCTGTCCTGTCTGCTCCTGGATTTCAAACCGATCAACATGGCGGCTCGTTTGGAAACTCTTATTTTACGACAATAGTTCACCGAAACGTGTTTCTGAAAACATTTTAAGCGAGAAATAAGCTATGCAGTTGCTGAATCTGTCTTTATTTTACATGGACAACATTCAGTTTAAAAGATTTTCGAGAGCTTGCGGGAGGCAGCGGCGCACCGTCTCTCCACACTCGCCGTGAGTCGAATGCATTGCAGGGCATACCGTAAATCCTTTAATATAGCCTCAGCCAAAATCTTCGCGACGCGAACCTGACTGAATGAATGGGAAGGGTGGAAATAACGCTGTCTGTCGACACTTGCCCCGGCCAATGTGACTGGCCGGTAATAGAATACAGGCCAGTATTAGAGGATTTACGGTATATATATATATATATATATTTTTTTTTTTAAATAGATCAAATAATAATTAAAAAAAAATATTCTCCCCTTATCACCCGCGGGCCGGATGTGACGTACAGTCAGGCCGGGTCCGGCCCGCGGGCCGTAAACCTGGCATCCCTGATGTAGAGCCTGTTGTTTGTTTTGCAAAAATCAACAGCGCCCAGATGATCCTGTCCAATCAGCACGCAGGGCTGTGTTCGTGCACACAGAGCCCCTCCCCCCTCGGGTCGTACCACTATCACAGGGGGGAGGCGGAGGAAAGTAGCAACAAGCTTCCAATTCTTCGGTTAAAAACTGAAACGAGGTGGTCCAAAACAACCAAGGAAAAGAAAACACCGGTGGAAAAGAAGGAAAAAATAAAGATTGCGACGGTGCGTGATCTAAGGGATTTCAAAGGGTACGGAGTCGAAGGGAAGGAGCTCTGTGGTCGTGGGGGAGGAGCATGAGAGTTGTAAACATTCAAAATCTGACAGAGTGCCCTCGATCCGCCGGACTTGCCAACTGGTACTTTAAAGTTCCCATATTATACTGTTTTCATCAATTCCACACAGCCAAGGGTGTAACTTTGAGTTGAACATTGGGGGGGTTGAGATTTCCGCCTGTGAAGCAGGTGTATATATATATATATATATATATATATATATATATATATATATATATATATATTCTTTGGCCACCAGCCACTGCGGCAGCTTTGGGTTTACCAGCCCAAATATATAGTTTGTGCCTAAAATAAAGGTGACCGACTCAGAAAATGCATAAGAATGGTTCTTGAACTTGTACAGAATACACATTAAAGCGTGTGCAAGTGTCCTTTTTAAAGATTTTTTTTTTTGGCTAGAGTGCCATGCAAGCCTTTTTATTGTTTTTTGTAGAGAGAGACAGTGTGGAAAGGGGAGATAGAGGGGGAAGACATGCGCGAAAGAGATCGCCGGGCCGGGAGTCGAACCCCTGTTCTCCGCGCCGAGGCCAAGCCTCCGTACATGGGGCGGCTGCCTTATCCACTGTGCCACCGACTGCCCCGAAGTGTCCTTTTTAGGACTCGTGGTCCTTAATTGCCTCTAACTTTAAGTATTTTATCCCGATTACAAATGGGTTTGTAGTGTTTCCCACAGGATCTTTGGAGACTATGGTGGGGGGGATTGCGATCCTCTAGGGGGGTCTGGGGGCATGCCCCCCGGGAGAAAATTTTGAATAATTCATTTTAATGCATCAATTTGGTGAATTCTGAGAAACAAAATATGACATATCAATTACTGACCAATTTCTTACAAACTGCTGGTTCTGATACAAATGTTGACATACTAAATGGGGTTGAGGAGTTTAAGCATTCAAGAAAAGATGAGAACAAAAATGACTAAAACACAATTAGTTTATTATTATTATCATTATTATTATTATTATTATTATTATTATTATTATTATTATTAATAATAATAATAATAATAATAATATAAGTGGGTGACTATTCCTCAGCCTTCCTTGGTGCAAGCCCCGTTCACATACGTCTCCACTCGCCCATCTCTGAGCGACAGCTGTCAATGAATGTGAATGTGTTCTAGCGGAATGTGGTCAGGACAGGCGATGCGATGTGGTCGATCGGAGATAAAATAATTTTAACTTTCTGCGACGTGAGTGAAGCGAGTACCAATCACAATGTAGAATAGAGATGATTGACAGTTGACGTCAACAGAGAGTCCCACAGAGAGTTGTCGCTTGAAGTCGCCGCCGGCGGCAGTGCATTTTTTTTTGCCAGTGAGTAGAATTCAGCGAGAAAGCGAGTGACGGGCGAGTAGCGACGTATGTGAACGGGTCTATACGCACACGCACTGTCAAACTCGCCGGCTGGGGGGGGGGGGGGTAACTTTTGTTCAGTAACGTGATTTGACTTGTGAGTGGTGGCACTGGAGCCCTAGCAGTAGCGTACCTCCTGTTGGGAAGATACTTTTATTCTTTTGCTTTTTTTCGCGTGCTTTCTTCATACCACCGCTGATGCGGGGAGAGACCGGGAGAGACAGTAGAGAAGTGCAGGTCCGAGCAAGGTGGGCGAAACCAAATCTCAGAGCGGGAGGGGGCACAGACAAACGTCACTATTTTTTACTGGTAAATTGAGAAAATCTACCACACTGTTGTGATTATAATGCTTAACATCCAATATCAATAATAATGATATCAAATTGGGTGGGTTGTGGTGGCTGGTTTGGATTATTGGGTGGGTTGCAACCCACCCATCCCCCCCTTAAATTACGCCTATGCACACAGCTGTCAGAGGTCCAACAACACTGTTTTCGATATGCATTGCCCCAAACCCATCTTCGGTCCTGAATTTCAGCTGTCTAAAAGTTGCTCGAATGAGCTCTACCGAGAACATGCTGCTTCTGTATCTGTACCTTTAAATGCTAATGAGCTCCGTCTGTCAGCTTACTCGGAGAGAGACGGAGAGAAAGGCTTGCGCTACGCGGCAGCATGCGACAATGTTTACGTGGATGTATCACTATGGCTCGCCTATGTGGCTCAGGTGAAGTTGCTGGGGCCCGTATTGTGGGGACAGATACTTTTACTAGGGTCAGTGTCAAGGCAAAGCCAGCTTTCTACTGACCGTCGTTACTGAAGCAGCCCGATGTGAAGTGGTTAGCACACATAGAAGCTAACACGGACCGTAGCCATAAAAATGAAACGCAAGAGACCAGACCCGGACCGCCGTGCACGGTGCTCTGTTGGACACGCGTCCCCGGGCTCCGTCCTACCGGAGGCAGCAGAAGACGCACCAGAGCCCGTGAGACAGAGGGAGGATTGTCTCCAGCTTCACCTGCACAGGGATTTATTCACGGAGCACCAGCCGGATCACCCAGCGCATGACTGGTAAGTTGGGCTGCACTCTCCGTGCACGCTGTCTGCCCGTGCTCTCGTGCACGCTCTCCGTGCGCACTCTCCGTGCGTGCTCTCATTGCAGAGCACGCTATGGGTCTGTCGGTCGCGCTCTCCCTCGCTGTCTGTCCCTGATGTTGGTCCACATTCTCTGTGCGCGCTGTGGGTCTGTGCGTGTTGTGGGTCCGTGCTTGCTATCGGTCCATGCCAGTCGGTGATGCTGTCGGCCCGGGCTGTCAGTCCTGCTGTCGGTCTGTCCTTGCTCTCCATCAGCGCTCTCCATGGGTCTCTCTGGTTGGCGCTGTCCGCGCGTCGGCTCTCAGCGCTGTGTTGCGAAACGCCCCCCTTTCGGATCTCCTATCATCGTGCAGAGGAGTTCGGGCTTATGCAAATGACTCCTTTTGTTACGTAACGAAAGGAGCTGAATCTGAACAGCCTGTAGGAGCACCGTTTTACCAGAGGGTGGGCTGCAGAGACCATGCAGGAATTGCTTGTTTTCCTCATCCTGAGTTGGCAGGCTCAGGGAAGACCAGTTTATAGGTGTAGAGACCAGAGAAAACCTGTTTTTCATAATATGGCCACTTTAAGTATACTTGTGCCAACAAGTGTTTTTTTTTCTAAATTCCCCTCTAGTCACTTTATCACATCACTGACGGCATGTCAATAGACATTATGCTACACTCAACAAAAATATAAACGCAACACTTTTGTTTTTGCTCCCATTTTTCATGAGATGGACTTAAAGATCTAAAATTCATTCCAGATACACAATATTACCATTTCTCTCAAACATTGTTCACAAATCTGTCTAAATGTGTGATAGTGAGCACTTCTGCTTTGCTGAGATAATCCATCCCACCTCACAGGTGTGCCACATCAAGATGCTGATCTGACATCATGATGATACATCCAACCGGCCTCACAACCGCAGACCACGTGTAACCACACCAGCCCAGGACCTCCACATCCAGCAGGTTCACCTCCAAGATCGTCTGAGACCAGCCACTCAGACAGCTGCTGAAACAATTGGTTTGCATAACCAAACAATTTCTGCACAAACTGTCAGAAACCGTCGAAGGGGAGCTCAACTGCATGCTCGTCGTCCTCATCGGGGTCTTGACCTGACTCCAGCTCGTCGCCGTTACAGACTTGAGTGGGCAAATGCTCACATTCGATGGCGTCTGGCACGTTGGAGAGGTGTTCTCTTCACGGATGAATCTCGGTTTACATTGTTCAGGGCAGATGGCAGACAGCGTGTGTGGCGTCGTGTGGGTGAGCGCTTTGCTGATGTCAATGTTGTGGATCGAGTGGCCCATGGTGGTGGTGGGGTTATGGTATGGGCAGGCATCTGTTATGGACGAAGAACACAGGTGCATTTTATTGATGGCATTTTGAATGCACAGAGATACCGTGATGAGATCCTGAGGCCCATTGTTGTGCCATACATCCATGAACATCACCTCATGTTTCAGCAAGATAATGCACGGCCCCATGTTGCAAGGATCTGTACACAATTCTTGGAAGCTGAAAATGTCCCAGTTCTTGCATGGCCAGCATACTCACCGGACATGTCACCCATTGAGCATGTTTGGGATGTGCTTGACCGGTGTATACGACAGCGTGTACCAGTTCCCACTAATATCCAGCAACTTCGCACAGCCATTGAAGAGGAGTGGACCAACATTCCACAGGCCACAATTGACAATCTGATAAACTCTATGCGAAGAAGATGTGTTGCACTGCATGAGGCAAATGGTGGTAACACCAGATACTGACTGGTTCTGAGTCCCCAATCCCCCAATAAAGCAAAAAAATGCACATTTCAGGGTGGCCTTTTATTGTGGACAGTCTAAGGCACACCTGTGCACTAATCATGATGTCAGATCAGCATCTTGATGTGGCACACCTGTGAGGTGGGATGGATTATCTCAGCAAAGCAGAAGTGCTCACTATCACACATTTAGACTGATTTGTGAACAATGTTTGAGAGAAATGGTAATATTGTGTATCTGGAATGAATTTTAGATCTTTAAGTCCATCTCATGAAAAATGGGAGCAAAAACAAAAGTGTTGCGTTAATATTTTTGTTGAGTGTAGTTACATGCAGTGTTTTCAAAACATAGTTCAGGAAGCTAGGAATAGGCAACAACAACACTATCTTTCACTTTATACTATCTACCCATAATGCAGCCGGTTGGTGTGGGTCTGCATTATGTGATGTGTTGGCAGAGAGAATGAGTTGGTAAGTCAGATCTTCTGAAGGTATTTCCAGTAGAAACCATCTGTTAAGGAGCAGAGCTTAAGTATAAGTAGCGAAGTGCAGCATTCTCTCTTAATCTCCATCCTTCATTTTCTTTTCTTTGTAATCTACCAGTGGCTCAACCAGACGACCCTTACTCTTCCACCGGTGGACTCACAACACATCTTAGCTCTGTCCTAATTCAGGCTCTGCCTCCGTTGACCTGGACCAAAACATTTCGTCCACATGAGGACTGAGAGTTCAGGTGATCCTGAACCAGCATCTGGGATGAGATGGTCGATCCACACGGACTGCATTCTGGTTCTTCTCTTCAAGTCAAAAGTTTACTGCCAGGAATTCTTCACATGGCCAAGATTTGTGGGAGCTAAGTCTTGAAGGTAAACAGCCTTCATAAAGCCTCCTCACAAACCTGATCTGAACTTCAATACTCTCAACAAAATCTGAGCCAACAATATTCTATTATGTTTAGCCATATTTAATTGTGTTAACTAAACACAAAATGCTTTAGCCTTCTTGATGAATTTTAAAGTAACCTTATATCTACTGAAGTCATGTTGCCAAGGATAGATAGGCCTACTGCTCACTAGCATGTGTTCCTACCAGTCCTGTTTGTATGTCATTCTTTCTTGTGTCAAAAAAATCAGTTACGGTGCAGAACATAGTGCTGAATAAAAGCAGCATGAAGGAATGCCATCTGTTACCAACTGATGTAACTCTCAGAAATTAAAACACAGCTTCAGAAAGAATAAACACAACCTGTCATGGTCACATAGCTAAAAAAAAAGTCTCAACAGGGCTGGAAAAGCAAGTAGCAAGTTTGAAAAGTGTTATTGTCAACTTGCATCTGCTCAGAGAAGCTTGACTTGGCAACCTGTCTCACCACAACTACTGGTATTGTTAGTGGAAGTGTTGTTTACTTCGTTGCTGTGAAGCACTGGAGAACATCCAAACTGCTTCATTTACATATAAATTCATGAATTTTTGACTTTTTGCACTTAAACTCAAAACTGAGTTTGGCTGCATTGTGTTTGTCTGATTATCCTTGAGATGTGTATTTAACTTGACTACAGTCTGGGAATGATGAATGGATTTATTTTAAGGGTCAGAGAAAACTAAGAATAACATTGTGTAGTTGATGATGCTTGAGTGTGCAGTGTATTAAGCAATTCTGTTATTGTTGCCAAAGCTCTGGCTCTGAAGCTGGAGCTGGGGTTTATTAAAACCTACAAAGTCTAGACACCCCACATTTCAGGACTCTTTCCACTGACAAACCAATGCAGTCTCAGTTCCAGAAGCAGTCATACAATTTAAATCTACTGATTCATATACATTTGACATACTGTATATTTTATTTTTATTCAGTATAGTTTCAATTGGAAGTATCATTTGTGCCTGCACCACATGTTATCTGTCAGTTGACATGTAGGCAATAAAACGAAAGTTTGGTTGAAGAAACAAAACCAACGTTAGGTTTAGGAAAGTGTTTGAAACGTGGTTAACAAACATAACACGCTATGAAAATACATAGTTAGGTTTAGACAACAAAATGACATAGTTAGGTTTAGACAACAAAACTACCACTCTAAAAATGATTCAGGAGGTTAGTTAGTATGACTTAAAAACATGAGCTTTTTCAGCATAAAAAATAAAATTTGTTACATGTCCATTGTTTTATTTAAGTTGATAACTTATTTCAAGAAGTTGATCAAGATTAAAAATGAAGAAAGATGTCTTTACTCAGAAATATATTGATTTTGGATAAGCATTTCTGCCTTCACATAACAAGGAAAAGTATTAAGTTAATTAAACTTAATATTGTATTATAATATTAAGTAAGTGCTGCTTTCTATCATGTGTGCATGTATTAAAGTGATGGTTCGGAGTAAAATGCACCCAAGGCAATTTCCACCATGACATCCAGCCAAATACCCCCTCAGAAGCATTTTTAGCGATGGTCAACATTGGTTAAGATAGGGCTATCAGCCGAATGGCTTAGTACTGGCGAGATGGTACATCTTGTATATCTCGTAAATTACCCCACCAATAATGCATGGAATGTTACCAAACTTCTGCAGTAGTACACATAGGGTCTGTACTCACAAAACGAGGCATTTAAAATTTTGTAAGTACACCAGGAGTTTATTTAAAAGAACACTTGCCTGATAGCTTCTATCCTCTGCTGCTAAGGCTACCGCTGCGTAGACGCCACTTCCGTGTCAAAAACAAATTTCAAGCTAATTTTTCACTTGAAATAAGTAAAAAAAATATCTGCCAGTGGAACAAGGGTTTTAACAGTTTTTCTCGATTGCTAAGACACATTTCTTGAAAGCTGCTTTCCTTTTCTCTAAACTGTGAACACAAAACCCAATTTTCAAGCTACATTCACAAAACCTCAGACTCTTCTTGCAAAACCAAACTTTCAACTCAAAACAGTTTAATCTGTGCCCAAAACTGAACTCTCACCTCAAAACAGTTCAATCGGTGCTCAAAACCGAACTATGTTGTCAAATCGTGCCCCGAGTCAATCAAAATGAAAAACACTACAGAGCAGTCACTAAACACTACGTAGAAAAATAGAAAACACAATGCTCAGGACATGAAGCTGTAGAAATAAATGTTAATTGTTCACTGTAAAAAACAAAAAACCTGTTTATTTAGCACTTGTACATAGTAAAAAATAAAAGTACCAAAAACAGAAATCTTGAGCATTTAGCACTTGTATACAGTAAGCCTACGTTAACATAAAGTACAAAAATATACATGGAATACTAGGCCTACAAACAGTTAGACTAACCCTCCATTACAATACTACAGTACATTGGCACAGTGATGTACTGAAACATATTTTTACTTACAGTATACTGTGGTACAGTATATAGTATAGTCATACAGTAATTGCTGTCAACATTTACATACTATAAGTTCAAAAAAGGTAATTACCTGTTGTCTTCTCTAAATCTTCGGATTATGGTGGACACAGTGAATCTACTGATGTTTGGTTGTACCCTTTGTCCGGCCTCCCTCATGCTCATACCATGGACAAGAACATGGTCAATCGCAGTAGCGCTAATTTCATCAGATATTACTGTTCTTTGTCTTCGCTGACCACCTCGACCACCTCGACCACCTCTCACACGAACACCTCCTCTCAGATTTCTATCCATTGTAGTGCCTCACAAATCAGTGCTTTCTGAATATATGTTCCCTCACATCGTTAGCCACAAGTGTGATCAATTTTGAATTGTTGTGTTCAACCAGTGACACCTGTGCTTTACTTGTGTTTGACTTTTGCCACCTGTGCTCACCATTATGCAAAACAGGTGCATCACAAAGAAAATGTGTTGGCAAGTTGTGTCTAAACAGGTGAAAAGTGCTTATGGTTTTACCAAAAGAGTGACTGATTCAATCAGTGGGTTCAGGCAACGGAGCATTTGGTTCAGACAATAGGGTTTAGTGTTTTAGCAATTGAGAAAAACTGTAAAGAGCAGTTGGTAGGTAAATCTGACACAGAAAAACTTTGTGTTAATTGTTACTCATGTGTTTAATACTGACATTGATTCTGACCTATTTATGCTAGGTTGACGGAGATCTCACCACTGAAGTGTTGAAGATCATTGTAACCAGAGGTGCCACATCTGATCAAGCCAGCGCACAGATTGTGATTGAGGGAACAGAAGTCCCGGAAGACGTATATGTACCCAGAGCCTGTGCTTAGCTAATGGGGCTGATCTACTCACTCAATCTCAGCTACCCGAAGGAACTGAAAAACACTTTTGAAGTGTTTCAAAAGGTGTTCCTTGAGCTGGATGGTCTGAAAGTCCGAAGGTAATGTCTCTGAAAAGTAAACTGCTGTTCTAAAAAATGTGAAGACTGTGAAGACCGCATCTGCAACAATGTCATTCACCTGATGTTGAGGAGATCACGCCGACTCATAATTCTTTGCGAGAGCAACATTTAGTGCCGCACACCTCGGCCGTTCATGAAAACAAACGATATGCGCATTTACATTTTTAACAATTACTTTCATGCAGACATATAGTAATTGGAATTGTGTTGATAAATATGTGTGGACAGTGATAATAATGTAATGATACTTTTATTTATTTCAATCATGTGTGAAATTTGACAAAAACTAAACTAAAACCACAAATTAAATGCAAATACAGTAAACGGTCAAACAGGAAGGAGGGGGCGCGCTTGAGCATGCGAAGTGAGTAGACGTGTCTTCCACAGCTCCCGCAGAAATTTGCTAAATTTATACATTTTGGACCTCGTAACCGTTCAAACTTCGTTGGAAACACAGATTAAGTGACTTTATTGCCTCGCGAGTGGACAAATGCCTCCCAAACCGGCCAAACAACAACAACAGAGTTGGAGAAACATCCCGGTCTCCCCGGTTAGCGCTAGCAAAGAAACAGATGCTAATGCTAACAATATGGAAGCGCTAGCTAACGCAGTTACTGCTGTGCAAGCCTCTATCAACTCATTTCGGGAGGAAAACCGGGCGTCAATTGCCTCTCTACATTCGATTCTGAGTGTTTATGGTCAAAGAATTACTGATGTAGAGGAAGGTATGAACGAGTTCGACAAGAGACTGAGCAGCGTGGAAACATCTCAAACTTCAATGGCTAAAGAAAACGATGCTTTGAAGGAGAAGGTGGCGTACTTGGAAAACTACACCAGACGGCAGAACATTCGCATTGTGGGGATACCAGAAAATGCGGAGGGCCCACGACCATCGGAATTCATTACCAAACCACTTATTGACGTGTTTGGGGAAGACAACTTTGAGAAGCCACCGTCGGTGGACAGAGCCCACAGAAGTTTGGCCCCCAAACCAGTAGATGGCGACAATAGACCACGGCCGTTTATTGTCAAGCTCCATCACTTTCAAACTAAAGAGCTGATCCTACGCCTCGCCAGACAGAAGGGCCCGCTCTCCTACAACGGATCAAGATTTCACATCTTTCCTGATTACAGCCCGGATATCAACAAACGACGCGCAGCCTTCTCCGAGTCCAAAAAGAAGCTCCACGCCGCAAAGATCCAGTTCGCCCTCTACTACCCAGCCACTCTGCAGTTCACACACAACGGGAAACGCATGAAGTTCACTGACTCCGCGACGGCGCTGACCTATGTCAATAAAAACGTGGCTGCTGATGACGGAAGCTCCGTTTCACAAGTTACAGAAGATGGTGATTGAGGTAATATTGATGATTGGGTCAAAATACAAATAACTAATTAAAAGAGACGGTGATATCACTATATATGGTTATTCTGTCAGTGTTAACTGACAGTATTTTTTATTTTTATAATATTATTTTATTAGTACTGTTGATGTAGCAGCTGGACATTTTGTATGAATGTGTGTAACGTTACACATCACATGTATTGCTACAGATGTACGCCCTCCTAATTATTATTATTATTCTTTTTTTTTTTTTATGATTACCACCGATCTCGTTACACTGTTTTTCAAAGGCCTATAGATACCATGGTTTCAACAGGGTGAAAGGATATCGCAGGTCATTTAATATATTGTTTAAGAGGTTCATTAATGGTTGAGAAATGTATACTCATTATTGCGGGTAGCATGCAAATGCAGGTTTGCAACAGTTTGACGTTGTTTGAGGGGGGTAGCCTTCTTAAGGCTTGTTTATGTGTTATATGTAGTAGTTATGATGTCTTATTTGTTTTGTATACAGTTTGTGCACTTACTTGGGTTTTTATCATCTAAAAGGGGTAGACACTGCTATTTTTGAATCGAGTAGTTCTAATGGCACAGAGTAATTCACATTTTGTCCCAGGTAAAGATGACATGAAAATTATAAGCTGGAATGTTAAGGGTCTAAATCAGGCAGTCAAAAGAAAAAGGGTCCTCTCTCATTTGCAACACCTTGGGGTTGGTATTGCCTTTCTCCAGGAAACCCACCTTCCAAATCAAGACCAGTCAAAAATTCATAAAGAATGGGTAGGGCAAATGTTTCATTCACAATTTAACTGTAAAGGTAGAGGAGTAGCTATACTCATTCACAAAAAGATTCCCTTCATTGTATCAAACACTATCTTGGACCCAAATGGCAGATATGTGATGGTTGTAGGAGAGCTGTTTCAACTTCGCCTAGTATTGGTTAATATCTACGGCCCGAACTTTGATGATGATCATTTTTTTAAAAAGATGCTAAACTCCATCCCTAATCTGGATAGTCATCATTTAATTATGTCTGGGGATTACAACCTGGTGATGGATTCCACTTGGGATCGCTCTTCTCAATCTGTACCAAGACCATCTAAATCGGTGCAAACAATTAAATCGTTCACAGATATACATAAATTAATAGATCCATGGAGATTTAAGCATCCCACTAAACGGGAGTATTCGTATTACTCTAATGTACATAAATCATTTTCCAGGATAGATTTTTTTTTGGTTGACCCCTACTTATTGAATGTTATTACAGATTGTAAATATGACCCAATTATTATTTCTGACCATGCCCCAGTGAGTATTAAACTAACTCTTCCAATTCAGAGGACAAAACGGACATGGCAACTTGATACACTCCTGCTGGCAGATTCAGATTTCGTAAAGTTCATTGCAGAACAGATAGATTTCTTTCTGCAGGTAAACAGAACTGATAACATTTCAGCCTCAACTCTCTGGGAGACACTCAAAGCATATCTCAGAGGGCAGATTATTTCTCGTTCTGCTTATATTAGGAAAATGAAATATAAGAAAATTGAGGAGTTATCTTCAGAAATTAAGGCTCTGGACGGACTCATAGCTGGTTCTCCGACCCCCGATTTGATTAAGAGGAGAGTAGGCATACAAACTGAAATTGATCTCTTAACTACCACTCAAGCAGAGAGGCTCAAACTTAAATCCCGTAGCAGATTTTATGAAGAGGGGGATAAACAGGGCGCATGGCGTCTGTCCGACTTCCCATTTGTCCGACTTCCCATTTGTCCGACTTCCCATTTCTCCGACCATACATTTCTTAATTTTTACGTCCATTAGTCCGACTCTCTATTATCCGACTACCCAAAATTTCGACTTCCCATTTCTCCGACCATACATTTCTATATTTTTTTGTCCATTAGTCCGACCTCCCATTTCCCCGACCTAAGTATGCCCGGTGTTACGACTCCCAGTAATTACGACAGTGTATTAGACCGACTAATCCGGCCCAGAAGCAGGATAGACTGAGATATCAACTTGTATTTTGACGGCGCCACAGTGTAGTCAAAAGTGCGTGGGTCCTGCTCCTGTTCCTTTTATTTTTTAAGACATGTGCACAGATGTGATACAGTCAGTGAAAGCTTAATTAATAAACACAAAGTCTCGGCATCCGAAGGAGGAGATGCCTTGAACTGGAAGCAGACCGTGGTGGATTTCAATCACACACTGTTGCAACTTTAGAAACTTTTATCCAGGAAAAAAAAGACTTACAAACACGGACCAAAACGGCTCCATAATACGCACAAAAATCCAAAAGAAACTAAAGTTAAAAAAAATAATATTATAATCTCTGCATGACATTTTGTTCAGTGAAATCCACAGACAAGGCGGCTGCAGAAGTAGGGCGTCAGTTTATTTTGAAAAGTGCTGGGGACAATAACCATATACTGGAGTTTGTTTTGAGGGGTGCTGGGTAGGCTGTTCCGTTAGTTTTGACTTTTGTTAACACTAGAGGTGACCCCGAATAGTCGTTGATTGGATTCGGAGGAGTCTCATTCACACCGATCACCCGGGGGATCCCAGCCACTGCGTGGAACGCTTGGTGGACCTGGCGGACCTCGTCTCGTGTGGTGGGCATCTTTATGTGGGTCCGGGCACGACGCAGGAGAATCGGTGTCACAGCTGCCACACTCCGTGACACCGATGCCTTGCTGAGGCCGGTGCCGTCCCCCACCACCTCCAGGAAGCTCCCCACTGCGTAAAAACGCAGCGCAGCCAGGAGCTGCACCTCCGGGCTGAGGGCAAAATTGCAGCGGGTTGCTCTCTGGATGTGTGGAGATAACAGAGTGATCAGCCGTTGGATCTCCGCACGGGCCAGCCGGTAGGCTACTTTGCCTCACCAGCCCGGTCTGACAGCACGTCCAGTGGGGAGAAGTGCTGATGCACGTATGCATTTATGGAAACCGTCTGGCTTCGCGCACGGCGACGCTGTTGGTTCGCCGCGAGAATGTGCTGTATTGCAGCCATGGACTTTGGCTTTTTCTTTACTTTGTTTTTTTATGTGTAGTACTATAAACTCATATATGCAGATGTGTGTGGAAAACTTAAACCTGTAATTCAATGAAACGTTTTTTTTTTTTTTTGCGCATTACAACATTGAGAATTGTTTGTTCTTGTGGTTAATTGTAATATCCATTACTAGTATGATCATGTTTTTGTTTAAAATAGGGTCTGTGAATATCATTTCCTCATTTATTGATGCAGTCATTTGGGTACTTAATGAAACAAAATGCCTTGAGTCCATATTTATGTTTCTTCAGTACCTATGGCTGATGGTTTGACTAATTTTAAATAATATATTGCCCACCCCTCTGTTATTACAGTAACACTGGTGCACGTTGTGCGCAAATGATGCGCTGAGGTCCGGGTTGTTAGCGGAGCTGTCCATGGTGCTGATCGGCCTCTATGACGATGCGTCGCACAACAGGGCCAGGCTGCCTGGTGGAGGTGAAGAAGGCTAGCGAGGAGCTGGAGATAAACATGCGGGGATGGGTTATCATGATGAAACAAATGTTCGCCACCGTGAGTGACAGCAGAGATGAGGAGTTTGCCGCGAGTGCTGGTTGGATAAATCGTTTCCTCCGCCGCAACAACTTCACTTGCAGAAGACGAACAACTATTGACCAGAAGGATGCCAGAGAATTCACCGAGAAGCTGGAGAAGTTTGTGACATTTTCATCCCGGATTTTTGAGAGGAAGGAATTAAACGCCTGGTCCAAATAAACGCCTGGTCTGTTAAGTGATTGAAACAAATAAACGCCCCGGCTATTATTTGGTATTTTACGGTATGCATTAGTGTGTTTTACTATTGTGCATTTCCTTTTGCTGCAATAAACATTTGCTTATAAATCGTGATACAATGGAAACTGGTAAAAACAAACGTGTAAAATTACATAAAGGAGTGTCAGGCTGGGAAGTGAAGTTTTGCTCAGAGGGAGAGAGAGCGGGAGACTGTTACTGAGTTTTATATGTTAACATCTGATTTGTCAGTGATTTATGATGCTGTGGTTTTAAGGAAATTATATAACAACCTCTGAGACCCATTGTAGCGTATACGCTACAAATAATCATGTTTTCTTTAGAGCGTCACAACTCCGTAATGCTTTACGCTAGAAAGATGCGGGTTATTTCCTCTTAAACTAGAGAAACGGGGCTAAACAACGGTACCCTGCTTGCCCATGTGAGCGATTTATTTCTGACAACAAAACGAATGCGTAAAGTTGTAAAGATGTGACTAGATGTCTCCTTGTTTCCGCGGCGCATTTCTCCGTTGTGTTTATGTATATCGATCATTGTTTTTATCCGCCATCTAGCCAAAGTCCATGGCTGCAATACAGCACATTCTCGCGGCGAACCAACAGCGTCGCCGTGCGCGAAGCCAGACGGTTTCCATAAATGCATACGTGCATCAGCACTTCTCCCCACTGGACGTGCTGTCAGACCGGGCTGGTGAGGCAAAGTAGCCTACCGGCTGCCCCGTGCGGAGATCCAACGGCTGATCACTCTGTTGTCTCCACACATCCAGAGAGCAACCCGCTGCAACTTTGCCCTCAGCCCTGAGGTGCAGCTCCTGGCTGCGCTGCGTTTTTACGCAGTGGGGAGCTTCACATTTAAACCATGACTGTGAATCTCCTTCGCCTCGAGCCTTTCCAAACTGACCCAGAGCCGGTTCGGTCCAAAGTCGGAATTCTGGATGGTCGGATTAAACCCTGGTCGGAATACAGAGATTATTTTGGTCGGAGCAATGGGCAGTCGGACCAATGGGCCTAGAAAAGTCGGATTAATGGGTAGTCGGAGAGATGGGCGGTCGGACTTTTGGGCCGTCGGACTGACGTATGCTCCCCGGATAAACCATCCAAATTATTAGCCAGTCAACTTCGTAAAAAAGCAGCATCCCGTAATATTTCGCAAATTATGCTACCTGATGGTTCCTCAACAGGAGATCATCAGGCTATTAACAACTGCTTTAAAGAGTTCTACTCTAGATTATATTCTTCAGACTCAACATCGGATCACAGCCAATTTGACTTTTTTTTTTCTAATCTGAATATTCCTACAATTGACTCTGACTCTAAAGAGAGATTGGAAGAAAATCTGACACTGGTGGAAATTAATAATGCTATAATGTCCCTTCAGAATGGAAAAGCCCCTGGCCCGGATGGGTTTCCAACTGATTTTTATAAAAAATTTAAAGATAAACTTGCCCCTCTTCTTCTCTCAGTTTACGCAGAAGCACTGGAGAATAATATTCTTCCGCCTACTCTTCGCCAGGCATCTATTACACTGTTATTAAAGAAGAATAAGGACCCTCGTGACTGCTCTTCTTACAGACCGATTAACTTGACAAACTGTGATGGTAAAGTGTTCTCAAAGGTCATTGCACTCCGGCTTGAGACAATTCTTCCTCATATCATCTCGGAGGACCAGACTGGATTTGTCCAGGGCAGACAATCATATTTTAACCTGAGACGATTGTTTAATATCATTTACACTGAATCTAACTCTCCATCTCCAGAAGCAGTAATATCGCTTGATGCCGAAAAGGCGTTTGATCGGGTCGAGTGGAATTATCTTTTTTATACACTTAGCAGATTTGGTTTTGGCCCTAGTTTCATTCAACTTATCAAGCTCATTTACACTGATCCTACTGCCTCAGTTTATACCAATGGTATCTCATCAGAGTACTTTCCTCTTCACAGTGGGACGAAACAAGGGGATCCAGTGAGTCCGTTGCTTTTCGTTCTAGCTATAGAACCACTCGCTATAGCTCTCAGATGCAATGATATTATACAAGGTATTTCACGTGGTGACCTAACTCACACTGTCTCGCTTTATGCAGACGATTTATTACTATATGTTACCAACCCTAGTACATCTACCCCTGAAATCCTTAGAATCTTGCAGGAATTTGGAAATATATCTGGATATAAACTAAATTTTAATAAAAGCGAATACTTCCCCATTAGTGATAATGCTGGAGAATATCCCAACCTGCCATTTAAGTTGTCCGCCGAGTCCTTCACATATCTAGGTGTAAAGGTCACCAAATCCTATTACAGTCTATTTAAAAGTAACTTCACTCCTCTACTGGAACAGTGTAAACAAGATATTAAAAGATGGTCTATTTTGCCTCTTTCTCTCATAGGGAGAACAAATTCTGTAAAGATGACTATTGTGCCAACATTTTTATATTTGTTTCAGGCGTTGCCTGTTTTCATACCACAATCTTTTTTCAAGGCATTTAATCAAATTATTTCTTCCTTTATATGGAATAATAAACCAGCTCGCATAAGAAAAGAATTTATGGAAAGACCAAAAGGTGTAGGTGGGCTTTCACTTCCAAATCTGCGTACGTATTATTGGGCTGCAAATCTTAATGCCATTTCTCTGTGGTTAAAAGATTGGAATGATAAGATCCCCGCATGGCTCCAGATTGAAAAGACCACAAGCAGCCCACATTCACTCCCTGCCTTACTTTGTGCTCCCTTACCACCACTAGTTAACAATATTAAAGATAATATAATTGTAACTCAATCCTTACGTATCGTGAACCAGTTCAAAAGATGTCTGGGTATTCAGAGTATTTCTATTCACTCTCCAATAATACATAATCACCTTTTTCAGCCATCTTTATTGGACAATGGCTTCAAAATTTGGTATAATAAGGGTATTCATAGTATTGAGGACTTGTATGTTAACAACACTTTTGCTAGCTTTGAACAGCTATCCAGTAAATTTGGTCTGACCAATAATCATTTTTGGCGATACTTGCAGATTAGAGATTTTACTCGTAAAAAGTTTGCTAATTTTCCTACTCTTCCCCCTTCTTCCTGTTTGGATTCCCTATTAAGGGTTAATATGCTGAACAAAAGCAGAATATCATTTATTTATTCCCATATTATGGATTGCTGCAACCACTCTATTTCACATATACGAGAACAATGGGAAAATGACTTGGGGGCTCAGATGTCCAATGAGGAATGGGATATGGCTCTTACTAGGGTCCACTCTTCTTCCATCTGCTCTAGACATGCTTTAATACAGTTTAAAGTTTTGCATAGGTTACACTTCTCAAAAGCTAAATTAGCAAGAATATTTCCGAATATAGACCCACTATGTGACAGATGTAAACAGACCCCAGCTACTTCTTATCATATGTTCTGGTCTTGTCCAAAACTTGTCCCGTTCTGGTCATCCTTTTTTGAAGTAATTTCTAATGCTTATGCTTATCACATCTCACCTTCTCCGTTGGTTGCTGTTTTTGGTTTGTTTTCTGACCCAACGGGATCTGTTCCCCCTGCTCATTTACAGAGGGTCATTGCCTTTTCCTCCTTATTAGCTAGACGCTTGATTTTATTCAAATGGAAGGCTGCTACTCCTCCATCTCATCACCACTGGATTCGGGACGTTATGCAGAACCTTAAACTGGAAAAGATCAGATGTACCCTCAACGGCTCCATCAACAGATTCCACAAAACCTGGGACTCTCTAATAACTTATGTGAACAATTTACCTGGTCTGGAACTGGAACTCTGAATCATTACATCTGCCCTTGAACAAATTCTGTAATAAGAAGTATTAAGTGCACTTGTTGTTTTTTTTGTTTGTCTGTTTTTTTTTTTTTTTTTTTTTTTTTTCTTGTCTTTGCCTGTCTATTGTCTATGACTAGTTTGTCACGTTGATTTTGGGTTTGAAATGTCTCTGTCTATTGTCGGGACTGTTTGTTATAGTTATTTGTAATACAGAGAATATGATTGTTTTATATGCTAACAGAAAATTACAAATAAAGTGTTTAAAAAAAAAAAAAAAAACAGGAAGGAGGAGCTGCTGGAACTGAAGCCGGTCAGTAAACCAGCTGTTTATAAAACCAACAACATGGGGAGAAGTGGACGATGTGCTTTTTGTAGTCCATTATTGTAGTTTCTCCAGTGCAGACGCAGGTCAATCACCGGTGCCGATCATCAGCTGTCAATCATCAGCAGCATTATAATGACGTAGCTTAGTGAAAGCCCGGTCGGGTTCTCTGAGCACCGCGGCCAACTTTTCCTAAATCCTTTTGAGTTTCTCCTATCGCCTTTCCTTCACCCCGTGACGTTTTCTCCAGAGGTCAAGGAATAGGAGGTAGGATCTAATTTTTTTGACGTTTCGACTGCACCCCTAGAGTGGTTTTTCCCTCTACCCTTGGTGTGGCCAATCAGAAGTCAGGCCCGTCAATAAATGGAGGACACCTGTCCTGTGTAACTCACCCCCACTCTAAGTCAGGTTGAAAATCGCCCCAGCGCTCTCTCAGACTCTCTTCAAATAATTTTTTTTCTTTTTAAAATATCAGAGCTTGAATGCAATCTCTATGGTTGACCTTGCGTGCTTTCGTCATACAGAGAAGAAGAATCACCACAGTCTGACCCAGAGTAGTCTCTGATCAGCTCTGACCCCGGTTTCACTGAATGTTTGTGGGGGAAAATAAATCGGGCAGAGTGTATGAGCGTTAATATAATACATGTGAAACTGTAGTTATCCTAAAAGAACTGTAGATTGTTTTCCCTTCAGACAGGTGCTGGGCAGAGTTACCCACTTCACCACCTGTCTCCCCTTGCACCGTAAGACGCCTGTCCCGTCTCACCCATCTGCGAGCCAGTGACATGAACCGGGCGGTCTGGTCATTGTGGTCGGTCCTAGTTTTAAGAACCGGTCGTTTGATTCAGTCCCCCTTATGCGTTAATTTTAAAGAGTATGACTAGCCTGGCTAGCCTGACAGAAACACAAGCTGTTACAGTGCGTGGCGGGCAGTTTTTCTTGATTGCTCTGACCTGCTTAAAGAAACTGGGATCCACTCGGTTTTCATCATCACTGTCTCAGCAGAGCACAAGACACCTCTTGCAAATGTGTTAACACTTTCTCATTGCAGAACAGTTAACACGGATGTCATTCAAGCAGTCCAAACTCCATTGTTTTAGCTACGGTAACCAAACAGAAACCATCTGTTCCTAACTATTAGGAACTACCTACATCAGTATGAAATCACTGAAGCACCTGTGTGACACTCCTTCACACAAATCTTCAATTAGCAATCAGTCTGCAGGCCTTAAAAGGTGTAGGATCTGTGTTGTTCTTTGCCAATATGGATGGAAGAGGTCGAAGGCAGATGAGAGTGAGAGTAAGAGGTAGAGGGGTCAGAGGAACAGGAGTCCAAGTGCGAGGTGGAGGTATAGTTGGAAGGGCTCAGATTTCAGATGCAATTCGGGCAACTGTTATTGATCACGTTATCATTCATGGCCTTTCACTTAGAGAGGCTGGACAAAGAGTCCAACCTGTAAACAGAAACACTGTCGCATCCATTGTCAGAATTTTTCGACAGGAAAATGGGTAATGTTGCTGTACAGTATATACAGAAATATCTTCAGTGATATACTTTATGTAATTGTTTCCTCATTCCCATTACATGTATTCTTTATAGAATCCAAAGGCTACCATTCTCTGGTGGTAGAGGGAGAATTTTTAGTGCTGAGCAGGAGGCAGCCGTTGTGAACATGGTTGTGGCAAACAATGCCATAAGGCTGCGTGAAATCAGGGCAGCAGTGATCGCAGATCAGGGCATGTTTAGGAACATCAACAACGTGAGCGTGACCACCATTGACCGCATCCTAAGAAGGAACCATATGGCCATGAAGCAGCTCTATACAGTTCCATTTCAAAGGAACTCTGATGTTGTGAAGGAGGCCAGATGCCAATATGTGGAGGTAATGAAACATTACTACAATATACTGTAATGCCTTGTCATATCATGCAGTTAGAGTCAACTGGAGTCACTTTTCATTGTCATTTTGCCTTTTTTTACTTAGAGAATAATGGAGCTTGAAGCTGAGGGGGCACATCATGTCTTCATTTATGTTGATGAAGCCGGCTTCAATCTCTGTAAAGTGAGGAGACGTGGAAGGAACCTCATTGGGAACAGGGCCACTATCACAGTTCCAGGACAGAGGGGCGCCAACATAACCATGTATGCTGCCATCTCCAATGATGGTGTCCTATGCCATATCCCCACTATTGGCCCATACAACACTGAGCGCCTCATAACATTCCTGAATGCACTTCATGACAGGCTGATCCCACCTGAGGAGAGAGGGCTGTTGAGGTCTGGCATGCCACTCTTCGTCATTATCTGGGACAATGTGGCGTTTCACCACTCTCGCCTTGTCAATGAGTGGTTTGCAGTACACCTTTGAATGAGGATGCAGTTCCTTCCGGCATAATCCCCATTTTCGAATCCCATAGAGGAGTTCTTCAGTACTTGGAGGTGGATGGTTTATGATCACCGTCCCTATGAGCAGATGCCCTTGCTGAATGCAATGACTGCTGCTGCCCAAGAAATAGGTGCAGAGGAATGTCAAGGTTGAATAAGGCATGCAGGGAGATTTTTCCCTCGGTGCATTGCGAGAGGATATTGAATGTGATGTGGATGAGGCCATGTAGCCCCATTGTTAACACAGAAGAGACTGAGGGCCCTAGTTTCGTGGCGCAGCGCAGGGCGGCGCAGGGTGGCGCAGCCGGCGCAGTGCAAGTTTCGACCCGCGCAGCCTTGCGCACGGTCAGTTTGGCAGTTTGGTGGATCGCCTGCGCCAAGATGGGTGTGGCGGCGCAGCAGGGGGAGGCGTCACAGATTCAGCTTGGCGTAGCGGAAGTTTCGTGGCAAAAAGCCTCGCCGAGACTACGCTGAAAGCTCGCCAGCTCCGACCTGGTCTACTTTCGGCGCAAGGCGTAAATAAAGTCCATTCATTCAATGCGAATCACAGCTGGCGGATCGGAAGTTTGGCTGACGGCGCGCAGTGCGCATACGTCACCGAGACCTCACAGGCAGGTTTCCACAGTTCCAGGCACATTTAAATGCAATAAATAATCACAACAAACACTATTTAATGCAACGAAGTGAATCAACACGTGAATTTATATCTATATAGATTGTCCCGTCACATCTGACGTCAGATCAAAGGCGGATGGCACGCGTAACGGAAACTCAGCCTCTCGGACCAAAACATCTCCCTCTCTCTCTCCTGTTTTTTATAATATCGGCATTGTTATTATTATGATACGCGCGCACAGCGTGTGATGCGCGTGGTGGGAGCGGTGGCGCTGCTTCTGTCATCGGGTTGTCAAGTGACAGAACTTGCACTGAACCTCCCCTAACGCATTAAAGGAGAGGAGAGGAGCTCATTTGATTGGTGAAGATCTGAATCGGCTGTATTAATCCCAGTCCACGCCTCGTCTCCTCCTCGTCTCCCACTCACGCCTTCTTCTCCTCCCTCTTTCCCACTTGCGCCGGTGGGCGAGACGGGAGGTGTGCCTGCGCGAGCCTGCGCGGTGCACGAAACTTGCAAAGTCCAGGCGGACACACCCCGTCGGCGCGGCGCAGGTGCGCTGAGAGCTGACTGCGCCTGGTCTACGAAACTAGGGCCCTGAGAATCAATAGTGTATAAATAGAGTATAAATAGATTTTTATACTTTACTGTAATAGATTTTATTTATATTACTTATTTACTTATATTATAATATATTTTATTTTGGTTTACATGTATTTTGTGTAATATTTACAGTATTTCAGTTTTCAGCCACAGTTTGAAAAAAAGAACCAATAAAATTTACATCAAAGCATTTCTGATTCTGGATCCAATTCTTTGCAAGAAGGCAAATTTGACGGCACTGGCATGAAAGCTACGTACAGTAATAGGCTACAATGACAAGCAGTGGTGCACTGATTCGCACTGAGTGCTGTATTTTGTATTTTGTTGTCCACTGTGTAATGGTTGATTGGAAGAGCTCATACACTTGTTTGTAAGTTGTGTTGTTTGAAGGCAAAATTTGCTTTTGTTGCATATTTTAAATGTTTTGGCACGGTTAGAGCCTTTTGCAAACAAAATGTGTCATTTCGACCATGAGTGCCACTGTTTCGGCCTGTGTGTTAACTGTTTTGAAAATGTGGAGTTTGAGTTGACTGCTGCATCAAAGCAATCAAGAAAAACTGTGATTAGAACAATTCCAACTAAAAGACTTGGCAGGTGCAGCTGGTGATCAATACTTATTTATTATTATGCAGATACAGTAAGGTTGCTGCTCGGGGTGCCGATCTGCTGCTTGTGTTCATCAGATCCACCCGTCGCTCCTCCACAGTCTAAATATGGTCACTTCCTTCAATGGTTGAAAAAATTCCAAGATAGTGTGACCTCAAAACCATAGTCCACAAACCAATGGGTGACATCACCATGACTAGGGTCACTTCTTATATACAGTCTATATTTGAAACACCAGGTTAACAAAAAAAAAAAAAAAAAAAAAAACCTGCAAAACGACATAGTTAGTTGTCACAAAACTGTTTGCTTGTGTTTAGTTTAAAAAAAGTCATGGTTTGAATTAAGATTAAATTAAATGATCACCTACTTTGTTTGAAAGGGACACAAGCAGCAATATCTGGTGGAAACCAAAATAGTTCCAGCTATAGAATCTATTTGAACAGACTGGAGCGTACGGTTCTCACCGTTCTGATTGCCTTTTTTGATTTTGCAGCAATAACAATTATCAGAGCAAAACAGCAGTTATGAACTGGATCATTTAATGCACAAGAAGTGTGGTATTGTTCAAATGCTGCAGTCCAACCAACTACTGTTTGAGGAAGAGGGTGGAAACGCCACTATTTTCCCAAACAAATTCAGTTGCAGTACGTTTTTTGGTGATTTCTCCACATTTGAGTCCATTGCATTTACTTAAATGCTGAGCAGGTGTACCCATACTTACAGTAGACCACTCTTCTCAAGTATTCTCGGATGTTTTTCTCTCAGAATATTCAGACTTTATAGCACTCATTATGACCAACATAAGAGGAATAATTCAAATTGAACTGATCCGAAATCTTCAAAATTGCTTAAAATCTTTGGCCCTGTCTATAAGCATGGTAATACATTTGATCATTACTGTGTATATTTTAATGCTTCATTGAATACCATACAAAAATGTTCGCTAACTATAATTAAAAGAGGATGTTTAGATACTACTTACAAATACAGTATGCTTAGATTTTTTTTTCTCTGGATACTGGACTTAAATCTTAAGCCAATGGTAATGGTTTCATATTTTGGGTAACAAGATGATTCAGTTATGATCAAGTGTGAGCAGACCTTAATATGTCTGCATTGAGGTTCCGTACATTTCTTCCAAAGTAATACATGTAGTCTTATTTTAATGAAACCATTGCAAACAACAAGTGAAACATCCATGTCCATGTGTTTGAGTATGTCCCACCTGCTTGTAGGAGACATAGATGGGTCTGCTGAAGATGATCCACTCCACCACCTTACTGCAGGGTGGCGTGGTCAGAGAGCCAGTGTAGCGATAGTAACTTCCCAGAGCAGACGGCAGCAGGTCCTTCAGCACGAACGGTTCCAGGACAGTCTCTTTCTCTATATGAGAGAGGTCAGGACAGATCAATACAACATGATCTACACAACACTATTTATTTCACAGCAGACTACAGAGACCCGGCTCTCTGGAGCAGATCCAAGTACTACTGTTTCACAGACTTTTTGTTTGTGCTATTGATTTCATTTGCATTGTGCCTGCCTCATTCAATGTCCCTGTATTGATGGACATAATTGCACTGAACATCTATAATTATACCTCTCTTGGTGTTGGAGGGCAAACACAATTCAATCAGCGCTGTGACATCACTGATTAACTATTATGTGTGCTTCAAAGCAAAGTCATCACACTCAGGTGTGGGGAGAGGATGGGAATAAGGCTGTTCATGAAATGATAAAGGAAAGTTCCCTTTCATATTATTCACTCAAAACAATTTAGTAGTCTGACGAACAAAATATATCTTTATACATCTGTGGCAATATTTTATTGTTACATGAACACCATGTAGCAATCTTTTATTATATATACTGTTAACATGGCAAATACAAATGAAACCTTTTGGTAACAATTGTGTTTTCAGTCCACTAGATAGTGCTGTGGTTTTTCTAGTGTGGCAGGAAGTTGGTTAAATCAAAGTTTGAGGATTGGTCAGTCTGTCTGCTTGACTAACAAACACATAAAAATGACTGAAGTGATATGAACTTCAATGAAGACTATCTTATTATATAAAACAGATGTTGACAAACATCTGTTTTATATAATAAGATAGTCATTGCATCATTTGCAGTTGAAACAATGTAATAAATCACAATAGGCTATGAGTTAGGGCAATCAAAAACGGCAATAATATCGCATTGTCACTTAAGTATGGTGATAATATGGTGTTGTGGGCCCTCTGTTGAGCCCCCCACTTCATATACATGAGTATGGTTTGGTAAGAAACCTCGAGAGGATGCTTTGTTCATGACTAAAGGACAGGGTACTAACAGGTTGTTGGACAGCATTTGTTCACTCTGTTTTTTTTTTTGCAATATGCTTATCATTCCAACAATTTTATACCTTCGGCCAATGTGGGTTAATGCTGGCACTGACTGTTTGTGGCCACTTCAGTGGTTTAGCATTCATGATCTGGTGATCTTCAACATCCGTGACAGATTTAAAGAAAGTTAGACCATTTTCTACAGTCTCATGAACCAAAGTGTTGCAGCATGGACCAACACGGCAACCAACCAACTAACTGCACCATCACCTCTCTCCCTTACTATCCTTGCTGAGATGCATTGAGCAATCCCATTTGCACACAATACATGAGGGAATCAGGTGTGGTTGCTGCTTGGGCATCATCGTTGTATCACTCATTGGTAGTTTTGTCTACTTGAGGGCAACAGAAGACGCTGAAAACACAACATCTGACATGGCCGACACATGCAGAAGACACAAACTGATTTGGAGTCATGTCAACTGACTAATTCTAATAGTCTAATATGCAATCATGGCTTACCATTTTTTCTTGAAAAAAATATACCAAATGTAACCAGCTAGTTGTTACATTCGCCGTGTGGTGCTGAGCCAAGGTCATGTGATCCATCCAAAAATATATGAATAGTGCAGGTTTAAATGATGAATTACATTTAAAATAAGAACGTTTTTAGAGCATTAAGTGATTAAGCTCCCGTTTCAGATAAAGCTGCAAAGCTGGAGAGAAAACTGTATATTAGATCCTAAAGCATGATCTCCTACTGCCTTTGGAGACAACTGTTTCCATTATCTTGTGCAATTTGAAACTTTGTGTAAGACTGAATATCAGCTATTGCCAGTTGTAAGAGTATGAGTAGTACAGTCATTCTTCAAAACCCTGATAGAAAATTCATGAAATGTACTTCCGTCGTTTTCATTAACACGTCAGTAATTTGCCTCACAACACTTGTAGAAAAAAAGTGAGGAGGAAGAGGAGAGGAAGGAGAGAGCGTGCCAGGAGGAGGGTGGGCTTGTCATCAGGAACTGACTTGTGAAGCAAAGGGGAAGGTGCGGAAGGAAGAGAAAAGAAGAAAAAGAAACTGGCAACAAAGGGAGAGAAATTCTGATAAGATTTGAGGGAGGAAATGAAAGCACTGGATCCAGTGTTCCAGAGGAAACAAGTAAGGAAGGAGGGTGACAGGAAGGGAAATAAAGGGTGTCTGGGGCTCGTGGTGATGCGTGCAGTGGGGCGGGTCCAATTGACAGGGACGGCGACGGGAGGAGGGGGAGCAGGCTGTCTTTATCGGCAGCAGATAGAACCCTTTCCTACCCCCACTTCTTCCTCTTGACTCCCCCCTTCCTTCTCTTTCTCCTCACCCTCACACTGACAAGCCTTGTCTCCCGCTGCCTCCCCGACGCCGAGTTCAGAGATGTATTTTCAGCTCTGTCGAATCCGTGCGACAGAGCAAGCAGTAGGAAGCAGGGAGAGGGATACGGGGGAGGGGGTGTTGATAGCAAATGTGATGGGGGTGGGATGGGGAATGCAGGATGATGGGACAGGCCCTCTCCAAGAGTTATGCATCTGAATTAGTAAGTCACAAGAAGCAAACACAAGCGTCGACATGTCTCGCTTCAAACACAAAATTCAGGAAACATCTAAGCACACGGGACACAAACGTCCTCGCTCTGGTATTCACTCTGTGCCACATACAAGCATACAGCACTTGAAAGAGGAAACAGATGGAAATTTATCGTGGTGAAGTGGATTGTGCAGACGCAGCCTGTGGGTCCTGTTTTTCTCCCACGAGCACTGGCGGTTGAGGAGGCAGCAGCGATGGAGGAGTCTAACATTAGTTGGAGCCGAGTGAGACTGCAATCACACGGCGAGTATTTTCAGCTTGAAACCTCCTGCGACGCATCAGAGAAGCAAGTCTCATCTCAATGTTTCACAGCCAGAGACTCTGAATGTTTGCTGCTGATATTTGATATTGGTCCATTTGTGACATGACCGTCATTATGCAGCTGATTGCAGTGATCTGAAGAACAGAACAGAAAAAAAACACTGCTTAAACTTATCCTGTGAGCTTTCAGAGAGCTTCCCCTGGTGGCGCTGGGCTTAATCAGCATCGTGTAAAGTGGTTTGGCAAGAGCTTGATGTGGATTGGGCATCACAAACCCTGAAGGAGAAGGTAGTGGCAGCTCCGTGTGTGGTTTATGTGTGTGGAGCGACATGAAGGGGCATCTAAAACAACAATGGTGGATCCTGAATAGATCACCTCTTCAAGGAAGAAATGTTTCTACTCTAAGAGTTTGATTGGAGGCTGCACGGTGGTGTAGTGGGTAGCAGCGAGAGGGTCCCAGGTTCGATTCCCGGCTCGGGTTCCTTCTGTGTGGAGTTTGCATGTTTTCCCCGCGTGAGTGTGGGTTCTCTACGGGTTCTCCGGCTTCCTCCCACAGTCCTGTCTGTCTCTACATGTCAGCCCTGTGATAGGGGGGGGGTTTAGCTCAGGAGGTATAGTGTTTGGCTGGCAAACGCAAGATTGATAGACTGGTTACCTGTCTGTCTCTACATGTCTCCCTGTGATAGACTGGTTACCTGTCTGTCTCTACATGTCAGCCCTGTGATAGACTGGTTACCTGTCTGTCTCTACATGTCAGCCCTGTGATAGACTGGTTACCTGTCTGTCTCTACATGTCAGCCCTGTGATAGACTGGATACCTGTCTGTCTCTACATGTCAGCCCTGTGATAGACTGGTTACCTGTCTGTCTCTACATGTCAGCCCTGTGATAGACTGGTTACCTGTCTGTCTCTACATGTCAGCCCTGTGATAGACTGGCAACCTGTCCAAGATGTACCCTGCCTTCGCCCAATGACAGCTGGGATCGGATCCGTGACCCTGAATACAGGATAAGCGATAGACGATGGATGGAGTTTGATTGGCAGATTGTTCATCCAATCACCTGCCAGTATTGTTTAGTAAGTGCCTTCACTTTTCCAAACAGTTTCCAATGACAGTTCCTCAGATGGTTGTGTGTAACAACCCGTGAGGACAGGTGAAAAGTACGATTTTGTGAGTATTTCCGAGAGGAAAAGACACAAATGAGTTTTATTCAGAGAGGGTTTGAAATAAATGTGTGAGATTTACTGAGATGGATCATTTTCAGGTTGTTCAGAACAAAAACATCTTATTAATGATGATCAGTGTTTGTTTGTGACCTGAGGAACATTCTGCAAATGAAACCCTTTGAATAAAAACTTTGAAGACTTGAACCATTTTCTTTTCACCACAAAAACAATTAAACACTGCTTTAGAGATTCCCTAACACACACTTAACACAACATGTTTCTGATGACTCTTGAAATATCTGAAAAGTTGATCATGATTTACAGCTGCATCCAGGCCTGTGTGGAGACTGTGCAGTCCTACCATCCGTGTTTTGTAAGAAGTATATCTGGAGTGAAGCAAGTCCGTAGACAGAAAGAAAAAATAATGACATGTTGTGCATATGCTGTTGATAACGTTGTGTTCCTCCTTAAGAAGCTTAAGGATATGGCACTTTAAAGATTACAACATGTGTCCAAAGCTCCTGTAATGAGAGGGAAGGAAATTGAATTGGCAGCCGGCTGAAGGAGAGCAGATTGTTTTGAAGACAAATACAGATGCAGTGTGTAAGTAGCCAACCTGAGGGTTTGCTTTTCCTGCTGAAAATGAACATCGTTCAACATGTGTGGTAACATGATGACAGTTTTATTGAATCCATTTGAAATCTCGTGCCCACGCCTGATGTGACAGCTTGAGATGAAGTCAAATAAGAGGAGCTGGGACTCCAACCAGTGTTAGGCACGTTTTGAAAATGTTTGACAAGACCGATATGATCTGCATCGGTGGACCATTTTACACAATTTCTTATGTGGTATATGATTTATGGTACTGAAGTGAGACCTTATGTATCAGGTGCAAATGTATAGTTAACACAACATTTTAATCTACTGGTTCATGTACATTGGCACCAATCTCCTTTTTTTAAAATCTCTGCGCACAAATTTCAAACAAATGTCTTTCAATGTGAAGTATCTTTTGTGTCTGTTTTCCGTCAGTCCCTGTACACAAATCACTAGATGTCTATCTTCTCACTATTTCACAATCTGCCATGAGACTGTGTCGGATGACTCTGCAGGTCATGCTTTGTGTTCAATGCCATCCTCCAGTGGCAGTGCAGGAAGTAGAGATCTTATGTAGGTGCATGAAGGCAGGGAAGGCCTTCAAATGCAAGATAGCTGACATGCAGGTGCTGGCATTCGCTCGCTTGCTGGCTCTGACTTAATTTAGTATATTAAGAATTACCAACGTGCCCCCGGGGCACCAAAGTAGCAAGAAAGTAGCAAGAAAGCTTCTTGAGATTGTTGAGATGGAAGAAATTCAAAAGTCTCAAGCTGCAATCCAACTGGAGATCGGCAAAATCACAACTCAACAAACAGAGATCCTGACGCTCATGCTCAGGTTGATATCTTAGAAACTAAACTGAAAAACGAATGATGACTTGAACAAAGCAAAAGATGACCAGATTAAAATGCTGCAAGGGAGACTGGATGATGCCGAACAATATTCTCACATTGACGATGTTATTTCCGGCTTGAAAACTCATCACCGATCCTACACCAGGGCCACAGCTGTTAATGCTGATGAACCTTCATCGACCGAAACGGACACCTTGGAATCGCAGGCTATCAAATTCCTTGATAGCAAAGACATCTCCATTCACAGCTATCAGATCTCGGCCTGTCACGCTCTCCCCCAGAAAATCAAAACAACGTATCCACCTGTAATTATTGTCTGCTTTGTAAGGAGAAAGCACAAAGTTGAATTGTTGGCACATGCGTGTATGTGAATGAACACCTCACAAAGAAGAACGGTGACATTTCCAAATCAGCACGGCTTCTCAGAAAGGATAATAAGATTGAAGCAACCTGGATAAGGACCTGCAAAGTTTTCATCTGTACCAACGGAGCGACACTGGAGGAACAACAAGTCATGGTAGTGACTGGATGTACTGGACGTATGCAAATGACAAGACCAACCAAGCCACTTCATAGGCAGACAATAATAATGTTAGGCCTTCTGTACATCTCGTGGCTCTCGGTGATGGACTGTGCCCGCGTGACTGTCTGCAACAAGCGGAATATTTCTGATGGCAGACGGACTCGCGATGGGCCTGGCCTGTCCAGCGTCCTCCGGACAGACAATTGAATTGAATTACACCCTGTTGAACAGCTTCCCAGGTACAGTCTCTACCATTCTCTATATTGTATTAAATATACCATAATACCAGGGACGGCTGTCCCCACCGAGCGGAATATGGACAATGAGGGCATGTATAATTTGAAGTCACTAAAATCGTCATGTGACGATTATACTGAAGCCCAATCAAATTAGTTGTCTCACTCTCTTACAGATAGGCCTTACCCTAATCAAAATGTTTTTTCAATTTTTCATTTAAATAGTCGTAGTCTCCCCAGAAACTATGATGCACTAAAAACCTTGTTGTCAACTCTGACCCATTCTTTTTCAGTCATGGCTCTTTGGGAGACATGAGATATGGTGTTGCCCAGGGATAAATCCTGGGTCCCTTATTATTCTTAATTTATATCAACTACATGGCCATATCATGCACTAATCTCCTTCCAGTTTTGTTTGCAGATGACACTAACCTCATATTTTCACACGAAGACTTCACCACATTGATCAAAAATGTTAATGATGAATTATCTTCGATAGAGAAATGGTTTCAACTGAACAAGCTGACTCTCAATGTGAAAAACTGCAACTTCATGAACTTTTGTAACATAAATAAATACTATCTGGAAGAGCAAGCTAAAATCTATATTAACAACGCTGAAATTGAACTTGTTCAACAAACCAAATTCTTAGGGGTCATAATCGATAGTGGTCTGAAGTGGTCTAACTATATTGACCTCCAAAAGATCTGCAAAGATGCTGCGCATATTGAGGAAGGTTTGTCACTCAATTCACTCCTCAGCTCATCTAACCTTGTACTACAGTTTTTTGTTTCCATTTGTCAATTACTGTAATATTGTCTGGGCGGCTGCTTATCCTACCTATCTCAGAAAACTACATATCATACAGAAAAAAAATATTAGGTTGATATCTCACTCAAGTAGCTAGATATACCCCATCTACACCCCTTTTTAAACGATACAATTTACTACCTATTGATAAAGTGAATGCATATCAAACATGTTTACTTGTCCATAAGTTCCTATATAGAAAACTAGACCTTCAAGTCACTCTCAAGAACATATTTATTTCCACATCAGACATACAGTCATATCATACGAGACACCGAAACAACAACCTACTCCTATCACACACGTACATCTAGGCACCAGTTTAATATTACCTTCAGATGCCCGCAGCTTTGGAGTGAATTAAGCCGACATCTAAGATCAATTTCATCATACACTGTATTTAAAAAGCAATTGAGGAAGCTAGTGGTAGCTCTCACTTGTTGTCATAGCAACGGCAAACATCCGGGACAAGCTACGTGTTTACTTCCTCTATGACCAACTGCTAGCTTAGCCAAACCACCCGATCAACAAACATAAGATGACAATTTGGCCCATATAAAATTAACCAACAATAACCATCAACAGCCATTACCCTAAGGACCTTAGCAAAGCGCTGTCACATGTTTGGATGGATTAATTAGAAAGCTTAAAGCAACATTCATGGGAAGTTAGCTAGCATAAATGCAGGTTGTTAGCATCATAATAAACTAGCAAATTTGCCACTTTAAACTAGCAAATTTGCCACTTTTTTCTCAGAATGTTGCCCACTCTCGGCTCTGGTTTTTTCCTACAGTGGCCCTAATACGGTGTTGTATATTAGACCTTGGACAATACTCTTAGAATTAATTTGAGTAATATTTATAATATTTGGAGTATGTCCAGTAGGAATGGAGGGACTGTGGACTTTCACTCCCGTGTGTTACTTCCTCTGTTTATCCGGCTGTCCCGCTGCTCTCATGTCACACTGCTGAAGTGAAGCATTTCCTCCTCGCCGCCACATATTACTCTGCGACCTTGACTGGCAATTAATTCTTAAAGGGTGCACAAGGCTTATGGAGGTTTTCCCTCATTTCAGGTACTGTGTCAACCCTGTGGTACTCCCATAGAATTTGAAGAGAAACTCTCTTTTTCTCTTCGTCTGCACTAGTTCACCAGTGTGTCTACCATTCCTTTGCTGATGTGGGTTTAATCCCAAAGCGCTCTCTTTCACATCAGATCTGATGTGGCTCCACTGCACAGTGCTCGCATGTTAAGCTTCTTTTTTTTCCCTTCCTCAATAGGATTTCCAGAAATTTGGGGCAGGCACATCTATTTATCTGTCCTCCTTTCTTTCTTTATGGTGTATTTTTGAGGATTTTATTCACAGCCTCTATCTTGATTTTAGCGGCATGATGTGATGGTGAAGTTATGCCAAGATGATTTTTTAAACTCATATTTTTCTGTCTTGCAGGTAGGCTTTTAGAGCTGGTTTAATTGACAATGATTTATTTACAGGTTTGGGTTTGGTCAGCAGAGCTTTCCTTCAGGCAGTCTGGTGCACTGCATCTTAAAAACGCCTTATGTCCAGCTTTGCTGTCCATTATGTCAATGTGAGGATAACTCGGGAAAGGCCTGCTGTTTTGGAAGAGCTTGGATCAGATGAGAAAACTATCGGTAGTTCCGACAGTAAATCTCACGTGACCTCCTCACACTGAAAAGAAGCCTCATCTTCATCTGCAAAAACCACATGAACTTGTTGTATACTTTCCAGATTGATAATCGATCCATTAGATTGGTACGTAGGAAACTTCCAGGGGATCTCCTGGATATCTGCCTCCAGTCAGCGCTGTGCAGGCAGGCAGGCAGGATGCAGTGTCATGGACACAAAGCACAGGCATATTCAAATATTTCAAACCTTTGTGTTATTTAAGAACATTTGACCACCTTTTTCTGGCCAATTTTGACATCTCATATCACTGTCGTAGTTATGGAGCAGCAGAGCAGTGATGCTGATGTGACCGTGAGTGTGCAGTCAAACATAACTTACTCTGACTGTAAGTGTGGAGGAAACACTCATTCATCTTTTTTAACCAACATCTGAAACAGTTTTGGAAGGCACCGACAAATAACATTGTATTTTGTCAATTAGTTCAGGGGGAATAATTCATACATGAAATAATACAAGAAGTATGTTGTTATGGCAATAGCAGCGCATGTACATGCTGTCGCAAGTAGCTCCCATGAATGTTGGACTAAAGGACCATTCCTCCTGCTGCAAATAAAAACATCTCTCCAGGAATGAACTGTTTGTTTTGTTTGTAATGTTAGTCTTGCGTAGTAAATCTTCTACAACTGCATTTCATTGTGTTGCATTCTTGATTGCTTACTATATTTTGTTATCTTATTTTCATATAAGATCATTTGTATGTTTTCTTGTCATATTCCAAAGTATATTATTTATCATGACCTCATCCATCCATCATCTACCACTGTCAGTGCTGTTGATCATAAATGGCCGACTCACCTCTGAGTGATACATCCGCGTGTAACACCAGTGAGTATTACAGATGTGTGTGTGTTCCATGGTCTCTCCGATAGTGATGATGACGTCTCCAGATAATGCACATACTGCACTACAGCCAATGTTGATATGAAAAGCATCAGTGAGCTATCACTGTGCCCTCCACATCTTTCTCATCATCCCACTACATCATTATCAGTCATTGCATCTGCCTCCAGAGACCCTCCAAACCCCGTGCAGACCATGGGCCTTTCATGAGTCCGCTATGTAAATCAGACGCAGCCTTTCCACCGGGCTGAGTTCACAGGGACGTCGCCGAGGTTTCATGTAAAATGCAACTAGGCACGAGGTACAAAGACAGAGGAGTCAGATCTGCGGTGCATGTCTACCAGACAGGTCCGGCAACGAGAGAGGAGAGCGCCGTGAGATTTAACCACCCGCTGCTCCACAGAGTAGTACTGGTGGAGACAGAGCAAATTAGCCAACCACCTTCCCTATGGGAGAGACAGGAATGTGGCCTTGATTGAACTTGAGTGGTCTTCGTGTTAGATGAATTATGGAGGCGGAGTAGGTTTTCCAAGACAGCTAAGCAGGAGATAAAGTGCAAGTATCTTGTGGCGGGGTTTTATCAAAGTTTTATCTGTGTATGCTGAAGCTCAAAAATTCACTGTGAAGCCGTTGTGTTGTTGGAACGCGAGCGGGGCCCTTTGGGGCGGGACAAGACAGAACATTGCTTGAGGATAAATGTTTTGATCATGACAGGGATGCATTTCAGGAGAAAAGTGTTTTGACTGAGGGCATGCAGCGCTAACAAAACACCATGTAAAATCTTCTCATTTGTTATGTGAGGGAAAACAACATCCCAGAAGTCCTAATTCATTGTGTGAATATGCTGTAGGTGAAGCACTACATGGAACAAAAGGCTCCGTCTTTTTGACGATGAATATAGACGTGCAGCAGTTAAATCAGAAATATTATACACATCATTTGCATCTTTTCTATGCAGAACACAACATCGTGTTATGGCCAGAATGAAACACCTAACACTTTGTGCTCCCTATGTATCAACACTGCAGACTGACTTCCTATGTTGTGGACCGACTTCACCTCCTGTGATGTCACTCAGCCGAACAAGTCAAGGTCGCTGTGATTTAAGTCTCAAGTGGCTGCTGGCTCTGATAACCAGGACGTGTATTTTGTAGAACCGAGGCCCTACTAAACATGGTACGATACGAAAATATCATGTCACCATTATTCTGGCCATAATAATTGCGATAGTATGCCAATAATCACAATCACATACATAAAATGGCACTCAAATCACTTTAAATTTAGTTGAGATAATATTTGTATTGTGTCACATTTAAGACAAGCATCTTATTTTCCTGAAATACTAAAGGGTCTCCCTGCATCAATAAATGATTCCAAAAAATCCATATTTGTGTCCTGTATTTTTCTTCACTTCTCTACCATGATAGTGAGTTAGCCAGTGGTTGAAGTCACTCGTGATGATATTTACGATTATCTCGATGATGGAAATTCACCAGAAACAACTTATTTTGAATCTTTTTTATGCTTATATTTTTTCCACCCTAGCTCTGATGAAAAGAAGCACTGAGACTGAACTAGAGTCAGCTTCTCATGATTCTACACTTCCATTCCAGTCTCACATAACACGTGATGACAAGAATCACACATGTTCAGTGTTGATCATTTACAGGAGCAGATTTTTATGACCTTGATTCTTCTCTTATTCTCTGACAAACATGTTGTAAACTTTGGAGCAAAGATATTTTCTCACTTAACGTATTATTTTCAATGATCTCTGCTTTAATTCCATGTCTATATTTTGTCATTTATTGTCTAATTGTCGTATGATAAGGTCGAAATCATTTTCCCTCTTTGACTTCCTTTTAGTGATCAGTGTGTTCACAGCTCTCAGCAAAGTCACTTTGTGAGTTTGTGTCATTTTTACAGATAATGGTCGCTAAAATGTATGAAAATAACCTACTAATCCATGAAAGTAATAGTAGTCTAGTTCACTGGAGGGGAAAGTCTTTATTTCAACTTTATTTGAGTAAGACACGGGTTTGTTTTATAACTTGACTGCTCTCTATGATTTTAAGATCCTTTTAATTCCATTCATATTGAATCCAATTCATGTATTCCATGTTTAATCTTTACTACAATTCCCCTTCAACTTTGGAGTTTTGTATTGTAGAAATCAATAATAATAATAATAATAATAATAATAATAATAATAATAATAATAATAATAACAAAGAAACGACATGAATATTCTCCCTATGTGATAAAATAAATGTATAAATAAAAAAGTAATAAATATAAAGGAATATGAGCCTTCTCCCTATAATGCCACCATAGCTCAGGGTGATTGGGCCTTTGTTAGCAGAACTAATTCACCATGATAATTCCACACTCCTCCTGAGTACAGTGAGGGAATTAGCAAAGCAAATTTACAGTTCAGACACACAGGCCCAGTCAGTGAAGAAAGCGTGTCTGTTCTCTGCTGTGGACACGTTCACTTCTCAAATATATCACAGCAGCAATAGTGTTCTGCTGTGACAGTTTACAGATAATGCAGCTGAACATGTAATTGAATTAGTTAAATTGAATGAATGTAGAGTCCGCCCAATACTGAAAGCAGCGACTGCTCAGATCTATGAGGTAAAGCTGTTGAGTGGAGGCTTTTCAGTTCAACCGCTGCACACTGGTCTGACTGGTCTGACTGGGTAGAATCACTGGTGTTGGACCCATGAGGACCTGAAGAATGTGTAAGAGCAGGTGGACAAAGACTGGTGGCTGATGACAGAGGCACAACTGGTATTGACATTAATACTTTCCCTACTTCATTTTCCATCCTTAAGAGTAGAAAAGAATGTTGCCGATCATCTAGTGAGTTTGGACTTCCAATATTATTCCTGTGACATATTTTATGAGCTGGGGTCCGTTTCACAAAGCATGTTTAGTAAAAACCTTGAGTTAGTTAACCCTGAGATGAGGGAAACTCTGGTTTTTCGGTTTCACAAAGCCAGTTCAGCATAAATCTGAGTCAGTTACCCGGGTAACATACTCCGTGAACCTAACCTCCTCGCTAGCAGGTTTTCTTCAACAAACCCTGAGTTTCTCCCTACATGTCTCTGCCTTTTTCCGGAATCTGAACCAACTCTGAAAAATTGTGCCGTCCTTTCATCGTCAACCTAATCGATACGGAAATAAAAGTGATTCTAGCAGCTTTGCGTCGGGAGAGAATTTTGATTAGCCTACCTTTCCTTTCAATCACATTATATATTATCTAAACAATATTCTCCGACATTTTCAACATTTCATATCGCGGACATAATCCGCAACCAGATTCTTTGCGGAGCTAGCTTTTTTGCAAACTGGAGATTTATGAAATGTTTAAGTCCATTCCTGTGTTGAAATACCTGCTTATATTTACTGTTTAATATGTGAAATATGATTAAAATCATATGCCTTAGTCAACGTATTTGCGCAATATTCTTATGCTTAATTTTCAACTGAAGCCACTTTCTTTCTGTGACTGGGGGGATTACACCCAATGAAAATAATGATAATTTATTCATTGCGCTACTTTGTGAACTCGGGAATAGAACCGCTGTCGCCTGCACCATAGGCTGCGTTGCTAACCGTTACACCACAGTGTCGCTCTGCAAAGCTGAAAATGAACACTTATTACCTTTAGATCAATCGACTGTTTCATTCAGTTATACACATTAGATCGGGCAGTAATTGTCTGCCACGCCAACTATCGCTACTTTGCTGCAGTTACGTTGCTCCGCTTTCTCAGGATATGCTCATTTTCTACATAAACACTCGGTAATATCTAATAACGCTCTCCCGGTTGCCATGGTGAATCGTAGTATCGGAGCTCCATTGATGATGGCTTTGTAGAGTCGGCAGGCACGCGCGTAACTCAGAGTTTACATACTCAGAGTTGACTGAACTAATTCAAAACCGCTGTTCTGAAACCGAAAACTCAGAGTTGCCCATCTCAGAGTTGATCAACTCAGAGTTCAGGGTTAGGTTCAGAGTTTGTTGAACCTGCTTTGTGAAACGGGCCCCAGTTCTGTGAGTCCATCCATCATCTACCACTTATCCTGTATTCAGAGTCGTGGGGGGCTGGAGCCCATCCCAGCTATCAATGGGTAACATGTAGAGACAGACAGGTAACCAGTCTATCACAGGGCTGACATGTAGAGACAGACAGGTAATATTCACACCTACAGGCAAATGTCTCATGAACCAGAACAGTCCATGAAATAGTCACGGAACTTTAATTTAGTGATTCGTGTACCTGGATACAAATTTGCTATTTTTTTTTCAAGTCACTCAGTATGACTTTCAAACTAATGTATTTAGAATGTATTTAATTGTTTGTGCCTGCACCATGTTTGTTTCACTTTACGCAAAAAAAGGAATGTTAAGACAACAAAGCACTTAGCTTTGGAAAAACATCATGTTTGGACTGAAAATAACTCAGGAGTAATACACTACAGCAAAAGGGATGTGAGGTTTACACAACAAAACAAAGGTTTGGGACTCTTTGGGACACAGGTTCAATATTTAATACCACGTCAGCAACACTGTCTTTGAAATTATAAAAACAAAATTGTGTCCCTGTAGACAAAACACTAGAGTGCATTTTGTTCACAAGCTGCCATGATACTGGGTTGGTCTGGAGAGACCAAAACAATGAGCTAAATGTGTTTTTTTATACAGGCAGAACATTCAATACAATTCTGGCTCTCTTATGAATGAATATCCTGGTGGGACTGGAATTTGGACTGGGACTAGGATTGGGACTGTGACTGGGACTAGGATTGGGACTGACACTCACCATGATGGACCACACCTTTAAGACCGTGGATTATAGGGTCAACAGCAGGATTGTCCTTCCCTCCCACCTGAAGAGACAAAAACACAGTGATCATCATAAAGTGTTAGTGTTCATACAAAACAAGACTGGCTGCATTATGCTTATACAACCTGCAATAAGCAAATTGAACATTTGGTTGTTTTTCTAATAATATATATGTAAATACAGATCTTGAAATAAATTAAGAGACCACTCCATATTTTTCTTATATCAGCATGTTTATATAACCTGACATTGAACATTGAAGTATGCCGCATCAATAATATTAGCTTAGATTTACTTACTACTCCAGCAAGTACTAGTAGTAACTACCACAGAGACTACTGCTGCTATGACTAATGCACTTCCATTGTATTGACAGAGCCTCTCTATCAAATCTGTCGTCACTGCTTCCAACTTATGCTTGGACGTTTGCCCAGAACAACTGCACTGCTTCCTTCGCTGACTAATGGTTCTCCTTGGACCAAAGCAACACATGTTTACCCGATGTATTATCTGTTTCGAGGGGCCTTACTTCATTCTCCTATTGGTGGCTTTGTTACGGTGCTCACGGTACATGAGCTTCTTCCTGGGTAAAGGTTTTGTGACATGCTCCACATTGTACTTGCCATCACTAAAAAACAATGCTGTCTTTTTTTGCTTTTGGAGAAGTCGATGTTCCCAAAAGAGAGAGCGCATGCAGTCGCCTTGAGAAATAGTGCCGTACCCAGTGTTGTTTTCTGAGTGATCTGCTTTTTTTGTGTGGCTGTTCAAAATATGTGAAGGAATTTAGGGGAAGCGTGTCCGTCTGTCCTGGGCTTTATATGTTGATGTTACACCATCATCAGCAGAACACTGAATCTTGTCGATGGCCCTGTAGAGGCTGTTCTGCCAGGAAAACACACCACGTGGACACCTGATTAATAGCATGGACCACGGCACTCAATATGACATTTCTCCCAATTTCACCCATTTCATCCAAATGCATTGCAGATGCGCTGCATTTGTCTATCATCAAAAGTACCATATGAAAGTCCAGGTTACTGTATAACTGATGGTCATGGTCATTTTTGTTATACACAATCATCCTGTGGCATTTTACACTTTAGAAATGAGCTTGGCAGCTTGCAAACTTCTCCTTACCCATACTGCCCTACAAAGCCTAAGACACTTATTTCTACATGTATTGATGATGTTATTTTTATGCTAAGAAATCATGATGACCTTTGACCCAAAAAATGTAGTTACTCTATATATATATATATATATATATATATATATATATATATATATATATATGAATGAATTAATGCATGCAATATATATCTACTGTGGTCTGCTTTGGTTTTATATTTAAATTCAAATACATATTTAAATTCATATATATATCTCCAAAGCAGGTCTGCTTTGGTTTTGAGTTGGATTTTGTAGTTACTGCAATTTCTATATCATTATTTCTCTGAAATAAAGCAAAATTGAAATCTAAAACTTTTATAACTTAATTTCGACCAAAAATGTAGCTCCTGCAGTTTGGCTTTGTAGGGCAGCATAACCTTCTCATACTTGTTCTAGAATGTCATCTGTAGACCTGATACTGGGCCTAATCTTTCTGGCCTGTGGGCGACCCCTGCCCCATTATCTGTTCACAAATAGGGAAAAAATAATGCAGATAACAGCCGTTTTCTCACAATAAATACTTAATTTTCTTGCACAGTGACAAACAAATGCTGATGAACTGATAACATTGCAGCATGAAACAAGATTGTTCTACATCTGTGATCCAGATCTCGGGTCATAGATGAGGCGGAGCCGCAGTAAGTTATTTCGACCCTCAGGGTGAAAGTGAGAAATATACACTCATCTATTATATTGTAATAAATCCATGGATGCTAATCAGAGTCATCTCAGTCTCTACCTCTCCTCTTACACTAGAGGTGGACTGGCCACCGTGCATACGAGCACTAGCCCGGTGGGCCGATGCATATTCCTGGTGGGATACACAATATATTGAAATATTGATATATCATGATCATATCAAATATCACGATATTCCCTGCTGCGATACTTTATTGAATGCACTGGTGCCAAATATTGATATATTAAAAAAAAGAAAAATTAATCTTTCTTTTTTTTTTATTAAAATATGCAGGCGCTATTCACTGATTGCACACATTAAGCCTGTTACCAGAGTCACTACTTCACAAATCCTCTTGGCCTTTTTATGGCTATATTGGAATGATGGCACATGTTCAGTCAGTGTGTGTTAAAGAGGGACTATGCTGAGACTGTGATTAATTCCTGCTATTCCCCTTTCACTGATATTTTTTCTCCTTCCGATACACAGATATTGCGATGCATATCGTAGATGATTTCTAGCAATATATCGTGTATCGCAGAATCGTGATATCATCGTTATCGTGGGGAAAATATTGTGATATTATCGTATCGCTCTGTGTAACTCTGTGATTCCCACCCTTAATACAACTTTATTTTTTGGCCCGGCTTGGCTGACTGGCCCATCAACACATCCCATTGGTTTATACAAGTGGCATTCACTTATGGGCTGAGTTTACAAATGATTGTTGTTTCTCTCAGATTTAATTAAACGGTTCATATCATTACTATTTGCATTAAACCAACATCTGAAGATTTTTATGTTCCTCTGCTACACTGGCATGCATACATTATCTACTGTATACTGTACATGAGCTCTGCTGGGATGCAATTTCCCCCCAACTCCTCAACAAGTTAATAAAGGTCTCTGAATTCCCCTAAATGTGTTTTTGTACTGGAAATCACTTTGCATTCTAGTATGTCTCTATAGCTGTCTGTTTTAGTCCTTTTCTTAAAGTGATGGTCCGGAGTGAAATGGACCCTAGGTAATTTCCACCAAGACATCCAGCCAAACACCCACTCGGAAGCATTTTTAGCGATGGTCAGCAGTGGTCAAGATAGGGCGATCAGCCGAACGGCTTCGTAATAGCGCTATGGTACTTACAGTATATCTCGTAAATTTCCCCACTAATAATGCATGGAATGTTACCAAACTTCTGCAGTAGTACACATAGGGTCTCTACTCACAAAACAAGGCATTTTAAAGTTTGTAAGTACATCAGGAGTTTATTTAAAACGAACACTTGCCTGATAGCTTCTACTGCTAAAGCTACGCTGTTTGCGTAGACGGCACCGTGTTTACACAGCTTCTTCTTCGTTGGTGTTTACAGTTTTTCTCAATTGTTTACACACAAATACTGGTACTTGAGACACAATGACCACAACATGTAACTCATGCACCAACCCCCTAAACTAACTCTTCTAAACTGCAAGCACAATTCCTGCTTTACACTCAAATTGCAGTTTTAAAACACTTTTTTCAAAACACTACACACAATTCTCTGCATTTGGCACAATTTTCATGAAGAAAATCTCTTGTTTTCACAAGGAACACACTGCCATTCAAAATTCTAAAGTTAATTTCCCTACTATGCACACTGACTCATCACATGGGCAAACACTAGTGATGTCCAAATGAAGCTTCGTGAAGCATTTTCTTTATTTTCTGAGCCCAATAGATGGCGCTCTCTGTTCAACAAAGGTTTGAAGGCCGATATATTTCCATTGCTTTCAACCCTTTGTTGAACAGAGAGCGCCATCTATTGGGCTCAGAAAATAAAGAAAATGCTTCACTAGCAAACACCTGCAACACAGTTTTACAATTTGCAATCAGAGCATTAGCATAAAAGTGCAACAGGTGAGCTCTTCTGTTTTGGAGCAATGGATGCCAACATTGGCAACAGAGGCAGAGCCAGAGGAGTGAGGTACGAGGAGGAGCCTAGCATGGATTTGCCATGCTAGGCGATATTTCCCCCGCTGCTTGGCCATCGCTTGCATTGCCTGTGATGTGGATGAGGTGCTGTGGTCAGACCGAAACAGAAGAGAGGAGGTTTTTTTTGTAACTGTATACAGTAAATTCTTCTGGTTTTGTATGTAGACCACTGTATATGCAACTTTGTGTTGGTTGGGATGAAAACTGTATACATTACAGTATTCTTGTGGGAAAAATAAAATATATAAAAACAATATTCTAAAATATTTTACAACACATTTATGTATGTACTATCTGTAGTGAGTGTAACACTGAACAAAAAAAGGCCTAAGTCATTATGGTAAATGGAGAAGAAGTGTTTTCCATTCATCGTGTTTTACATTGAGCACATCAGTGTTCAACTGGTTCTTATAAATGTCTATTCATATGATGGTTTGTGTGTGTCATTTGAAAATAAAATACCATTTTGAGAAGGAATAACATTGTTTTGAATTTAAAGTTTCATTTTGCAGGAGAATTGAGGGGATTTGCCCATTGTGTGTGTGTTTTTTGATTTGTGTGTAGAGTTCTGAGAGTATGAGGCATGCGTTCAGAAAATGTGTGTAAACAATCGAGAAAAACTGTAATGGCAATCGGCGTATACCCGGCTGTTTCCGTGACGCAAGTTTCATGCGAGAGTATGAAAAGGTTTCGCTTAATTTGTTTTTTCATAAATGCTTACAAGCAAAAAATCGGCGAAACTTTTTCATACGCTGGCGTGAAACTCATGTCACAGAAACAGCTGGGTATATGCCGACTGCCATTAAACACCAACAAAGAAGAAGCTGTGTACTACTGCAGAAGTTTGGTAACATTCCATGCATTATTAGTGGGGAAAGTACCATAGCGCTATTACGAAGCCGTTCGGCTGATCGCCCTATCTTGACCACTGCTGACCATCGCTAAAAATGCTTCCGAGGGGGTGTTTGGCTGGAGGTCGGTCTTGGTGGAAATTACCTAGGGTCCATTTCACTCCGGACCATCACTTTAATGGGCTGTTTCTCGATTCCGGAAATACAACTCTGCTTTGGCAATAGTCGAGTGTGCATGACTAAAGGGGCCACATGAATGGTGTACTTGTAGGTGGTGTCCAACTGATGGTAGTGGGCAGGTCTGGGCCAAAAATGCCAGATTTTTTTTCCCAGTACACCCCTGGTGCATGCACATGCAGGAGTGACTATGGTTATGTGCACGCACTCTGTCTGCCAAAAAAACATTCTTGATGCATACTTCGTTTTCATAGCAGCTTTAGTCCAACTCAGCAGCAGGTGGCAGGTTTCTTGAAAAATTGTAGGTGTGTAGAGTTGCAGGAAATTGGTTTGAAATGATATATCGCTCATATTTTGTGCCCCATTTTAAAACATAACCAGCCTCCCAGAGTAAGGAGAATAGAGCTGTATTTTTTGTAGGTGTAACATCTGTAGACTATGTCAAAAATTCTACCCAATCAACAAGTGAAGTGAAGTATTAATTCATGAGGCCAGAATGGGTTCGAGTGGATCAGGGAAAATGTCCGGCCCCCAGTCCCCTAGCTTTCTGAAACAATGTACTCGACTAGCCCTGCCTTATACCTAATGTGAATAGCCTAATCTGATCACAGGCCTTTGCATGTACACATGGTACTGATAAGAGTTTGTATGAGCTCAAGTGTGCTCATAATGTGATTGGATGCATATTTAAATGAGGTCATCAGAGGGAGAGAGTCTGTCTGAGGGAGTGAAGAAGAGTGTGTGTGTGTGTGTGTGTGTGTGTGTGTGCGTATGTGTGTGGCAACATGCCAGTAACCTTCTTCTCTGTTATCATTATGTGATCAGTAAGCAGATAAGAATGCTGTTCAGACTTCACCTCGACAATAAAAATAAAAATAATGTTCTTATAGCATTTTGATCACAGCATCTTAAGATATGTTTGCTGAACAGCTGCTACTTTACTCAGATGAGGACCTAACACTTGTGTCTACTTTTTCACTCTAACGTCATCGGCAATATGTTGTGGTTTCTTTAACCTGACTATCCTGATTGCAATGTTCAAAGCACGTTGATATGAGGGGGAAATAGGGTGTTCGTCTCAGGCTGTCTGGCTGCGACATTCAAGAGTGGTGCAACGCAATGAGCCAAAAGAAGTTGAAAGTATTTAAACTTTTATGCACAGCTAAAAAGCACCTGGAGACTGTGAAACAAATTCCGATTACTCGCTCACTGTTCCACTGGGAAATAATAGTCCCTATGCGATTGCCTCTTTATGGACAATATGAGTAAATACAGCTGATGAAAAAAGTGAAACACTGAAGGGGGAAGAAACCTAAAAGTAGAAAAAGTTGAATAGTGGTAATGTTAGACACAGTTTCTGACTTACAACCATACACACACACACACACAAACACACACACACTTCGTGTCATCATTGCAAATAGCAGAAATTCATAACTGGAACTGAAATAAAGAGTTAAGAGCAAGACAGAAAGTGGGTGAGGAAAAAGATGTGCGTGTGCAAAGGAAAGAAGATTAAGAGAAATAAAGGCGGCCATGGAGACAGAGAGAAGATGACGTAGCGAGAGACAGGGAGGAGGAGAGAAAGAAAGGAGGACAGAGGGAATTAGTGTGTCATTATTAATGTTTGTCTCTGAAAGCCCAAAGGCTCGTCCCCCGAGATCCTCAGCAACCAGGCCCCACATCAAAATGTCCTACTCTTTCTCTATCTACCCCTTTATCCTTTTTCAAATCCTGCATCTCTCTCTCTTCTCTCTTCAGTCCTCCCCACAGCTCCATCTTCCTACTTCTCTCCAGGGACACGCCGCTGCAGTGACAAATCAGGAAAAAAGAAAGCGTGGTACAATATGACATGTCCTCATATTTCCCTTCACCACCATCGGCCGTCCCCTCGTCCCGCTGTCATCCATCCAACATGTTTCGCCTTTCTCTTGACTCCTCCATCGGTGTCTTATAGAGACTCATCCCCCTCCTTGCCTTTGGCAGCGCTAAATGCTGATAAATCAATGCTGAAATGGATGTTATCGTTGGACTTCTCTCAAAGAAGATGCATTGGAGTGCAGAGTTACTAATTCTACTAATTCTATCAATGACCAATTCATCTGTACATGGTGGAAGACAGTGGAGAAACCAAGGCTACATGATACTGGGCCTCTAGGCCATTCTTAAACCTAGGCTACATGGGACTGGGCCTCTTGGCCATTCTTGAACCTAGGCTACATGAGACTGGGCCTCTAGGCCATTCTTAAACCTAGGCTACATGAGACTGGGCCTCTAGGCCATTCTTAAACCTAGGCTACATGAGACTGGGCCTCTAGGCCATTCTTAAACCTAGGCTACATGAGACTGGGCCTAGTGGCCATTCTTAAACCTAGGCTACATGAGACTAGGCCTAGTGGCCATTCTTAAACCTAGGCTACATGAGACTGGGCCTTGTAGCCATGGTTTAACCGAGGCTAAATGTGAATTATAAATTTGCAGACATGGACATAAATGTATTTCAGTGCCCTTGTTGTTTTGCAGAGGAATGTGATCAAATTTCCAAACCAGCATATAGGGAGGCTGCTTATTTTTATGTGGACCAAGGACAATGGCAGTCGATCCTTCAGTCTGAGCGATGGTGTGTAATACGTAGGGCAGCAGTCATGCAGGGAAGGGACGGACAAGACAAAGCACACAGCCTTTCATCACCTCCAGAACATTGAAGAACAAGGGATTCATAGATTTTTCTCGAAATTTCTGTCAAATTGCAAAAAAAAACAAACAACAAAAAACAACTGACGGCAAATGACATGTAATGAATTCTGCTTTGCTGCATAACTGCTGAGGCTAATGTTTCCTCAAGTGGTGTGCACTGTGCTGAACTGAAAGCAGCTCAGTGGTGGTTTAGCAGCGTCGGCATATACGGCCCAATTACCATTATTGGGGAGTATTGGATTTAGAGCAGAATGAAGCAGTATGAGCTCTCCTATGTCTTCAAACCGTACCTTTCATCATGCTGTTCTTACTCGTGCCGAGTACCTCCACTTTGACACTGCTACCTTTAATGTGAAGAACAGCCCCTCAAGTATGGAACTAATTCAAATTCCTGAAAGAACCGAAGAGATGAGCCATGATGAAGTTCCTGTGTGGCTTGTTTCTCTTCAATCCATCTGGCAAGCTCTGGCTTAAGCAAACTGAAACGGGTTCGGATCTGGCGTTTCAGAAATAACTCAGCCGGTGTCCGTCCAGTCAAGGTATGGGGTGTACTGCGGTACATGAGCAGGAAATTTGCAAGTCTGTGACTGAGTGGCAAAAGAGCCTTTCCCTCCGCCTCCAACACATCCTTCATCAGCGCTCGTTTCAGAATTTGCACTGATCTCTCTGCAGCCCCATTTGACGCAGGATGGTACGCAGGTACAGCAGTGTGTTTGATACCGTTTCTCTCCAGAAACTGTGTAAACTCCCTCGACACCAGCTGCGGACCATTATCTGATAACAGCTCTTTCGGCAGTCCATATGCAGAGAACAGGCTGCGCAGCACTTCAATGGTGTTGTGAGAGGTGATGGAAGTCATGGGAAAAACTTCTAACCACTTTGAATGGCTATCGATGACCACCAGGAAATACTGCTTATCCTTCTCAGCAAAATCAATGTGAATTATCTGCCACACTCTTTCCGGCCATCTCCAGTTGCCATCACCAACGGTGCGACTGCTGGCATTTTCTGGACAGCTTGGCAGATGGAGCAACCTTTTACCAGCTCTTCAATGTCCCCATCACAGCCAGGCCACCACATGTAGCTGCGGGCGAGAGCTTTCATGCGGCAGATATAACCCCAAAGAACGCAGCCTTGTTCCGCCGACAACTCCTGCCTGCGTATGAAATAAGGCCGCAGTGCTTCATCCTGCACATGACTGGGCCATCCATTCATTGTGTAGCTCCACACTTTGTTCAGTACAGGATCTTTTAAAGTGGCTCTTTCAATGTCTTTAGCACACACTGGTAGTTCCTCCAAGTGTGAGAAGTAAAAAATACCTCCCTCTTCTCCTGTGTTGTCGACTGAGTCTCTGGGTAGGCGAGATAAAGCATCAGCGTTTGCATGATCAGCTGATCTCTTGTACTCAATATCATAGCTGTACGCCATGAGGATGAGAGCCCAGCGTTGCATCCTTAACGCTGCTAAAGTTGGAACAGCTGACTTTGGTCCCAGGATAGTTAACAGTGGTTTGTGATCTGTTAAGGCAGGAACACACCGGCCCAACCGTTGGACGTCTGAAGCGTTTGGAGAGGCTCGGACGAGGTCGGGAACACATATGTTTGGTGTGTACAGCTGCGTCGGAAGCTTTCGGAGCCGCGCGGACATTGTCTGATCAGACTGAGCATGCGAAGTCTGAGGAGGTGGGCTGTTGGACGTCTGAGCCATTGGATACTCTGATTGGCGGTGTGCTAGCGAATCAGAGTATCCAATGGCGGTGTGTGGGCGGGGCGGAAGTGACGATAGTAAACTCCGTATTACTCGTTCCCTACTGAGACGACGTCTTCGTAAAATAATGAGCCCGAGAGCACACAACGCGAGTGTCACCCTAGCCAGAGTCATCTTTCCAGAAATGCCAAGTATTTAGTCCACAAAGGTCTTCTCGAGTCGAACGAATACTGAACCAAGACGTGTGTGCATTGTTTTTATCTGCACTCCGTTCCGTCATTTCCTGTTTTCCTGTTTTGGAGTACTGGCACGAGACTAGCGCCACCCGCTGTTTAAGGAGGCTTATTGCATCTCGCGCAAGCGCAGAACGTACACGCTGCTGTGGTGTCGGAAGCACGTCGAAGCGGTGTGTACAACGCAACTTTTCTACCGAACGGGTCAGACGAGAGGCAACAGAGTGGGCGGAGAGTGGTCGGATAAGGCAGTTGGACGTCTGGGCGGTGTGTAGGGGCCTTTATGAGTGTGAATTTCCTCCCATACAAATACTTGATGGCAAGTGCCTCCTTTTCGATTTGGGCGTATTTTCTTTCAGCCTCAGTTAAAGTCCTCGATGCAAAAGCCACGGGCCGTTCCTCTCCATTTTCCATGACATGAGAAATTACAGCCCCTACTCCATAGAGTGACGCATCACATGCAATCCGGAGTGGCAAGCGTGTGTTGTAATGCACCTTATTCTGCTTTAATAGCTGCTTTGCATCTTCAAATGCCTTAGCACACTCAGAAGTCCAAACCCACTTAGCCTCTTTTCTCAACAGGTTGTGTAGAGGGTGGAGGATGGTGGAGGAGTTTTGCAGGAACCGTCTGTAGTAGTTAAGAAGGCCTAAGAAGGACTTCAGCTCGGTGACATTTGTTGGCTCGGGTGCTTTGTTTATGCCTGCAACCTTTTCATCAGTGGGATGCAGGCCATCCCGTCAATGCGATGTCCCAGATACTCCACACTGCTCTGAAAAAACTGACGTTTAGACAGTTTCACTCGGACACCATGTTTTTCCAGGCGTGTGAGTACTTCGTCCAGTCTTTGTAAGTGCTTCTCCTCCGATGGAGCAGTGATGAGAATATCATCCAAGAAACATGTCACATGGTCCAGTCCTTGTAAAATCTGGTCCGTAACAGACTGAAAAATTGCAGGTGTGCTGGAAACACCATAGCTGAGACGATGAAATTTGTACAGGCCCTTATGAGTGTTGATCGTCAATTAGTTCTCTGACTCTTCATCCAAAAGCAGCTGCTGGTAGGCATGAGACAGGTCAAGCTTACTGAATGATGTTCCTCCTGCTAAGGTAGCGAACAAATCTTCTGGGTTAGGTAATGGGTATGTCTGCTCTTCCATACACTGATTTATACTGACCTTGTAGTCGCCACAAATCCTGATTGTTTTATCTGCTTTTGGCACGGTTACTATTGGAGAGGCCCACTCACTTTTCTCAGTCTTTGAAATCACTTTCATTTTTTCCAACCTGTCCAACTCCTTCTCTACAGCTTCCTTTAATGCGTAAGGAACTGGACGAGCTTTGCAGAGGATCGGTGTGGTGCCTGCTTTTATGCAGAGTTTGGCTTTAAAACCCTCTATGCAGCCTTGGTTCTCAGAGAACACAGCCTGGTGGCGCTGTAACACCTCGTTGACTCTTGGGGTCCACTCTGCCTGTGTTATCACCCGGTGTATGGTGAAAATCTGTTTCCAGTTCAGTTGTAGTTCCTTTAGCCAGTTCCGACCGATCAGAGCTGGTCTACTTCCTTTCACAATGACAAAAGGTAGAGTGACATTCTGTGTCTCGTACTGCACTGGTATCATGATGTATCCTCGAACAGCGATACTTTGGCCTGAATATGATTTCAGCTTTAACCTGGGGGCTGGTTTTAAAGGGAAACTGTTCAGATTTTTCTGGTAATAGTCCTCAGATACCACTGACACAGCTGACCCTGTGTCCAGTAGCATTGTTGTGCTCTTATCACCCAGTGCAACATCAACTGTGTAGCCCTTTTCACAGCTTGAGGTGGAGTATACTGCATACACTCCAAAAAGTTCAGTTTCTTCATCTCTTCTGGATGTACTTCCTTCAGCTTCTACATACTGAGTTTGAGAAGTGGCTTTTCCCTTTCTACATGCACGGGCTATGTGTCCAATTTTGGAACAGGTATGACACTTTTCATTTTTAAATCTGCAGTCACGTGCTGAGTGTCTTCCCCCACATCTGTAGCATGTCTGTTGTGTCCCAAAGAAGTTTTTTACTCCCTTTTGTCCTTTGTTTTGTGCTTTATTATTGTTCTCTCATCTAAATTGTCCTTTCCTCCCCTTTTCAGAAAAAGCATTAGCACTCGATAGAGCATTTACCTGATGAGGCTCACTGTGTCCAGAAAACTCCATTGATTTTTTCAACGCCAGTTCCATTGCTACTGCAACCTCACAAGCCTTCGGAAAAATCACAGGTAGCTGCTAGCTGTCTCAAAGCGACCACATACTCAGAAACAGTTTCATCCTCTTTTTGGTTACGCTTCTGGAAACGAAAGCGCTCCACGATCACAATCGGCAATTTGGAGTTTAGTATCTTGTTCAAGGACACTTTGACTTACGGACTGGAGGCGTCTGGGATCAAACTGCGATTCTTGATTAGTTAGGATTTCAGGTTGAAATCCTGAGTGGGAGGGGCTGCACGGTGGTGCACTGTTGCCTCACAGCAAAAGGGTCCCGGGTTCGATTCCCGGGTTAGGCCCGGGTTCCTTCTGTGTGGAGTTTGCATGTTCTCCCTGTGTAAGCGTGGGTTATCTCCGGGTTCTCCGGCTTCCTCCCACAGTCCAAAGACATGCAGGATGGGGATAGGTTAATTGGTGACTCTAAATTGCCCGTAGGTGTGAATGTGAGCGTGAATGGTTGTTTGTCTCTACATGTTGGCCCTGTGATAGACTGGCGTCCTGTCGAGGGTGTACCCTGCCTTCGCCCAATGACAGCTGGGATCGGCTCCAGCCCCCCCGCGACCCTGAATACAGGATAAGCGGTAGACAATGGATGGATGGATCCTGAGTGGGCAGGTTGGAGTGTCTGTTCCAGTGAATAGGATTTCGGACTTGAGTTTTAGAAAGTTTCTTTGCCTCCATGTTTAAATGTCAAATAGTCAAATGTTGAGTTTGGCACCAGTGGCAGCTGTGAGGGTCTGAGTATCATTGGCATGACAGTGAAACTGGAGGCCATGACAAAGGAGATGGTCACATGTAGAGGATGAAGAGAAGGAGACCAAGCACCAAACCTCCATGGTCCTCCATGGAGCTATGGTCAATTTGCTGTTGTTGAGAGATGAACTGATGTCTGGTCCAAAGGTAGGACCGGAACAAGAAATGAGGTGCCAGGAATACCAGTCTGTGATGAGTATTGAATGGTTAATGGTGTCAAAAGCAATGCTGAGGTCAACAAGGATGAGGGTGCTGATAAACCCAGAGCAGTCAGTACAATGTTTTGTTTGGAATGGAGTCAAGGTGGGATTTGATCTGAGTGGGGGCAACTCTCTCCAGTACTTTTTACAGGAAGAGCAGGTTGGAAAAGGGCTGGTTGTTATTGGAGGTGTCAGGGTCATGTCCAGGTTTCTGAGTTTGAGAGTGACTGTGGCAAGAGTTAAGGTGGAGGGAACCAGAAGACAGGAAGGAGTTGCTGCTGAGTGGAGTTATCTTTGATCAGGACCTGTCCTTTGACTCGCATATTAAACAAACCACGAGGACAGCCTACTTTCACCTGCGTAACATTACTAAAATTAGGCCAATGCTGTCTCAAAAAGATGCAGAAAAACTCGTCCATGTATTTGTTACCTCAAGGCTGGACTATTGTAATTCTTTATTATCAGGCTGCTCTAATAAATCTCTTAAATCTCTCCCGCTGATCCAGAATGCTGCAGCTCGTGTTCTGACTAAAACCATAAGAAGGGATCACATTTCTCCTGTATTAGCTTCTCTGCACTGGCTCCCAGAAAAATCCAGAATAGAATTTAAAATCCTTCTCCTCACTTACAAGGCTCTTAATGGACAGGCACCATCATATCCTAAAGAGCTCATTAAACCCTACTGTCCTCCTAGAGCACTACGCTCTCAGAATAAAGGGTTACTTGTAGTTCCTAAAGTCTCCAAAATTAGAACAGGGGCCAGAGCTTTCAGCCATCAAGCTCCTCTTCTGTGGAACCGTCTTCCGGTTCTGGTTCGTGAGGCAGACACTGTTCCCACATTTACAGTAGGCTTAAAACCTTTCTCTTTGACACCGCTTATAGCTAGGGCTGGCTCAGGTTTGCCCTGAGCCAGCTCTTGGTTAAGCTGCTATAGGCCTAGACTGCTGGGGGATTATAGTGACACACTGAGCCTCTCTCTCTCTCTCGCGCGCGCTCTCTCTGTGTATGTTCCCCCGGAGTCCCTGTGCTCTCTTGCCTAGCAGGTCTCCCTGGACCGTGGTGGAACCTGATCCGGACTGCACCGATGTTGTGGTCTTGTTTGCCTCTTACCGCCAGTATTTTTAATTAAAGTAATTGACTAAAATCGGCATCTCTACTATCACTAACTTGACTACTCCCGGGATAACTCCCGGGAGTCTGGCTATGCTTTCTGGTCCAGCAGAGTCCACTGAGGTCCTGACTGATGCAGACTGCTAACTGGCCTGACGCTGGAAACACCACATTGTAGCTCCACCTGCCCGCTGTGTGACTGCTCAACTACTGCTGCTTTTTGGTCTACGGCGACGTGGTTGGGATGGATCCATCTCGGCGTGGCTGTGCCTGCTGCCATGGACTACTACTGTTGATACTATTGCTTCTGTTAATACCACCACTACTGTTAATGCTACTACTACCATACTACCAACACCAAATGCAGTTGGAACCCAAGGGCCTGGGCTGCACGAGATGCTGCCTAAAAGCCTATTAAGGCAGTTTTTTCTCGCCACTGTCGCTGTAACGCTTGCCCCTGGGCATTGTTGGGACTTTGAAATTGTGTTGACTCTTGAAATTTTGAGCGTATTCTAGTCCTGCTCAATGTGTTAAGTGTCCTGAGATGACTTCTGTTGTGATTTGACACTATAAATAAAATTGAATTGAATTGAATTGAATAATCCTTAACAGACTACTTCTCATTGCCAAGGCATCAAATGTGGCTTGGTTAGTGCTCCTTTTTGTCTGACACTGACGCTCATTTAGCATGTGAGCATATGTGTGCATGTTAAGGGTAGTATAACAACACACAAAGTCCACACAGGGACTGAGGGAGGGGAAGTGGATGGGGAAAAAACACAAGACTTTAACCCAGGAGATAGCTGTTAATGACCTGTGACGTCATTAGTAACGTGAATCATCATTATCAGCTGCTCGTCACCTGACTAGGTAGTCAGTCAGTCAAGTTAGCATCAACCACACTCTATTCCTTAACCTAATGGTTTTGTTGCCTCAACCTAAGTCTATTTTGAAAAGACACTATGCATGTAGCAAGTGCATGGACATGTTGTCACTGACACGTGATAAAGAGATGCTAGAGGGGAACGCGGAGCATATGGAAGTAATTTGAAGCTGAGCTCTGACTAGGCCAATGTGTTATTTGACACACTGGCCTGAGAATGTGTTGAACTGGTCATTGAGGATAGGTCTTTATGGCTCTATAATGGAGCGAAGCCTGCAAAGCTAGTTCAGGCGGACAACTCAAGCTGCTCTGTCATACTCATGTAACATCCTCATACTCCAATAATATTCTTCCTTCACATCCTCCCTATTTGGCGGTCTATTTAAGCTACAACACTTCCCATCTCCCCCTTTCAACTGTCTGTGCCTCCGCTGCCATGTCAGTATTGCTGTCTGCTTGCTGCTAACCCTCCACCTCCCCAGCATCCACCTGCAGGCTCTGGGGGGTTAATCATCATCACTAGTCATCATCACTTCCCATCATCTCTATGTAATCACAGAGACGCCGAGACACCGAACTCAAAGGTGAGTTGTCTGACTGAAATGACATCATCTCACAACCTCTTTTGCTCCTGTCAGGATTTCTACAGCTGCTTGGTCACTTGAGTGTGAACTAATGTTGTTTTGGGACACTTGGTGAAATTACTAAACAACATGCGACACCCCTGCCAAGTACACCCTACCAACTCCCAGTGTCACTTCTTGTGTGCAATACAGTAAAAGCCGATTGTGTGCACTGTTTTCTCCATTTGTCCTATTCAGTGCTTCCTATAAATGGATTTATTTGTGGCGGCCTACCACAATATCAACATTGAGCACCACACATTGATTTAAATTTTTCTAACTATTTAAAATGGGTAAAATCTGATTTAATTGTAGAGCTGCGTGCAGTGCATCAGCCCCCCCATCCCCCCCCCCCCCCCCCTCGCTCTGTCTCTCTGAACAGCCCCTCCTCTGTGAATAGCCCCTCCTCTCTGCTAATAGCCCCTCCTCTCTGTGAACAGCCCCTCCTCTCTGTGAACAGCCCCTCCTCTCTGTGAAAAGCCCCTCCTCTCTGTGAATAGCCCCTCCTCTCCGTGCACACTCAGGGCCCTAGTTTCGTAGACCAGGCGCAGTCGGGGCACAGCACACCTGTGCCACGTTTCGTGCACCGCGCAGGCTAGCGCAGGCACTCCTCCCGTCACTCCCACCCGCGCAAGTGGGAAAGAGGGAGGAGAAGAAGATGTGAGTGGGAGACGAGGAGGAGTCAAGGCGTGGACTGGGATTAATACAGCCGATTCAGATCTTCACCAATCAAATGAGCTCCTCTCCTCACCTTTAATGCGTTAGGGGAGGTTCAGTGCAAGTTCCGTCACTTGACAACCCGATGACAGAAGCAGCGCCGGCGCTCCAACCACGCGCATCAAGCGCTGTGCGCGCGTATCATAATAATAACAATGCCGATATTATAAAAAACAGGAGAGAGAGAGGGAGATGTTTTGGTCCGAGAGGCTGAGTTTCCGTTACGCGTGCCATCCGCCTTTGATCTGACGTCAGATGTGATGGGACAATCTATATAGATATAAATTCACGTGTTGATTCAATTAGTTGCATTAACCCTATAACGCCAAACGTATCATATGTGATACATGAGTTTTTGAGCCCTCCACATGAGCAGTGTGGCAATTTCTTCCCTGAAAAACCTGATGTATACAATTATATACATGCAGTACACGGATAATTCACCAGGGGGCAGTAATCTGCTCACTAGAGGGCTTTCCAGCCATGTTACAAGACTGCCATTAACCAGGAAGTGGACACGTGAATTTTGCAGAAGAACTTTGCCAATCTTGAAAAGGTTAAGGTAAGAAAAAAATTCTAATTTTTTGTGAAACATCAATAGGAACAGTTACTGGGTTGATGCAATGTGAAATGACTTAATATTTCATAATCTATGGTTTAGTAAAACCGTGTTAAAAATGACGTATCAAATTTTATACAGCGGGTGTATAAGGTCATGTAACTCTAAATAAGTCAATTGTCATTTTATTGTATTTCATGCATTATAAATAATATCAAGCAACATACAGTCTTTTTATTTTTCAAGTAAACAAATTAAATGTTTAAATTACATTATTTGGTACATTCAGAGCAAAGAATTAGATATGCAACTTGCTGACTAGTTGGGTGTTCCAATGGTATGATTGATAGCAACTTTGTTTTGCTTACTGATTTTCACTAAAACCTGACAAATTCAAAGAAAAAATATACAATAATCTGTGCATGTGTGTTTTAGATGGCAAAAAAAATCAGTGTTGAAGATGCTCTTAAGATGATTATGGATGGGAATTCAAGTGACATGGAGCAGCTCGGGGAAGATGATGAGGATGAGGAATGGACTCCTACTGCAAGGATTGGGGAAAACCCAGATAGTAGTGATGATGAGGAAGAAGAAAACCCAGATGGTAATGATGATGATGAAGGCCCAGAAGTCCCAGGAGAGGACACAACACCAAAGCAGTTGGCAAGGGGCAAAGTGAAAAAGAAGGAGTATTGGTGGAGAAGAAAACAGTTTGAACCTCCATCTGTTGAGTTTGTGGAATGTGTTGAGGAAGACTCTGAAGAGAGGCTTGACTGGACACCATATATGTATTTCAAAGATTTTGTGACTGAGGAAATGCTACAGGAAATTGCAGAAGAAACAAACTTGTACAGTGTGCAGAAAAATGGAAAGTCAGTGAACACAAATGCCCAAGAAATTGAGCAAATTCTGGGTATGTACATGCACATGGGGTTAGTACAGATGCCCAACGTACGAGCTTACTGGGAGATGGAGACAAGGTACCCCCCAGTGTGTGATATGATGTCACGGGGTCGGTTCCTGAATTTGCTGACGCTGATTCACTTTCAGGACAACCTCAATGTGTCTGAGGATGCAAAAAAGGATTGTGGAAACTCAGGCCATGGTTAGAGAAACTACGCCAACGATTTCTTTGCATACCTCCTGAGGAATGTCACGCTGTTGATGAAATCATGGTGCCTTTCAAAGGAAAATCACATCTACGATGCTACATGCCAGGAAAACCTCACAAGTGGGGGTTCAAGATGTGGGGACGTGCCGGCCAAAGTGGCTATCTCTATGACTTTGACGTGTGCCAAGGGGGAGAAAATCCAGACAAAGAGAAATCTGATGTTGGTGCTACAGGAGATGTTGTCCTGAAAATGACCTCAACCCTTCCAGCAGGAAAAAATCACAAAGTTTTTGCTGACAACTTCTTTACATCAGTTCCATTGGTGGAGCATTTGAAAGAAAGAGGAATCTACTACATAGGGACAGTCCGAATGAACAGGGTGAAGAACTGCAAAATGATGAATGAGAAAGAACTGAAGATAAAGGGAAGGGGGTCTCTGGATTCCAGAGTAAATCAGGAAGAAAACATCATCATGAGATGGTATGACAACAAAGCTGTGAACCTGCTCTCTTCTTTTGTTGGTGTTGAACCACTGGGCAATGTGAAGCGTTGGGATCGGAAAGCCAAAACCTACATAATGGTTCCCAGACCAGCCATTGTTGACACATACAACAGGTTCATGGGAGGCGTTGACCTTCTTGATATGCTATCTGCACTGTACAAGTTCAACTTCAGATCCCGAAGATGGTACATCTACATTTGGTGGCACACTGTTACAGTGGCAGTAATCAATGCATGGATCCGCTACAGAAGAGACCTGGAGAAACTGCAGCCCAGGCAGAAAGCCCTGCCCCTTCGAAGGTTTCAGGCTTCTGTTGGCACCGCCCTCACAAGCGCAGGAAAGGTCAAAAAGTGTGGCAGACCACTGTCCTCTCCAGAAGCAACGCCAACCCCTCCCCGGAAGAGGAAAACCCCCGAGCTGCCCCCTGATGTGAGAAAGGATGGCCTTCATCATTTCCCAACATGGGAAACCCGACAGAGATGCAAGCACTGCGCAGGCCACTTTGCCCATGTGTACTGTGAGAAATGCAGAGTGCATCTTTGTCTGAACAAGGACAGAAACTGTTTTCAAGCCTACCATTACTCAAAATAAAAAGGGTGTGAACCGCCAAATGAGTAAAAATAACTGAAATGTTATGTCTTTCAGACTTCCACCCTGCCAGTTCCATTTCTGCATTGTTTTTGTTGGATTTGTTGGATTTGTTTGTGTATTTTTTGTTCAAGAAAAAAAAGAATCTTTGAGCATTGTGGCCCACTGTATCAAATATGATACAAATTAAAACTCCTATATGGAAATTGATGTTTGAAAAAAATATTTTTTGTTTGTTCAGAAGGACCAATAAAGGCTCCAGTTTCAAAGAATTGGAATTTTCTGTAAATTATTTAATGGTATGGGCTTTACAGGGTTAAATAGTGTTTGTTGTGATTGTTTATTGCATTTAAATGTGCCTGGAACTGTGGAAACCTGCCTGTGAGGTCTCGGTGACGTGTGCGCACTGCTTGCCGGTCAGCCAAACTTCCACTCCGCCAGCTGTAATTCGCCTTGAATGAATGGACTTTATTTGCGCCTTGCGCCGAGGGTAGACCAGGTTGGAGCTGGCGAGCTTTCGGCGAAGTCTCAGCGAGGCTTTTTGCCACGAAACTTCCGCTACGCCAAGCTGAATCTGTGACGCCTCCCCCTGCTGCGCCGTCACACCCATCTTGGTGCAGGCGATCCACCAAACTGACCGTGCGCAAGGCTGCGCGGGTCGAAACTTGCATTACGCCGGCTCCGCCACCCTGCGCAGCCCTGCGCTGCGCCACGAAACTAGGGCCCAACGACTCTTTGGAGAATAAGTGAAGGTTTGAAATGAATGCATCACATCAACACTTGATCTAGACACAGATCTTCAGAGATATGTGTGGATATGGGGATGCTGACGTTTGACTCTGGCATCATACAAACTGGGTTTTTTTATTCTTTGAAAGTAAACTAGTGTGAGCCTGTCCTCTCAGGTCAATGAGGACAACCTGAAGCAGGCGAGCAGGGCAGGGGAAGGAACGCCTTCTACCTTAGTCTACCTGACTGCGAGAGCCAAGTTATTGAGGGCAAGGATTCAAATCAATCTTGCGCTCGCAGGCTGCACAATATCATCAGGTTCAGAGGAAATGTGAGCGTACTGCCATTTCGTAAATCAGAAGGAGGTGGAGGGAAAGGCGACTAAAAGAACAGGTAGAATGACTCCTGTAACCAAGGACGACTGGAGTTATCTGTCAGGAAAGGGAGCACTTTTGGATGCTGTTCTTTCATTTCATCCAGCTGCTTTGAGATAAGTCATTTCTACATCCGCCTATGCATCTCCTCTGTTTTAAATGAAACTGCAAATCTATCCATTCTAACTGCTCACTGGTTTTGGGTGACACATGGTCCTTGTTAAGGTAAGAGTGATCGCTGTTGATGGCTATTGGTAGTTTTATTTATATGTTGGGGTAAATGCTAGCAGTAGCTTTCACTAGTTGTGTTTACTTCCTCTATGACCGCTATAATGAAGTAGCAAATTTGCGACTTTATAAAGTCACAGATTTGCTCATTTTAAAGTAGCAAATTTGCGACTTTTTTTCTCTGGAATTTTGCCCCCCTCTCGTTTTTTTCCCCCTACAGTGGCCCCATTTTCATCTTACATCTGTTTGGCCATTTGGCAAATTGATATAAAGACATGATTAATATTGTCTCCTGTGTCTGGCAGTATTTTTTGGGTAAAGATAACCTTCCTAGTAAAAGCAAGAGTTAAGTATTCATATTGATTAATAAGTATTAATTAATACCTCATTAGCAATGACCACAAACAAGTTATTATTACTAATTTTAACATGTAATTAGTTGTGAAATGATTGATTAATGAATGTTAATTACAATTTACCTTATTTATTTTAGTACACCTTAGTTGTGAACTTTAGGTATTCTTCATGAAAAAAGTAAATGGTAACATTTACACAATCAGAGTACAAATTGTTACCTCAGCTTTATCGAGTAGGTTCTATAGGTTGCTTTTTAAAGTGTAGCACTGCTGGTTATCACTCACCGACAAGGCATACCAGTCCTGACGATCAGTTGCATGAAAACGAAACCAAACTTTAAACACCTGCCCTTCAAATGAAGAGTGCATGCCTCACCCACAGAAACTGCTGGAAAATACTGGAAAGTTCTACAATGACTGTTCAGATTGATGTGCATCCATTTGTCCTGTAGACACTCAACTCTTCCAGCTGAGCAATGTGTGCTTATCTTGATCACTATATAAACACGCTGACAGAAGGCATGGAAAGAGACAGAGAGGCTGAAGTGGGGGGGGGGCATATTAATAATTAAAAGTAAAAGCCCACTGAGAGCTGACGCTGATACCTGTCCACCTGCAGTGCCAATCAACAGGCCTGAGACCTTTAAAAGGTGGCTTTTAGAGCTCATAATCACTATTTCCAAACCGGTAATCAGATTAAAATTACTTATCCAAGTCACTGTGCGTTACTATGTGTCATTTTCCTTCATAAAAATATATCCGCTTTCTTCTCTGTGAGTGATGTCACGTAGTCTAGAGGACCATTCACGTGTCGGCTATGCAGACACAAACATAAACAACAATGGAGGAGGAGAGAGATGCACGTATATATATATATATATATATATATATATATATATATATATATATATATATTTACAATGATTACACCAACAGATTTTCCTGAGTTAAGTTGAGTAATGATTCAATCAAATTACATTTGATAACTAACCTAATAATAATAATAATAATAATAATAATAATAATAATAATAATTTTACTTGAATGACTACTACTAAAATATTATTATGATGATGATTATTATAATACACTTATACAATTTATAAAAATGATAATAATTGCTTAATTTAGCTTCTAACCTTTGGCTACTTTTTTTTTATTTTCTCAAAGACACTCACTTGAATTATTTTGATAAGCATCCCACAAACATCTGCTTGGAACAGTGTTGATCAATGTACTTGTGCTGAGTCACACCCAGAAAGCATATGAACCAAGTGTATTGTAAAACAGTAGTAACAGAGTGAGCTCCCATCCATGTGATAGACTAAATGAGGTTTCTGGAGTTCCCTAGTAAGAGACTCATTGTACAAGCTCAGTCTCTGAGTTGTGTTTAGTTGTTACAAACAACGAGGAACAGACAATGACAGAAGTTTTATTTTCGAGAAAGCAAACGCTCAAACCATGAAGTCCACTTCCTGAAAGTTGGCTTCTTCCTCATCATTCTATTAGAGACCTGTACACAGGCACAAACACAACCAGGCTCCATAATAAACAGGTTCCTACCTGGAAAAACACGGCCATGGTTGCAATGATCCTCTTCTCCCTCAGAGCTGCGCTGAGACTGTCGAAGTCATCCGAGTTGTACATGTAGACCTGCATCTGTGGGAGACAGAGACAGAGTGATGTTGGGAGACGACTTAGCAAAAGTGAGGAAGAAAATAAAGAATTGTTAATACTCATCGGATACTAGTGCATGTGTTTCAACCAAAAATCCCATTCCCATTCAATATGTGAAACATATCTTCTAACAGAGTACATCTGTTTTTTTCACGTATGACTATTATTTCTATTTCTCTGTTATATAGAATGAACTATTCTCCAAAGTCTATGTCACCTTCAGGACCTCTCAGACATAAATGCACTGCCACCTTCATGCAGATGATACATTTGCCACCCTAAAAAAAGGTCTTTCCATGTTTTTGTATTCATCAATTGATAGGCGGACACACCCTGAAGTCAAATACAAGCAAATCAGAGATTAGAAGCATTGCTACTGATAATGTGTATACTTGAATCTCACATCGACCAACTATCCTTTGCACCACGGCAATTGCTGAATTCAAATACTCTCCTTCAGGGAGCATAACCTCCATTAGCCCAACAGAAGTAAAACCCAGCAGTTTTCCCTCTGAGTAATGTGGCCTAAACAAGCTGGCAAAATACGGAACCAGCAGCTGTGGAGGAATGACCCAGCTCAAAGCCTGCAACTCACTGCTCATTCAATGTTTTCTGAATGCGGGAAGAAAAACTGTAAATCATCATTTATAAGCGACTAGCACTGCAGTGGTAAACAGGATAGGAGTGAACTCTGACCTCAGTAGCACTATGATCCATCGGAGCTACTGGTGAAATAGATCAGAAGATTTATTTTCAGCTTTCCTTTTTCCTTCCCTACCGACACATAACTCAAACATATTTCATACTGTTATTATGCAGTCATTTTCTAAATATTTCCTGTATATCAGAATGTTTTTTTTATGTTGCTATGTAACACCACCAACTACGAAAGACGATGTACATTTTTTTCAAAAGCAAGAGTAACTCAGGACAACTGCTTAGATTCACATCCAATTTTAGTCATTTCCTAAAACATGTGGACACTGTATCATTCAGCAAATGTTACTGACAAAGGAGTAAATCTTGCGATCATTGGAGACTAGTCATTAGAGGTGTGGAGTTACATGAGTTGGTCTCGAGTCAAGGATCTCGTGACTGAATTTAAAACAGATGCCTCTAGATGACCTACATCAATAAAAAGCCAGCAGACTGGCTTTTTTTCTATTGAGTTGTTGCCATTCAGGCAAAATCCAGTGTTTGGAGTATTTTCTGATCAGAGTATTCGGGCTCAGTCAAACCTAGAGAGCCAATCACACAATTTTACAGCTTGTTCCTTAATGGAGAAGATGTAGTTTCTTCACACATAGGGCCCTAGTTTCGTAGACCAGGCGCAGTCAGCTCTCAGCGCACCTGCGCCACGCCGACGGGGTGTGTCCGCCTGGACTTTGCAAGTTTTGTGCACCGCGCAGCCTCGCGCAGGCACACCTCCCGTCACTCCCACCCACGCAAGTGGGAAAGAGGGAGGAGAAGAAGGCGTGAGTGGGAGATGAGGAGGAGACGAGGCGTGGACTGGGATTAATACAGCCGATTCAGATCTTCACCAATCAAATGAGCTCCTCTCCTCACCTTTAATGCGTTAGGGGAGGCTCAGTGCAAGTTCCGTCACTTGACAACCCGATGACAGAAGCAGCGCCACCGCTCCCACCACGCGCATCACGCGCTGTGCGCGCGTATCATAATAATAACAATGCCGATATTATAAAAAACAGGAGAGAGAGAGGGAGATGTTTTGGTCCGAGAGGCTGAGTTTCCGTTACGCGTGCCATCCGCCTTTGATCTGACGTCAGATGTGACGGGACAATCTATATAGATATAAATTCACGTGTTGATTCAATTAGTTGCATTTAATAGTGTTTGTTGTGATTGTTTATTGCATTTAAATGTGCCTGGAACTGTGGAAACCTGCCTGTGAGGTCTCGGTGACGTGTGCGCACTGCTTGCCGGTCAGCCAAACTTCCACTCCGCCAGCTGTAATTCGCCTTGAATGAATGGACTTTATTTGCACCTTGCGCCGAGAGTAGACCAGGTTGGAGCTGGCGAGCTTTCGGCGAAGTCTCGGCGAGGCTTTTTGCCACGAAACTTCCGCTACGCCAAGCTGAATCTGTGACGCCTCCCCCTGCAGCGCCGCCCCACCCATCTTGGCGCAGGCGATCCACCAAACTGCCAAACTGACCGTGCGCAAGGCTGCGCGGGTCGAAACTTGCATTACGCCGGCTCCGCCACCCTCCGCCGCCCTGCGCTGCGCCACGAAACTAGGGCCCCTAGACTTTACACCGTGAGCTCACAACCATCTGACAGATGTTTTTTTGTAAAAGTACATCAAAACACTAAAACTAACACTGCATGAAAAGTGGGATTTTCGTCAGTTAGCGGCCCTGTAAATTGCCGTGGAAGTTCAGGTTTACAACTGCACACGGCAATTTGCAGGAAACACCGAAAACTGACGTAAATTGCCGGGAATTGACGTGGGCCTTGCTTGGCAGTTGTCCCCCCATGACCCCCCTCCCCGTAATCCTAGGGGAGGCTTTCACATGTAAATGAAAATGCTATGAGCTATACAAATGCAAATCAGGGTAGCAGGCGGAGTTTTCCCCCAGGTGACATTTTTCTGAAAGGTGTTAACTTCATTTCATCTTCATTCAAAGATATAACTTCATTTCATCTTCATTCAAAGATACACAAAACAATTTGCTTCAACAATTACTTTTAATCAGGCTGTGCCACAAAGGTAAAATGTACATTCATGCAAACAACATCACAGTCTCCTAGAGCTCAACCACTGTGCATAGTGGTATGACTACAGTGACCCTTTCTTTGGTCTTGCTAAAATGCACAGTGGATGTGTTAACCACACATCTCCCAGCAATGCGCTCAACAGGCAGAAATTATGCTGGGTATGACATGTCTGTTCCCTGCAAGCTCCAAACTTCTATTGGCTTTCGATAAAAATGTCTGTCCGGATGGGGATGAAGCCAGGAAACTTGCGCAATAACATGTTTAAATGCAGTACCTTTTGACACAACATTAACAACTATAAACTGCTTTATAATGGCTGGTCGTAGTTCTGCTAGAGGGTCAAGGATGGGTTCATAGATCATAGATCTCGGCTGTGTTCGAAATGCCATACTAACGTCCTACTCGTACTTAATTGTGACGTAAATTTGAGTACGTAGTGCGTTCACATACAATAGTATGTGAATTTGTGTACGCGAGAAATGCCCGGATGTAAACTGCATTGGCAAGAATTTCTGAGTATACAGCGGACCTTGCTAAATCTACTCAACTTCCCAAAATGCATTGCGGCTCGTCTGACTTCACAAGTTTTGGATAATGGCGGACGACTGCGGTGATTCTGGTGAGGAGCCCGACACAAACCGCGTACACATGTAAGTATACTGTAACATGACTTTTATGTTTCCAGCTGACTTTTAAATCGTATTGATAATGAACGTTACTTTATTGTTGTTGGCATTGTACGTTAACGTTACGAATCGAAGGTCCTGCCAGCCGGCTAGCCTACTGACGGTAATTTACCATAGGGGTTAGCGAGCGCAAGCGAAGCGGAAAATGTGCCGTTTTTACCGACGTTAACTAATAATATAGTGCTTATGTTAAACCGTGATTATATATTTACTAACGGTGATTAATAACGCCGTGCACCGTTGTCCGTTAAAGGGACGGATGCAGACACCGGGCACCTCATTCAGTGGAGGGAACGATGAGGAGACGTTCACCGGCAGGAGGGATGCTGCTCTGAGAGGCTTCACTTAAGAAAATGTGGTTTAAATGTTATAATTCTTATATCCAGGACTGCTGGAGACTCTCAGGATGATTGCGGTAAGAATATGTTCGGTGACTGCTAGCTAAGCTAAAATTAGCAACGCAAGCCCAAGCTAAAAGTAGCTTAAAAGCTAATAGTCCAAGCTAAAAGTAGCATAGTAGCCTTGTAAAAGAACAAGAGAGAGGAACCAGTGTAACGTTAAGTTGCTTTGTTAAGTGTATGTTGTTGGTCTTTTACAGGAAGCAGTACGCCGTCTTCACAACTCGGAGACGAATTGTAGGCGCTACGAACCGGAGCAAGGGTACGATTTAAAGAATATGCTTTCATTCTGCTGTATAAGGAAATAGATGCGTTAACAGTAGATACCGATCTTAACTGTTCATTTTGTTTTCACAGACGAACCTCGCTTCATAACGAAGCTGTGACCTCTTACTTGCTCGGAGCTTTGTCCGCAAGTCCGGATTTCTATGACGCTGATAGTGACGCCATTGTGTGTAAGTAACTTTTACTGTTTTCTTCTTCCTTGTTTTAATTTTACTGTGACTTAAGTTTTCTTATTCATACCACTCATTTAATTGTTTTCCAGCTGCCTGTAAGACATACTATGAAACGGTACGCAGGAGCTTCAGAGACACACAGCCTGATCTTGCATCGCAGGCGGAAGCTGTGAAGAGGTCAGCTCGGAGTCGTTCCAGGAGAAAGAGGGTAAGACTTATTAGATTTATTAGATCCGTTTTTGGTCAATGTGACCAAACCTACCTAAACCTATTTTTCAGGTGCATTAATAGATGTGTTGTGTCCATGCGCAGTGCATCGCGCAGTACTGATTGTCTTTATTGATTGTTTTACAGCTGCTGGAAGCGAGACGGAGTGTGCTTGCTGGCGATGAGGTGGACCGTTGGAAGTGCGCCACCACAGACATGATGTCTGATGAGGAGGACAGCGTCGTTGGCGGGGTGTCTGGATGGATTGTGCGACCTCCATCCTCTCGTAGCCAGGAGCTCACCGAGCTCTGTGCGACTCTACAGTCACGATTAGAGAAGACTCCCAAGTACAGGGCCACGCACCGCAGGCGGCTGTAAAATTGACCAAATTCGGACAGAATGTCGCCAGTTCATTTGTTTGTTGTGTGGGCAAATTTGTACAGTTGTGTGTTGTGTTGTCAATAAAGCTCTTTCTTTGATTACTTCCTCCTGGCAATTTTTCCTTTCCTCAATAAATTAATTCATAATTATATTTATAAATATATAAATAAATAAAAATAAATATATGTGTGTGTATATATATGTATAAATATATGTATATATATATGTGTATATATATATATATATGTATATATATATATATATAGTGATAGATCTGCTAACCAATCACTAGTGATTATTCTTGTTTAAAAGACCCACTGTGACCAATAGTAACACATCTGCCAACGGGGGTGGGGTTTACATTTATAATGACTCATCAGGTTGACCAATAGTGACAGATCTGCCAACGTGGGTTGGCTTTACATGTATAATGAACAGATCTGCCAACCAATCACGAGCGATTATACTTCTTTAAAACTAGTGGTTTCATCCAATCCTGAGTGAGGATATTCAAGCCATCTCTGGCCAGGCGCGGTTTCGCTGCTATTCATATGCTAATTAGAGCCTTCGCTGTGGTTCGTTTTCGCCAATTTTCGGCACAGACGAACGCGGCGTTCGCAGCCTGTAAATTGTCGTTAACTCCCGAAAATTAGGGAGATTTCCGGGCGTTTACAGGGACAAAAATCCGACTTTTCATGCAGTGTAAGCCCTGCAGCTACACTGTGAGTTGTTTAACTTGTAAGATAATGAGACCAATTGTGAAGCTGTGATGGAGAGCCCTGGGACCAGCAGCAGCAGCCCCTCTTCCAGCCAGGAGTACAGGTTTACCGCCTCCCGCCACTGGAGGACCAGGATGTACTGCCGGATCCACTGGAGGGAAGGGAGGGAAGGGAGAACCAGAACCAGGACGGAGCAGGGCAGACTTACAGACCATGCTGCAGTAAAGTTCACAGGGTACAGCCAACTTCACACAGCTTCTCCCAGTAGCTTTAAAGTCCATACGACATAAACCGTTTAGATCCTATCCCCAGTTAGATTGTGCACCTATTTAATCATATTTTCAAAAAAATGCATTAATATTATGTTATCAAAATCCTTTGCTTCCTGTAAAACAAAATATGATGTGTTCTTACATAAGCTAGTACCAACCAATTTGGACTCATAATATGATGACATCCATCCATCAATCAAACTGGAGCTTTTAGCGATAAGGGAGCATGAAGCCACAGTCCTTCGTATCCTACTTCACTCTAAGACCACCCACTGTTATTGGTCCAATCAAATGTGAAGGATTTCAAATGAAATCCCTCATTTAACTGTACACCAAATGTTCTGTTTCATTGGGGAACGCTCACAGCACAGAAGATAAAGGTGCTCTAACCTAGGATATCCATGTGGAACAAAGTCAAAATAAACCACAAAGTGTGTTCATGGGAAAACAATGAGGCTTCATGAGGTTACGTGAGATACACCGGGCTGAGATAACCACATAATAGTCAGACATACAGTCATTGATATGGGATTTTTCCAATATTAAACCTTTTCCTCTCATAATCCATGAAATGGACAAACTAATTTGACTTTCACATCAACTGAGACTACACAAACGGACGTTAATAGTAAAAGTCAGTCTGCTATTTGTGTGGAAGAGATAAGCCTATAAGTCAATCATATTGTGAAATGGACTCGGGGTTGTGTTAATGCTCAGCGAAAAACAATGAGAACAAACACACACACTCTGGAAAACTGGTCAAACAGTCAGGCACTCTTCGTTGTCATGGTGATATGGAGGCATGACCGATTAGGCACACAGCAAATGTTGAAAATGAATACACGTGTTTACATAATTTGTCCACGAACACCTTTCTGCATGCCAAAAAGCAATTTAAGGGTCTTTCAACTCGCCAAGATCAGCACTGCCAATATCACTTGTCTAGCATTTTCTCCAGCTACTAATCCTCACATAAAGAGCCCCGTGCATTGCTTTTTGATCTGCTTGTGAAGTAAACAGTTGTCAAGCAGCCTGATATAGAGTCTGTCTGGTGAATTTATAGCAGCGGCAACTCAACTGGAACAACACATTCTTCCAAACGGCAGAATGAATTAAAGTCAACATAGAGGACTGTGTTGTGTGTGGGAATGCAGCAGCGGGAACAATTGGAATCATTTCAAACACTGCAGCATTTGCTCTTATGATGGTGATGTGAAATGGGACAGTGATGACCATTAGTGGACATAAGACGACATTTTACTTTGCTGACGATATGAATGTGACATTCAGCCATCTGTGACAGTTAAAGGTGAGCGGCATGGAGCACAGGAGTTTGTACGGGACCTGTCAATCAGAAGATAGCCCCGCCCTAAAGCATCCCCTGCTTCCTGGTCTGTTTGACTCTAAATGGACCATGATTTATTAAATGACTTGGAAATGACTTGAAACTAGAGATTGAGACCATAAAATCATGTTTACAATGTTTACTGAGATAATACATCAAGAGAGAAGTAGGACCATTTTCTCACAGACTTCTATACCATCAGAGAGGAGTAGCCCTCCGGTGGCCAGCAGAGAGAATGACAGTTTAAGGCACCCGGGTGCTGCCTGGGTGAAGCCTGTTGAGACACATGCCATTTAAAGAGCCTCTCCAATTATGTATCATAGCACTAATCTAAAGTTGGGGCATCGCAAGAATCACACATCGTACACTTACAATAGGTCACGCTAAAAAACACTGGAACATTTCCTGTTATATAACTTGATATAAAGTGCTGCAGGAGTGAGTCCTACACCAACGGAATGAGTCATCAATTTTTACAATTAGGTTCCTTCATCTCAGAGTCAATGATTCTTTTTAATGTGTTTTTGGTTAGATGTCTGTGATAAAGCACTTTCGATTTTACTGTTTTGTTTGAAGATATAAAATGTGTCAGCAGATACCCCTCTAATGAAGTTGGAAGCTTTTATGCATCTTAAAATAAGATGGTTGCTAAAAGAGACGACTCAACGTCATCACACTGACCACCAGTCCTCTACATCCTCCTTGTGTGCACACATACTCATGTGACCTTGGGGTAGTTTGTTTATAACCTAACATTTTTTTTATTACTGGCGATGCATTGCATTCACACCTTTGTCAGCCACAGAGATTATTTTCTGGAAACCCATTTCCACTGCAGGATTATTTTCTCTGATTCCTCTGAGTCACAGGAGACATGAACGTTGAACAGTACTCCAGACATTTATATGCAAAATCGTTTTTTAGGTAGCCCTTTTAACCTCTGTTCAGCATTTATACAATGATATTGAAACAGTGGGCTCTATTTATCATTCATACACTATTTACTGTTACAACAGTACTTTTGGTGCCATCTTCACAAAGGCAATATTCATATTACTGTTAAAGGACAAACAATATCAAATAGTGAGAAATGCATGATGGAAATATAGAAATGAAGACTCATTTAGACCATTCCTGAATTGTTGATGTTGCAAGTAAGCATTTTCATTGGACAACAGTGACATGTAGGCGACTTACAGCTGTATAAATATCCTTCCATGTGTGATAAAGTGGGAGATGAGCAGCAACTGGGACAGTTTACTGTGGAGCTTTTCCAGAACATACAGCTGACAAAAACCAGTAGTATGGTTGATCATTTCTAACACTTCTGCTTGTCTCTCTTGAACAGGATGATTTCAGTTGGACTGCCTGTTGAAGTTAACTGGAGTAGTGAACATGGAAAAGTTGCCCCATCAAGATCATGATGACATGTTGAAATGGTCTATAGGAAGCAGAATGTTATTTGACAATAATGAAAAATATAATTGTTAAAAAAAAGCAATAAAACTACTTGGAAGAAAAAAAATGGAAAAATAACTCACTACACAAAATCAGGGAAGGTAAAATTACAATATCATCGCAAAAATCACCTGTTCTATAAAAAAGCCATATGTGACCCGCCACAGCAAAACCAGCAACAAGTCGGGTGGGACGAATTCGTGTAAACGACGAAATTAGCTTCTTTTTTTGTGATTTTCGTTTTTTTTGCAGAATATGCAAGTTGAGATCATGAAGAAGCCACTCCATGTTTCAGATAACAATATTGGTTGCCTTAAAAGTATACATTTTGTATTTGTAGTTTCAGAAAAAAATCTGTGGTTGTCTCTGTCTTTGCTGGGGCGTGTACGGCGATGCAGTTCATTTCCATACTGATTACCGTTGGCCATTCACACGCTGTTGATATTTTTTCGGCCAATCAGCTGCAAGTTAGAAGCGAAACACATGGCTAATTATTCAGCGCAGCAGAGGAGCTGGAGCGGAAGATATTAGACGCTATATCTATGGTTACATTTCAACAGGATAAAGACAGCGAAATGGAGGAAATCCGTAACTTTGACTGCAAATGCTACTAAGAAAGGAGAACTCTCTCCTTGTGTTGGGACCTCACTAGAGACTAAGGACTACACAATGCGGCCTACAAAAGCCTACACATGCGGCCAGGACAGAGGGACAAAGGGGATTAAAAACTACACCGCCATTTTAGTTTCACATCTCACCCAGGTGAGAAATGTGACGTCACACAACTGGTGCCCTATTGGCTGACAACTGCAGGCACCGTGAGCTTTATAAACCGGAGCCGCCTGGAGAACGCTCTCTTACTCTTACTCTGGCGTCTCTTCCTACAACCGGCGCAACACCACGTTGCAACGGGAGGCGACCCCTCCTGCAGCGCACCGCTGCAACAAGAGGAACCAAGCCGTTCCTGCCTTCCAGCTACCAGACGCTGTCTGAAGTAAGCTGACTAAATCGCCAAGCCGCGATTATATCGCCGCTCGTGGAAGGAGGAAACACCAACTGTTTTCTTTATTTGAGTTTGATCAACGAGAGGAAACCCGCTCCGCTCTCGTCTGGACGAAGCCGACTCATCACATCCCCCGCTGACGCCGGGGCCCACGAACTACCGCCGTTACGGAACGCCGTCATCGCCAGGATGGACTCGCAGCTTACGCAACGATACCAGTAAGAGGCTATCAGTCTGGGCAGAGACATAAGTGATAGTGTAGGACATGCTTGTAATTCTTGCTAACGTGTTTTAAGTTCTGATCGCGGACCGTCGAGTCCGTTTGTTCATGTGCTGCTGTATCTGAATGCTGATCGTGCACCCACGCAGCTGGGTTGATTTCTGTAACAGTGTTTGCGACTAACCTCCGCCATATTCGCGAGCTCAGAAAGCCTCTACTATCAGTTAAAAGACCGGTCTCGCGGAATAAACGCCAGTTCATTCACATTCACATTTGCGCTAGCTTCAAATCTACAGTCTATGCTGCTAATTATCTAAGCTAACGCTAATGCGAGCTACCTAAATGCAACAGTGGAGCGAACGTAAGCAAGTTAAAAAGTACAACATTTAAACTTGGAAAACAACAACCCATGGCAATGATATAGATTAACCGTGTCTTGTTGAAGTCTGCAGTTGTCCAGCCTTAGATTCACAACATGCAGGATTAAATGCTTCATCATGTTTGACACGTTCGATGACTAGCATTTCATCATCGGTTGCATTTCGTTTGTAGGAACCGAAACTGGGAATCGTTTTTCTCAAAGTGTTTCGATACCCGGTAGGACTGGTGTAATTCTATTGGCGCCTGATTGTACCATTTCACGATACCCAGCCCTAATCACCATCATTGTGGAGTTATTCTACCATCCTTTTTATCTGGTTATGATATTAAATCATAGCTAAATAGTTTATTCTGGGTTCCTCCAGCTGTGGTAAACCAGCCCACGTGGATCTTGCTAGATCCGGTGAATCCAGCTTGGTGAAATGATTTCAGCCCTGATGGAGGAAACCTGGTTGGGGTCTACATGGAGGGAAGTCCTCCTTCCTCTCGTAAATAAACGCAAATGATCCTGCAGTCAACTCTCGCAAGAAACACACACAACATAAGACAAACTGCTCATCCATGTTGGCAAGAAAAAGACCAAAGTACCATCATCAAGTGTCCATAAAACTGAGCATTTTTTTTCTCATTCAATCACTTATTGGTTCTCTTTCTAAACCAAACGTTTACTCTCCTGCTCTGTCTGGAATGAGACAGTGTGTGAGACATATTACTTGTGCAGCAGTCATTGCGTAGCAGCCTGACCTGAGCCTTCACCCTGCCAACACAAACCTATTGTATGTGTCACTGCTCATTTAGCATTTGGCCCACTGCACCACTTTCTCCATATTTATAGGAGAGGGAGGCTTTCCAGCATGCAAACACAACTACGGGAGCGTCTGCCAAGACTTGAGGACAGACGTGCAGGCGGAGGATTCAGACTGCCAGCAAAAACATCATCGCACTGCTGTCGATTGGTCAATAGCTGCTCGAGCTGCAAGCCATGGTATCAACACAGTGCACAGATGGGACACACCACTGCTGCTCCAGGGTTTCTGCAGCTGGCTAGTTCAATTAAGTACATTCTGAGGCTTAATTAAGACCAACTATGAATACATATAACATTGAGTTTTGAAGGAATCACCTCAGAAAATGGTAGCTTCATGGTTCATGGTTTTTAAAATACAATATCTGTCCAAACCGTTTCCAGATACTTTTCTGTGTTTTTCTCTGCAGCTGTTTTTCATGGTTTGAGCCCTTAATCGAAATCCTCCAGCATACAAAGGGCCCTTTTTTGTCCAGAAAAGTCTGGTTTGAAAGCCTGAAGCCAGAAAAGTGACTTTAATAGCAGCAGGTTGATGGCCAAAATAGTTATATGTTGCATATAAAGATTTAGTTGGTCCTAAGCATGGCTGCTAAATAAAGTCATTGTGATTTACCTCTTGGGTTGAGGTGTAGAAAACAAACAAGTTTCAGCTAGTTTCAGATATATTCTGAAACTATGGAGCTGATGGTGAGAAAAATGAACTTTACTTTTTTTCTCCTGTGATGTGATGCCCAAGGTCCTCTTTAGCATCATTATACAATGGCTGGCCCAAAGTGAAATGGACTGAGTCCCACTTGGTCCAATTAGTCATTAAGCTTAAATCAAAATTAGAATTGGCCTCACAATCATCAATGTGTGCCGAGCGTGCCAGTATTGGTAGACTGCTGGTCCAAGACATTTTCGTATATTCCAGCCTGCACTTCTGGTTTCCATTACCTATTAAGGCCCCTACACACCGCCCAGACGTCCAACTGCCTTATCCGACCATTCTCCGCCCACTCTGTTGCCTCTCGTCTGACCCGTTCGGCAGAAAAGTTGCGTTGTACACACCGCTTCGACGTGCTTCCGACACCACAGCAGCGTGTACGTTCTGCGCTTGCGCGAGATGCAATAAGCCTCCTTAAACAGCGGGTGGCGCTAGTCTCGTGCCAGTACTCCAAAACAGGAAAACAGGAAATGACGGAACGGAGTGCAGATAAAAACAATGCACACACAGTCTTGGTTCAGTATTCGTTCGACTCGAGAAGACCTTTGTGGACTAAATACTTGGCATTTCTGGAAAGATGACTCTGGCTAGGGTGACACTCGCGTTGTGTGCTCTCGGGCTCATTATTTTACGAAGACGTCGTCTCAGTAGGGAACGAGTAATACGGAGTTTACCATCGTCACTTCCGCCCCGCCCACACACCGCCATTGGATACTCTGATTCGCTAGCACACCGCCAATCAGAGTATCCAATGGCTCAGACGTCCAACAGCCCACCTCCTCAGACTTCGCATGCTCAGTCTGATCAGACAACGTCCGCGCGGCTCCGAAAGCTTCCGACGCAGCTGTACACACCGAACATATGTGTTCCCGACCTCGTCCGAGCCTCTCCAAACGCTTCAGACGTCCAACGGTTGGGCCGGTGTGTTCCTGCCTTTAGCTGTGTGTAACTCCTGTGCATTGACCCTTTGCTAAGCCCCGCCTCCCACTACTGCTCCTGCAAACTGTCAGAGATACCATGGGGAACACACTGTCACTATTTGAACTCCCTGAGAAATATTATCATGTTTTTGGAGGGAAGCAGATACGAGGGACTACAATATGCCTTTGGATAGGATACATCAGGATAAAGATAGAAGCTAAAGTGTAAAAGTGAAGCACCACACTTTTATATATATATATTTGGGTCAGAGCAGTTTGTCAAATAGTGCCAATATATATATTTGACAAACTGCTCTGACCCAAATCCGACTTTCTATTGGCCTGGATCCATAGTCTCCTTGTGTTCTTAACAAAGGCACATGATTTCCTCATAATATGAAACATTTGCCAACCATCTTTCCTGTGGCTGGTGAAGTTTACTGTCATGTCAGCTTTGGACCTTTCGTCAGCTAGAGGTCCCGTGAAGAGTGCTGCTTTCTGCCCCCTGGTGAGGGGAAATAAAGATACAGAGAAAGAGTCAGGTTCATGTTGCACTGAGAGGAGTAGTGAGGGAGAGGGAGGAAGCCGGCCTCCTTCTGGATGATCAGCTTCAGGGGGGCTATAAGAGCACCTCTCCCTTCCTGTTGAAGGCTGAGAGGCAGAGACACTGTTGAGCCTTCAGGCAAGCCATCTCAATACTAAATACCTGATTTATGTTCTGCTTCCAAAAAGACTCTGGAGAGGAGAGGCGGACCCCCTGTCGCTTCAGAGGCAAGCAGGATCCACTTTCCTACTTTTACATCTTCACATGAGGTCAAAAGACATCATCACCCAGCCAATCTGAGAGCTGTTGTGGATTAAGCTGCAACCTGTAATCAAAGGTGAAAGAAGGCTGATGGGTGAGTCAAGGTCTTGGTTAAAAATAACTCCTCGCCCAGGCGGAGCAGGACCACTCTGGTTATCATGTCTAGAACAACAAGCACATCAAAAGCACTAAAGAAAAACAAAGCAATAAAAGGAAGGGACTCCAAATCATAAGTACCAATCAGAGTCTTCCAGTGTCACCATAACACATTCTTGTTAATGATTACATCGAGAGAAGTAGAAGACAGTCGGAAGACAAATCACTTATAATGTCAATGTTGAGATCACTGTCGTTTGTCTAATTTTATGAGAATTGATGTCAGCCTAATACCTCCTCCTGTATTTCTGGAATCAGTCAGGACAGGCTTTTGTGGACATTAGCTGTGATTATTGGGTGTCAGTATAAATACACTTCAGTAATCTTTCTGTTGTTTTGTGAAATCTTGCAGTGGTTCTTAGGAATTGCTGATGAATCGGAGACTCCAATCGGGGATGTTTTGAAACAGCGCTGTCTGAGAGGCTGATTTCTAAAGGTGTGTTCACACGAACCCCAAGCTAATTTTAGCCTTGTGCAAGTTTGACTGCAGGAGCAGTTGTGCTGTGGTTCAATTGTGTTGATTGGTATCAGTCAGGCTAGATGCAGTGGAGAGGAGGCGGAGATTCCCTCCATGGAGACCACAACCAGGTTTCCTTCCTCCAGTTCATGACATCATTCAGAGGTGCTCGGTGGATTTCACCAAGCTGCAGTCACTGGATCTAGCAAGACCCACCTGGGCTGGTTTACCACAGCTGGAGGAACCCAGAATAAACTATTTAGCTGTGATTTAATATCAATATCCATATGAAAAGGATGCTGAAATAACTCAATAATGACAATTTGTAAAACAGTGGTAAACCAATGGGTGACGCCACAGTGACTGTCCACTTCTCTTATAGATGAGAAGACAAGGGAGCTCCATTGTCATTGCCCCAGAAGCATGAATGTTTGTCCGAAACATTGTAGACATAGAGATAGTTAAGTGATAACTTTGAGTCATTATGAGTCATCCTGCAGTCAGCATGGTGTTCTGTACCGGAATTCATGCCAATCCAAATAGTTAACCAACGAGCCAGCAGATAGATCAGGTTTCCTGTCCAATGAGAGCTCTCTGGAAAAACACATGAGAGCTTTGTAGGATTAAGACTTTTACACAGGTTTCTAGCTAGCAAGCTACAGCCAGAGGCAGACAAGTGGCACAGTAGTGGATGAGATCAACGCAGTGTTACAGATGTGATGTAGTGTAATGTACTTCATTGAAGCATTAATATGTGGGAAGGTAAGCACAGGAGACAGACTCACCATGAACAGGCTGCAGTGATGAATAAGGCAGCCTGCACCGATGACACCTTAATGCATCATTATTATAGATGGTCTAAGTGGTTTCTGAGGGAGGGAGGACGAGCTGATTTAAAGCTAACAACCCACCTGAAAACGAAATGTACATGCATTCATTTGCTGATGTTACCGGGTCCATTATCTATCATTGTGAGCAACTCTCCTCAAGCAGGAACTCCAAGAACAAAGCCAAAATCAGTCATGTCCTTTAGAAGTGGCTATATCCACACGCGCACACAAACACACACACACACACACACACACACACACACACACACTATCTTCAAATACAGTTTGTGCGTTAAAAATATAAAAGGTCTCCTTGAAGATAAAATGTGATCAACATCCTGTCCTACAAATTACATAGGCGACTACTTAATGAAAGCATGTAGTCTCTGGAGGACACAGCACACTTTTCTTTGAATGAAAACATTAATATTCGACATCTGCTCAAATTTTCACAGACAGCATTAGTTTAGCATTCAATAGTTATTTCCATAGACAACAAATAATCCAAATTAGAGTTATAAATTATCATTTAGAATGGTGGTCATGGTTACACTATACAAATATCTTGTTGAGTATGAGATGCTATGTATTTGGTTGTTTTTCTCTCTAGAGACATCACTGCAGTTTAACAGGTCACCACTGAACCTGCAATGTCACAGGTTGACATTGCCCAGTTTTTAAGAAAAATATAATTAAAGTGTCCTTGTGAGAATAACAACAGCATTTGTCATTTGTTTGGTTTGCCTAACCACGACTTATTGTTACCTTGAGGCTGTGTGAATTATGACTCTTGTCTGCGAGGAACAAAGGTGGAGGTAGTACAACATGAATCGTGCCAAAAAACATTTTAGGGATGAGGATGGGGTCGATGGATGGTGCAAAAAGAGCTTGGGACTTGGGTACTTCTCATTTCCTGGTTTCTATCTATTCTCTTATAATATGACCCTCCCTCATACAAAGTAGATGATGTGCCTTAATGACAAAGGTGGCAAACCAGTGGTAAACATGTCATACAAGTAATTTTTAATGTTTTTTGGAGGCACTGATAGACAATGTAGTCCTCCTAATAGAAGGGCCATTTTGCAAGTCAGTGATAAACATGTTTCATTGCTTTTTCATTGATTTAGTACTCTTGGGTCAGACTCCCTCAACATATTTGGTGTGACATCATTAGATGTGACAGCTTCTGTTCAATTCCAAAACCAGGAGGCTCAAGTACGAATCCTGCTATGGTGAAGGCCATGACACAACCTTTTCGGCCTCTGATTGGTTAGTACTCTCACTTTATTAAGTGAGATTGGAATTTTAGGGTAAGCCAATGGGAAGCAAAGTATGTTGGACTTTGAACTGTACAAAAGAAAATGAGGATTGTTGTTTGTTGTCATGGTGATAGCACACGTCAGTGAGGCTCGAAATTGTTGTTGCAGCTCACCAGGAAGACAGAGGATGCAGCTCTGGAGACGGACCTGGCTAGTGAGCTAGTTAGCTAGCTAGGCAGCTTGTCCTCCTGGAGGAGGAGGGTATGTTAGACTCAGTTCTGCTCGGCTCATCTTCTAGAATCATTGTAGCTTCAAAGTATGACAGAATTAGCCGTCTGCTAGTTAGCTAGCTAACTTACGAATTCCACTGCTTTGATTTTGTACTTGTTACATAAAATGATGTGAAGAAAGTAGTCAGTCATGTTCCAGCATCAGTGTAGTTTCCTCCGGTATGATCAGAGTGAGGATGTTAAATGTTCCTCATGTAGTCTGTCTCTACCTGTCTGTCTGTCTCTACCTGTCTGTCTTTCTCCCTGACGTTATGACTCCACAGATAGTCGTTACTGTGAAACATCAGACCGTGACGACCGTGACTTGCTGTAAGTCAGTTTCATTTATACGGAAGTGGCCTGCTACATCAATCGCTATGGCAACACTCCACATAAAAATGGCCACCGCTGCCCATCATACTACATTGTCTTATACTATTTTATCCCTATGCCTATGATAATCTATTCATATAGAATTCAGCCAAAACTGTCAGGATATAGCTTTATTTGTCTGGATCGGAATTGAACCTTTTAGCTTTGGCAACAAGGTGTCAGTATCAGGAAGTGTTCTTGTCATCCTCAAGAGTGTGAAGATAACGGATCAATGGGTCTTGTAAACAAGAGTGTAAGGAGATAAGAGGGGGATAAGTGAGAAACTGATGGTGTAGTGGGAGGCTGGTAAAAAGGAAAGCAGAGACAGTTCACTGGAAAGGCAACTGTTTGGTATTTAAGCTTTGAAGAGACTTCATAATATGAGGAATTGTATCAATTTCAGTCAGAGGTCCAAATGGTTTATTTGTGAATAAACAAGTTTGAGTTGTGTCAGAAGGTTGGGGAGGAGGGGGGTCATTTGTTTTTTTAATCAAATAAAGTCCTGGCTTCCTTTGTGCACAGATTATTGTGAGAATCGCACAGTGAGAATCTTGTTTTGAAGCTCATAAAGCTAGCATGACAAGTGAACCCAGAGGGGAGCACAGTGCTGCCTTGTTAACTCCAATCACATCACAGACTGTCTCTCATGTTGCCAAGTTCAAAGTTTCCAATACACTGGTCAATTGCATAAAACCTGTGGGACTTTCGAGGCTGCTTATAATGTTTGGCAGTGCTGGAGTCTGGGCTTTTGTGTTTTACATATAAATGAATTCCTGTGAGGCAGAAATTGCTCAAACATTGAGTGGCATCACTAGAGGACAGATGAACACTGGCCTGACTTCATTTCACTCTGCTGTCCTAGTCGTCCTTACTCCAACAATAGGAGCCCTGAGGTTACCGATGGCAAGACTGAAGATGATGAGGAAGATCAGTCACTAAAGGTGCATCCTGTGGCCACGACCCTTCACTCTATACAAACTGCCTGTCTAGACCAAGATAGAAGCCAGGAAACTGAAAAGGCCCACACACAGTGTGAATGTAGCAAAAGACAATATGGATGTGTGGATGCACGTGGTGGACAATTCTGTTGAAAAACATGCACGCACACACAGGTTTATGGAGCGTTTAGGACTATTCGTGACTATCAAATAGGGCTGGGCAATAAAACCAAAGCGATAATTATTGCAAAATAGATAGACAGAAGATAGATAGAAATATAAGACAGGTAGATAGGATGTGTTATAAGACATTCCTTTCATGTTGTGACAGACAAGAAAAACAGCCAATGATAATGAGAAAAGTGCTGTGGCTGTAACTCTGTTCCAGCCACGGCAAGTTAGGTTGAAAAGAAGAGGATGCTGTTGAAAAGACAGTCCAAGGAGTTCGCTAGTGAGGAGATATTTTGGATATTTAAAGTCCAACAAGAAGCAGAGTAGTAGCACTGCAGACTGATTTTGGGACCTCACAAAGAGCGGCCTGCATGATGGCCAAAAGCCTTCATATGCGCCGCCCCGCGCGGTCTCCTGTTTGCCTGCAGGAGGAAGAACACAACTGTTTCTTCATCCAATCTACCAGCAAGAAGGATAACCTCTGAGCCCCGCTCTTGTCTGAAGTCAGCAAATCGCCACACTGCGCAATTTTACTGTTTGCCTGCAGAAGTAAGGAACACAAACCGTTTTCTTCAGCTGAGTTGATCAGCGAGAAAGATAAGCCCCGCTCTCGTCTGGATTCAACCGACTCGTCGCACCCTCCTGCCACACGAGGACTCGCGAACCACAGCCCGTCGCTGCCGCCGCGTCAAGAAGCGCCGCCACCGCATAGGACAGACTCAAGCACATCGACAAAAGTAAGAGGTTCTTTTCTAAGCAGAGGCAGAGATTCGATAGTGTAGGATATGCTTGTAATTCTTGTTAACGTGTTTTAAGTTTTGATCACGGACCGCTGAGTCCATTGCTTTCTGCATTTGTTGTATTCAAATGCTGATTGTGTACCCACGCCGCTGGTTTTTATTTCGGTAACAGTGTTTGGCCTAACCTCGGCCACATTCACGAGCTCAGTAAGCGGTCTACTATCCGTTAAAGGACCGGGGTCCCGCCGAACGAACGCCAGTTCATTCACGAGCTCCCGTGTGATAGTAATGCGCCTACTGAACCTTTGTGTATTGCGTGCGTATTCTCTCCCTCTCTTTGTTTGTTTCCCGCTAACACACATGCACACATACAATGGCAGAGGGAAGCAGCTTCTCTTCCAGGAGGACCTTGGACGGGTCTTGATTCAAACGTCCTTCACAAAGACAAACCTGCATGGTTCCAGTCTCCCTGAGGACCCCAGACCATCACATCCTCCACCTAATAACACGGAGGGTGTTAAACACTGTGGCTTGTAGGCCTCTCCAGGTCTCCGTCTAACCAGTAGACCACCGGGTGTTGGACTCATCAGAGAAGATGACTTACTCCAGTCCTCTAAGGTCCAGTCGTCTACGGTCCAGTCCTCTAAGGTCCAGTCGTCTACGGTCCAGACCTCTACGGTCCAGTCCTGATGGTCCAGTCCTCTACAGTCCAGTCCTCTACGGTCCAGTCCTGATGGTCCAGTCCTCTATGGTCCAGTCCTGATGGTCCATCCTCTACAGTCCAGTCCTACGGTCCAGTCCTCTGCGGTCCAGTCCTCTACGGTCCAGTCCTGATGGTATTTGTAAACCTCAGCCTGGCTCCTCTTTGCTTCTCATTTATGAAATTCTTTTTTCTGGCTTTGCAGGACTTCAGTCCGGCCTCTAGGAGCCTGTTTTCAACCGTCCTCCTTGTGTACTTCACCCCAGCTGACATGTTCCATCCTTTTTGTAGGTCACCTGATGTCCTTGATGTTTTTATACTTTTCCTTGTTAAATAAGATCTGGTTTAGGATTTAATATCTGTCAAACATGTAGAGGTGCTGATATAAGAACACATTGGAATGGTCTGTTCATTTATTTCCAAAGCTGTATATCGATATCGACCTATATGAAAATGTAATGGCAAAAAAATATCCTGATTTCTGTCCATATGTTTCAGCCCTACTGTCAACTAAAAAGGCTTGTTTGGGTGCAGTTTGGAAACCTGGAATGAGGAATACAATGGTATATCATTTCTGCATAAAATAATCTTTTCAATTCAATTTTATTTATATAGCCTCAAATCACAAATTTGCCAAAGTTGAGGTTGAGTCATAATAATACAAAATCAATCAGATAACTGCTCTTCATAGAAACTGAAGAGGACATCAAATACATCAAAATACATCAAAAGTTCCAGTGTATCTCCACCATAACGTCAAACAGACCAAATAGTTAGACCCTTACAATGAAGTTGGACATTAGGTTGTCTAAGTTGACTTAAAATGTTGGACTGTTGGACGGTTTTGGATATAATTAAATCTTAGAATGAATGAATAATTTTGGCAATATCTTGTACTCAAGAAATGGCAACTTTTGAAGAATTACTCTGTAGATTCAAGGGAACACTTCCCCCCCATAGAACGCAAACTTCCCCACTATTTCTCATCCAAGTAGAAGGAGTACATCCACATGGAGAAAAGCATCATTTTCAGCATCTTCTTACCAAAGCAGAAAGCCGACTTCCTCCTTAATTTTTGATCAAAGTAAAGAGAATACGTCCACCAAGGAGAGTCAGCATTTTTTCTCTTTCTAATCAAGCAAGAGGGAAATCTGCATAAATCTGCCATTTCTCAGCTAATTCTTTATCAGACAACAAGAAAAGCTTTTATCATTTTCAGCTTTAATGTGTTGTGTTGAGAGGATGATATCAAAAGAGATTTATAGCTAATAACGCATTCAAATAGCCAACATCAAGTGGTGAGTCTTATCTACCACTAGAAAGAGTAATTACCTTACATGTTACTGCAACAATCTGCAACACACACACACACACAAACACACACTGCGTTGATCTCATCCACTACTGTGCCACTTGTCTGCCTCTGGCTGTAGCTTGCTTGCTTGCTAGCTAGAAACCTGTCTTAATCCTACAAAGCCCTCATGTGTTTCTCCAGAGAGCCCTCATTGGACAGGAAACCTGATCACCAGTGTGATGATGTTTTTCCTGCAAGTCAGAAGTAACAGATTATTGTTATATTCACATATCAGACTATTTCTTAGGCTGCAGATTGCAGCCAAACAATAAAGGCGATCTCATCTGTTTCCAATCACCAGATGACGATTCTAAAACATGTGTCCTTACAGAAACCTCTGAGATCGTCATTCTTTTCATCCACCGTCAATTGTCTGCAGAAGGTACTCGAGTACCTCAGAGAGAGCTGCTAGACCGGGCACACCGGCCTGCAATCTTCCCTGAGGGACTGACAGATCTGAGGCGACATAAGCAAGACTTTGCGTGAAAACAGACAACTGAATGTGCCGTGTGGAATGCACGTCCTTGCTGAGAGGAGAGCGAGGACATCAAGAAGAAAGGTTGATGATGCGGTCTCTCTTGATCTGAGCCACGCTATGGGGTTTTTAATTCCATGTCCCCTCTCGCAGCTGGAGAAAGGGCGTCCATCAAAGAAGGTCATGCAATGCAGTGTTGCCGGCCACTGATGCAACACACACACACTGCCTTTCATATCCCTCACCGCCATGGCACTACAAAACAGATCGCAGACACTGGGACAGGGCTGTACAATCTGGGTTATGAGATATGTTTAGAGCGCGTCGTGACCTCGCGCAATCTATCTTAAAAACCCATTGACATGCATTACATGAGAAATGGCCCTGAAAGTCAGCAGTGGCTTTTTCAATTTTATGAGTGTTTTCATAAAAAGTATGTGTATGTGTGTGTGTGTGGGGGGGGGGGGGGGGGGGGGGGGTTGTATTGCTTTTGCCCCCCCCCCCCCCCAAAAAAAAAAACCCCCACAAAAAGTTGTGGGGGCCGGATTATTACAAATGGTATGGAATAGGCTCGGCAACTGGGACAGCATCTATTTGCCCTCTAGGAATCATTGAGCTTTTAAAGAATGACATTTTTTGTGTCATTGAGGACAGGCACCGGAAAATATAACATTATGTTAGGAATGGCATGTGTTCCCTATCCGGAGGGAAGGGCCAATCATAAATAAAAGAGAAATAAATATAAAACAAGGAGTACAGCCTGGCAGTCATCAGTTATCTTTGAAGGTTTAATGGAATGTAGCTGGTTGAGAGAGAGTGAACAAAGAGGAGAGGGAGAATAAGAAAGGAAAAGCAATACATGAGGAGAACACAAACAGCATGAAGCCAGAGAGGCTGGATATAACATTAAGACAAGAAAAAGTGCAAGGATACCATTACTAATAAGATCAATGGCACAGAAGAAACAACCTCCATCACCATAATGTGGTTATGGACAACATACTGCAACATCCAGTTCCACTGATTTACTTACTTGTCTCATGCTACAGGCACAGTGCCCCTGAATCTATGCATTCAACATTCCTTCTCTGCAGTCAATAGCCATGTTTCCGTTCAGTTGTCAGGCAAACGTAAAGCTCATCCGAAGCTCAAAGTTGAAAATAACTTACTTTATTAACAGACTTTGTTCAAACATCATGGCGTATCCTTGAATTGTGGAATATACAAATTAGTGCAGCTAATTGACACAGACAACAGGAAGTTTAGAGAAATGAATATCCTGTATTCAGGGTCGCGGGGGGGGGGGGGGGGGGCTGGAGCCGATCCCAGCTGTCATTGGGCGAAAGCAGGGTACACCCTGGACAGGACGCCAGTCCATCGCAGGGCCAACATGTAGAGACAAACAACCATTCATGCCCACATTCACACCTACGGGCAATTTAGAGTCACCAATTAACCTACCCCCATCCTGCATGTCTTTGGACTGTGGGAGGAAGCCAGAGAACCCGGAGAGAACCCACACTCACACGGGGAGAACCCACGCTCACACGGGGAGAACATGTAAACTGCCCGCCTCGCTGTGAGGCGAGAGTGCTACCCACTACACCACCGTGCAGGCCCTCTTTTGCAGTCTAACAAATGAATCTGGTCATGATCACAGCACGACTATGTTTCTTGGATCACAACTATCAATGAGTAGAATGTATTCCATCATTAATATCTGTTTAAGTAAACCCTGTCTGTGTTCATATCCTCATGGACCACCTCACGTCACTGTACAATGCTTTGTTGATGTGATTTGTTATACCAGTTTTAAAAAAACCTCCACCAAAAACAAAAAGGTCTATCTCACACTCGCACATTCATTCCAATGCTGTTTCTGGGAACATACACTCAGGAAATGACTGCAGGGAAAACAAAGTGGTATGCATGAATTGAACTGTTTTATTATTATATGTCAAAAAGGTGAGTATTTCTCATATTGTAAATAAAAGTGTGTTGGAGGTGGGTGGGTGAATCAAGAGCTTGCTGCTCCTTGGTGTAATTAAACTAAGTACAAACATCAGTGATATTAGTTTAAAGATCTGCACCAGTTTGTGGAAGCTCAGTGTTCATTTTTAGCTACACTATAAAAAAAACTAAACAAACAAACGCACAAACACACACTGTAAGCACTGATAGAAACAAACTGTTTGCATACGGTGCTTTGCAGACAAATTGTGCGACAAAATGAAAACTGCTACCCAGTGTTATCATTATTCATCCGATGATTTAGGGGCCTGGACGCGCTTTCCATTTCCCACACAGCAAAGGTTGATGGGAAATAAGATCCCATTCATCAACGACACATCTTTATCTGCGATACCTGCGGCAAAGCAAAGAGAGGTAGTGTGTGTGCGTGTGTGAATGAGTGCACAAAACCCCCCGATCCACAGACGCACGCCGCCCATGCTCTCATCCCCCCTATCGCGTGTTAATTTACAGCGCCTCTCTTATCTAGGCAGGTGGGTAAAAGCTAGCAGAGAAAGTTGTGGAGCCACACACACACACCGCTCCCTTCCTCCTCCATCTTTTCATCCTTTGGTCCTCGTTTATCACGTCTAGGAGGCTTGGGAGGGGGTGAAGATAAAAATGAGCCTTGGCAAGAGGAAGTCAGACAGAATGGATAGCTTAGCGCCCAGGCCAGCTAGCCCTGATAGCACTCTCACCTGCTCTGGGGGGTTCACATGGGCGGTGCCATAGTGGGAGGTAGCCTTAAACAGATATTTTAACAAATTTCAGTGTAGCCAGTCTCTGATATAAAAGAGAACATTCATTCGACATGATCATGTTTTTGGTCATGAATGTTGTTACGGCTGCAGAGCTGTCCACCGATCACCACCTGGTGGTGAGTTTGATCAGATGGAGGGGGAAGATGCCGGACAGACCTGGTAAACAGGCCGTTAGGGTGAGATGGGAACGTCTGGCGGAAGCTCCTGTCCAGGAGATCTTCAACTCACACCTCCGGCAGTTTTTCAAGCATGGACATGCAGGCTGCAAGGAGCTGTGGGTGGAAAGTATTTGGTGCCTGTTGAGGTGGCAATCTCAGAACCCGCTGGTGGATACCAGTGGTGAGAGAAGCCGTAAGGCTGAAAAAGGGCTTGACAGGTGGATTGGTGTGGCGTCAGCAGTATTGCAGGCTCTGTACTGTCGTGGCGTAGAGGGAGCTGAGCCGAAAGGCAAAGCTCTCAATCTACCAGTCAATCTATGTTCCAACCCTCACCTATGGTCATGAGCTTTAGGTAGTGACCATAACGATATCGTGGATACAACCGGCCGAGATGTGTTTCCTCTGTAGGGTGGCTGGGCTCAGCATTAGACATAGGGTAAGAGCTCAGTCATTAGGGAGGAGCCCGGAGTCAAGAGAGTTCTGTTGAATTCTGTTCTGTCATATTGATGTCATGAATGAATGAAATGAAACAAGATGGCAGTTCAGTCTGATTATCAGACGAACCTACCAGGAACACGTGGGATTCTGGTTCAGTTACCTCCTTATTCTGCTCAGTTACCGGACAAAGAAGCTTTTCATGAATCACAAATTCAATCTGTACAACATACCCACATCCTCTGCAAGAGAAAAGGAAGAAACATCAGGGAGACTATGAGGAGGATCCCTCTACAAGGATGGACATGTCATGTGTACGGAATACAAAACATAATAATTACAGCATAGTCGATCCATATCACAGAAATATACATTACAAATCGCCCCGATGCTACACCATCGGTGTGTGAATGTGTATGAATGAGTTAGCTCTCGATGTGCAGGTGGCTCCTTTGCCATCAGTGTATGAATGTGTGTGAACGGTAAACGTGACTGAATGTAGTGTGAAGTGCCTTGAGTAGCTAGTTAGCTAGAAAAGCGCTATATAAATGCAGGTCCATTTACCAACATACATATAATGAGAGCATCAATAGCAGTAGAAACAGAAATAATAGTTATTTTTGCATTACATGCTTAAATGTGATTTTCTCTCCAAACAAAGGAAGTGTGTGTCAGTGTGTTAAGTGTGCCTGGGTTTCCACAGTGTGAAATTAATGTACAGGACACAGGGGTGTGCATACACACCCAGGATGAGTGCTAACGACGTGTCCTGTGCTGCCTGCTAATGCTGTGCTCGGCATATCAACCAGAGGATTAGGGTCTCAAACAGCAGGTAGGGGAGCAGCAGGTCCCCACTTCATCATGCTATTCAAGAGCCCGATTAGGCTACAATTACTAAATGGCAAGGCTTGTAAATCATACATCATTCATGTGGAGCGCTCAGACAAAGCACAGGAACAGTCGTCTTCCCACCCCTCCCCCACTGCAGAGAAGAGTGGGTGGGAAGAAAGGGAGGAGCCAGAAGGAAAGAGAGGGGAACCAACATGAAAAGATTAGAAAGAATGAAAAGAAAATTACAGGAAAATTAAAGAAAAGGGAAAATAGAAGTAGTGTCTGTCTGAATTTGTTTTGTATGAATGTCAATCAATTTGATCAACAACCAGCTTGTTCTCCGTTGTTCGCTACAACGTCCCGTTTTCTTTATGCCGTTTTTTAATATAATTAATCATTTTTGTTGTAGGCCTATGTTTCACTCACAGTGGTCCGCGAAGATGTTGCCTGACATGGTACCGGTCCATGGCGTAAAAAAGTTGGGACTATGTAGAGGACTGTGTCGGATTATGTAGTACTATGTAGGTCTATGTAAAGGACTATTGAGAGGACTATGTAGAGGAGCATTCTCTGTAGTTTGGGTTTTGTCTGATACTTGAAAGAATTTGAATCTTGAGTGTTATCAGTTAACGTGTCATGTTTTCCATGGTCCTTCCACAATGAAGCCAGAAAGTGGTTTCAAAGTGGCTAGGCCTTTGTGCTGATTCCCACCATAGATACCTGGGATCTCCCCATGAATTGCCTCTCACATACAGCTGAATAGAATGAGGTGCGTGTTATACTGTTCCTATTATTCATTCGTTAAAAAGCGGTTGCCTCTGGTGGCAAAAAAAAGGCCAATAATTGCCTGCCAATTTCTCTCCATCCAATTGGGACCCAGCAGCCCTGACTATTGAGTTGGGGTTTCTGTCAGTTGGAACTGCATTATGCTACAAAATGAAAGTTAGGTTGAGACAACAAAGCCTCCTGTGACATGTGATGTGTGATTCCAATTAATGTGGTCAAATACGATGGAGGACTCTTGTCAACTATGGGCTAACTGTGCCTGATGTGCATCCATTAATTAGTTTTCCTTTCTCTCCCTGCAGAGACAACATTGCCAGGAGATAGACAGCAACCAAACCATGCTCCGACTCCACTGCTGTGGTTGTATGAACCACGCTGAGAGCTTTGCAGTTTGATACTCACTCACTCACTGCCATTGCTGATGGCCTGTAGAGAGCTTCCTCTCTGGCAAACAAGCTGAATATGTTTTTCTTTGCATTATATGCCTTGTGTAAATCAGACAAGTGTCATCATAGTGTTTTGGTGACACAAGACGACATTTCTGCAGTGGCTTCACCTTTCAGATCCAGCAGATCAACTCAATACATATACAGATGTGCAGCTGAGTTTTGGAGGAAAATAGTGTTGTCTTTCTCAAAATGGTATGACAATAAAGACTTGTTTACAGTCTCAGTTTCTACACAATAATTCAACACATTTCCATGCTAATAAAAACAATTTCCATTCTACATTACATTTTTATTCAGTTGCAAAGACTAAAAGCTGTGTAACATGCCAATTAACCCTGGTGCCATGACAACAGATTCTTTGACAAGGAAATTCTGATCCCACCAATCATATCAAGGACCAAATGGGAAGCTGCATTATATTTCAAATTTCAATTAACAGTCTTTGCACAACTCAGGCTTTGTAACACAATCGTGTTTGTTATTTGGATATGAAATGATCACATTGGCCAAAAATCAGCACAAAATCTCATCAGCTTCTCTACAAAAATATCAGTATTAGTTGTGGCCTTAAAGGACGGATCAGTTGAGCCATACTGTCAATATTGAATCTGGCACAAGGCAGAGGTGTGTGTGTGTGTGTGTGTGTGTGTGTGTGCTTATATGTGTCTGTGTCCCTAGAGAAATACTGTAGTCGACCAAGAGGCTCAGTCAATATGAGAAAACAGGCTTGATTCTCATTAGAACTTCATAAAAGTGCTACAAGGGAACTTTTCATCGTTGATGTCTCACTGCAAAATCAATTGTGACGGCATATTATAAATCTATCAATTTAAAAACAGTAGTACCACCAAGCGTCATGCATTCATATAGGAGGGCTTTTTTGTGGTTTCAGCAGAATCGTTGCAGATAGGTAAGCAATATTTCTAGACCAAGCAGTGACAACAAATATTCTTCACCCACTGACACAAAGGCACCTTTATGCAACGTTGTGGAAGAATTTGGAAGGAAATAAAGAGGTGGAGTGGAAGGAGAAGATTACAACATCAAGCTGAACTGTCAGGGCACCGATCTGCCAAATGTCAAGCTATACATATTCATCTGTTTGGCCAGCCGCAGCAAAGAGGCAGCGCTCTAGGAGAAGTCCAAACAGAGATGGCTGACATTTCAGCATTCAAGAGACGGACAGGTGCACATAACCACACACACACACACACACACACACACACACACACACACACACACACACACACGTGTAGACCTCCCACTCAATTCAATTTCGGTTATACCATTTTCAAATAAGGTCTATAAATCCAGATGCATGGGACGGGATTGGCGAGAGCTACATATTTATTAAAGTTGGATGTGCTAGAATAAATACTACACTTGGGAGATGATTCTGGATAAATTGCAGATATGCCTGGTTAGCTTATTAATATAGCTATGCTGTTTGTGAGAAAGATGTATTGCCCCAACTCACATACGGGATGGAACGCAACCAGGAGGTAAAAATGGTGAAGAAATGCAGGAAGCAGGAGGTAGCTCACAGAATTCAAGTGAAAAAATGTAGTATTTTGCAGGTGTGAGGTGCTAAAATGATAACAAAAGAACCAAAAATAAACAAAATACTGAAATGACTAAAGAAACAAACCGGCCTTTCATAGGCAATGTCAATCTCAATTTTGTTCTCCATGGGGGAAAACTAAACAGCCTCTCCACAAGCTGACGCATCCAACAATGCCTCCCCGAGGCCAATCCCCTCCTTAGCCTTAAGTAGGCCTACCCATCAGCCCCTTATTGGGAGAGACCATACCACATTGCACAATTCCCAATATCATAGCCATACAGAAATATATTTTCCATTATATATTATAATGACTAAACACCCTATATTTTCCCCCTACAAACCTTGTAATATAAAAACATCAGCAATAACAAATGACACTGAAATCTGTACACCTACTCATTACCCCCCCCCCCTTCACAAACCCAATTCCACCGTACCAGAACAGCGGATAAGGAACTGGCTCCGATGGGTTGTTTCCACACGGACCAGTATGCGGACGGACTGGAAGAATGTAAGTTGACGGGTGTGTTTGGTCTCTAGAAAATGTATTGTAGCGGAATCAGTGGGCACCTCACTGTTGGCTGTGTTACGTAAATAAATGGCGTTAACTGAACTTACGTGTGTTGTGGTTGTTTATGTATGTTTGCTTAGCCGACCGCATTGGTCGCTACTCCAGTAGTGTAACGCTGCCGCGACGGTGCTGATATGTGTTGCATCCTGTGAAATGTAGTGTGGCTATTGTGACGGTCTGTGTGTGAACTTCAGGGAAACACGGTAGGCTCTGGGAAAAGGCGACCCTCACTGTTATTATGAGCATTAAACTCCCATGCAGTACATATTAACTGCAACTCTGGCTATGACCTCATACAAGGATAGTCATGCTTCCAGTACCGAAAACTGGCCGCAGTGTCCTAAAACTCTCCCCTTAGAAACAAGTGCTGTTTGAGCCATGCAACAGGAAAACCTCGTCCTGGACTAGTCCTGTACAGTTTCCCTGCAGCAGCCAGTCTCAGCAGCGGGCGGCAGTGTTCGTCTATGACGTCTCCTCCCGGTTAGCACAGGCTGTCACAACTGTCCACTAGCAACGTTAGCAGTGTGGTCCTTATGCTCCAACAACCAACAGCAGACAGACAAGAATATGGCTCATTTAAGCACATAATAAAATACATATAAAGGCCTCCCCTCCCTCAATCCGGTAGGTCAATTGCCCGTGGCAACAGTGTACGAAAAAATATTGAGTGACACAATTCACAGCACCATATCAGCACCAACAACATTTTCAGGCCCACATCAGAGCAATGTCCCCACTACAATAATTCATACAAAATATAAGGCTGCTACACATGCAAAGAGTTTAGTTGGTAGATATTAAAAGCTGGATAAAAAAAAGAGTATTTCATAATGCCCACAAACATGCTTGGGAGGTGAGGTCTGGGAGCTGTTGTCACACCGCGGTGAGGGTTGTCTCCCTGGCTTCCTGTTTTATTTTGAAAAGTACCTCTCCTCTTGTTTCAGGTCACTTGCCCTTCCTCATGTGTAACCGGTCTGACGTTGCCCCTGATTCCTGATTGTGTCCACCAGTTCCCCTTTACCCTCATGTGTCTTATAGTCTGGGTCTTCCTTTGTCTTGTGCCAGAGTGTCTCGTTCTACCGTGCATCCCAGCCTTTCACCACAGCTCTCGTCTTGTCCAAACCTTGATTTCCTGGTCGGTAACGTTGTATTATTTTGCCTCTTAACGAGTGATTTTTTGTTTGATAATTTTACAGTGCAGCTCTGTCTCGCAGTTTAAGTTAATAGCCTTTCTTTTCCTCCGTTGGAGTGATCTTTTGTTTGGTCATTTTCACAGCTCAGTCTGATAATGAAGTTTTGTTTATAGCTGTTTTTGCTTTCCTCTGTTGGAGTGATTTTTTGTTCGTAAATTTTCATAGATAATATTGTAGTGCAGTTTAGGTCATAGTCGTTTGTTTTGCTTCCTGTGGAGTGATTTTTTTGTTACTTAGCCTGCCTTGTTTCTAGATTAGATGGGTAATTTTTCAAGTGTCCTCCCGAGACTATTTTGCTGCCGCACCACAGCAGCTTCCGAAGCTGTTCAGGGCCCTCATTTATAAAACTGTGCGTAGGATCCTTACTAAAAGTGTACGTACGCCCAAAAGCCAAAGTTTGCGTGCGCCAAAAAAAAAATCAGATTTATAAAACTGTGCGCACGCAAGCTGTACGCAATGTTCCCTTTATAAATCACAGGATCACCTACAAGTGTGCGTACCTGAATCCCGCCCTGTACACGCCCACATTTTACTATGTTAATGAGCCGGCATGCAATCGTTTCCGTGTGGTGAATCACGGCGACAGGTCAGAAAAAAAAAGCAAAGAAACGTAACTTTTCAGAAACTGAGAAGAGACACTTGTTGGAGAGGTGGAGGCCCAGAAAATAATTTTATTTAGTGGCCACAGCAGCGGGATCACGAAGAAAAAGACGCAGTGCGAGTGGCAACACATTGCTGCTGCAGTCAACGGCGTCAGTGGGACGGAGCGGACGGTGATCTGAAGGTAAATGACATCTTTCCGCTCCTAACATGGATTTAATGTATTGCTAATGTATTTGAGGAAGTTTGATTTTGATGTGACTTTGACGGGGATTGTGTCTGAAAAAGGAGGGAGACACAGACGCGACTGAGACCAGAGGTATGAGGGTGAACAGATTTTAAACTTTTTTTGTATATAAAACAAAACGTTAAATAGTTTTTGTCCTTCCAGAGTCTGCAGCGTTGGGCGTAGAGGAGGGTGACGGTGAGGAGGGTGATGTGAGGACAGCGTCCGGGTCCGGCGCAAAGCAGCAGTTCACCCCGGGCGCATATGGCACATCAAGCGGTCGGGTGCTTACTGATGCCGTCCTGCAACTTCAGCGAGACACAATTGCCGCCATCAACAACGTTGCAGATGAGCTACGGCAAACGCACACTGTGATTAATTGTCATGATCTGTGTTTTTGTCATGTTCTGTTTCCTTGGTTTTGATTTCCTGTTTTATTTTGTCCTCAGTGTGATTTCCTGTCTCGTACTTCCTGGTCCTTGTTGTTTCCACTGGGCGCGTTTCGGATCGCATGCATTTGCGCCGATGCATGCACGAGACTTGAGAGGATCCGCCGGAACTCGTCATAAACACGCCAAGTTCTCACCACGTCAAGTCGGACACAGGTGCACTTCACGGGCTTTTTTTTAATTTAAACTTTATTAATAATTGTATACATAACAAAAACTATCGCGCCAGGGGAAACTTCACGGACTTTGCACAAAGAATATGGCCTGCCCAGTGGCGCTGGCTTTCTTCGTCGCTGACGAACTCGAGCCGAGGCATTTGAAGTCCCGTTGTTGACGGAGGCTGAGGAATTTTCTCACGTGGGAAATACTACGTGATAATTCTTACCAACTAGGGCAACGTTGAGGGGAGTGTCTTATGTCCGCACTTATTTCAGACCATCTGCAGAGAAAAGCATGCGAAGGGAGGTACCCTGGAGATACCGCAAGTTTTTAAAGTCATGTGACATGTCGCAAAGGGAAGTTATCACCAGCATTTGTGACGTTTTTTTCCCAGAATGCCTTGTTTTGCGAGGCAAATGCATGCGCATGCTTGATTCGAAACAAGCCTACTGTCTTGACTCCCCCACCCTCTCGTGTTGATTACCATGCCTGCCCTGATGTGTTTCACCTGTTCCTCGTCAGCTCCCTGCCTCCCTGTGTATATAGTCTGTGTTTCCCCTGTCTCATTGTTGGTTCATTGTCGCTGTTGCTGTCGTCATTGTCTTCCCCTGCATGCTGCACCACGTCTTGTCTTTGGATATTTTTGTACCTCGTCCTGCCTCCCGTGTCCCTTCGTGTTTTGGTTTTGTTCGTAAGTGTTTCTTTGATGACCGTTTTTTGTAGGGATGGGCAGAACGAGGCTTTGTGAAACAGCGAAGCGTTTCCGGAATTGTGTCGAGGTTTCGAAAAAATCCGAAACCTGGTTCTCCATGGTGACATCTAGTGGCCAGTTTTGCTAACATGACAATTTGACTGTGAAACTCAACTGGTTCAGACAGAGAATATAAATAGCTGTCAGGTAGTCAGCCCAACCGCGAAAAGTAACGTGGCCTAATGGTGAACAATCGCGTCGTACACCCGAAAGTCCGGTGTTCAATTCCCAAGAAGTGCCACCAACAGTGTTTTTAAATCCCTAGTTTTTTGCCCTTGTGGTTTTCTTTGTTTGATACTTTGTTTTAGTCTTAGTTTTGGTTTTGTATTTAGTTAGTGATTTAAATAAATCCTTTTGACTGCATTTGGGTCCTCACCTCCTTTTTCAAGTCCACGTCTGGTCCGCACTCTGACATTAATAAATTAATACGTTGAATGAACATTGATTGTTGTCTTCCTTATATTACAAACGCATAACATCCTCACGGATTCTTGCGCCCTGTTGATACCCCTCCAGTCGGGCAGGGGGCCATGGCTCGGGGTCATCGATAAATGTGCGCTCTCCACGCTCCACGACTGAGCGCGCACGAGCGTGCCACTCATTATAGCGCATTTCCTCTGCGCTCTGGTGGTTTAAAAACGAGGATAAAGTGTAACAAGTATACGATGGCTTAATGGCTGTAAGTATGTGCTTTGATGATATATGCACATAAATAAGGAGAATATTTAGTTATTCCCGCTGTGTTCTGCAGTGATCTAATGGAAGGTATTTATCGTATACTGTACATGCATTTGGGCCGTCTCCTCCACCTCCTGCGGTGACAGCGCTGATTCAATATTTCAAAATAATTTTGATTTAAGATCAAGTCAGATTTTAAAAGGTGTTAATATGAAAAAAACTATCACTCATTAAAAGCGTCAAAAACATTGCTGGAGTTCATCATGATAACGCAGATCTAACGTATGATATGGAGTGTAATTAAATGTGTGCGAGTCGCACCGGTACGCATGCCTCAGAGTTTGCTTACGGGTATGCACACTTTCCCGTCAAGTTTGGTTTTTATAGATCACAACATTTGCGTGGAAAGTGGCGTACGCACGTTTCCAGCCCCGTTTTGTGCGTACGCAAGCTTTATAAATGAGGCCCCAGAACTGTAGCCAGACTAAACATCCCTACCAGAGCAGCCTGGCACAAAGGTCAAACCAGGATGAACAGCTGCCACTAATTATCAATGAATTCCTAGATGAATCGGTTATAGAGTCATGGATCGGGTGTCACGAGACTTTGAAGCGGTTGGCGGCATTACACCTGCGTCTCTAAAACAACATGAGAGCTGAAGCTGCCGGCGAAACGCCGTAGCTGCCTAGCTGGTATGAGTGATAAACAAGAGACAACACGGAACATGGAGGAAGTGGAGGTGGAGAGGCGGGCGCAGCACAGGTAGGCGGCTGCGACGCTGCCGTGTGACCGCAGGCACTCCACGACCGCACGTGACAGACGGATGGCTTTGAATGTCAATTGCTTGTGTCTCAACTTGCGCCACAAGAGGCGACCGCAGTACGGGTAGCGTCCACGACACTCTCCTGTGACCGCCATCCAACGATTTAGCCAGACTTTTTATTGGTCCATGTCTAAAAATAAATCAAGCGTAGCGTTAGTTCTGGCAGGCCACGACGTCAAGCTCTAAATCAGCAGCAACAGCGTAGCTGTCAAAACCGAGGAGATCAGCTGACGGCTCAGCTGACTCCCCGTGCTCGCTTCCTATTGGGAAATTGCATTCAGTGCGCGCTATTTAAACTGCTCTAGCCTGACCTCCCTCGTTGCTTCCTCTGCCGGCGTTTTCAACCCACCTCCACCCCAGCTCCTCCCGTCATCTGTTATGTACCTTACCATTGTTCTTGTTGCTCTGCTCTGTCTGGGGTTTTTCTTTGCTGCTACGCTCCCTGCTTATGCCGTTCATGATGGCTCATGAAGGGCAGGAAGGTGCTCTTCCTGCCTCAGGCTTTCCACGCAAGCGCGTGGAAGAGCAGGGAGTCCCAGAACAGTACCATACCGCCAAATGAAACTTGTAAGTAAATAAAGATTCTTTTTGACAAAGTGGTCCTGACTGAAATACATTGATATGTGATTTTTTTTTTGTTTTTTTTTCACCAGTGCCATACAGCCACAATTCTTGGGGATTTGTGGTATTTTACATATTTGAAAAGAAACTATTGTACTGTCACTTTCATAGAATTGGCTTCTTTATTTTATAAAATATCTACAACAAATATTAACCGTAGAATCAAATCGTATCGTTCTTACACTGTATGGAATCGATTTCAATCAAATCGGTCTGTAATAAAAGGATATCGTTTTTGAATCGAATCGTAACCTGTGTATGCATATCGAACCGTTTATCACAAAGAGATGTGCAACCCTAGTAGGCAGTATGCGGTACGTACATGTTGAGTATGTAGTAGGCAGTATGTTAGGATGGCATTTCCAACACAGCCAGCCTCTCTCTTTATAATACGTCTGAAGCTCTACTTATAATGCAGGTGGCTGCGACACATACAAACGCTAAATGAGCAGCAGTAAGATATTATTCCAGGTAGAGGGTTATCTGTGGCTAAACCAGGGTGGGCGGTTGTCGCTCAGAGCTAGAGCAATTCGTCCTCCAATCAGATGATTGGCAGTTCGAATCCCGGCTCCTCCAGTCTGCATGCCGAAGTGTCCTTGGTTCCTTCCTGATGTGCAGGCGGCTCCTCTGCCATCTGTGTGTGTGTGTGTGTGTGTGTGAATGGGTAAAAGTGACTGAATGTAGTGTAAAGCGCCTTGAGTAGCTAGTTAGCTAGAAAAGCGCAAAATAAATGCAGGTCCATTTACCAGAGCTTCTTTTAGAAATCTCAAAATGTACAAGCTTATCTAACATCAAAGAAATTGAACACCTCTCTCTCATATGTGGCATGTGGAGGCGTGACAAATTGAGCTTACCTCCACAGGGTAACGCCGGCCGTTAATGCTGTGCTCAGAGCCATCAGATCCGTTGTTTGGTCCCCAATGAAACTCCACTTTCTCCGCCTTAAACCTCCCCGGTAGACCTGCCCCACGCACAAAGTAATCATCCTTCAACATAATGGCCACTGGAAGAAAGACAGGAGGACAGAGAAGAACAGACAGTCAGATGTCTTTGAACATCTTTTTCAAGATATACACATGTAATGTTCTTCTAAAAGAAACAGAAGACAGAAAATATCATAAACCGTGTGAAACCTCTTTAAGGTCTAAAGAGACCGACACATGGATATATTGTGATGGACTTTAGACTTTAGATTTACTTGGAGACAAGACCATTTCTGTCATTTTCTATCAGCCTCGAAAGCAACTTCTCAGATGAGAGGCTAATTTGCAGAGCAAACTGCCTTTGCATGAGCCTTTGTTATTCCATCACATCTTCCTGAAATATTGTGAGAATTAGGAGGGAGGGGGGCTTATTTTCACATCCACAAATGGCAGTGAATCACGTGTTCCATTAACTTTACAGCAATACTTCATCAGACAGTTCTGCCCATTTATAAGGAAGCACTGGAGTGACCTGTCTCATCATTTCATCAAGACTCTGAAGGTTCACACGCACCTGATGAGATAATAACAGGTGCACTTTTCTCTGCACGGATGAATTGTTGCTAGTATAGAGCATGGAAATGCACAGGTGAAATAGTAACTGTGAGGTTGCCATGGATAGTTCACTATAACCTTATTTGTATACAGGCAAAGTGCTGAGCAATGATACGAGTTACACAATACGATCAGTTTAGTGGTTTTAATACAAAATGAAGCTTTTCGGTGTTTTATTATATTCTTTGATTACAATTTCAACAGGTCAGATGGGCCACAGGATAAGCTGAGACTTCAGTAAGAGTATAAAAATTTATATTATTGCGTTATGCAGAATAACAGATTTTCATATTATATTCTTTAATGAAAATTAATGATTCTTAATGCGTGTGCGCATGTCGCTTGCGTGTCCTCTAGAATCCTACTCCTACAATGTAAATGTACAGCATGGATTGCATCGCACATACAACAAAGCCATTCATCCATCCATCCATTGTCTTCCGCTTATCCGGGACCGGGTCGCGGGGGCAGCTGCCTGAGCAGGGACGCCCAGACTTCCCTCTCCCCGGACACTTCCCCTAGCTCCTCCGGAAGGAGCCCAAGGCCAGCCGGGTGACATAGTCACTCCAGCGTGTCCTGGGTCTTCCTCGGGGTCTCCTCCCGGTGGGGCATGCCTGGAACACCTCCCGAGGGAGGCGTCCAGGGGGCATCCGATACAGATGCCCGAGCCACCTCAACTGGCTCCTCTCGATGTGGAGGAGCAGCGCCTCTACTCCGAGCTCCTCCTGTGTGACGGAGCTCCTCACCCTATCTCTAAGGGAGCGCCCCACCACCCTGCGGAGGAAGCTCATTTCGGCCGCTTGTATCCGGGATCTTATTCTTTCGGTCACGACCCAAAGTTCATGACCATAGGTGAGGGTAGGAACGTAGATTGACCGGTAAATCGAGAGCTTCGCCTTTCGGCTCAGCTCTCTCTTCACCACGACGGACCGCTACAACGGCCGCATTACTGCAGCCGCTGCACCGATCCGCCTGCCAATCTCACGTTCCATCCTTCCCTCAATCGTGAACAAGACCCCAAGATACTTACACTCCTCCACTTGAGGCAGGAACTCCCCCCCGACCTGGAGGGAGCAAGCCACCTTTTTACGGTCGAGAACCATGGCCTCAGATTTGGAGGTGCTAATCCTCATCCCGGCTGCTTCACACTCGGCAGCAAACCGCCCCAGGACATGCTGGAGGTCCTGGCTCGAAGGAGCCAACAAGACCACATTGTCCGCAAAGAGCAGGGATGAAATCCAGTGGCTCCCGAACCAGATCCCCTCCGGCCCACGGCTGCGCCTAGAAATCCTGTCCATAAAAATAATGAACAGAACCGGTGACAAAGGGCAGCCCTGCCGGAGTCCAACATGCACCTGGAACAGGTCTGACTTACTGCCGGCAATGCGAACCAAGCTCCTGCTCCGGTCATACAGGGACCGAACAGCCCTTAGCAGAGGGCCCCCGACCCCGTACTCCCGAAGTACCTCCCACAGAATGCCACGAGGGACACGGTCGAATGCTTTCTCCAAGTCCACGAAACACATGTGGACTGGTTGGGCAAACTCCCATGAACCCTCGAGCACACTGCAGAGGGTATAGAGTTGGTCCAGTGTTCCACGGCCAGGACGAAAACCGCATTGTTCCTCCTGAATCCGAGGTTCGACTATCGGCCGAATACAACAAAGCATTATATTATAATCAAAAGCATATTGCATTGAGCTCCTCAACAATTAAAGGAGAACCATTTTTAAAAATCACATGAAAACTCTCTCCAAAAAAATCCTAAACTATGATGAAACTCAAATGCATGATTTCATATAACAAACAATCCACAATATCACTTTGCTATTCATTGTCTCTGGGGCAGCTCGATGGCATCACAGGTTTGAGAATGACTTGTCTAGTTTCTGGCTATGAGAGAGAGAGAGAGAGAGAGAGACAGCTCTCCGATGTGCACTAATATGGGCTGAACCCTTCTCCGCCCCCTAAAAATGGTGTGTCCCATCCATAACATGTCGACTCCACATTCAAGGAGAAGGAGTTAAAGTTGAGCCGTGAAGAAAACTCCCGTGATGTCTCTGGGCCCTAGTTTTGTGGCGCAGCGCAGGGTGGCGCAGGGTGGCGGAGCCGGCGTAATGCAAGTTTCGACCAGCGGAGCCTTGCGCACGGTCAGTTTGGCAGTTTGGTGGATCGCCTGCACCAAGATGGGTGTGGCGGCGCAGCAGGTGGAGGCGTCACAGATTCAGCTTGGTGCAGTGGAAGTTTCGTGGCAAAAAGCCTCGCCAAGACTTCGCCGAAAGCTCGCCAGCTCCAACCTGGTCTACTCTTGGCGTAAGGCGCAAGGCGCAAATAAAGTCCATTCATTCAAGGCAAATTACAGCTGGTGGAGTGGAAGTTTGGCTTACCGGCGCGCAGTGCATACACGTCACTAAGACCTCACAGGCAGGTTTCCACAGTTCCAGGCACATTTAAATCCAAGATGGCAGCATGTCTTTTGTCTGTCTCTCGTCTGCTCAGTGTCTCTCTGGATTAAGTTGCTTTTTAAGCTTGTTTTAATGAATTTGTCTGCACTTTTATCTTTGCAAATGTTGCAGTTTGCTGCTTTTATTGAAATATCCTCAAAGCGTTTAGAGAATTGTGGACTCTAAGTTTAGTAATCCTGGGCTAACTAGCTTGGGCCTGCTACATCTTCCTGGAGCCTGGGCCAACTAGCCTGGGCCTGCTACATCCCCCTGGATCCTTTGCCAACTAGCCTGGGCCTGCTACATCCTCCTGGATCCTTTACCAACTAGCCTGGGCCTGCTGCATCCTCCTGGACCCTGGGCCAACTAGCCTGGGCCTGCTACATCCTCCTGGATCCTTTACCAACTGGCCTGGGCCTGCTGCATCCTCCTGGACCCTGGGCCAACTAGCCTGGGTCTGCTGCATCCTCCTGGATCCTGGGCTAACTAGCCTGGGCCTGCTACATCCTTCTTGAGCCTGGGCTAAACTTCACGGGCCTCTTAGTTAACCTGTGCAGCTCTCAAATTATAAACTGCTTCTACGGATGCACTGTACTTAAAGATTATGGCATTTTTCTTAACTTTAGTATGTTTGTTGACTGTCTGGAACCTGAGACCAAGCAATTGCCCCTTGGTGAGTACCTCAAGCAATGTGTTAAACATGCAAGACACTTACTATAGGGGCACTAATGCTAATGTTGCCGGGCATCTTCAGCAACCTCAGTCTCATATGGTTTGGGCCTTAAACTTGTGGATGGACCCACTTAGGGACTTGCCTAAATTTCAAAGATTTCTTGCTCTATATAATCTTACTCTTTCGCTTAAGGAAAGGCGTCGCCTGGCTTCAACATATGAAATGTCTGCTTCAAAATGTAATGTGAAACAAGGATTGATGATTGTCCTACTCTTACTTTTGTCCGGAGATGTACAATCAAACCCTGGTCCTTAGCTGCAAAGTATCCAGACCCCCGCTGATTTCAAATTATTGTCTGGTCTCAAAGTTGTTCATCTCAATGTGCGCAGCCTATTACCCAAGATGGACATGGTCAGAATTTGGGTTAGATCAACAGATGCAGATATTGTGATAATTTCAGAAACTTGGCTGACAAAATATATTACAAATGAAGACATTAGCATACTCAGATATTTATCGTACCGACAGGCTCAAGAAAGGCGGGGGTGTAGCCATTTATGTTAAATCAAGATTTGATGCTTCAATTGTTCTGTCTGAGTCTATCTCCAAGCAAATGGAATTTTTGGCATTGAAGGTGGAAATGGCCAAGTCCCTCTCTATGTCTGTTGTCGGGTGTTATAGGCCTCCATCTGCCACAAAGCAGGCATTATCGTCTTTGAAGCATCTTTTGTCCAAACTAAATTGTAATGAACTTTTAATGGCGGGAGATCTGAATTGGGACTGGCTGAATGCAGTATCTCATGAATTTAAATCTTTCTGTGACTATTAATCTTAAGCCAGCTTCTCGATCTACCTACAAGGCCAAATCTTCAAAATTCTGATAAGTCCACTTTGATTGATCTAATTCTAACAAATGTTCCTCATAAATTTTCATCCCTGGGAGTCTTCTGCAATGATTTGAGTGATCATTGTGTTGTTGCTACTTGCAGGGACACTATAATTCCCAAATGTAAACCACGCATTATTCTCAAGAGGAATTTAAAAAAATGTAGTGAACCAGCATTCCATCATTTGTCTTTGGTTGATTGGGGGCATATAGGGCTGTTGCCAGATGTTGAGCTAACTTGGACATTCTTTAAGGAACATTTTGTGAAAATTGTAAATAAACATGCTCCTATCAGGAAACTCAGGGTGAAATGAGGAGAAAACCCCTGGTTTTCCCCAGAGTTGTCAGATATAGTCCATCAACGTAATGTGGCATGGGCCAAAGCCAGAAAAGGTGATTCTGCCTCTGACTGGTCTATTTTCAGGCAACTAAGGAACAAATGCACTTCTCTTATCAAAAAGGCTAAATCAGAATATTTCTTATCTGTCACAACTGACAACCTTAATAATCCACAGAAATGTTGGAATGTGATTAAGTCTTTATCTGTAATTAAAAGTCCTCAGACTCTTCCAGCATTTGTCCTAAAAGATGCAGTCCCAGTCTATGATAGAACTGAGGTCCTTAATTGCTTTAACAAGCATTTTGTGTCATCTGGTTCTTTGTTTGAGTCTACAGGAGTTGCCCCTGTGTCTCCCTGCACAGACCCCTCACAGTTCTCAGGAGAACCCTTTAATTGTTTACATTTTACTGTGCAGCAAGTGCATAAAGCCCTCAAAACGTTAGATCACAGAAAACCCCCTGGACCTGACTTGTTAGAGCCCTATTTTTTTGAAAATTGCAGCTGATTTTGTAGCACAGCCTCTAACAATCCTTTTTAATCTCTCAATCGAAAACGAAGAAATTCCATCTATATGGAAGTCAGCTTTTGTTACCCCCTTATTTAAAGGAGGTGACCCAGCAGCTTTAACTAATTACAGGCCAATATCAAATGTATGTGTCTTGTCAAAAACCCTTGAATCTCTTGTGTGTGATCAACTAAAAGAGTTTCTAAACTCAAATGATCTTCTCTCGAAGCTGCAATCAGGCTTCAGGAAAAAGCACAGCACCATCGTTGTTGCTCTTGATAAAAAGCAGTACTGTGCTTCACTTTTTATTGACCTGTCAAAAGCTTTTGACACTGTGGACCATGGCGTTTTAAAGCATAGGCTTCTTTGCTTGGGTTTGTCAGATCATTTAGTTTCCTGGTTTACAAATTATCTTAGTGACAGGACTCAGTGTATTAAATATGATGGTCTGTGTTCTGAATTTGTGAATGTCCATAAGAGTGTGCCACAGGGTTCGATATTAGGACCCCTCCTGTTCATTATGTACATTAATGATTTGGGAAAAAATGTGTTAGATGCTAACATGCATTTTTATGCCGATGACACAATTATTTACTGTCTTGGATCAACTCCTGCTAAAGCTGTTATATCTTTGCAGAAATCATTTGATGTGGTCCAGCACACACTCCTGCAGCTAAAACTAGTCCTCAACACAGACAAGACTAAGTTAATGTTGTTTTCCAACACTAAGATAGTACCACAAACTGTCCCCACAGTGTCCACTCTTGAAGGAAATGTCATAGAGGTGGTTCATACATACAAATACCTCGGTGTCTTGCTTGATGACTCCCTCACCTTCAAGCCCCATATTGACAATCTTGTGAAGAAACTCAAACTTACATTGGGTTTTTTCTAGCGAAATAAATGTTGTTTCTCTTTTGAGGTGAAAAAGCGGCTTGTCACTGCAACCTTTGTATCCATTTTAGATTATGTAGACCTGATATATATGAATGCCTCAGCTCAATATTTAAGTAAGATTGACGCTGTTTATCATGCTTCTCTGAGGTTTATAACTAACTGTAGAGCCCTTACTCATCACTGTGAGTTGTATTCTCGAGTGGGATGGCCTTCTTTGTCCACCAGGAGGCTGGGTCACTGGTGCACTTTTATCTAGAAGGCCATGCTTGGGCTACTGCCATCCTACATCTGCAATTTAATCACATGGGGAAGTGTTGATTCTTATGGTTTGCGTTCAAACGATCAGTTGTTGTTGTCTGTTCCATTGGCCCGCACTGAACTGGGCTTTCGTCTATTCTGCTCCTTCTACCTGTAACATGCTGCAAAAAGATTGGAAATTAACTGAACTGATATCTTTGAATGCTTTTAAATCCAGGCTGAGAGCACTCGAGACGACCTCCTTTACTTGTACTTGTGTTTTTTATAATTGTATTTGTTTTATTTGTCTGTATATTGTAACTTTGTAACTTTTGCTGCCTCTTGGCCAGGACTCCCTTGAAAAAGAGGTTTTTAATCTCAATGGGACTTTCCTGGTAAAATAAAGGTAAAATAAATAAAAATAAATAAATGCAATAAATAATCACAACAAACACTATTTAATGCAACGTATTGAATCAACACGTGAATTTATATCTATATAGATTGTCCCGTCACATCTGACGTCAGATCAAAGGCGGATGGCACGCGTAACGGACCAAAACATCTCCCACTCTCTCTCCTGTTTTTCTATCAACTGCTAATAAAATGCGTCTATGCCTGAAACAATCTTTAAAAAACAATACAGCAGCTTGTGCCTGGTCTCGCGCCTCGGCTGCCTGTTTGTGTCCGTGGAGAGACGCGCAACTTTGCCGCGAGCTGGAACCGGAGTTGGGGCTGCAGCTGGTCTGAGCGGCCCGCAAGGTCCCGGTGTCCCGCCGTCCTGGTGTTGGACGGGGAATCCTGTGCAGCTGTGGAGCACAGATGATGAGCTGTGTGCCCTGACCCTGTTTTGTGATAGAAATAAAATGTGCCTACAATTTCTATAGTGATATAATATCGGCATTATAATTATCATGACTATACGCACGCACAGCGCGTGATACACGTGGTGGGAGCGTGGCGCTGCTTCTGTCATTGGGTTGTCAAGTGACGAAACTTGCACTGAACCTCCCCTAACGCATTAAAGGTGAGGAGAGGAGCTCATTTGATTGGTGAAGATCTGAATCGGCTGTGTTAATCCCACTCCACACCTTGTCTCCTCCTCGTCTCCCACTCACGCCTTCTTCTCCTCCCTCTTTCCCACTTGCGGAGGTAGGAGTGACGGGAGGAGTGACGGGAGGCGTGCCTGCGCTTGTCTGCGCTTGTCTGCGCTTGCCTGCGCGGTGCACGAAACTTACAAAGTCCAGGCGGACACACCACGTCGGCGTGGCGCAGGTGGGCTGCGTGCTGACTGCGCCTAGTCTACGAAACTAGGGCCCTCTGAATGGAGTTTGTTGTGCAGGAGGTAGGGGCTCATTCACCTTCACAGCTCCACACAGCGTTCAGCAGCATCTCCACCAGATGATCCCTTCAAGCCCTGTCATGTAGAGGCCGTGCACAATCCATGCATAATTTGTGGCAAAGATTTGGGGACATTTGTCTCGTTGGCCATGCATTATGTAGCAGGGAGAGAGCATGAAGCTGTGCGCCATTTTGTTTCGCAGCTGTTGTTTGTGTTTGTATTTTTACATGCCTCCCTACATGCTGCGGCGCCCCAAGTCCACGTAAATGATGCTCAGCTGTGTTTCTCACTTTGCAGGTGGCCCTCATCATCTCTTTTTTCCCCTCTGGGTGGCCTCTGGGAGACGGTTTGAGTTGCTGAAGGCCTGGGGGATACTCTGCATCAAATGTGACAGGGAATGTCTCCTCCTGTGATGCAATGATGGGGTCTTCTCTTTCCCCCGCCTGTGTTTCTCACTCTCATCCTGCCGTTTGTAGTAGAGAGTGTCAGTGCCGGTGATCCTCCGGCTGAAGGTCAGCCCGCCGGTCCGCTCCCACGGGGAGATGACACTACACAGCGTGTCCACCTTGGCTGATTGAGCCACCTGCACTCAGACCAGCGGATGTTGCACATCTCAGCTTGTGATGAAGCGACCGGGAGGTGGACAGGACACTTACTCACTCTTTGTGACCTTAATCAGTCACTGCAGATTGGGAACAAAAACAGGGAGCAGCGAGGCTGCTGGGGGAATTTGCAAGTGTGGAATCATCAGCTCACCTGTCCTTTAACGTACACAATGTGATTTTCTCTAGGACATTCAAGAAAATTACTGTTGATCGGTACAACAATATGCCAGTATTTGAGTGCTTTCCATTCTGTGTGTAAAGCTGTAGTCTAAACACATTGAGGATCACTGTACTAGGCCCAGAGACATTACATCGGAACATGCACCTGTTTGCTGTCTGACCAGGCGGAAGTTCTGAAAAAGTACCTTCAACTTGCATCCTCTCTACTTACTATCAGGGGACGACTCCTCTGATTGCAAAACCAAGTGTGATTGCATTAAAGTCTCTGTGCTTGACAGGTCAATACTAGCATGGTCTCACTACCATCACCACCAATGTACTTCGCTGCTAAGATGACTTATCAAGTTAAATGTTAAGTTGACCTTCAATTACGAAGCAAACCTTGTCAGCAACTTCACACCAGAATCCACATGGATCCAGATCCAGTAAGGTTGCTGCTCTGCTGCTGACAGTCTTCTACAGTCCAAATATGGTCACTTCCTTCACTGGTCGCGATCCAAGATGGTGAACGCCATAATGAGTCTTCACAAACCAACGGGTGCTCTCACCATCTATGTGTCAAACACAAATCAAAGTCTATTTCTCTAATGTTTCCGATCATACTCTAGCTCTCTTTGGCCTCACTCTCCTCCAAGGACGAGCTCCAGCACGCTGTGGACAGCGCTGAGCACATTTGTGCTGTCAGCTGACTTCCAGGGAAGAAGCATCACTCCAGCAGGGTGAAGGAGAGGACAGACCACCACTGGCCATAAACCACCTGCTCCAAACACCCTTGGTGCTGGGCATCATTGCTCTCATTTACTCATGTTGTATGTGCACCACAATTTTCTCTATTAAGTGATGAAAATATTTCAAATGAACATAATAACTTACCACACCATAATAATAGTGTATTGCAGTAGAAGAAATGTTGCATTTATTGATGTAAAATATGATTAGCAACAAAATGTACAAAAAAAAGTCAATATTGGATGATTATTGATATTGGTACTTTCCTGTTGAAACTTATTGGGCAATGCTAAACGTTATTTTAACTATTGTTGAGTATTTTAAGACATAATAATGTGTCATAATTTATAAAGTAATGTTTGATTTTGTATGATACCTTTTGATCATTGAAGTGTGGTTTCTCTACGGGTTCTCCGGCTTCCTCCCACAGTCCAAAGACATGCAGGATGGACCTGTCTGTCTCTACATGTCTCCCTGTGATAGACTGGTTACCTGTCTGTCTCTACATGTCAGCCCTGTGATAGACTGGTTACCTGTCTGTCTCTACATGTCAGCCCTGTGATAGACTGGTTACCTGTCTGTCTCTACTTGTCAGCCCTGTGATAGACTGGTTACCTGTCTGTCTCTACATGTCAGCCCTGTGATAGACTGGTTACTAGTGATGTCCAAATGAAGCTTCGTGAAGCATTTTCTTTATTTTCTGAGCCCAATAGATGGCGCTCTCTGTTCAACAAAGGTTTGAAGGCCGATATATTTCCATTGCTTTCAACCCTTTGTTGAACAGAGAGCGCCATCTATTGGGCTCAGAAAATAAAGAAAATGCTTCACGAAGCTTCATTTGGACATCACTACTGGTTACCTGTCTGTCTCTACATGTCAGCCCTGTGATAGACTGGTTACCTGTCTGTCTCTACATGCCAGCCCTGTGATAGACTGGTTACCTGTCTGTCTCTACTTTTCTCCCTGTGATAGACTGGTTACCTGTCTGTCTCTACATGTCTCCCTGTGATAGACTGGTTACCTGTCTGTCTCTACATGTCAGCCCTGTGATAGACTGGTTACCTGTCTGTCTCTACATGTCAGCCCTGTGATAGACTGGTTACCTGTCTGTCTCTACTTGTCTCCCTGTGATAGACTGGTTACCTGTCTGTCTCTACTTGTCTCCCTGTGATAGACGGGTTACCGGTCTGACTCTACATTCTGTTAATTTCCTGTTTTATTTTGTAATTTTGTCCCGTGTGGTTTCCTGTCTTGTACTTCCATGCAGCCTATCAGGTTTCGCTCGTCACCTGTTCCTGTCCCGATGGGGGAAAACTGAACGTTGATGAGACAAACCAGCCGCGAGGATTTCCCCTTATAATAAGCGCTGCTGCCCTCCTGTTTAGGCCTATCATTAGAGCCGCTAGTTAAGTCCATTTGCCTTGATAAAATAATTTTGGGCGAACATTGAGACTATGGCGGCGTAAATTAGACTGGCGGTGCGCCATAGTCTCGTCAATGTGTTGGAAAGACTGTGTTAACTGTGCTGATAGCTCAGGGGTAGAGTTACCACCCCATGTACCGAGGCTTCATGCAGCGGTCCCGGGTTTGAATCCGCCCTGTGGTCCTCCTTTAAAACATGTTGTCCCTCTCTCTCGTCCCTTTAACTCTCACGCTCTCCTCCTGCAATACAAAGCTGAAAAAATAACTTTAAACAAATGAATGTGTTGCTTAGATGTATTCTTATAACATGGTTTATGACAATATCAGCCTCATTCTTTCAGCTGCAATCCCGGCTATTAGCTCTAAGATCATGTGTAATTTGAACAGCAGAGGTATGGAGGCAGTTTGCCTAAAATAGCCTTATATATTACAGTATACCAGTGCTGTAACCTCCGGGTGTTAAGGGGGGAAAAACCAGCGAGTGTGTATAAAGTGCAATGGTGAGTCCTGTAAGCAGAGCCTGTTATGTACCTCAAGGCAGCATGATAAATGGGATCCAGTTTGGCTAGGGTGGACTGCAGGCAAATCTATAGACGGTATCGCCAAAGTCAAGCTGTGATAGAAATAAACTGGACTAGACGATTACGGGCAACAATAGAAAAGCAGGATTTGGATCTGTATAAGAAGCTCACTAAGAATTTGAGCTTTTTTGATAAGTAGGAGATGTTAGGTTTGAAATTAAGATCTTTATCTAGCCAGATGCCCAGATATTTATATTTGTCTACAGCCTCTATGACGGTGCTATCAGGGGTGTCAAACTTACGGAGATGATTTCCAAAGTATACAAATAGCTGCATTTTTTCAATAAAAGAAACTGTTGTTCTAAATGTGTCCACTGGATGTCGCAATAGCAATTCTGTTACGCAAGCAAACTGTTTATACCGGGGCCGAGCAATTAGGCCTATACCTGACAAGTATACCTGAAAAGTGGACACAGAGTGCAGAGTAACTCAACCCTCTTGAATAGTTTCTACCTCAGTTTGTATGGTGTGGTGAGTTAGCTCAGGATTAAGATGTGGAAATGATAAATGCAGTATTTGATACCTAGAAGAGTATTTTGTTCAATCCCACATAGTCACGTGCGCCACGCCGGCGGGGTGTGTCCGCCTGGACTTTGCAAGTTTCGTGCACCGCGCAGGCTAGCGCAGGCACACCTCCCGTCTCGCCCAACGCCGCAAGTGGCAAAGAGGGAGGAGAAGAAGGCGTGAGTGGGAGACGAGGAGGAGACAAGGCGTGGACTGGGATTAATACAGCTGATTCAGATCTTCACCAATCAAATGAGCTCCTCTCCTCACCTTTAATGCGTTAGGGGAGGTTCAGTGGAAGTTCCGTCACTTGACAACCCGATGACAGAAGCAGCGCCGGCGCTCCCACCACGCGCATCACGCGCTGTGCGTGCGTATCATAATAATAACAATGCTGATATTATAAAAACAGGAGAGAGAGAGAGGGAGATGTTTTAGGTCCGAGAGGCTGAGTTTCCGTTACGCGTGCCATCCGCCTTTGATCTGACGTCAGATGTGACGGGACAATCTATATAGATATAAATTCACGTGTTGATTCAATTAGTTGCATTAAATAGTGTTTGTTGTGATTGTTTATTGCATTTAAATGTGCCTGGAACTGTGGAAACCTGCCTGTGAGGTCTTGGCGACGTGTACGCACTGCGCGCCGGTCAGCCAAACTTCCACTCCGCCTAATTCGCCTTGAATGAATGGACTTTATTTGCGCCTTGCGCCTTACGCCAAGAGTAGACTAGGTTGGAGCTGGCGGGCTTTCGGCGAAGTCTCGGAGAGGCTTTTTGCCATGACACTTCCGCTGCACCAAGCTGAATCTCTGACGCCTCCTCCTGCTGTGCCGCCACACCCATCTTGGCGCAGGCGATCCACCAAACTGCCAAACTGACCGTGCGCAAGGCTGCGTGGGTCGAAACTTGCATTATGCCGGCTCCGCCACCCTGCGCTGCGCCACGAAACTAGGGCCCTAAGTTCCAATCACTGAGGTATAGTGTTCTTGAAATTGCACCATTTCTTTCCTCTGAATGTTCAACTAATTTGAAGTGTTCTGTAAAGAGCATTATTTGTGGTGTGTACATTTTCAGAATATGCTTGTACTATTTTGGACCAAAGTAAAACAAAGGAAACAAATCTGAAGTTGCTGTTATTTTTAAGTTATTATGCCATGATTTTACCGGTCCGGCCCACTTGGGAATAGATTTTCCTCCATGTGGCCCCTGAGCTAAAATTAGTTTGACACCCCTGCCTTAAATGGAGGTAGGGTGGTCGTGAAATTATGGTTAAAGAACATGATTTTGGTTTTGTTAGCATTGAGGACTAACTTTGCATCAAGGAGAGCATGCTTTTACAGGAGAGTAAAATCAGTCTGCAGGTTAGTGTATGCTGTTTCTAAAGAGGAAGCGGACGTGTATAAAACTTTCGTCAGCATACATATGGTAAGAGGAAAACCTAAGGTGATCAGAAATATTATTTATATAGAGTAGAAAGAGTAAGGGCCCTAAGATTGACCCTTGTGGGTCCCCCTTGTTCAGAGTGACGGGGTCAGATATAACTGTACCGGACTGACTGAACACGGTCTGTTAGATAGCTTTTAATCCACTTACCCATGTTATCACTAAAGCCAGTTTTTTGAGTGAAGATGACAGTGATCAGCAGTATTGAAAGCCTTTGTAAGGTCAATAAACAAGGCTAAACAGACTTTTTTGTTATCAAGGGCAGTTTTTACCTCACCCAGGACCTTCAGAGTGGCAGTGACTGTACTATGACCAGGTCTGAAACCAGATTGTAAAGGGTTAAGTATATTATTAAACTCAAGAATCTAATGGAGCTGGGTGGATAGCAGGGACTCAAATAACTTTGCAAGAGTAGAGAGATTCAAGATTGGTCCATAGTTGTTTAAATCTGAGGGATCACCGGATTTCAGCAAGGGTATGACAAATGCTTGCTTCCATAGAGCTGGAAATTTCTGAGAATAAATAGACAAATTAAAAATATCAGTTATTGGTTAAGCAATAAACAGGGCGGTTGATTTGAGTAAAAAAAAGGATCAAGACATTCTGGCCCAGCAGATTTCTTAACGTCTAATGTTTGCAACGCATGCAAAACCTCAGATGTTGACAGAGGGGTAAAATTAAAACCAGGATTTGCGACTGGTGGAGGTAAAGATTGCAAAGATTCCAAATCCAGAGGGACCAAACGATGCTCCATGAGTAGCCTGAAATAAATCTAAAATATGGCCAGCATTCTTGAAATGAACATTAAATAAATTGGACATTTCCTTTTTATCAGCAGTAAAAGTGTCATTTTGCCTTAATTTTTGTGGGAGGCTACCTACTGACTTGTTTTGAAGCCCCTTAATTGTTTTCCAAAACTTGGAATGGTCATTGAAGGTATCTGTGGTTAATTACAGATAATAGCTGGCTTTAGATTTTGTGATGAGGGCAGTGCTTTTATTTCTAATTGCATGGAAGCGTTGCCAATCACACACAGAATTAGTTTTTCTAGCTAAGGACCATTGTCTGTTGCGCTCAAGGAGCAGTTCTGCTAACTCCCTTGTAAACCAAGGGTTCTGCCTGTCTTTTATTCTATGCTTTCTAAGAGGAGCATGTTTATTTATAATCGAGATGAACTTATAATGGAAAAAAGTTACAGCATCATCAATAAATGGAATTAGGGATGTTTGCTGCCAATCTACCTGGGCTAAGTCATGGAGGAACGCGTGCTCAGAGAAATGCTTAAAAGAGCGTTTGATGATGATTTGACTCTTGGATACAGGTATTCCTGACACATGCAATGCAGCAATGATCACTAATGTCATTTGGAAATACACCTATAGACGTGTATTTATGGGGGACATTAGTCAAAATGATATCAATAAGAGTGTAATTACCTGGATTAACAGAGTTAATTCTGGTAGGACTGTCAATAGGTTGATTGAGATTTAGAGAATCACAGGACTGCTTTAAAATTGAGGATTTCTCACTCAGCCAATCAAAGTTCAAATCACCTATTAAAATTAGCTCATGGGACAGATATTTGGATAAGAGTTCAGATAAGCTGGAAATACAATCAGTTGTGGCTGAGGGAGGTCAGTAACACCCAATTATGGTGATAGGTGCGTTAGCCACTGTTATTTCCACAGCCAAAAACTCAAAACTGTCTGGGGATGGATATGGAGTGTAATAAGGATCCCTGTAAATGCTCAGAAACAGCAACACCACCGACCCTGCCTTTTCAATATCTGTACGCTATAGAGGTATTTAACAGATATTTTCACAATATCTGTATGTTATACAGGCAACATACCAGTGTTGCTCATGGGACATTATCTACAGTAGTGAACAAAGGCAAATATTTTGTGCACTTTTAATTCAAAATCCACCACTGTTGTTCACTATCGGCCTTTGTGTGATTTCAATAAATATGGGTGAGAAAATGTTCTTTTATTTTTCTGTGTTTATGATCATATAACATCCATCCATCCATCCATTTTCTACCGCTTATCCTGTATTTAGGGTCACGGGGGGCTGGAGCCAATCCCAGCTGTCATTGGGCGAAGACAGGGTACACCCTGGACAGGACGCCAGTCTATCGCAGGGCCGACATGTAGAGACAGACAACCATTCACACTCACATTCACACCTATGGGCAATTTAGAGTCACCAATGAACCTATCCCCATCTTGCATGTCTTTGGACTGTGGGAGGAAGCCGCAGAACCCGGAGAGAACCCACGCTTACACGGGGAGAACATGCAAACTCCACACAGAAGGAACCCGGGCCGACCCGGGAATCGAACCCAGGACCCTCTTGCTGTGAGGCAAGAGTGCTACCCACTACACCACCGTGCAGCCCATCATATAACATATAACTATGTATTTATGTGACATCACTGTACGATACGTATATTCTGTAAGTTTGACTGTAAAAACAAGATAACTAAATAAATAACATGGTGCATTACAGTGTAAATCTTCCACATGGTTTATTACAAAACCACCACAATAGGCTTCACCAGACATTTTACATTATGATCTTTTAGCTGTTGGACCGTCCATTGGTGAACCCGTCTAAAATATCTCTGTCACTATTGGCCATTTCATTGCCTTTATATTTGCAGAAACTCTTGGTCCCCGTTCCTGGACTATGGACTGACTTCACATTCATGGTGTCTATGATCTTTTGTGACTCCTTGACTTGAATAGGTCTGTCTTTACTTGATCCATATGCTGTTGGCTAATGGGTCCCAACTTTTATCCATATCCATAGTCGTTTGATATGGAAAACATTATTTGTTGAGATTTAGAAGGCTCAGACACTTCTATTTGTTGTAGTCATTAAGGCTATTAAGACTGGCTTTAATTTTACACGGTCAAATCTGCTGTGAAGTAACAGTTAACCTACAGACAATTTGGAAATGTATTCAAATGTGCTATCACATCCTCCATCGAGCAAATGATGGGCTGTAAAACATGATTGTGCTAAACACACAGCTGTGCTCTAGGCAGCACTCAGAGTCTGTCAACAGTGATGCCAACCACCTGTGGCCCCTCAAAAGCCTTTCAACTCCATTTCTCCAGCGTGGGGGAAGGATCATCCATCTAACTGACAACCTGGAATTGTGAAAAATACCTGTGGCTGACAAGGAGGGTCCTCGAGATGCCAAGATAGATAGATAGATAGATAGATAGAGAGAGAGAGAGAGAGAGAGAGGGGTGGCCCGCTGCTGAATCCAGTGCACCACATGACACCCGGAATGATACGGAGGCAGCTTGTCTGAATGAAAATGCACCTGTCTGGTTTAGAATCACGCGTGGGAGAGACACCTGCCAATATCAGCTGGGATTATTGGAGGTGTCACACTTCAGCTTTTCATTCTGCCTGCACGGTGATCTGTCTCACGATGACGGGTTACTAACAGCGTTTCTCTGAAGAACATCACTCTGACTGCTGATTTGGAGTTTGTTTGAATCCATAAAGGCCGTCTGACATCACTCACTAATCACTATTTAGTGACTTCTCCATGTAGTTGTGCCATCTGAATGTCTAGTGATTATGATTCTATCCTATGTAGAGGACTCAACGTATCCCACAACTCATCGTGAAACATATACCACTGATGGTGACTAACATTATATATTGCATTGCTCTGAAGGAAAAAATACAATATATAATGATAATATATTCAATATCAATGCATCATAAAGCGGCGTTCACACCGGACGCGATAGATGCGAATACAATCGCGTGAGACGCGTGTATTGCGCTGCTTGATCATTTTGGACTATTTGCTTCATTCGCGTCATTTGCATCATTCGCTTCATTCGCGTCATTCGCGCATGACGCTCATTTTTGAATCGGTGCCACTCTCGCGGGGGAAACGAGGGCAGCGCCGGCGGGGAGCCGGCGGGTCACGTTGGCGGACCCTCCTCCTCCGCCTCGGGGTACCCGATGCCAGAGTCCGTGAGCCTCCTCCGGGAGCCACGTCCCTCGCACCTCTCCCCAGGGAGAGTCGGGGCCACATTCGACTACGACCTCAGATCAGACGAGACAACCCGCTGAATTTAAGCATATTACTAAGCGGAGGAAAATAAACTATCTAGGTTTCCCTCAGTAGCGGCGAGCGAAGAGCCCAGGGCCGAATCCCCGTCCAACGGGCGGACGGACGTGGGAAATGTGGCGTACGGAAGACCGCTTGCCCGGTGGCGCTCGGGGGCCTGAGTCCTTCTGATCGAGGCTCTATTTTCAACTTTATTCGCGTCGCGTCAGACGCGCCATTGCATTCGTGTCAGACGCGCCATTCGCGTCTGACGCGAATGAAGCGCCGTGTCTCATCGCGCCAGACGCTCCATTCGCGCCGCCTCCGCCTGAATCGGGTGTCATCGCGCCATTCACATTGATTTTCAATGTAGAGTCACCGCTCAATTCGCGTCTATTGCGTCCGGTGTGAACGCCCCTTAACACAGTCGCAAAGTAATTGTATTTCGTTATTAATTTGGTAAAATACACTTATTGTCTCCACATTGTCAGTCCCCTACACAGTCCTCTACATAGTCCTCTACATAGTACCCTATATAGTCCTCTACATAGTCCTCTATATAGTCCTCTACATAGTCCTATACATAGTCCTCTACATAGTCCCCTATATAGTCCTCTACATAGTCCTCTATATAGTCCCCTATATAGTCCTCTACATAGTCCTCTACATAGTCCTCTATATAGTACCCTACATAGTCCTCTATATAGTCCTCTACATAGTCCTCTATATAGTCCTCTATATAGTACCCTACATAGTCCTCTACATAGTCCCCTATATAGTCCTCTATATAGTCCCCCTATATAGTCGTCTACATAGTCCCCTACATAGTCCCCTATATAGTCATCTACATAGTCCTCTACATATTCCTCTACATAGTCCTCTATATAGTTCTCTACATAGTCCTCTAGTCCTCTACATAGTCCTATATATAGTCCCCTATATAGTCCTTTACATAGTCCTCTACATAGTCCTCTACATAGTCCTCTATATAGTCCTCTATATAGTCCCCTATATAGTCCTTTACATAGTCCTCTACATAGTCCCCTATATAGTCCTCTACATAGTCCCCTATATAGTCCTCTATATAATCCTCTACATCTACATCTGTAGTGAGCAGGCCGAGTTTTGACTAGAAATATGTGCAGATGGACTTGTCAGTAAAGTTTCAGTCATGTTCTCTGTGTTCTTAAGAGTAGATGCGTTACAAAAGTAATGCATTACTGTAATGCATTACGTTTTGCTGTAACGCGGTAATGTAAGGCATTACAAAAGAAAAACTGGTAATATTTTACTCTGTACAAATCTCAGTAACGCGCGTTACAATGCATTTTAAACCCGAAATCAATTGACTCTACATTCGCGATCGCGAGATGGGCATACGCTCCACTTTTGGAAAAGTGTAAAAGCCGGTCCGTGTAACTCTACACTATTTTAATTAATCGCTGTTGTTAGCAGGCTCCATGAGCTGGACACCGACTCACGGAGCCGGTCCCGGTCGGTCAGAGCGCAGCTGACCCGGCACACCGAGGATCAACAGCTGAGGGGCGGCGGCGAAGAGGCGGAGGCTCCGATTCTCTCTGTCGGTTTTGAACCGCTTTTATGTCCGCGTCATAACGCTTTAGGTGCGTGTTTAAAACAGTAGGTTTACTTCAAAACGCGAGCGTCAGACGCTGTCAGAGCGTTTATGAACAGTGTTTTAGAGCTCCCCCTAAATGTCTCAGGTAGGCTTTCAGGTAATTTCGCAGCATAACACAGCGCCTTCCGGGTCATTAAAAAAGACGTACGGCAAATCTGGAATGAAAAATGGCACTGTTATTTCATCCCCGAATCCCATTCATGAACACAATATCTAATATCAGCTAACAAGTCGTTTTCCGTTTCTCGTTTTCCGTTTTTAAAACGAATAATGGGATACGAGTCATTTTCCGTTTTTCGTTCTTTTATTTTGAAGCGAAAAACATCACATCCTGCTGTGTAATGAGCTGCATTGAACACAAGAAGATCTATTGAGAACAAAAAATCCATATTTCCTTTTATTTTGGCGAAATGTAATGCAAAAGTAATGTAAAAGTAGTGTAATGCCTTACAATTCAAGGACAGTAATATTGTAATGTAACTAATTACTTTGAAATTACAGTAACAAGTAATAAATAATGCATTACGCTTTTGAAGTAACTTGCCCAACACTGGTGAAGACTTAAAACAATATCAAGCCATGCGGGTGTCGTATTATGGTACGGATGGAATGGCTCTGGTGTGAGTGCGCCCTTAGCTATTAGATATTAACATAATTTCCAAGCCAATGAATTCATATATATATATAAAATCCCTCATTACAAAGCAGTTAGTTAATGCTGCCATCTTGCCAGACCTCAACAATCAACACTGTATGCCAAACATTTTATTGGACCAGTAAATCATTTTTGATAAATAGGTTTTGGAGGAAATTGCTGCATGGATAATGTGAACTGGCAGTATTTCTACAGTCCAGGAAGTGTCATATTCACAGAATTGTCTGCCGGCGGAGGGAGCTGGACTGGGTGGATGGTTTGGTGTACAAACACACACACACACACACTCACACACACACACACATTTATTTATATTTATACAATGAATATGTGTATATATACAGTATATATATACATACATAGGGCTGTGAAAATGAACATGTTAACGTGGGATGATTAATTTGTGGAACAACACGTTAATTATTTTAACACATTAACACTGTTGGCTCTCTGGATGGAACGTTGGAGTATTAAACACAAAGATGGAACAATTAATAAACACTCAGCCTCATAAAACTACTAAGATCCGTCAGCAGCGACACAGCAACGTGACGATAACCTCTCACCATGGAGCCTAATAACCAGCTGCAACAATAACCTGAACAAACATGTTGAATAGGAGAGAGAGAGAGAGAGAGAGAGAGAGAGAGACGGTGAGTGTGATTAGTGCTACAACTAGACACAAGCTAACTTCCTTCCTTCTGTTACTTAAGGTGGGCTGACCTTTAAGGTGGACCAGCATTATTTTCCTTTAAGTGACAAGCTACTCCTCTGAGTCTTTAAGCTTTTTTTTTACATTCTACATGTTAAGCTTTTACTCTGTTATTGTCCCTGAAGGTTGTTGTCATTAAACACACAATTCAAATGATTAGGGAATAAATCGTAAAATAAATTGTATGTGTATGTGTGAGTTAAGTTAAGCAGCTCATAATTCCCTCCCTAAAACCTCTTACACCAACTATTTGGGTATATAAAACAAAACGAATTAACATTAACTAGCTCTCCTCCTGCTGATACCAACACAGGTGTGTTGCTCACAAGATAGCGTTTACAGGGAAAACAGAGAGTGCACAAGTGTTTAATCACCTGTGTGTAGTCGTAGTTTGCACATAACGCAGTACCAGTCAGATCGGGGAGTGAGTGACGCATGTTTTTTTGTCCTGTGTGGGATAAATGAGATGATGAATGATATGAGAATGTGATTCTGCATAGACTCGCGTGACTGCCGATAAGGAGCCAACATTTTAGGCTGTATCAGAGGCATTTCTGATACTGGTGTAGGTGTCTGATAAACTCCAATTAGATCTCACAACACAAAGGGGTTGAACACAACTCTGGCCCTGAGCATGGTCCTGAGAGGGAAGGTCACGGCTTATCAAAATCAGTGAGATTCTTTATCATCCGCATGGAAGCACTATCTCACATCCAAACTGTACCAACATGGCACCATTGCAGGGGTGCAAACTCATCAGGGATGAAAAAGGTGACAAGGACCCAAACCCCCTCGCGGAATATATATATATATATATATATATATATATATATATATATATATATATATATACACACAATATATATATATATATATATATACACACACACATATATATATATATATATATTGCATATGCTTCAATGTTATTCCTCTGCCTCACTGAAGGGGGCTGGCGAGAGCCTGGAAAATGGACTTCCCTTCCAGTGAAGGTATAAATAATGGGAGACCAATGCCAGGGCTAAAAGGTTTGCTTCAAACGACGGAACATAAAATAACTCGATCGACTCCTCACATTGAAAGACAAACTGCTTTGAAAATATTTGGAACCTCAAGAATAGATTTGACTCTGGACGAACGGAATAAATATTAGCAAGGGGAGGTAGGGGGCTTCTCACCCCTCATTCGCTAACATTACATCGATATCAGAGTAAGCCTTTGCTCCGTTGATTTTCCATTATTTATTTTAGTTTTTTTTTTTTAATGTGAAGGTATGGTAGGTACATTTAACGTTGTTTTCTCGCTTAGATTTTTCAAAGGTTCCTGAGAAATAGACACTGTACTATCCGATAACACCGTTATTGTAACCAGCAAAAATGGTTGTGATTTGCGATGCGTATGTCAGCGAACTGTCTGACATTAGCACGTTAGCCTACGTTAGAAAGCCTGATGGTACAGACACACCAACTCCGGCAGCAGACGTCAAATCAACGGATCCCATTCATTGTCTATGTAGAGCAGGAGCTCCGCATGATGGATACGGCACGTCGAATTGACTGCCCTGTCGCCGTACGTGAATTTGCATAAAGTTCGATGGATTGAACTTTATGCAAATGCCGTCCGTCCAACGCAATGCCGCCGGCTCCAGAAACTTCGTTCAAACTATCAAACTAGGCAGTGTTGATCAAATATGAATCCAGATTCTGTTACTGCACTACACATTTCCCGCCTCAAATGTTTTCAGAAACATGCTTTAGCGTGTAGTTTTTACTGTAAAATGAGATCGTTTGTGGCCCGGCCGCCATGTTGGAAACGGCAGAGCAAAACTCAAGTCCCGCCCACTTCGCAGGACGTCTATCCAATTGATCCAACTTGAACACAGAACTGCCCACTCGCCGGTGCGTTCGACGGTCCGTTGCGTCGCTGCCGGAGTTGGTGTGTCTGTACCATGACGTTTTTGAAGCGTACCAACGTCACTCCTGTCTAGTACGGCATCAGGGCAGCTACAGACCCGAAGATGACATGATTACACGGGTTGGCCAAACGAACAAGCTTGGAATAAATATTTATGACAGCTTGCGTTCGCCGATTACTTGGACGCCCCCCCCGAAATATTTTTATTGCAGATCTCCATGAATCACACAAATGACCTTTTTCGGAACAAAAACGGCGAATTTCGCCGAAAGGTGACAAGTTTGCATCCCTGCATTGGAACAAAGACCCTGCACCAGGAGGCTGTGTTGGCTTTACTCTACCTGTTTTGCCGGTGTTCTTCATAGATGTCTTATTGGAGGATTCAGTATCGAAGCCCTCCAGCGTCAGCTCTTGATACTCTGTGGACACTTTGGTATCCTGATCCACAATGTTGATTGGCGACTGGTTTCTCTCTCTGCATTGTGGGTAGGCTGATGCCCAGCCTTCATCTGGCCCATATATACCTGAGGGAGACAAGAAATGCTTCACTAGAATGTTTCACTTTGATGTGAAACTGTGTCGGCTTTAGAGAGTACATGAGAGGAAAATGACATTTCAGAACCATTTCATGTGCTCTGAAAACATCGACGGACGGTTCGTGTTGCCAAATCATCTGTATTCCATTAAAACACTGCTCACAGAATAAACATCATATGCCTCAAACGGAGGCAGCTGCTGATAAGTTTCATTCATGTGGTACATAGAGGATTTAAATATGTCATTATAAGAAGGTCGTGAGGCTGCCATTGGTCATATCTTATACATTTCTACATTTGGTTTTGCACAACACCTGGCCATTGACACATAGATACACTCAGTTACAACATTAGCGTGCTGCAGTGTTGGGCAGAATGACATTGGCTCAATGTCAAAAAATGAAGCCATGAAGCCAGCCAAGCTAAAGTGAGATATGATTACAAAGCACCCTGAATTTAAGGACAGAACTATATACATTTTCAGGGGAAAGAGCGAGGAATACCCTGCCAGAAAACATGGCAATGGTGAACCTGGACACAACTTCAGAGAAAGCCCAGAAGACTTCCTATTTGGTCGCTCAATGGATTGCTACACATGGAAGGCACACACAATCACACAAGAACTCATACTTCCAGTGGCGGTTGAAATGTGCTTATTCTGTGTTATGATTATGAGGTGAAAGCCTGAGACCAGAGGAGGCCGGAGTCATCGGAAGGCCAGGTCTGAAATGTGTGTTTACTCAAACAGCAGGAGCTACAGCACACACTGGGGTCCACAACACCACCCCAGACACAACTAAGTCACTGCCCTCAGGAATAGCAGAACAGCTGAAGATGAATCATTGATACTGATTGTGCATGGTGTTATGCAATGATTTATGGCTATATAATGTCCACCCTATGAACTTCTTGTTGGTGGAAACTAGAAACTCCATTCATAATTATACTGACATGTATTGTTAAAACCATTCAACAGTTTGTTGTGCAGTTCATTCATTTGTCTGGACAGAAATCGTTATCTAGAACACTTTTTGCTATTCCAGGCAAGTCCTTCTCGAGATTTCACCAGATCCACTTCAAAAGTAAGGTAAGTATAATCGAATATAATCTTAAGATCTTTGCAATGCTAAATTGCAATCCATTTGACTTTTTGTAGAACTATGTTACCGTGTCATAGAGGCCAAAAAGAGCCTTTCACCATGAAACAGGAAATTGCTGTAACTTGCACAGAAACGGTCCAATCTGCTCCAATTGTGTCATGCTTGATACAAGTCCAGGTCCTGAAGATATCTAGACATTTGTCTTAAAGTCACAAGCAGTGTTCTAGTTAGGTGGGAGCTAGTGGGAGCTGAGCTCCCAGAGTGAGGACTGGCTCCCATGAACGCAGTTAACTCAAATATCTCTGAAAATACAGCAGCATAATATTTTAACTATTTTCCCTTCCCACATACGGAATAATATTGACGTTAAAGATAGCTTGACATGACAAGTAATAACAAGAGTATCCTAAACGTGTAGTAAAGCATCGTGAATGCAGCATGCACCAATTTCACCTTACGTTTATAGCCTATATTTACCCCCACAGACCCCCACAGATATGAAAATCATAACTCGAACGCTGCTCATAACATACTGGCAACAGGAAATGACACGTGGTGTACTTTGACGTAGTCCTTATTGTCAGAAGTATGCTGCGTTTACTTGGAATGGGAAATCGGTAACTTCCAACTGCTGAGTCGGGCTCCCTTATTTCTAGTCTAAAGTGTTTGACCAGGTACATTTCATTACTGCTGACTTACAATGGAGGATCAACAGGCAGAGAAAGAAGACCATTCAACTTCCAGTCCAAGAAAAAGAAACAACAAACTAAAGGAAGTAAAGAAGGAAAGTCATCAAGAAGCAAAGTGACCGCCAACGAGGGAAAACCACGGACCTCCTTTCAGTGTGGAGCATTTGAAGGCATCACACAGATGAGAGACACTGTTGGGTGAGGGAGATGAGTCCCAGAGGCTCGCCTGCAGTTCCATCTACCGCCACAGAGGCCGCTAGAAGCAACGCATCTCATATCTTACGGACTGACACCTTAAGCAGTCTCCAAAATGCTCAACCACACGTTTTCTTTTTAAGTAGAGCTTCGATGTAGAGTGGAAAAAGCTGGTAGAAAACAATGATGTCACACTGAACTGACACTCTCTCTCTCTCTCTCTCTCTCTCTCACACACACACACACACACACACACACACACACACACGTCTTACATCACTACAGCAGGGTTCAACCCTGTAGTTCAGTTTAAAATAGATCTTCTTCAGTGGCTACATTGCTCTCTGATCTGAAGTGCATTCATTGCATTTGTGAGGTTTTAATGAATCATTTGCGACATTTTTTGTGAGATTTGTCAAAGAGAATATATCAAAGGGAAAGCACTTATCAAGTGTTCAGTGTTAACATTAAAAGTAAATATGAACGTGGCATATGTTCTATTTGAGCTTTGATCTTTTGTCAGTGTTGCTCTTTTTGTATCTCCACCATCTTTCCCTGTTGCTCTGACCCATCTTATCTCATATCTAGAACACATCCAGAAGTGCTCCGCTATAAGAAGACTGATGTATTTCCTCTGGAGTAATGAGATGAATCACGTTGACATGACGTTAAAAGAAGCTGTTCATGTGATTTCTCTTAACGACAGACTAGTGTACTATTCTTCCATTTATGCTGCGGTTATGTGACTACATGGGCTCGTCATACCTGTTCCAGACTTGTATCAGGAGATTGTAGAACCTAGATAATAGGCCACATGACCCTAATTAATTGCCCGACATTCAGCCCTCCATCCAGATGATCTCATTTGTGTTGGGCATGGAGCGGCTCTGCTTCCCATCCAAGCAGCTTTGTGTGCAGCGCCGACCGCTAAATCAGTGGAAACCAGTTGATCTGTACGACGCGGAGGACGAGACGCCAGCTGTTAAAGTCTGCTTTCATGAGACATCACTAAAAATCAGTCAAGGTGTTTTGCTCTGGCATTTACTGGAATACATAGAAAAATAGCGAGTTGATAGAGTACAGCTCTTAAAACCACCGTTCCTCTGGAGTGGTGCTGGTGTGGTGTTTGAACAGTGTAAAGACCAATGAAATGGGAAAGTATAACTGCCACTGGCATATTTAGGGAGTCTTACTTTAAAGTGTGGACAACTGTGATTTAATTTCTGTCCAAACTTGCCGGTTGCTTCTGTTGTTTAGAGCTGCTGTTGCACCAGCCAGGGCTGTTAAGTTGGTTTAAAGGGGAAAGCCAGTGATTTTACACATATAAATCAGCTGAGTCATGAGAAGTGCTGCTCTGACTGTTGCTGCTGCTCGATGGGAGCTTCATTTAGTGAGGTCACGGTATCTCAGCCTCTCATCTCTGCTGCTTTCTGTTCGACTGTTCTTTCATCATCACTACACTAAACCGATCTGGAACAGTCGATGCACCACAAGGTCCACTTAGTAGTGCTGCACTCACAAAGACACGTGGACGTCTCTTTAGAGACGCTTCCTGCTGCTCCTTTCAGTGTCCACTGTGTGTGAATCCCACCAGGACACGAGTGATACATCAACAGTCTCATGGCTGTTCAGGAAATAGTCACAACATGGAAATCTACTTATTTGTGTACATGGACATGAATTTTCAATGCATGTCACTCAGCAAGACTTTCACACTAATGCGTTTCATCCCTCCCCATTAATAGCCTTCCTCAATATTTAATACTACGTCACTATCTCAATATTGCATATGTGTGTCTATATAATCATCTGGATGGGTTTAATTCACATGTCCTATTCCTGAACACGAAACCAATAGATTGCATTTTGTGACTAAGCTTCATCAATTTAAACTATCAATAGTATGAAGACTCCAGGTCCAATCCTGAATGCAGAACTTGCATTCCGTACTTGTATTTTTGCATTGAGGTGTTGACTTGTTGTACTTGAGTGAAGTATCTGATCTGACTAGCAGTTCAGTTCAGCAGAATCTGCTAGAAAGCCTTTGCACATTGAACTACCAGATGTGGATCTACAGCACATTCACACACACACACACACACACACACACACACACACACACACACACACACACACTTGTCATATACATAAATAATAAAAATAGACAAAGAAGGAGATAAGATATGTGCATAGTAAAAGCTGATAAAATAAGTGCATAGTAAAAAGGTAAGATGGTATCTAAGTTGACATATTCACAGTGTTTTTCATCACTACAGCAATATACAACTCAACTTCCTTATGCACTGATAATTATTCTGACTGACGCTGTTTGCCATTATTTCTTCAGTGTTAAGCTGCTGTTCATGAAAGTCAACATACTTGTTGTTGTGTCGTCACTAAAAATAATTCTGCTGATGAGATCATTCCTGCTGAACTGCTGAAAGGATTTAAATATTACAAGAAGTGATGAGTTTGTATTAGCAAATAGAGATATATCAGTACACAAGACTTTAAACTGACATTTCATCAGATATATTGAAAATGAGAGATACAAAGTCTGTGTCAGATCGATTCAAATGAAGGTCACGCATGTTTGCTTAAAACCACAGGTCTAAAATTAGAACACACTATGTCATGTAAGCAAAACCTGTATGTGTAAAATTAAAAGCTTCAACAGATTTGATTTCCCTGCCATGACCTGGGAAGAGTTCAAACAGTGTCCAACCAATTTCAACACAGTCTGCTCCAAAAGGATATTCACACACAACTAAACACTGTTAGTATCCAGGGAAACTGATTTTTGGTTATTTTTCTAACTTTTTAACGCTCAATTAACGCATAAAACTAAACAAGCTATGAAAATACATAATTAGGTTTAGGCAACAAAACTACTTTCTTGGTCTCCTAACTTTCTTGGTCTCCTAAAAAGAGTTCTTTTTAGGAGACCAAATCCTGATTTATTTGACATGATGAGACTAACGTGGAAACAATTTAGAAGAGCCTCATACTCAAATATGTACAAATATGGTTGTGATTCCTCTTGCCATATTTCATGACAATCACTGAAACAATCATTGCATATTGAGGATTTTCTTCCTTAGAAAGACTTGTTCTTTGTGAGTAATACAGTTGGAAGAAGGTTAAAAAGGGTTAGTTGATTAGATTCCAGCGCTCTGATCATACATCAACATGTTTTTGAGCCACACAGAGCTGGTGGGAGAGTTTTGCATCAGAGGCTTCCACACTGACAGTAGAGCGGAAACAGGCAATTTCTATTTTGCAAAAAAAAATTCTAATGTCATTTCCACAAGAAATCAAATTCAAACGCTACTTAAAAACATGCATCCTCCACAAGTGTTTTATTTGCCGATAAACAAAGGCACTGCTGCAGAATGCTCCCGCGTTGGTGGAGGTGTGTGCCTCTCTGACTGTGTGCTCTTGTTTATGTTTTATAGGAAAGCATGCATGAATGCCGTCGCTTCCATCCCACTCACTTTGATTCTCTCCCCGAAACATGAATATCAGTCCATGTGTACGCCCATAAATATGCATGTCTGACGGCAGCTGGATGGCTGCATTCACAGGGATTTTAATGGCCGCATGCCCACAGTATCTTTATGAAACCTTAACCCTTCATGGAGACGTACAAGATGCTCTGTGATCAAACACACAGCTTTGGAAAATGACGGAATCTTTAAGGGCGAAAGAGGAAAATGCTAAAGTGGAAGAATATTACGAGGAGAGCTGGAGAGCTATGCGGAGGGATGGAAAGAGAGGTGGATGAGGTCAACGCCATGGCAACAGGGACAGAATGTGTTCTCCTACGTGTGTATCATGAGTGCATGTTAATGTGCATCTATAGAAGAGCCGATTGACCCTCCAGCACCGCAAACGCACCGTAACTAGGATGCTAACAGCTGCAACACATATTTATTCAAATAATTCATAATTGCATGCAGACTTGCGTGTTGTATCAATTGGCGGCCTTTATTATTTGTGAGGTAACCTTGATTTTTATTGTGCATAATGAGCAAAATTGGACCATAAAAGGAGATGTTTGATGACTATATTCAGTTAAAACATGATGAATACTCGTTCCTGTTGGTGTCTCTCATTTCATTCAGTGAAAGTCATTCCATTTACAAGTTACCATGTAGCAACCAATCATCGTTAATTTGCTGTTGATACCAATTCCCAATGATTTTATTACTAATTTAATGAGTAGTAATGCAATACTGTGGAAATGTAGAAGTTCTACTGAATGTAGCCTGTCAGCCAGAGTCACTGCAGTGCAGCGATTCTATTCTATCAGCTGTGGTTGACACCCAGGAGTGGAAGAGGTAATGAGATCCTTCAGTCAATGGAATACAAAATGTAAAAAGCAATTCCCCCAGAAGTAAACATTGTTTTTCTCTCCAAGGTAAAAAGCAAAGATGGAGAAAAGTCTTGATGAATCGATGAGTGATTTAAATGTGCAAAACTATATAAAAAACATCTCTTTTCATACTCTCACACAACGTGTGCAGTATAATCTAAGTGTCAAACATCCAGTTGTTATGTTCACACCTCCAAAACACACGATACATCATGAAAACATAATTTAAAACATTTGTTTGTTAACAGATGTTACATCATTGTTTAAAGCGACCCCATTTTCACTGTTATTTTTTTCTTGTGGAGGCATGTTTTCTTCAAGAATTCAAGGTAACAAGGTGAATAACTGATATGTATGTAGGTATGTGAATTTATATTAGTGCTGTCAAATGATGAACATCTTTAATCAGATTAATCAAAGGATAGCTGTGGATTAATCATGATTAATCACCATTTGTAAATATTCCCTATTTCCGTACATTGTTGTGGGAACAGAAAGATACATGACAGAAGGTGTCTATCAACCAGAATGTGAAGCTCGACTTCGGCATTTTGGCCGTTGCCATTTGGGAATTTTTGCAACCAATGAAGGTAGTGACCATATTTGGACTGCGGAGGAGCGACGGGTGGATCTGATGAACACAAGCAGCAGAGCAGCACCCTTACTGGATCTGGATCCATGTGGATTCTGGTGTGAAGCTGCTAACAAAGTAAGCTCATAATTCAAGGTCACATTACAGCTTGTGTTAAGTCATCTTAGTAGCTAACTGCATTGGTAGCGTGGTAGCGACCTGTCAATCAGCATCCCCTGCTTTCTGGTCTGTTTGACTCTAAATGGACCATAATGTACTAAATGAACATCATGCTGGATTGAAGAAGACTTTAAACTAGAGATTTAGACCATAAACTCATGTTTACAATGTTTACTGAGATAATACATCAAGAGAGAAGTAGGACCATTTTCTCATTGACTTCAATACAACCAGACAGGAGTCGCCCCCTGGTGGCCAGCAGATAGAATGCCACTTTAAGGACCTTCAGCTTTGGATTCACTTTTCAGTAGCGGAGGTCCACAGAGTTGATTGTACACAGGACACATGACGCATGACACATGACGTAAAAACAGAAACATATGAATGTGCTACATGTCTAAAGAATGCAGCTAAAACCTGGGAAATATCAACAGACGTCTTCATCTGAAAATGATCCGTTCAGAATAAAACCAAATTCAGAATATCCCCCAAAAATATGTTTATTTGACACATATCAAATTAGGAATATTGCCATATTTGGAATATTAGTGGAATATCATTAATTAAATGTAGTCATTAATTCAAGAAAGAGTGATGTAATGCATCATGGTGAATCAGTTAGAATACTTTTCCTTTTCATTTCTCAGTCAGTTTTGATCAGCAGTGTAACCTGTGGAAACTTCCCTTCATATTTTATTTAATTTCAATGTCAGTTTATTTTGTTCTTAGCCACTCCATCAGCAGCAGCCTATAATGTCGTTATTTTTCTGTTTGTTGGAAAACAACAACACCCAGCCTCTTGTGGACGGATCATTGCCTGCATTTCATAGTGAACTGGTTAGTGAAGCATTACTCCACCAAATGCCTGAGGAAGACCTCGGCTACAAATTGGCAATGTCAACAGAACCTGATCGGAGCTCTGTCTGAATCTCTTCTTCTCTGCGGCTCCTTCTCCTGCCCACTAACACAAGCTCCCACTGTATGCACACCACTCGCTCTCAGCTTTGCCCTTAATTGAAAGCAATACTGTGCTCCTGGGCTCTAAAATGAATTTGTCTATGATTACTCATGCCCTGGCGCGTTGCGAGCACCGGGTAATGTCTACTTCATTGAATTAGGCGGCATCCTGTTCTCCTTCCCCTTCCCCATCTCCGTCCTTGCCCGGGGGGCTGCTATTGATTGAGGTGGTCTGGCTTTCGTACGAGTCTAGCGTTACCTATGGATTCAGACAGCCGCGGCCTGGTCGGCAAATGCAGCGGAAGGGAAAACGTGAAGCGATTAGTCACTGCCTTAATACAGCTAATTTCTGCTGAAAGCAGTAGGATGGGGGAGGAGTGCAAAAGTAAAGGAGGAAAGCAAAGAGGAAACTGGCATGACTGCGAGAATGCTAACCTCAATCACACACCTGGCTAATGGCTAAGAGGCTGTGTGCTGAATAGGCGAACTTACAAAAAAGGCGCTGAACCTTCTTCCCTCTTTAAGTTTCCATTATGCACTGCATGTGTTAAGAGGTTGTTGAGACTGCTTTATATTTGGCACAATAAGGACCCCTCGATTTGCACATTATCATCTTGCAAGGCCATGAATGATGAAATTCTGCTTCGGGCCCCTGAAGACAAGCCCGACCAGACAGGATGTTAGAAAAGTGACTATAATTAAGTTACTCCTCTGTTTTCATTTCCGTCCTCTATTTCTGTTGTCAACTGTCAAAGGAACACTGGCATCAGGAAATATGTCTGTTTTTCTGTCTTTGCCAGAATCAGAGGAGAGGATTGATCATATCTGTGTATCCGCTACAGAAATAGGTCACTGTTAAAATGTCTTTCAAAGACTGGAAGCAGGGGGGCCTGCAAGCTTCCCCTTGTCAAAGGTGAAAAATGCATTTCAACCACTGTGACCATGTTGAATGTTCTGAAGCTGAGATGAAACGGATTATGTTGCATCCTCTTGATATCAAGCTTGGATTTGAGCAGAAAAAAAAAACAGGATCATCAGTGAAATAAGACAAATTTGACTCAACGAACACCTCACTCTTTCAGCTTCCAGGTTTTTGCTGAACTCGCCAAGAAGAATCAACCTTGGGTTGAGGCTCAATATGCTGCCCTGGATACAAAGAAGAGACAGACTGAGATGTTCTTCTGGTAACATGGAAAGTTTGTAAATGACAGCAGCAATGTTCACTCTTAAGTTCCAAGGAGATGACTTTGACTGATATATTCTGCTTTTATCTGATAGTAAATTGTTTATGTAAAATCATATCATGGTTATCAGACTGTTGTTTTGCGTTGTCGTTATGCCGTGTTTGGATACGCCTGTTTTCTTATGTATCCTCCTCCGGGGATAGTGGGGGTCTCCAGTCTCATTTCTCCATCAAACACATCCTGTGTAGTTGTCTCCAGGTGAACCTGCCTCCACAGTCTCCCGACACTCCACTGTGTGTTTTCACTGCAGTGGAGTTGAGTTTCTCGTGCTGAGTGGGTCCAAATTACAACTAATACCCCCCCTCCCTACTGTGAACCCAGGCGTCCTCAACATACAGGCCAATTCCATCAGCACATGGAGAGCAGATCTCTGCTGAGAGGAGAGAACACTCTCCCGGCTTCCACGCTTCAGGAGAACTCTTCTGACGTGAGTGCTTAATTGTCGGAGATGGACATATGGCATGGACGCGTCTCATTTCCTGGACGGAACATGAATCACCATGAATGCCGCTCTGTTTGCGTCCCCCCAGCCTCCCTCCTGTTCTTCCTCTCATTAGGAACACCTTGATTTCATTGTTATTCTCGCATTTGTCAGATTTCTTCTGGCAGCCAGTTCCTCCTGAAGTTGTTTTTTGCCTTTGTGTAAAAGAATAGCCTTTGTCTTTAGAGGCGTGCAGTCCATAATCTTCTCATTCTCCTACAGTCTTGGCTTTGTTTATGCTGCAAATTGGAATGGTGGCAGGTTTCTGAGTGAGACGCCAGCAAGGTCGCCTGCACAGCATCTGCTTCAGAAATGCTTCTTAATTGACTGAAAAGCCTCAAACTATCTCAAAGGTCAGAGATGGCAGCCAGGTGTATTTACAAAGTCAATAATTGACAGAGATGAAGAGTGGGCTCCTCTCCTGAGAGCTGCTGACAATCTGTGATGGAAGTTGCAACAAAAGCAACAGGAATCTCAGATGAGAGAAGCATGTCTTCCCCTCCTCTCTGTTTACCTGAAAGGACAGTTCTCTATCGCTGCTCCTCCTCTATCGAAGCTCCTCCTCTATCGCTGCTCCTCTTCTATCGAAGCTCCTCCTCTATCGCTGCTCCTCCTGTGTCGCTGCTCCTCCTCTACCGAAGCTCCTCCTCGATCACTGCTCCTCCTCTATCACTGCTCCTCCTCTATCGAAGCTCCTCCTTTATTACTGCTAATCCTCTATCACTGCTCCTCCTCTATCGCTGCTCCTCCTCTATCGCTGCTCCTCCTCTATCGAAGATCCTCCTCTATCGCTGCTCCCCCTGTGTCGCTGCTCCTCCTCTACCGAAGCTCCTCCTCGATCACTGCTCCTCCTCTATCGCTGCTCCTCCTCTATCGAAGCTCCTCCTCTATCACTGCTCCACCTCTATCGCTGCTCCTCCTCTATCGAAGCTCCTTCTTTATCACTGCTGCTCCTCTATCCCTCTATCACTGCTCCTGCTCTAACACTGCTACTCCTTGATCACCTGCTCCTCCTTTATCCCCTGGTCCTCCTCTTTAAAATTGCCAATGTTTATGCTTTTGAATGGTAAATGGCCTCATTTATATAACGCTTTTATCCAAAGTGCTTTACAGTAATAACTGATATTCACCCATTCACACACACATTCACACACCGACGGCGGAGTCAACCACGCAGGTCGCAGGGCGTCAGGAGCAATTAGGTTGAGGTGTCTTGCTCAGGGACACCAGGCACTCAGCTAGGAGGAGCCGGGGATCGAACCGGCAATCTTGCGGTTACCAGCCAACCCGCTCTACCTCCTGTGCTAATCCCCAAACCATTGCTGATGGTTTGAGAAACGTGTGTTTATTGCATCCTCTTAATGTTACAGAACTGATCAAATCAAACAGTCTGTGTTTTTTTGTGTGTCAAGTTGGATGTGGTTTGTTGGAATGATGATATCCATCTGGTATCCTGGATGCAAGTATGACTGATGATGGCTGCGTCTGAGATAAGGCTCCTCACTTCCCTTTAACTAAATAGAAATCATACAAACTGGAGGGATTGGAGGGCAAAAGTCCCAGTAAAATCACATTATAGAATTACCATGTGCAGCACAAGCATTCAGGAGGATGCATTGGCAGCTATATTTAGAAGAGCCTGCTTCCTGTAAACTGTGAGGAACTCTGTCCTGGGGCAGCAACAGACGCTGCAACTCGTCCTCTTGTCCAGGCCAAAATCAAGTTCAACTCTGGACCAATTCTAGTGGAAAGAGTTGCGTTGTGTTAAGTCAGGTGTGTGTGACAGACTGTGACTCTGGCCGGCCAACACCGGCTCACAAATATCCTTTCTTTCCTGTTGCTTAGTGAGACTTTAAACTTATGAATTTACATTGGAAGTGTGTTTCGTACCCATCAGTCGGGTGGACGTTGCGATACGAGAGGAAAGTTAGGTTTAGGCTAGTCCAGCTTTGCCAGCCCGTCTCCACAGTAGAAGGTCTGGCTACAGTATATCTCATCTTCCTGATCAGGGAAAAACGCTCTGGCTGGTTTGTGTTTCTTTCAACCAATCACAATGGTCGTGGGCGGCGCTGTGATGCGGCAGCAAAATAGTGTCGGGAGGAAACTCGTTTGGATGGAACGTCGAGCCCCGTCATTAAAATGTCTGATTACCCGCTAAATAAAACTCTGCATAAAACCTTAAAAACAGATGTGGACTGTGTGACGACACGTTTATTAAAACAAAAGAAAAACATAATTTGATGGTCGTGACCCAGCGGTGAAGCCCGTCTATACTGGACTCATTAAAACACGGTTTGCTAACTGTCTGTAGCTCTAAACCGATATCAGGGAGCTGGTGTGAAGTGGAATGGATCAAGTCAACGTCACTGGAGCATGCCGCTGCCAGAGTTGCTAGCTCTGAGGTTGCTACTGCTGTTTCCTGATTGGAAGTGAGTTTGAGAATGGAGACACAGAAAGCAGAAGGGTAGGAGTCAAGTCTGACTTCATTCCTCCGGGTGTTGATCCCGAGCCTTCACTTCCTGTTAGCTAGACGAGGTTTAGGCACCAGAAGTACACTTCACAAAGGCATCACCTAACAACAAAACTTTGTAACACCGGCCTTGTGGTTAAGACGTTTGTCTGTTTAAACCCCCCATCACAAGTTTTTCTTACTATCCAATACCACGTCACCAGCTCTGGACGTTGCCGGTCACATGGATGTGTTTAGTTTGCATGTCCACCACGAAAGAGGATCCTTGACTTTCTTGGCATTGTCGTGTTTCGAGTGAGAATTTGTCTCCCTGTATGAAACAGGAGATTGAAATGTGACTGTTAACTAACTGCCACAAGTGTTGGATTGGGATGGTTTATGGATTAATGAATCAGGAACCTCGGGGGGGTTGATGTGTCACCCAGGGGTGCTGCGGGTCAAAACTGTCTCTGGGACACAAAGGGACACGGAGTGACTCATCGCATCCGTGAAAGCTTTTTCCTTTTTCTCAACACTTGTTATCGGTTTGTTGGTGACTAACAGGAAGAAGCAGGTTTGACAGCTGTGGTTGGTGTGAACATCATTGCTATTTAACCGAGAAGTGCAACTAAGCAGCACTTTCATATCCAGGTCCGGTCCACACGGCGTTTCTGGCCACCCACACGTTCCAGCGCGCCGATCTATCTCAAATGGCTGAGAAAGAAAGGTCCCTGGACCCGAACTACAGTGGGTACGGAAAGTATTCAGACCCCTTTAAATGTTTCACTCTTTGTTTCATTGCAGCCATTTGCTAAAATCAAAAAAGTTATTTTTTTTTCTCATTAATGTAAACTCAGCACCCCATCTTGACAGAAAAAAACAGAAATGTAGAAATTTTTGCAAATTTATTAAAAAAGAAAAACTGAACTATCACATGGTCATAAGTATTCAGACCCTTTGCTGTGACACTCATATTTAACTCACATGCTGTCCATTTCTTCTGATCCTCCTTGAGATGGTTCTGCTCCTTCATTGGAGTCCAGCTGTGTTTAATTGAACTGATTGGACTTGATTAGGAAAGGCACACACCTGTCTATATAAGACCTTACAGCTCACAGTGCATGTCAGAGCAAATGAGGATCATGAGGTCAAAGGAACTGCCCAAGGAGCTCAGAGACAGAATTGTGGCAAGGCACAGATCTGGCCAAGGTTACAAAAGAATTTCTGCAGCACTCAAGGTTCCTAAGAGCACAGTGGCCTCCATAATCATTAAATGGAAGAAGTTTGGGACGACCACAACTCTTCCTAGACCTGGCCGTCCAGCCAAACTGAGCAATCGTGGGAGAAGAGCCTTGGTGAGAGAGGTAAAGAAGAACCCAAAGATCACTGTGGCTGAGCTCCAGAGATGCAGTAGGGAGATGGGAAAAAGTTCCACAAAGTCAACTATCACTGCAGCCCTCCACCAGTCGGGGCTTTATGGCAGAGTGGCCCAACGGAAGCCTCTCCTCAGTGCAAGACATATGAAAGCCCGCATAGAGTTTGCCAAAAAACACATGAAGGACTCCCAGACTATGAGCAATAAGATTCTCTGGTCTGATGAGACCAAGATTGAACTTTTTGGCGTTAATTCTAAGCGGTATGTGTGGAGAAAACCAGGCACTGCTCATCACCTGCCCAATACAATCCCAACAGTGAAACATGGTGGTGGCAGCATCATGCTATGGGGGTGTTTTTCAGCTGCAGGGACAGGACGACTGGTTGCAATTGAAGGAAAGATTAATGCGGCCAAGTACAGAGAGATCCTGGAAGAAAACCTCTTCCAGAGTGCTCAGGGCCTCAGACTGGGCCGAAGGTTCACCTTCCAACAAGACAATGACCCTAAGCACACAGCTAAAATAACAAAGGAGTGGCTTCAGAACAACTCTGTGACCATTCTTGACTGGCCCAGCCAGAGCCCTGACCTAAACCCAATTGAGCATCTCTGGAGAGACCTGAAAATGGCTGTCCACCAACGTTCACCATCCAACCTGACAGAACTGGAGAGGATCTGCAAGGAAGAATGGCAGAGGATCCCGAAATCCAGGTGTGAAAAACTTGTTGCATCATTCCCAAGAAGACTCATGGCTGTACTAGCTCAAAAGGGGGCTTCTACTCAATACTGAGCAAAGGGTCTGAATACTTATGACCATGTGATATTTCAGTTTTTCTTTTTTAATAAATTTGCAAACATTTCTACATTTCTGTTTTTTTCTGTCAAGATGGGGTGCTGAGTGTACATTAATGAGAAATAAAATTAACTTTTTTGATTTAAGCAAATGGCTGCAATGAAACAAAGAGTGAAAAATTTAAAGGGGTCTGAATACTTTCCGTACCCACTGTACATCCTGTTCCCTTCCAGGAATCCACAACAAGCCGAGATCAAACAGGGATTTCACACTGGATTTCCACATATAATAGGAGTGATAGACTGCACACCTCACTCAACGCATTTAATATTGTCAACAGAAAGGGTTTTCATTCCATCAATGTACTAATAATATAATAATAATATAATAATACACCTGCACCAAGTGAACTGAACAACAGCACTTCCATTTCTATTGCGGAAACATTTCTTTTCTTTGCTCTCCTTTATGCCGGTGAGTGGAAAAAGGCATTTTCATGTGGTTCTTAAAGGGATGTGTTGTTACCATATATGGTAAATTGGAGGCGTTTCTGACTGAAAATGATCCCAAACGTGCACGAGCATGGTGGTTTAGAACATGTGGGATTTATCAATGTTTTCTTTTATCAACATGTTTGATAAATACCAATATTTTTTGTACTTACGCACATTCTAAATTCCATTTGTAAGACACATTTTAGAACCTTTTCTACGCTCTGTTGATAAATGAGGGCCCTGGACTTTCAGATTATTGACATGAAAAAAAAAGCATGTGTTGTGCTGGCGCTGAGGACAGTGATGCAGAACGATGAGGAGCCTCTTTGCAGCCTGCTCTCCTCAAAATGACGCCTCACACTAGTGATGAGCGATACCACTGATTTCCTTTCCGATCCGATACCAAGTAAACTTCAGGCTGGTATCGGCGCTACTGATCCGATATAGATACTTTGTACAACATTTTAATGTGTTGGGAAAATCAAAAGTAGTGTATTTTGAATGATAGCTTCCCTAATGAATAGAAGACATCAGGCTACTCGTTCTTATTGTTTAATTATGAAGAATGATCATACAAGAAAAATTAATTCTGAACATGAATCTTAAAATGCTTGTCTGAACACAAACATTCAACATTGATACTTTTTTTTGTTTAACTAGTAATTTTTAAACCATTCCTCAAATGTTTCCCACGTTCACAGGTTTTTCTTCAGGAACAACATATTTACAGTTTTACCTTTAAGTCTTCTCTGTTTTCTACTCACAAGTGTGTGTGTGTGTGTGTGTGTGTGTGTGCATGGGTGTGTGTGTGTGTGTGTGTGTGCATGTGTGTCGACTGGACTGAGCGAGCAGTGCGCTGCTGTATAAAAAGCCGTATTTCACATATGACTAGGATAGGCAGAAGAAGAAGTAGTCCCTACCAACTGGGTTTCATTTAGACGAGATCCTAATAGCATAGTTACTTTCCACTGTGTTCCTGTTATTGATAAACTACTCATTTACCCCAAATTACTTAAATATAAAATAATCGATTCTAGAACATACATTTCTAGTATCGGAAGTATCGATGTTTCAGTATTGATCCGCACACCACTACCCCACGCAACAGAACTGCATGTGAACTCAGTTTCAAGGTAACAAATGTTTTGTGGAGTACTAATACACATTTCTTACAGGCGTATGCAGAAGTCCTTAAGTTGAGATGGTTGAGGTGGTGGACGGGTCAAACAAACACCATCACCCAGATAACTGCCCCCGGCTCTAAATGTCCGTCCCACACAACAGAACTACAATGTGAATTACGTTGTGAGGGTAACATATTTTGTCGTGAACTACATTTGCTCTTGATGTATCAGAAACGATGTTGAAATGAGTTAAGCAAAAAACATATTATATTATATTATTATAAACCAAATTGTTTTGTTGCATTTCAATTTTGCATTCTTTATAAGCCAAAATATGATGTTTTTACTAAACTTAACAATAGTCATTCATCCAGGATCAAATATGTTTCCCTTGAAATGTAATAAGGGAATGTCATTCTGTAGAAGACAGGGCTGCTGATTCCTGAAATTAGTCTCAACAAAATCAGTCAAATGTAATAAAAAAGAAACAACAATTACAAGCTAGCACTAATTACTGATGCTGTCTACGCCTCAGCCTTACATAGTCGCGTTAACTGCATTCTCCTGAACCTCAGGAGCAACTGGCATGAACGACAACCTGAACTCAAAGATGAACTCATTCCATTTTAGTGGTCACTGGAGCCTGGCAAAACTCAGTTTTTGGCCACTACTCATGAATTGATATGCCAGTTATGAAAATTTCACGTAAATGTCTATTAGGATAAAATGATGACGTGATGACATTTTGGACAGACATGGACATAGACTACAACTCAACTGGTTGGCGGGGGGAGAAATTGCTTTCATTGTTTATGTATTGTTGACATTTATGACTAGTATCATTTGGAATAAATCCCCTTCAGGGTTGATAGAAAAATCCCCACTTTTGCTCAGGCAGACACGTGGTTGGTATTAGCTATTATATTGAAATGTGACACTGTCATGCTTTTGTTAATGTTCAAAAATAAATAGAACCACCCAGTCTACATCACTCACTGGGACATTACAGGTTTCTTCTGTGACATGGCTTCGTAAGGTAGCATTAATAGTTTGGGGGATAAAAATAACACAAACAAATTTGAAAAAGAATCACAAATAATAATGTGCATGGGATTGAAAGCAATGAAAAAAGCTCGTCCAGCTCCAGTGAGGTCTGAAGACAGATGCAACAAAGGAGGGATGAGAGGATGTTCAGATGCATTAAGCTCCCTGAACAAGGTTACCAGAGTCATCCCATCACCTCCGTTATCACAGGACATATCACCATGCTTCTCCTGAGTGTGTGAGCATGTGTGTGTGTGTGTGTGTGTGTGTGTGTGTGTGTGTGTGTGTGAGCATGTGTCATAACAAGACACCAAAAAGAGATAGACAAAGTGATGTGTTCCTTCTATATCTCTTCTATCTCTTTATCTTTCTCAGCTCTGGAACTCCAACCGCATCCACAAAAACCTGATCAGAAAATTCAGCAGAAAGCCTCCCATCGAAATTCATTCTTAATTTTCAATCAGTAATCGGTTGGTGATTAATATTCATGAATGTGTAATCTGGAATCAGTCCGCTAATAAATGTACCCAGTGATCTGCCCAGTGCAGCAGTTAATTGTGTTAACTGCTCAAAGTGTCTGTCAGCATTAAGCTCAAAATGGCTGCCTCATTATCTCCTCCGAGACGTCGCTTGTCACTCAGCGTGGCCAATTACTGAGCTCCGTCATCGACATGAGAGTGGAGCCGGGGGAACGCGCCCGCCGGCCATAATAAGGCATGATCAGTGGCACGCGAGTGTCGGGAAAATAACCACGCAGCCACAGCAAGGCCAAAAAAAATCACAAATCTATGGGGATTAGTCCTCTGCAAGATTCAACACATGATCACAAATTATTCATGAAACAATCAGAATTGGACCATTTCCACGCTCAGAGCCCCATTAAATATAATGACGAACATATGGCATGAAAATCTTAATTGGTTTTCTTTTTGTGGAGTCGCTGGGATTTGATGTTTTTCTGCCGTCCCAGGGAGGCGCCGTTGTTTGAATCAAATGAGAAACGGAAAGAAAAGCTGAATCATTCCCCCAATATCAATTCTGTTGTTTATTAAACACCACTTTATTTTTGAGCATGTACTGCAGATAGTTGTTCGTTTTTCTCTATTTATGTTACATTTATTTTCTGCCTTACTTTTATTCTATATTTAATCATGGTTTGGTATTAATCAAAGCTGTTATGCCTGCTGATAGAAGTTGTAGTATACGTTTGTGAAAATTGTGGTGTTCTGTTCCTCTTCACACTCCGAATGATGTTTTCTTTTCTGTTTTATTTGTTTGGGGGTAAATGTCTACTATGTGTGTATATGGCATTTTTGAATGCCTCATTCATGATATGGCTAAATATATAAAACTCTTTCTGTGTGTGTGTGTGTGTGTGTGTGTGTGTGTGGGCTGAATGAGACAATATGGCAGAGACAGACAGGGAAGAAGACAGAGTATGTTGACACAGGGCCACTGGGGCTCCTGGGTTGCCATGGGCGGTCAGTAAGTCTGGTTGAAGATACGCTTGTGTGTCACAGTCCATTTCACAGCTGTCTGATGTAAGACACACACACACACACACACACCATTAGGATGCTATAGACATGCTTAAATATTCCCAAGCAAAGCATTTCCACACATCACTCTTCATTCTACACTCGGGATGTTATTTCCTTTCCGATCCTATACCAAGGATGGCCGATGCTGATACCAATACAGATACCGATTACAGATACCTTTTTTTTAATCTACTTTTTTACAAATTCTATGATCATGAGCAGATGTGTCAAAGCTATTTCCCTATGGGAGTTATAATTATTCTGATTCTGTGTTCAGAAAGAAAAGACGTGAGAAAAAAAGGTTGTTTCTTGTGGTTGACGTAGGAATCAGTCTTTATTCCAGTACAGAGCTGTGACGAAGTATGTGGAGCGTCCTCTGGGTTCAAACTCCGGCCATATATATTATATATATTATATATATATACATATATATATATATATATATATATATATATATATATTTGAGACACCTCCCTTCTCATGTAAAGCAACTAATGTTAAAATGAGAAATAAACACAATATTATGTTAATCACTTGCCATTATTGCTGCTTATTACTAATGCAATACAAGTTGGATTTAGTGCCGTGACGGTACAGGTCGCTGATGTTTTCATTTTCCAGAACGTGTCAGAAGGACAAATGTATATAAACCCAGTTAAACCGGTTTGCATAAATCAAACCGGTTTAGCCCCGTCCACCGAACCGGAAATTGGCCCAACCCTAATAAAAAGGGTTGGGGATGAAATTGCCATCAGGATGAAAACGCCAATGATAGCAGTGTGACCACTCACATCGATCCTGATGGGGTTTGATTTTGCTGTTTTGGCCTTGCAGATCCGCTGCACTTATTCCAGTCCTTTTCCAAAGGTGACCAGTGTATTTATGTCATGCATGTAGCATGGGAGTGTATGGGAGCTACCAGTCGCCACTCATGCATGCATCACTGTTGTCATGGAATCAAATATAACAGTGAGTACAACCTTAACCTTAAATGTAAACACATCTATCTGGGTTTATACATATAACAATGAAGTGCTGCCCGGATGGTTTCAGCACTCCTCACAGCTGATGAAATTGCAGCCAGCTGTAGTGGAGACACAAATGTATGAAGCTTGTGGCACCTGCTCTATAATATTTATGTAGTCGTATACAACAACCTGGTCATCATTGCACATGAAAGCTTATGTATTCCATCATTCTCATAAAAATAAGAAAAAAATGCATCACTGTAATAACCCTACTAATTACAGCCCTCTCAGCTGTGTGTCACTGGGCCACACAGAAGTGATTTCACACGTGGTCCTGTGTCCCGTTGACCCGTCACTCTGCACGCCGCCAACCGTAATCCCATCTGACTCTCCAACTGAGCATGAAAAGATTTCAAGACACGATGCAGCTTCCACACATGACAGCTGCGTTCACCTCCCGCCCACCATCACAGACACCAGCAAAAAACAAGTCAAGTCATAAAGTCACACATGCACCGAGGTGATGGGCTCCTCCCACCTCTTTCCTCTCTCCACATGACACGTTGTGAAGGACGGGGAGGACAAACACTGATCCATGCCTGAATTACAATGAATTACATCTTAATGCAAAACCAAAAGCAAACTGTTCTTTTTACTTTCCATCAAAGTCCTGGGTTCCATGATCTACCTTTACATGAACACCTATATAGTCGGAACATGACAATATTCCTAATATATATATGTATATATGTGTGTGTGTGTGTGTGTGTGTGTGTGTGTGTGTGTGTGTGTGTCAAGTAAACCTCATATTCTGTTGGATATTCTGAATTGGTTCTTTTTCTGAATGGGTCATTTTCAGATGCAGACATAAGGGGTGTGTTGATGTAATTCAATATTTTAGGAGTATTCTTTGGTCAGATAAAGTCATAGCTTTTTGACTCAGCATTCATCCTGGGACCTGCCCGTCCTCCTCTAGCCACGCTCATTCACCTACTGTTCTGGACTCTTTTCAGTCTCCATCAATCCCCAACATTAGATGGATTTGATTAGGAAAATTAAAACATCTTCCTGCCCACTGGATGTAATATCATCAATGGTTGGCCCTACTGTATCATGTGTTGTTAATTCTTTCTTGTCTTTGGATGCATCTCTTCCTAACTTAAGCATGCCACTATCCAGCCTATAATGAAGAAAACTTACCTAGATCCTGCTTTTCCATGAACGTCAGGCCTATGTTTACCTCATTGAATTCTAGCCTTTCTGTCAACGATCTGAGAGAAGGCTGTGGTAACCATCTCATGCTCCATTGGAGAGGAAAACTATTTATGATGTGTTCCAGTCAGGGTTTGGGAAACACTACTGAAACCACTCTTCTATCCTAACATCCTCTAATGCCGGTAAATGGACCTGCATTTATATCATGCTTTTTCAACCACTCAATGCTCTTTACACTACATTCAGTCTACATTTACATTCACACACATTCATACACTGATGACAGAGGAGCCTTCCTCAGCTCTGTGTTCGACACTAGACCACCATATGTTGATGAAGAGGCTGTGATAGATATTCTACCATCTCTATATGTGATTATGTGTCTAATTCATCTCCACTGTGTTGTGTGTTATTGTACGGTTTATTATTCTTACATGGGTTCAACGTGCCTTTTGGGGGCCTCAGCATTAAAAAAAAACTCACTCACAATTCTCACAATTTGAGAATTTGTCAGTTTCGCATTTGGCCATGAAAAAAGTTGCTCGCTAGCGCCACCTAGCATGACCATTTGCCAGCCCCGCCACACCGTAATTCCAATTGACATGAAATTTTGCACACATGTGCGGACGAGTGTCCTCTACAACAAATCCTCTTGGAGTACCAAAGTCCGCCTCCCGAAATTTTTCGCCATCTTGGATTTTATGAAAAACCGGATGTTGTTAAGTTTGCCAACACCGTTAATCCGATTTGGACAGAATTTGGTGTGCGTACTCATTAGACCTAGCTAGGGCCATGGTCCAAAAAGGTTTTGAAAATATGGTTTTATTCAGAAGATATTTGCCAATTAATATAAGAGGGTTGTGCCACCAAAATGCAATTAGCATAACTCTTTGGTCCAACCATCACTCGAAACGTATGATGACATAGCTTCAAAGAACATACGTGTCAATTTTCATCATAATTAAGTAATGTGGGGCGCTTCCAAAAAATTCCAAAAATTGCCATTTTTGTCCATTCACAGGGTCTACTACACTTGATCTAACTTGGACTAAACCACTGATCCAATTAATACCAAAATTGGATATATGGTTGGAAAGGCCTTAAGGACAAAAAGTTACCCAAAGATGTTTATTTAGAATATTTAGGGGCGTGGCCAGGGCAATGCCATGACTGCACTACTATTTTGAACATTCACCAAAAGCATCAAAGCTGTTATAACTTCAGCGTTTCTTCTCCGATCTGCTCCACAAATGTCAAACTTGATTAGTCCCATCCTGAATGCGTCTGCACTGACTGAAATGTAGTTTCACTTTGGATCACACCAGATCAACGGTCGTGAAACTTTCCACACCTGCTATGATTATATTCATTGTCTCATCTGCTCCACACTTCACATGCACCTCAGACAGCAGTCAGGGAGATATATGGCTTTAAATGTTGATCGCTTGTGTCTAAACTTGCGCCAGGAGGAGGCGGCTACAGCACAGGTAGGCGGGTGCGACACTGCCGTGTAACCGCAGGCACTCCACGACCGCACGTGAGAGATAGATGGCTTTGAATGTTGATCGCTTGTGCCCAGCAGGGGTAGGCGGCTGCATCACTGCCATGTGACTGCAGGCACTCCACGACCGCATATGAGCGAGGGCCTGTCACGACACTGCTTGCAGTTTTAATCATTATTCTTCTTATTATTATTATTATCATTTGTACGCGGATGATACCTTTGCTCATTCAAACCTAGTGAGGCCTTAAAGTCATCTCAGCTCCTGGACTGCCTTAATGTGATAACGCAATTGACAGTAAAACATTTTTTACAACTCAATGCCGAAAAGATAGAGGATCTTGTTATTGCTCCAGAAAATGTACCGCAGCGGAGACGTATGCAGTGGAAATTGGGCGTAATACACTGTTTTCGTCACTTAGCTACTATTATGTAGATCAAATGGACGGTCTCACATTACCCCTGTTGGGGACCTAACCGTTAGGACTACACAATGCGGCCTACAAAGCCTACACATGCGGCCAGAACAAAGGAACAAAGGGGATTAAAAACTACTGTAGCACCGGTATCACACCACTAACTGCGCCACTGGACCAGTTCTAGGCTCTAAGGAGTGGGGAGCAAGAATAATCACACCAGAGACCGTTTCTTTAAGTATAAAAGGCCGGCAATTTACTGAATGCATAAAACACATATTTATATATAAAACACAGTACACAAACCCAAAAATACCCTGCAGGTTCCCAATATTAAGGTACGTATAGATGAAAAAATTTATTTCACCCTTTCTTCTTGTTCTTTAGTACACCTAGTTTATTTTAATAAAGCTAATCTAATTTAAGTTAGACCAGTCTCTTTATTTCCTAGGTTGTACCTATTTTAGGATTCCTATTTTTCTTCCTGAGTCAACTCTTTTCCTTCTTTTACAGGTAAGAATAAACCTTCAAAACACAATCAAATCAAAGTGGACCACAGTTATTTAGTCACATTCAAAAATATAAACATATGAAAATAAAAAGTATGACACTTTAAATTTAAGTTCAAGTCCAAATGTGAATCCAAATGTTCAGTTCAAAGAAAAGTTTCAGTCCGATTCAGTCCAAAAATAATAATTCAAATCAGCTCTCAGTTCTGTTCAGTTCAGTTCAAACTAGTTCCTGATACTCCTACCACTCTGGCAGCGAGTTACCACACGCAGAGGATTTCCTCAATGATGCGATGGAGAAGATGAGCTGAAGGTCTGGGTCTGGCTCGCCATCTTGAATCCCGTCCGTGAATGTGCACGCCCGCACATGGCAGACCAATCTTCGCTCCGACCGAGCTTCCAACCGAGCAAAAAACCTGACCAAAACCGATGTGGTTTAGTTCCCATAAAATCCCTGTCAGTTCCCGACCAGGTAAGTTATGTTTCTCAACTGTAATATCGACTTTCTCACTACTTTTCCTGCTAATTTACCACCGCTCGTTTTCTCGTGTTTTCTCCTCCGTCGTCTCCCTCAGGTCTCCGCTGCAGCGTCCTGAGGCGCTGCGTCTGTGTCGCTGGTCCCTTAAAGGGGCAGCGACATTATTTTCTGTCAACAGACTTTTAATCTTAAACACTAAATGATTACTGTATTAACATTTTTAACTAACTCTGATGATTAATTGACATTAAAGAAATCACTTTTAACTTTCAAACTTATTTATGCAGCTTTTATTCAACTATTTATTCTTATTCATGTCATATTTTAACATGGGTTACACTACACCGCCATTTTAGTTTCACATCTCACCCAGGTGAGAAATGTGACGTCACACAACTGGTGCCCTATTGGCTGACAACTGCAGGCACCCCAGGGGGTCCCCGGCAGCAGCCGTGAGCTTTATAAACCGAAGCCACCTGGAGAAGTCTTACTCTTACTCTTACTCTGGCGTCTCTTCCTACAACCGACGCAACACCATGTTGCAACGGGAGGCGACCCCTCCTGCAGCGCACCGCTGCAACAAGAGGAACCAAGCCGTTCCTGCCTTCCAGCTACCAGACGCTGTCTGAAGTAAGCTGACTAAATCGCCAAGCCGTGATTATATCGCTGCTCGTGGAAGGAGGAAACACCAACTGTTTTCTTTATTTGAGTTTGATCAACGAGAGGAAACCCGCTCCGCTCTCGTCTGGACGAAGCCGACTCATCACGTCCCCCGCTGACGCCGGGGCCCACGAACTACCTCTGCGTTACGGAACGCCGTCATCGCCAGGACGGACTCGCAGCTTACGCAACTATACCAGTAAGAGGCTATCAGTCTGGGCAGAGACATAAGTTGATAGTGTAGGATATGCTTGTAATTCTTGCTAACGTGTTTTAAGTTCTGATCGCGGACCGCTGAGTTCATGTGCTGCTGTATTTGAATGCTGAGCGTGCTACCACGCAGCTGGGTTGATTTCTGTAACAATGTTTGCGACTAACCTCCGCCATATTGGCGGGCTCAGAAAGCCTCTACTATCAGTTAAAAGACCGGTCTCGCAGAAATAAACGCCAGTTCATTCACGCGCGCCCGTGTGATAGCGGCACGCCTTCTGAGCCTCAGAATATCACTCGCGCATTCTCTCTCTCTTTGTTTGTGTCCCGCTAACCCACACAAACACACACCGCACACACATCCTCCGCCAGCTGTTTCCAGCTCCGGACGTTGAGGACGTAGCTCCACCTCTCGCGCTCTCTCTCTCTCTCGCTCTCTCCCTCTCGCGATCCTGTCTGACGTCAGTGGCTCCGCCCCTGAACGCTGTGAGGAAAAGCTCCATCTGGTGGTCGCGCCCGACCATATCTCTCTCTCCCTCTCTCTCTCTACACACACGCACACACACGCACGCACACACACACACACACACACACACACACACACACACACACTCCACGTGTGTCTCTCCTTCTGTTTAGCTTAGTTTTGTGTGTTAGGTAGTTAGGTAATAAGGCTTTGTTAATTGCAGTGTTATTGATTGTGATCATTATTACTGATTTAAAAAAATATTATTATATTATAACTAGCGGTCTCTTGTGCTTGTTGTGTATATGTCACTGGATAACAGCAGGTTGTGAAGGCTAGTGCTTGAATTTCACGCCCTTCTTAATTGTTAGATTGTTTTTATGCTTCCATGCCAATGATCACGATGATTGGCATATGAGTATAAAACCTTTATATTGAGACTGAATACAGTTTTAGGTTATCTTTTCCCTGATCCCAGGGTGGTGCCCCGTTTATTCATGATTATATCATGATAATATATTAAATATAATTATTAATACTGATAATCATATTGATATTAATAATTAACTGTTGATAACCAAATCTGCTCCTGCTACAACCCCAACACCCCCATACGCAAATCTCATCACTGGCTCCGTGTAGCATATAGGGTCCACTTAAAAAAGCTCACTCTAACTTATGGAGCATTACATGGTCAAACACCTGCATATGTGGCTGATTTAGTTCACCCTTATTCCTCTGCTCACACCCTCAGGTCAAACATGTTACATTTTCTGTCAAGTGTAATTGAGCATTCAAACCCATTGCACCTAAACTAGGGAATGCTCTGCTTGCTGATTCTGTAGACTCATTTAAAATTTAGGGCTGGAGTGGAGATGCATGGAGACGAGAACAGAAGGAGAACCACAGCTACTTTGAACCCTCACGAAGGACTTGGATATCAACACTTTATGGATATGAAGGAACATCACAACTCCAACCTCTTCAAGAAGGAGGCTGAAGGAATGAAGAGTCCAACAAGTCCACCAGCGCTGGACTACTTTGAACAAGCAACGTATGGAAATGTGACCAGCAGCTCCTGCTGCTCCACTTTTCCTCTTTGAACATGATAAAGGACATGTTAGGGCATGGAGCCGTCAACAGCAGAGAACGTGTTGACGTGGGATTCTCCCACCTGGTGATGAGGAAGTGACGGACCAGATGATGCTGCTGAGAGCAGGGACGAAGACAACTAACGTTACGTTAACGGGAATATAAGTGGCTGCATGGAAACAGTAATATTAATGGAATATTCATTTTCATCAGTCATGTAAACAGATTAGGAGGAATTTTGTATTTTAAAAGTGCAAAACCCAAGAGATTAGGTGTAAATGTATCATTAACAGAGGTGCAACAGTCAGTCGCTTATGTGTGATTTCTTTGGTTACATATGACTTTAAATGTTGTGATATAGTGACAAGTGATACATTTTTCGTGTCTCCTCAATGAGCTTATTTGAATGATCGCATTTATAGGATGGTGATGACAGCTATTACCCCGACGTATGTAAGAATATTCATATTCTCCAGAGAATGATTCCACTGGTGGAGAGTTACTAAATACATAGTGCCAGTACTCTAAGCAAGATTTTAGGACATGATAAGGGTTTCTACTAGTCTGGTTTTCACCATACTAAGGTCAATCTTTTAAGATTGAACATTAGTCTGGGGAAGCTGCGCTTTGTTTCTACTGCTCAAGAGGCGGGATCAATGGGCATCGTTCAAATGAACGATGCCCATTGTGTTTAGTCATCGTCACGTCACCGGCCAATAGCGTGCCAGGAGAGAATGGCCGTTTCTGATTGGAGCCAAAGATTCTGGCAATGTAACAGCGAAAGTAAGCCTGAGGGTGTCCAGCCTAAACTGCCGAGCGAAATCCAAATTTCCCGGAAGTTCAGGCAGGGTTCACCCAGCCTAGGTTTCTACCTTAGACAATTTTTTGATGAAAGGGTTTTTCATTTTGAAAAACGGGTAAAAAAAAAAGAGATTGTTTAAAGCACGAGTAAAAATGTGATTGTGAATCATGATTGTTGTGGGTAATCATAAAATACAGTCAGCCGAGGAAACCTGGGTGGGTTCTAGATGGAACTTCTGGATAGAACCTCAAGAGAGGAAAAAGGGACCATTGCACCATAGACGAGTTTTCAGAAGAACCTCTCACAGGGACTTCCATGTAAAACCTTTCACAGCTGGTTCTAGGTCTATGTTTTCTAGGGTTCGAGATAGAACCTTTATACCGGGAACCAAACAGGGTAAGCCTATGGGGGCAAGAGGAAAGATCTATATGGTTTTAGTCAGCCCCTATATTTTTGAAGAAATCATGCCCCCATTTTGTCACCTCTATTATCTTGTCAGTGCAACGCTTGTAGTGACAACAGCAATATGTTGCCTCCATCTATAAATCTGACATGTTAATAGCTTACACTGCATAGCTGCGCATCTGGACACGTCACTGGATTTGTTTTCCCACCTGCTCCTGATGCTCGCTCGCTACCTCGCGGAACAGCTACGAACCTGTAAATGTGTCAGTAATGATGTTTTGTTGATTTAATCACCAAGTAATTTCCAATACTTCATACCTTTTAGTGCACCAAGGTAATATAAATGTCACTTTCTTCATTAATAGAATCTGGAATGTAATAAATTATTATTAAATCATGCTTTCCATAATAATGTCACTATAGTTAATTTCTGACTTCACTACAAAGAACTTTTTTAAGGAGAATTTTGTAATTCTTTTCGCCTTTTAATGCAGAGGAGGCCCTGAGGACAGTCTTCCTGCAAAAAGCTCCAGTAACCTCCACCAAGACTGGAGGGCAACTTTAATGTTGCCAGAGAGGATCAGCCGCAACAAAAAGGTCAGCAAATCTCTCTCTACTTCTTGTAAAGCTTAAATGCTGCGAGTGCACGATAAAAAGTGATCAGAGCTTCTCCTATATGGACCCACGTGGCTGGACGGGAAGAGGACATGTTCAGCGGTCCGCTGGCCAATGGACGTTGAGACTGAAAAAGGAGAGACAAGTGGCCCTCCACAACCCCAAATAGAAATAACAGTCTCGTCTCTGCTAACCTGACGCTCAACATGCTTTGTTACACAGAACCACCTGAGAAAGCATCAATGGAAACTGTTTGAAAAAGGACAGACACTTTCAAAAAACACTCCAAGTGGTGATTGGATGAACCATCCGGCAATCAAAGTCCTACTGAACCGAGGAGTGGAAAAGGTAGAAAAGCCTTTAGTGTAGATTGTTTTTTCAACAGTCACCTCTCGGTGTAGTCATGCACACACATAAGCCACGCCCCCAGCTGGCAGCAGCTCCTCACAGGATGCTGATTGGTCAGTGATCTCGCCTACTGTACACGAACAGAGGTGTTGTCTGGTCATATAACCGACCGTAAGCCCGTTAACTGTAACCCCTAATATCATGTTAAATCGCCCAAAGTCATCATGTGTCAACGTCAATGCAGGTGTGTGTGTGTGTGTGTGTGATGCTCAGCGACTGAGTGACTCGCAGCAGGAAAAGGAGAAATGGCAGAGCAACTGATCCATGTGGGAAAAAGCAATCTTTTTATATTTTTCGCAGAAGTCTTCTGATTTATGATATGCAGTGCGCACATTTCTCTTCATCATGACTGTAGGTTTGATTTGATTTTACAAACCGTATATTGCATAACATATGTGACGGCGTGCCGCAAGTACTACAGTTTAAAATACTGCATGGAAAATTTTACTCAAGTAAAAGTCCAAAATGAGGCCTATCAAATTTTACTTAAAGTGATGTTTTATCTTCCAGAAAAAACAGGACGGGGGGCTTGGAGTTCCAAACTGCATGTGGGTACACCACTGCAAGACAGTCTCACCTCACCAACATGCTTAATGTGACGACAACCGCGTGAGGAAAATGGCCAAAATGCTGGATTTTAAGAAAGGGAGTGGGGACGCACGCAGTGGGGAAGAAAACTTCCTGGGCTTTGAGAAAAAACCCAATGTAAAGTTGGATGGACGAGCACAGGGGTTTGGTGTGTCATCAGAGTGGCCAGACCTGAACGACCTATGCTGCAGGACAGGCACTGAACTTAAGTGGACTTCCCATCTCCAACCTGTAGAGGTCACCGATGCAGTCATAGAGGATCCATCTGTCGTTGTGGAAGCCAGGCTGCACCATAACAGCACTGTTCACCTGCTCCAGCCTAGAACATCCAGGCAGATACTCGTGTCTATTCAGAGAGCACAAAATATGGAGTACTGGTCCAAACTGAAACTTCAGGGAAAGTTGGCAAAGCTGCCCTGTGCGGATCACTCTGTATCACACACCATCTACAACAATGCCAACATCAGTGAGGAGATCCTTATCTTCTGTATTAAGGCACGCCTGCAGGTTCTCCCCACAAAATATAACTTATCACTGTGGTTCCCGTCCACCCATTCACCCCTCTGTATGCTACACGACTCCCCTCAACACCTGGAGTCAGTAGCTCACATCATGAACAGTTGCCCATCATTTAAAGGACTCTACATTGCCAGACACAACAGACTTATGGAACTCATTGCTGCTCAGATTCCCTGTGTGGCAGATTAATCAATTTTCAAACACACTACTGTACAAAATTAGTGGTTTAACTCGCCTGCAAACACTTTTTTAGGAATGCCAAACACACCTGATATTATCATCATATCTCACAATTCCAGAAATGTTAGGCTATTTGAGGTATCATGTGCATTTGATCTGTTTATGGAAGACTCTTACTATTCTAAGACTGTAAAGTATCAATCATTGATATCCACCATTGAGAATCTGGGCTACAAATGCCAGCTTATTGTGCTGGTGTTTTGTAGTCTAGGGCATGTGCATAGGCTGGCGATCCGTGGACTACGCATTGGGGGGCTTTCTAGAACAACAGCCAAACAGCTAGTAAAGTACTGCTCAATTTCTTCTATCGTAGGAAGCATGTTTATCTGGAAACGGAGATGTTTCTTGTACCCCTGAAACAGTATAACAATGTGCTCATCTGTTTTATCCTGTTGGATCATTCAAAATATTTGATTCTGAATGAAACCTGACTCGTAATGCGTGTGTGTGATGCTCAGCGACTGAGTGACTCACAGCAGGAAGAGGAGAAATGGCAGAGCAATTGATCCATGTTGGAAAAAGCTATCTTTTTATATTTTTCCAAGAAGTCTTCTGATTTATGATATGTAGTGGGCACATTTCTCTTCATCATGACTGTAGGTTTGATTTGATTTTACAAACCGTATATTGCATAACATATGTGACTACAGTTTAAAATACTGCATGGAAAATTTTACTCAAGTAAAAGTCCAAAATGAGGCCTATCAAATTTTACTTAAAGTGCTAAGTATATATTTTATTCATTATGTTGAATAATAGATAATATATTATATCATAATTATTGATACATTAATATTGCAGCTGGTAAAGATGGAGGTAATTTTCATTTATTTCTGCTGGGTTGTTTTACATTTTGTAATCATTATTCTGAATCTGTAAAGTAACTAAAGTTACTGTAAAAAGTGCAATATATACCTCTGAGATGTAAAGTGTAAACTAGCATTAAATGGAGTGCATGTATTTTAACATTGTACTCAAGTAGGCTACATAAACTACTAATAAATATATTTAATTATTTAAGCAGTTGTGAAATATTCTGTCTGTACTCAAGAAAATATACATTGCTAATAGCTACAAGTATTTTTAACATCACAATTCATCAGGTCCAGCAGCTCCTCCTTCCTGCTGCTGTTACAATCAACTCTGCTCTGTAAACAACAGACCAACACTGTAATAATGTTGATTTAACCATTCAGTCAATCTTAAATATGGACAGTCAGGTCACAGATATGATTTAACTTTGAAGGTTGGAAATGACTTAAAAAAAGGAAGGATTTCAGTCACAAGAGTTTATATGAAAAATTAAGTTATGCATTGTTTGGAGAAGGGGTGAGATCTGTTTCACTCCTTTTGGATTTAATATTTGTTGATTATGAATGTTCTTCATAATCAATAATTATTTTACAGTTATTTAACAGTCTGCTGTATTCACATTTCATTTCATTTGTTTTAGTTTAATTTTTTTAAAACATTTGTAACATGATTGAAATAAATAAAAACACCACTGAATTATTATCACTGTCCACACACATTTATCAACACAATTCCAATTACTATATGTCTGCATGAAAGTAATTGTTGAATATGCAAATTGTCATGACTGTGATTTTTTCTTGCTTTGGTTTCCTGTTTTATTTTGAAGTCCTTCTGTCTTGTATTGTCACGTGCTTTACTTCCTGCCTCGGTTTCCCTCCTTTTTTCTGTCTCCCAGCTGTGTCTCATTGTCTCGTCAGCCTTGCCTCTTGTTCTCTCCAATCCCCATAGCCTGCCCTTGTGTCTCCACACCTGTCTGTCGTTTAACCTAATGTCTGTGTGTTTCTGTTGTGTCTTTACTTGGTTGTCCTGTGTGATCCCGGATATGTGTTCACCTGATCTGTCCTACCCATGTCTTCTGGTCATGTCAACGTCTTGGATTATTGTTTGTAAGTTTTTTTGTCAACGCTTTGGATTCTTGTTCTTTTTTCTTTCATAGTGTTTTTTGCCCTTGTGTTTTTGGATGTTTTTTGGTTAATTTTTGGATAGTGTTTTTTCCCCTGTGGTCTCCCTGATCTTTTGGACATTGTTTGTTGTTAGCTTATTATTTAAATAAAATATTTTTATTAACTGCATTTGGGTCCATACCTCCTTCACTCCGAGTACACCCGTGGCACAAATAAGCATATCGTTTGTTTTCATTAACGGCCAAGGTGTTACTTTAAATGTTGCTCTCACAAAGAATTGTGGGTCAGCTTGATCTCTTTTCCTTTCGTATAGGAAGGTCCGTTGTATCCGATGCTAAAGGAGCTCTGAAAGGAAGCATTGGAGCTCCTTTCCTTTGCATTTAGAGAATCCGTACGGCTCTTATCATGGTGGCCACTTGTTTACTTCCGCGTCACTTCTTCAGTTAGGAACCTTCCTAAGAGAAGAAGACTATTCCACTGCAGCCTGGGACTTTATAAGGTGCTAGAGGGCATATAAAAAAAGCATGAAAATTGAGCTTGATCCTCAAATCAGCTCGGCTGTCCGATGACTCAAACATTGCTGTTCATCATCATGGAGATACAAGAGGTGGTTCATCCCATGGCACTCTCCCCGTATCTGACTAAAGATGGATACTGAGGGAGAGAGGAGCTGCAACAGTTGCTTCTGTGATATTTAAGTGGAAGCTCAAACGTGTGAATAAAATAGAAACTGCAGGAGAGCTATCTGTAGCAGTCAGGCTATTAACAGCGTTCGCTGGCTCCCGTGCTGGAGGAATTCATGCTCTGCTGAGGAGCTGCACCCACGCCACCGCGCATGTCCCTCTCGCTGCCTCTCACCTCGACACCACACGCTGCAAATGAGAGTGGGATGAGTTTTGTTGAGAAAAGTTTGAGTTAAACGGCTGCGTGGGCAGAGTTGGAGGCATTTTAAGTTGAACACTCATCGTAGAGGGAGATGCGTTGCTCTGAGTGACAGCCGGGCCAGCCTGCTCCTGGCTTTAGGCACTCCACTCCAAACTGTTTGTCCACACTTGTTTTTTTTTTAAAGGTGAAAAAAGCAAAGTGGAGATGAAGGCAGCTGATGTCAGAGCTTTTCTAAGTGATGTAATTCACTCGGAGACGGATCTTCAGCTGCTCTTCTGCTCCGCTGCCTCAAATCGCAAGCAAGAGAAGAGCAGCGATCGGAGGTTGAACCTGTACAACTTCTCTTTCTGTTCACATGTTAAACCATTATCGGTGGTCTGCACAGTGCCAGTGTTGTGTTTCACCAATGGTTTTAAGTCATTCATGAAGAAAATAAAAATAAAATGCGCATGCATTTCATCACAAGGCTAAGCTTTACCTCAACCTCAGAAGTAGCCTAGGTATATTACAGTGTCATTTAATTAGCTCATTATGCCTAATCAATGTCAAGGCATGTCATAAATGAACGCCGGTGACGGTCGTGAACGGTGGCAAAACTGTGGCAGCGATACGTAACCCTGTGCTGAACCAAAGACGTCGCGTCCTCAGAGCTGTTTAGTTGGAATACTAAACCAATTCATAAGGATCAACTTCAATCCCATAGATATATTGACCAACGCCACGGCTATATTGCATACGTTTCGACTACAACGGCAACAAATACGCATGTCATTAAGGATGTAATTGGCTCAATTTCCTCTGCTGTTTCTATATTTTCTATATCTTTTTTTAAATCAGTATAGGCTATGGTATTATGTTCGACCATGGTTAAATAAATGTTTAGGCCTAGAAGGATTTCTAGCAATGTTTTATTTTCAAACACTGCAATAGCCTACATTTTATAGCTGTCATGCACCTGCACATGAAATGGAAAATCGAACTCTGAGCAATCGATTTCAGCACTTTCTTTCTGGACAGCGCCGTGTACGAACGACGTAAGGAGTGTTTCTTAAGAAGACTCCTAAGAGACCGTTCGGGAACCACGACTATAGAGGTAAACAACTTTGGTAAGTCATAACGTAGGAGTCTTCGTAGCGCGCTAAGAGTTGACATCGGGAAACCGGGCCCAGCTCATTACTACTCATCATCACATTTACACTAAAATCATCTTGCAAACAGGCGTCACTAGAGGCTCATCTAACAAGACTTCTGGTGGTTCAGGCAAAGGCTATTCGCCACATTTTATAGACGCAGATGACACAAAATATTAATAATGAAGAAGGAATGAGAAGAGAAGTCACAAAGGCCCTTTTCAATCCCGCAATACCACCAACCAGCCAAAAGATGATATTTGGGTAGCCTCACTTATCTTAAATCTATGTATTTGTTTTTACATGAAGCTCTATAATTCCATTTAGCAATTCTACAAAAAAACGTGTTATCAATATTGTAGAAAGACCCCCTGTATATTAAGACCACCAAACTGAATAGGAACAGGCTGATAGCCTAAATGCAATCTTGCCTCACTAGAGAGCAAAGCAAACAAATAAGGCCATTATGTCTCTCATTAAACAACTTCAGGGTTCGAAGTGTTAACAGCCAAAACAGAAGATCCACATATCTCACTGCACACAAAGACACGGAGTGTGAACCACATTCATTTGGAGAATTGAATCCAGTAATGATTTAGTAATTCCATGTCATGAATTATTCATTTGTGAGAATAATTAAGTACCTTGTGTACAGGATTGATAATATAGAAGGGACACATTACTCATTAGTGCTACAGTAGCACTTGCTACCTATCAGGTTCAGTAGTTTTTTTCCCTTCATAGTATTTTTTAAAACTGAATGAAATATTAATATTTAAGGTCCAATAGTCCTGACTACTTGAAACATGCAAATGCTGAACGGTGGCTCCAGACAGGAAGTAACCATACATCAAATACTTAAGTCCATGAACATACTTTTCTTTTCTCTTTTCTTTCTGTATTTATAGGCTACTGTATTCTTACTTTGTACTGTAAATGGAGGGTTAGATGAGGTGAGCAATATCTGTCTCTTTGAGGGTATGCTCATATCTTTTTAAATTGCTGCTGTATTTTTTTTAATTGCTACTGTATTTTGTATCAACTTTTGCATTTTAGGGTGCCTTTTAAGATCTGGCTAGGGACAACAGATGGAAATTAGCACTTGTAGCTTACTCTGGCTTGTTTACAGCAAGTAACTTCTATGTTGATTAATGAGCATTGTCCCTATCAAATAAATAAACAAATGAATAAATAAAAGTCCATGATAAACCAGAAACATGTAGCAGGGGTCCGTTTCACAAAGCAGGTTTAGTAAAAACCTTGAGTTAGTTAACCCTGAGATGAGGGAAACTCTCGTTTTTCAGTTTCACAAAGCCAGTTCAGCATAAATCTGAGTCAGTTACCCGGGTAACATACTCCGTGAACCTAACCTGCTCGCTAGCAGGTTTGCTTCAACAAACCCTGTGTTTCTCCCTACATGTCTCCGCCTTTTTCCGGAATCTGAACCAACTCTGAAAAAATGTGCCGTCCTTTCATCGTCAACCTAATCGATATGGAAATAAAAGTGATTCTAGCAGCTTTACGTCGGGAGAGAATTTTGATTACCTTTCCTTCCAATCACATTAGATATTATCTAAACAATATTCTCAACATTTCATATCGTGGACATAATCCGCAACCAGATTCTTTGCGGAGCTATCTTTTTTGCGAACGGGAGATTTATGAAATGTTTAAGTACATTCCTGTGTTGAAATACCTGCTTATATTTACTGTTTAATATGTGAAATATGATTAAAAGCATGTGCCTTAGTCAACGTATATGCGCAATATTCTTATGCTTAATTTTCAACTGAAGCCACTTTCTTTCTGTGCCTGGGGGGATTACACCCAATGAAAATGATAATTTATTAATTGCGCTACTTTATGAACTAATGGGAATTGAACCCGTTCGCCTGCACCATAGGCAGCGTTGCTAACCATTACATCACAGTGTCGCTCTGCAAAGCTGAAAATTAACACTTATTACCTTTAGATCAATCAACTGTTTCATTCAGTTATACACATTAGATCGGGCAGTAATTGTCTGCCACGCCAACTATCGCTACTTTGCTGCAGTTACGTTGCTCCGCTTTCTCAGGATGAGCTCGTTTTCTACATAAACACTCGGTAATATCTAATAACGCTCTCCCGGTTGCCATGGTGAATCGTAGTATCGGAGCTCTATTGATGATGGCTTTGTAGAGTCGGCAGGCACGCGCGTAACTCAGAGTTTACATACTCAGAGTTGACTGAACTAATTCAAAACCGCTGTTCTGAAACCAAAAACTCAGAGTTGCCCATCTCAGAGTTGGTCAACTCAGAGTTCAGGGTTAAGTTCAGAGTTTGTTGAACCTGCTTTGTGAAACGGGCCCCTGGTGTAGGTAGAGCCGCCTTCTTTTTGTTGCTGAAGCAACCCGCTAATAATGATCATAATCATAACAGGTTGTTAGGTTGAGGTAAATAGAAAACTAAACTAAAGTTGCAAAAATGTTCATGACAACAATCCATCCATCCATCCATTCATCCATCCATCCATCCATCCATCCATCCATCCATCCATCCATCCATTGTCTACCGCTTATCCTGTATTCAGGGTCGCGGGGGGGCTGGAGCCGATCCCAGCTGTCATTGGGCGAAGGCGGGGTTCACCCTGGACAGGACTACTAAACAATCCATTCCTTTGTATTTTTATACAAAAATCCTAACATGCAGCGATGTGGTGGTCGGGAGGCCTTCGTTAGCGCTGCAGCTACATGACCTCTGCCTACTCTTCTATCACATTTTCTCTCGTTTCACACTTTTATCTCCACCCACAACACACTGCAACCTTGACTTTAATAAGAAGCATAACCTTTGAACTGCTGTTGAACTTACCGGACAGCAGCAAATGTCATTACTGTGTGAAAAACAACAGAGAACATGATGTCCTTGAGCAAGACAATAAACCTGGGGGCTATTGCACAAAACCTAGGTGGGGGATTAAACCGGGATTTCCCAGTCATCCCATATGTTATGGAATAAGTTAGCATGGAGATTTATCCTGTGGAGCTAGCGTGCTCCAGACCAGGCTAACAGCCAGGATCTATCAATCTGATCTGATCTCAGTCACTTTGTTGGGAAACCAACGTGTTCATTCCAGTTATCCCACTGCTCGTTACATGTAACTATCCAGGAAGTAGCCTGCTGTCATGATTTAAATACCCTGGACCGTGGTGGAACCTGATCCGGACTGCACCGATGCTGTGGTCTTGTTTGTCTCTTACCGCTTGTATTTTTAAGGCGGCTGACTATTGATTAAAGTAATGAACTAAAATAACTAAACTAAAATCGGCATCTCTACCGTTACTAACTTGACTCCTCCTGGGATTACTCCTGGGAGTCTGGCTATGCTTTCTGGTCCAGCAGAGTCCGCTGAGGTCCTGACCGATGTAGACTGCTAACTGGCCTAATGTTGGAAACACCATATTGTAGCTCCACCTACTGCTGTGTGACTGCTCAACTACTGCTGCTTTCTGGTCTACGGCGACATGGTTGGGATGGATCCATCTCAGCTTGGCTGTGCCTGCTGCCATGGCCTACTACTGTTGATACTATTGCTTCTGTTAATACCACCACTACTGTTAATGCTACTACTACTATACTACTACCAACACCAAATGCAGTTGGAACCCAAGTTTCTGGGCTGCACGAGATTTCTGCCTAAAAGCCTATTAAGGCAGTTTTTTCTTGCCACTGTCGCTGTAACGCTTGGCCCTGGGTGATGTTGGGACTTTGAAATTGTATTGACTCTGAAAATCATGAGCGTATTCTAGTCCTGCTCAATGTGTTAAGTGTCCTGAGATGACTTCTGTTGTCATATGACACTATGAATAAAATAGAATTGATTTCTGCCTGCTGAGGTGAATGTTTACCATATTATATACCAAACGCATCATGCACATACAGGTTGTGGGTGTTTTAGGAGTGCTGAACGGATAATTTAATGTATGTTGGACATTAGAAAAGTTCCTCCCATCCCTTCCTTGACATGGTTCACCCTGCAGAGATAAAGCATCATGCTATGCTCCGACTGTGTGCTTGATTAATACAACTGACTCAGTGACTACTGGAACGGCTCCCAAAACTTCTCCATTTCTCCTTTTCATTTGAGGCCCATGGCAGCCTCCGGGTGTCAGTTGGAGAGTGATGTCCTGTGACTGCTGAGAGCAGAGGAGAGACAGACGTTCCTCCTTGCTGATGATCTGTGGAAGCAGGTAATGTTTGACTCATCACTAATTGCCTCAAACGGCTTTTTCAACACTGACAACAGAGAAGATAGAAAAGTGTGTTAAATGTAGAGTGTACTGATATCAAGCTCTGCTGACAGTGAACCACTTGGTTTAACCACATCATTTAAGAACCGCTACGAGGCTGGTTGGTTGGGAATCATCCCAAACAATCTCCATATATATTCATCAGCAAGCTTACGTCCTCATCTAGGTCCAACGGCACTAGAAATGAAAAGAAGGAACAAGATCCAGGAACAAGGCAGAACGCCACAACAAAGCAGTCAGTGGTGGAAAGAAATGATTTCTAATGCGGCCGTTGCATAATTAACCCTTCACTAAGTCCCGCCCCCTTGAAGGCAGACAGGCCAATCGTAGTGCTCTGACAGATGTTTTTCTGCTGTTTCAGGCCTGTTTTGTGGATATGGAGCTCGTCGTGGTGAAAAGACAGACATCATTCTTGTGATTATTCGACTGTCAGCAGAGAGTCCTTTGTGCCAACCCAGATTCATTAGACGTAAAGCCACGGTACTCTTGATTCCTGGACCATTTTCGTGTTCAGTACTCAATTTAAGTGTTGTTTTTCTAATCTTTGTGTAATCTTTGTGTCTTTCTCATCCCTGCAGCACCGCTAGAGAAGCCAGGAAGCCATTTAACTTCACTCCCAGTGAGTCTACTTCATTAACGGGCAGCTCAGTGGGACATTGTTTAGTTTTATTTGTGTGGATTCATTTTGAAAAATATTTTCTCAAAGCAACCATTCATTTAAGCAGGCGTCTGGGAAGTTTCATTTCCACCAGTGGTGGTGCAAGCGAGCTCCATAACTGTTAAATAGGAGGCACTAGAAATTAGAATTAGGCACAAAAAATACAGACGACTATGTTTTTTTGTCACTCTGTAAATATTGTAAATGAATCGTTTTTTTAAAGAAAGTAGCTGTGGAACAAAATGTGTAGTTAGTTAACTTTAACACTAGAAGTCAGCAAAAGAAACTAATTCAAGATTCTTCTTTCGGAGAATGTGGCATGAATGCTGCATGATACAAGTGGCATTAGTGACCTGACCTACACTTAGGAGGTTCAGCGGAGTCTTCAGTAGTGAACAGTGGTACAAAAGCTTCACTGCTAAAACATCAGCTTCACCCATCACAAAGCCCTAATCTGTATGCTGGCCATGCTCTATCATTGTGTGCCTGAATGCATCGTGTGTACATTGTGTGTGTGTGTGTGTGTGTGTGTGTGTGTGTGTGTGTGTGTGTGTGTGTCCGTGTGATGGGGGTTTTACAAGCCAGGACAAACAGCACTGATCCGGATTGTGGAAATAAAAACATTTCATCTTCATGGCCTTAAATCCCTTTGACCTTGCTTTGTTCAAATCCTCCTCGTTGCCCTGTTCCTGGATTGTTCCACTGTTATTATTATTTTTATTATTATTATTGTTCTTTCCTTGTCTTCCGCAGCTTATAAATAAAAGATAATGAAAGTCCCTCGGGCAAAAGAGAGAAGCATTTCATTCTAACTGATATTTCACTGAGATTTACTTTGCGTGTGTGTGTGTGTTTCTGTGTGTGTGTGTGAGAGAGAGAGATGACTGGTGGAGACAAAGAAAAAAAGAGAATAATTAATGGCCCCGTAAACAAAATGAAAATCCATTTTCGGAGCGTATTGTTTTTCTGGAGCGAACCTGACACTGGGAGTGAATTTGTGAGCGGATCAAAGCCGTCGACTATAATGTGATGGAGAAGAAGCAGGCACACGGAGAAGTTTGGGAAATGGGTCATAACCATCTCGTCAATATGTGAAAGGCCAAATCTAATGAAAGGCTTCCCTGTATAGAATTTCAATATTATTCCATCATCCAGCTCATAAGGGCGCTTCGACTGAAAGCCAAAATTACGCACAGGCAATATGGAGAAGTAGCCTTGGAGGGCTGTTTTCATCTCAGTGTAGGCTTCTAGTGTCAGAGGCCAAGTAGCAATATTTTATTATAGAAATTATTAATGTTGCAATTAGAAATTCAACCTTTTGGTAACAATTGCTTCTTCTGTCCACTAGATGGAGCTGAACATTTCTGATTTTATGGTTTTGTGTTGGTTTGTCTGTCTCATGACAAACACATTTCTCACTCCGTGAAAACATTATCTAATTCGATAAAATGGATGACATGGTAATAAATCAGACTATAATTTATGGCAAAAGTCTTGTGCATATTGCTAAATGTTTCATATTGTAATCTGAGAATGTTGCTGGCCTCTGGTATATTTGATTTACTCTCCCAATGACAGCTCATCTATGACATTTCAGTATGTAGCAGTGTGATGTGTCATGATGCCATGCTACATTATAAGCAGAGACTTTTATTTTTGATCTGCACTACTAGGCAATACAGAGGCCTCTTATTTTGAAGGAGCAGAGAGGCCAAAGCAGCTGGTGCATTTGTTGGGGCAATTTCCTGGTTATTAGATTTATAATTTATAAGTCACTGTTTTATTTAAAAGCTCAATGTAAATATTCACGATGTTTGGCCACGTTGAGTCACTACAATATTGATATGATATTTTGTGTTTGGAAGAATTTTTCATGAAGGACTCCTCTGTGTGGGCTGGAGTTCGCTCACATGTTTAGTTTTTGCTCCTTCTGAACTTTGAGTTTTGCATTCCTGTTCTTTATTTATTTTATTATTTACTATGGTAACAAATAACGATGAGGCATATGACTACTTCATGGTTTATGCAGCAATTCTCATTCATTTTGTTGTTTATTTCACGCATCAAATCTTTGGTAAATATGAAATACTTGAGTTATGTAGTGAGAGTGCACTGTGCACCTCTGCCATGAGTCGATGAGTTCAACCAATGGAACGGCACCCATCTACCTTCAAACACTGGTCAAACCACACGCCCTGACGCGAGCACTTTGCTCCTCTACATCAGCTGGCCGGCTGGTACCACCATCACTGAAATCAAACAAATGTCGCTCAGCAAAGTCCAGACTCTTCTCTGTTCTGGTCCTCAGTGGTGGAACGAACTCCTGACCAATGTCAGGACAGCAGAGTTGCTGAATCTGTCTTTATTTAAGATCGACAACGGTCAGTTTAAAAGATTATCGAGAGCTTGCGGGAGGCGGCAACCTCCGCAACGGCATTGCACGGCTTCTAACATAGAAAATGAATGGGAACATTCCCTCCGGGTAAAGGATGAACTCAGGCAGGACGCCGTTTAGTTTCCCAGTGTGTCTGGTACTTCCACAACATGTACAAAGCAGTAATAGTGTTTATTACGGCCACGAATGATGAAACATTAACGGTGTAAGTGCAGCGGGTGCCGGTCGGATTTCTCTCTCACCCCGACTGCAGTACATCCCCGAACCCAAACTGCTCGGCGATTGCTCGCCACAACATGTAAATGTAAATGAGTTAGTTGGGAGAATTTCTATGATTCGACTGCAGGGTGGTGGACGGAAGCTGCCTCCTTCACTCAGGACACACCACACAGAGAGCCTGCGGTACATACGACTGACACTCCACCATTTACGGAGCACACTCTGCTTCAACTCTCTACAAATGACAATCACACTGCTGTCATCACTTACACGCAACTGGCTTTCCACTAGCTTCCCACTGACAGCTGTTTCAGCTCCGACTCCTCAGATGTTGCTTCAGATCCACTCATCCATGCAGGCTTGAACCAGAAACTTCTATGAAGGCTGATTGCAGCAGCGCGTATCTCTTCCCAGGGAGGTATAGCATGTGTCTCTTCTCTTTCAACACCATCAGGCACCACATTATGATGGAGAGGCTGGGGCAGTTAGGGGTAAATCCTAACATAATTGGGTGGGTGGAGTCCTTTCTGACTGAGCACAGTGTGTTAGGGTGAATGAAGCTGTGTCCTCTCCGATTATGACCAACACAGGATCCCCACAGGGCAGCGTCATCTCACCACTATTGTTCACTCTTTACACTAATGAGTGCAAAAGTAATACACCTGACTCACTACAGGGCCTGGGTGGACCAGTTTGCAGACTGGTGTAGGTACAGGTGTCTTAGTTAAACATAAAGAAGACAATGGAAATAATAATGAACTGGGAGCCACCCCCACCAGCATATGATTATAAATGGAGAAAATAGTTGTAGCTGAATATAAATACTTAGGGACAATAATAAATAATAAGTTGCAATGGACCTGTAATACTGACACCATCTATAAAAAGGGGCGGCAGAGGTTGTATTTTATGCGCAAGCTAAGACAATTTAGAGTGGATAGAGAGATGATGTCACTTTCCTATCACTCCTTTGTTGAGAGCATTTTACTTTTCTGTTCTGTTGCCTGGTATTTCTCCTGGTCAGTAACTAACAAAAACAGAGTAAGTAAGATAGTTAACAAGGCCAGCAAGGTTGCTGGGCAAACACTAAACAATGATGTCATCGGCCCGCCCCTGGACCCTTAAGCCTGACTTCTTCCCCCGCGACGTCTCATAACAACAACAACGGCGGCCTATGTGCTCGTAGCAGATTACGATGCTAACAAACAACCGCTTGCTAACTTCCCATGAATGTAGGCATTTAGTTTTCTAATTATTCCATCACAACGTGTGACAATGCCTCGTCAAGGTCCTTAGGGTGATGGCTGTTGATGCTTATTGTTTATACGGGCCAAATTGTCATCTTATGGGCGTTTATTGATCGGGTGATCGGGTGGATATTAGCCGTAGCTTTCACGTGTTGCCAAGAGCAAACATCCGGTCAAGCTCCGTCTTCTGCGTTTTTGGTGTATTTTTGTAGCAGAACAGCGCCACATATAGGCCTGGAATATGTACTACAGCGTGCTGAGTCTTTTTCAGTGGACTCGTCCGGATGCAGATTTTCTTGAAACGACGCAAAGGAAAAACGGAGGAAAAAAGTTTGTTTTGGTACGTGTGGACCAGTGTTGGGTATAGTTACTTTGGAAAGTAGTTAATTAGGTTACAACGTTACCATCAATTAAAAGTAATCAGTTATGTTACAGCGTTACCTGTGAATAAAAGTAACGCGTTAGAGTACTCATGCGTTACCAAAAATTTAAAGCTGTTTGCAGCACCTCGCACATGCTGCAACTTAACTGACACACACACAGCCTCCTCAATGCACCGAGAAGTAGTGACAATGATGAATAATGTCAGTCATCCAACCAAATTAACTCTGCAGGATAACAATAAAGACAGTTAGCAATATGCCACAATTTTATTAAATACATTTTTTTTTTGATCACACAACATATGAATCAAAATTCACACCTACCCAGCCTATATATGAGCACCAAACAAGATTAGGTAACTCCTGAATTTTTTTTAACCCGAATGCAGTTATGAAAGTGCATTAAGTGTGCTTACTTGTAAACACAATCTGAGGTAAACGGGTAGCAGATTCAGATCCATTTAGAAATTAACGACCAGTCAACGATCTAACAGAAATGTTAACAGCTGGATCTATGTCGAACAAAAATGATAACAGGCCGAATAAAATCGCTCACTGGCACACAGGCAAATGACAAATAGCCTAATAGCCGAACTAAAATACTATTCAAGTGTCACAGGCCTAAATTAACTTTACCATCGTCCACTTACATTTACTCTTCAAAGTAGTGATTAAAACGGAGCAGAAGAAGATTTTCGAAATGTCTGTCCGACAGTCGATTTCTCCTGGGAGTAAGAACAAGACTCCGTGGGTGCGCTGGAGGGTGGTGGGGTATTGAAGCGCTGACACAGGTAACGTAGGTCAGCAGCAGGGCACAGATGCATCACAGCGCTGCGCCTCCGCTGACACATCCGCAGGTGGCACACTGCTGTCTGACAAGCAGGCTGCAGTCGGGATTTTCCTTTCCGTAGAAATTCTTAAAATAACGGATTACTTTTTTTAAAAAAATAACGAAGTTACTGATTGCTTGACGCACGAAACTACTTACACGACAAAAGTAATTAGAGTACTCTAACAACACTGGTGTGGACAGGTCTTCAGGCTACCCTCTTTCCGAACAAGTCGAGTTAGCAGGTCTTCTATCCCAACTAGCATTGCACTGCTGAACAAGAAATTACCTGCAGGACAGCACTTTAAATAGCACCATGCACGTTCCTTCTCTCTGGACTGTCACAGTATGCACACCTGCACTTAACAATCCTATTCATAATGTGTATTGGGGTCCGTGTCTTCTGTCCTGGTGTCTATCCACACGCAACTAAACCGCATCATGAATTCCGTTTGCTCTTAACGTATCACAAATGAGTTTCTGAGGAACCAGTTGGAGTCCAGGTAGGGAAGAGGTCCAGGTGGTGGAGACGGGTGTCCCGTTACAACCAAGTGGTTTTATTTCAGTTTCATAGTCATTTAAAGTCAAACTGCCATGTTTTCTACGGAACCTAAGCAAGTGGTTTTGCTGTCTCAACCTAACGATGCAGTTTTGTAGCGTGTTTTGTTTTGTTTTGCTTTTCAAGCTTACTGACTTTTGTCAGTTGACTGAGCAGAATTGAGCCGAAGGTTTAGCAGAACAGGGACAGTCTATAGGTAGTGAAGCCACAGTCACCGGAGTGTGTCACACTTTCACACTTTCCCTGTCACCTCGCCTTAATGTGCTTAGGCTTCACAGTCCTGGAAGTTTGTTGGGAAAGCAAATATGAGCATTCATACTTCATGTGTTTTGTTCATAAATACCTTTTCAGGACTGTGTTCATGCCTCCCTCTCCTTGTCATAAGGACATTCTAATGCTGTAACGGCTATCGGCTACACTCCCGGGCAGCTCACCGTGCAACTTAACTAACAATAACATTAATAATGCAAACCATAAAGATCATAATCCCAAATGTAATCACAACCTTATGGGTGCTCACATACAGAGCAGCTGCAACATCCAGTGTAAGCAGGTATATGGATGTCACATCTAGTGCTGACATACAGCAGGCACTGTTGTTCTGTCACTATTAGTCTAGCTAACAAGATGAAGGCTCGGGATCAACACCTGGAGGAAGGAAGTCTGACTTGACTCCTCCACTTCTGCTTTCTGTGTCTCCATTCGCAAACTCCCTTCCAATCAGGAAACAGCAGTAGCAACCTCAGAGCTAGCAACTCTGGCAGCGGCTCCAGTGACGTTGACTTGACCG